>NW_026596117.1:10860387-10946077 GCF_907164565.1 Psammomys obesus
TTTTTTTTTTTTTTTTTTTTTTTTTTTTTTTTTTTTTTTTTTTTTTTATTTCCTCAGTGGGCTTCATTGTTCAGCGGCTCTGTAAAAGAGATTTCTCTTCACACACCCTGGTAGAAAAGATTGGCTGATTTCCCCCATAGCTGGTTTCTGACTTTGAAAAAAAAAAAAAGAAGGCTTAAAATGTGTTTTTCCCTTTTATAGTAAAGCTATCTAGAGGTGGGTGTGGTAGCAGAAGGCTATAGTCCCAGCACTCTGGAGACTGAAGCAGGAGGATCTCAGAGTTGAGGCCAGTCTGAGCTGTAGGGCAAAAGTCTGGTGCAAGCAAAACAAAACAAAACAAACAAACAAACAAACAAAAAGCAGGGTTTTAAAAAAAATTCTCTCTAGGTCTGATTATAGTGGCTGTTGAAGCTTGCCTAAAGGGTTCTTCTCTTGAACCCATTTCTGGTGGACCTGGGATGAAGAGGACATAGATTTCTCTTTAGACAGTTGATTTAGGGAGCACATAGCTACACAGTTAGAATACAGCTCTTAAAAACTGTTAGCCCATGGCTTGCATTCTCCAAAGATTAACAAGGTCTAAAACCACTATGTACACTCTTACCAGAAGTATGAGTTGCACCATGATTTACCTATCTTGAGCCTAGAACTCTTTATTTCTTGGTTCTTTGGTGGTTTTTCTTCCATGAAGGTTGGAGTTTTAAAGAGTTCTATTTGGTGTGTGTGTGTGTGTGTGTGTGTGTGTGTGTGTGTGTGTGTGCTCGTGTTTTTGCTCTTGGTGGCTGGCACAGGAAATGTGGGGCGTAATCAGACTGTAAAACTTTAAGCAGAAAGGAGATTGTCATTTGGGCTGCAGACAAAGCAGATAACAGGCAGCTAATAGTCAGAAAGATAAGAGAATGAGTTTGATTCCTCATTAAAAGCTCCATACTTGAAGTCTTTTAAAGAAAGGCCCCGGGGCCTTTGCTTATTAAGTTACATAAACAAGGTGAAGTGCTGTGGGGGAGAATGGAAACTCTTGGTGTGACCTATAATTAGAAAATTTCCACATGGGGAATAAAAACAGAGGCTGCGTGCGTTCTGCTCCTGACCGTACTCACCCATGGAAGCTGAGCCATCATGGGTGACAGATAAGAAAACACCAAGGAAGGGGAAACTTGAGCCAGGCTGCTTGTTTGCCCTCGTGGCCACTCCATGGGGATGGAACCAGGCCTGGGGGGATGGAACCAGGCCTTGGGGTTTAAATGATCTTGAAGGCACCTCGAGAGGGGTATCACTGCTACCACACACTTGCAACTGTCCAAGTCACACAACTGTGTTCCATGCTTGTAAAAGTGGCCTCCTGCCCTGAGGTTGCTTCAGAAACAACTAGAGACAGCCAGCTGACGCAGGAGAGAGAGAACTGGCTGCCTATCCTGCATGATTAGGTGTCCTGGTGAACGTAGAAAGTTGCAGGGGTGCCTCAGGCGGTCCCACCATTCATGGTGAATGTGTCTTTGTAGAGGATGCAGGGCTTTTCTCTATTTAAAATCATAACAGGAATCTGAGGCATGTGGAGTTTTTAAGAGAGAAACTGAGTTGACAAAGATAGTGGTGGGTGGCCAGAGTTTTGTAGAGGTCGTGGCCGTATCTGCTGTGACTCACAGATACTCTGTGCTTCTGAACATGCCATTGAGAGACTCTCTTAAGTTTCCCGATGCCAGACTTCATGTTAGGGCTAAGCAGGGTGAGGCTGGGGTCTTGGGGCAAGGGAGGGATCCCGGTTCCTTCCCTGCCCCTTAGATGTTCGAGACTGTGGGGGAAGAGTTCACTTTTCTGAGTCTCCATGTCTTCCTTTGTGTCTACTTCCTCCCATCACATTCCTGCACATCCTGAGTGGCTGCAAATATTGACCTTGGTGATTCACCAATGGCTTCTGTGAGTTGGTAGATTGGCAAACTCTTTGAATATGAGATTGCCTCTCGAGCTTGTGTCTCAGTGTCGGAGAGGTAGGCAATGCTTCGTTTGTGATTTAACAAATACACATTTAAAAATGCTGGCACAGTGACTGTCCATAGCAGCTGTTGGCTTGCATTTTGGTTCCATCCAACCCATATAATTTTTCTTCCATAAACAATCCACCGGATGACCTTAAACAAATCCCCTCTCCCCGAGTCTTGTATTTAGCCCCAGCTTAAGTTAAAATAGTCGAGTTAGTCAGCTTTTCATTATACCCAAAATACCAAGGACAGCTTACAGAAAGTAATTATTTGTTTTGGCTCATGGTTTGAAGGGGTTCAGTCCATAGTCCTTGGTTACATTGATTCTGGTGAGGCAGAGCATCTTAGTGATGGAGCACGTGGAAGATGAGGCTGTTCTTGGAATGGTGGACCAGAAGCAGAGAACAAGGTAGGCATCAGGAACCAGATATAACCCTCAGCTTCTCCTCCCCCAACACAACTAAAGGTAAAACATTAATTTAGTGAAGGACATATCAGGCTCAAAATTCTTTCTTTCTTTCTTTCTTTCTTTCTTTCTTTCTTTCTTTCTTTCTTTCTTTCTTTCTTTCTTTCTTTCTTTCTTTCTTTCCTTCCTTCCTTCCTTCCTTCCTTCCTTCCTTCTTTCTTTCTTTCTTTCTTTCTCTCTCTTTTTTAACAAAAATTGATTCAACAGAGACCATTTTTCCCTATTAAACATGGCTCCAAAAAGAAAAGCTCATGCTTATGGCTTATTGTGGTTTATGCCTATAATCCCAGCACTTGGAAGACTGAGGTAGTAGGATTGTAATTTATGTATGTGCATGTATGTGTTCATGTGTGTGAGTGTGGGTGTGGGTGTGAACCTCAGGGCATAGCCTCAGGTGTTGGTCTTCTCCTCCTTTGTTTGAGAGAGGGCCCCTGGTGGTGGTGTTCTCTACTGTGCATGCTGGGGTAGCTGACCTGACAGTTGGCCTGTGTTTTTTGGTAATTCTTCTGGTTGGGGCGTGCTGGGATTACAGATATATGAATTACCGTATCCAAAGGGGAATCACAAATCTGAGGATAGCTCATGTTAAATAGTGAGTTCTAGGCTAGCCTGGGCTACATAGTAAGATTCTTTCTCCAAGGAGAGAAAAACTTAAAATTTTTAATTATCTTTAACTTTTATATAAAAGAAGACCCTCTTTCCCCCTGGATGATTGGTCCTGGTTACTGTGTCTTCCATCCAGTTGGCATGCTTTTTACTCTTAAGTGTCCAGAGGAATTCTAAATCCTCTGGCCTCTGAACTATAGATGGCAAGGAGAACTAGTTACCTGGAAAATGACTTGTGCCCTTGGCCTTCCACCAGATCATGAGACATAGTATCCACACACATGCTTCACTGGCCAGAACTGGACATGACATTGACATCTATCTATCTATCTATCTATCTATCTATCTATCTATCTATCTATCTATCATCTACCTACCATCTATATTTTAAAGTGTATGTTCTGTTACATTTCATCCTTGGGAGCATCATCTACTTCCTTAGAGACGGAGACTTTCACTGGCCTGGAGTGCGCTGGTGAGGCTGGAATGGTTGGTCGGCAGGCTGCAGGCACCCCTCTGTCGATACCTCTCCAGTGCTGGGAGCAGAGGCATGTGCCAGCCTGCCTGGCATTATCATGTGGATTCCTGAGATTGAACTCAGGTCCTCCTGTTCATGAGACAAGCACTTTACAGGACGACTAATCTACAAATGCCACACTTTGTATTTGGTCTCTTCCCTGTGACGCTAAAAGGGCAAACCCGAGCTAGTGAGAGGCCCGTGGGTAGGACACACGTTGGAGCTACGAGTCATACGTCTATTTTTTCCTATCTATTCATATAGATAGAGAAAAATTTGAAACTGTAAAAAATACTGTAACAAGTGATCACCTCTGGGGCGGGGGAGATGGTAGGTATATATGTGGGGAAGGCTAAGTGTTTATTTAACAGATGTTTGGTATACTTTATGGACTGCTGAGAAAAAAAATGTAAGGAATAAATGAGAAAACTAGCCTGTGATGTTAGGTAGAGAATTAGAGAGATCGGAGCTGAAAGGGAAGAGTCAGTCCCCATCGGGGACTGGACGCGGCAAAGAGAAGGCTGGAGAAGAGCTGGAGAAGAGCAGTCCGGATACACAGCTGCTGCAAGGTTTCCGCCGCCCCTGCCACTCTCCTGTATTTTCAAAGTCTGCGGGACGACACCGCTGAGTGGTGGTGTTTAAGATCCTTGAAAGTCATATTCCTGGGCTTCCAGGCAAACGCTGGGCTGCAGTTACTGTCCCACTGTTTCAGGATTTTCGCTGTTTACTGTTGTTGGTCAACGGTAGGTCATCTACACCACTATTGGGGGTGTTCCCTGAGCTAGTGCTGGGCTGCGGTCATTTTGCCTCACACACACTTTTGCGTTTAATCTCAACTGACATGCTGACTTTAAGGCTGTTCCCACTTCACTGATGAGGCAACTAAGGCTCATTACCAGTGTAGTAGACGTTTGGGTACCAACATCTTAGCATCCGTTTGACCTCTCCCAAATCTCATTAGAAAATGTGACTTTGAGTTTATCTAAAGACTTTTTTATTAGGCTAGCTAACAATTGTCTATTTTTAAAACTAAACATGATTTTCTTTTTGTCATTGACGAGATGGCTTGAAATTTGCTGTGTGCCTTTTCTTTTTCTTCCTATCAAGTCTCTCTGAAGGGATGATGATGGCCTAGTGGGATCAGAACATGCCTCTCCCTGCCTGGGCGGGGTGGGAAAACACGAGGGGGAGGGTGTGGACCTTAGAAATCTCACACGTAGACTGGGAAGACAAAGGTTTCTATACCCAGAAAAAACAAATTGCATTTTGCCTGAAGACAATGGTCTGCCAAGGCAGCTATTGTTTTGAGGAGCAGTTTTTCTGAATTCCTTAATTTCCCCTAAAATATACAAAGGAAGGGGGCCTCCTTCTCAGCCAGGGTGAGAAAGCCTGGGCACTGGGCTTGCTGCTCGGCCGTGTGGGGAAGTATATGAATAGCACAGCAGTTTAGCTGTGGGAAGAAGAGAAGTATTTTTTTCCAGTGACATTTTATTTTTATTTATTACAATTTATTCATTTTAAATCTTGATTGTAGCCCCCTCCCTCATCTCCTCCCAGTCCCACCCTCTGTCCTTCTTCCCCCCTATCCCCTTCACCTAGTCCACTGAAAGGGAGTTCTCCTCTCCTGCCATCTGACCCTAGCGTATCAGGCTGCATCCTAGAAAAGTGTTGTAGGAAAAGAGAAGCAGGTATCTGAGCCTGTTTCTCATTGTGCTGAAGCCTCCGGGAGAGATGTGGTATGAAGGCCAGCCAGAGAAGGGCCAGGGAGCGTGAGGGAAGGGCTTGCCTTTGTTAGATGTATACTGAGTAACCTTCAATGGGCCGGGTGCTGGAGACCCTGAAGGTTGTGGGAGGCATCTGGTAGTATAGGGATCCCAGGGTTCTGACATGCTGAGACTGGAGCCTTGTGGGCAGAGATGACAGTGTGGGTCACAGATGGCAGTCAGATCAACAGTTGAATTCCCTCCAACGCTCCTTCAGGCTTTCAGATGTAGACTGGAGGAACAGTGTCAGTGGGACATAACATCTCCCCCAAGCTGGCAATTGAAGGACTGAGGTTTGTATGGTACCCCAACATCACCCCAACATCATTGCTGAGTTGATACAGCCTGGTCTCACTAAAGGCCAGTCCTGGGTGGCAGAATTCATGCCACCGAGTCCAGAAAGCCACTGCTCTCTCCATGCTTCATACTTACCCAGAACTATTTGCCTCAAGAAGAAGATGTTGTCAGAGTCAGGATGGAGTAGGACCTGAGCAGTGCTGTCAGACAAGCTCTGCCTATGCAAGGTGGTAGCTCTGGACCAGAGCTGGCAGCCAAACACTGAGACACAGCTACAAACACTGAGTGGGGAATTGGGCTTCTCCAATAACAAGCATTATTTTCAAAATGCATTTTTATACGTAACAATCAGGCACCAGGAGTGGACTGGTATTCCAACACATGTATATCAGGTGTGATGATCAAATCAGGGGAATTAGTGTATACATATCCTCAAATATTGGTTATCGCTTTGTTTTCTGAGAACGTTGAAAACCCTTCTCTTCCACCTATTTTGATGTATACAATAAGGTATTGTTAACTACAGTTAGCGTATTGTGCTGTAGCGCACAGGCGTCATTTCTCCCATGGAACTCTAGTTTTGCACCCTTTGCCCTACTTCAAATGTTATTTTTAAAGTGTTTTAAGTCTTTGGGAATTTTATACCCTGTATTTTGGTCGTGTTCACTCCAACTCCTTCCCCTAATTTATTGGCGCCTCAGTTAAGGCTAAGGTTCATGAACCCCTCTTCCCTATATGCTAGAACATTAACCAGCTTGTCAAACATTTCTTTTTATTGTAAAAAAAAAAGTTAAAAGAAAACTTAAAATATAAAAGAATATATATCGCTCATAATCCTAGCCCTATAACATGGTTATTTGTTTCCATGCTCCTGTGCATTTGATTCCACAGTTTTGAAATCCTAGGATCTATACACGAGGCGAAAATCTACTTTTAGTTATTTCACCTCTAAGGATGTCTTGGAAGAAAACTAAAGTATTTCTAAATGAAGGGTGGTGGAAATAAGATCTTGTATTTACCGCGGGGAACTGTTTCCCAGAAGGGAGTGCGTGGTTTGATTTGTAAGTGTTAACATTTAAGGCCAGATAGGCCCTGACGGCTCCTGCACAAGAAATGCTGTTTCTGTTTGCGAAGCCTGGATTAATAACAGATTACACTCCGCTGTGCAGCCATCCGATGGTCATGTGGATTGTGATCTACTCCCTGTGCTCCTGCAGCGTTGAAGACCCTGTAAAACACAGGTGAGCTAAAAGGGCCAAAGTGGTTAATACCTATAATCCCACTATTTCTGCTTTTCCCTTCATAAATGCTTCTCTGGTCACATGCATAGGTGTGTCTGTGTGTGCAGGACTGTGCAGTTGCCATATCCTGTTTTACAATTTGCTCTTTTCCTTGTATTATGTCACAATTAAGTCTCAAAATAAGACTGCTGGGCCTGTCTGCAGTGCTTTTGATGGTGAACAATGCTTTGCTGAGTGTGCTGATTGCCAAGCCACAACTCTTGTCTTTGTTTCTTCTCCTTTCCACGTCAGGTCTCCCAACTTCTCTAGAATTTTCTTCCTGTGTAATCAAGGTCCCTTTCCTTTCAACCCACCAATCTATCTTTTTCTTATCCTCCTTGAAGGAATTACAGGCTGGTCATTTTCCTAACTTGAACCCAGCTGTTTGCCAGGGTCCAGATGAGCAGGAGGAGGCAGATCCCGCCTCCTGTCTCCTGGCTGGAAATAGGGTCCTCCACTTGTCGCCACTTGAGATTTAAGAGGCAAAGGGAACATGGCTTGTTTCCTGTTTATGGAAGGCTCCTCTTTCCTCGGCAGTTTACCTGTCTCCTTTTTCCTGCCCTTGCCTGTCATGTGCCCCGGACAACTTCCTGCTCTGTGTCCCTCATTGGGAGCTTGGTGAGATGGCCCCCCCCTGCCCCTCCCAGCCAGGATCATCTTATATTCCATTTACTCAGCTATAAATCATTTCTGAAAACCTCATGGATGACTTTCGGCTGTTTGGGATGCTATTTCCAGCTGGATTCCCATCTTAGTGGCAAACCACTGTGCTAAGGTCCCTTGTCCCTAGGACAGATTCCTTCAATGATTAACCATTGACAGCAGTAAAAGAAATAGGAGGGGGTCTTTTTGTACTCATAATTGTCTTCACACTCCATGACTCATACATTTCTGATTGTAAGCCAGTGTGAATAATCAGTTATGGTAAAAAAAAAATGTCAGTCAAAGCTATTTTATTCAGAAAGCACAAAATGTACAGAGTCCGTATGTCCCTGACCCTCCCCCTTCCCTTTACTTCCTGGAAGTATGACTAGCCTGAATGGACCCGTGCTACAACTGTGAAACACATGCCGGCTCTAGAAAACAAAACAAAACAAAACAAAATCTTTATGAAATAATATAATCCCTCGTAGAAGTATTTCATATCAATTACATGTCTGTAACATTTGGAGTATCATATTTGGAAACATCTCGCATGTTTTTTTTTAATTTTTTTTTAAGTGTAGTTACTGGAAAATTTTAAGTTGCGTATACGGTTTACGCTTGCTGCTTAGATTGTGTTTCTACTGGACAGTGCTGGTCTATTAAAAAATAAGTGGGCTCATAACACCTTCGTGTGTGGGCACAAGCGTGGCACGGTAACATGCTCTTCACATCTTCTCTCCCCGCTTGGTAATGGCTTTGGAAATTATTACATGTTACTACCTGGAGAGGCTTTAACAATAATGATTTATGGTATTCTGTTATATAAAAACTCCTGGCGTATAATCGGCCCTTTCTGATAAATCTTTGAGTTATTTCAGTTTTATTCCTTATTGCTTTTATAGATAATGATGTAATAGCACCTTTATTTCTCACACTTACATACCAGAAGGAACTGGCTCAAAGAGTTTGTGCAGGTTTAATTTTGACAGAGGTCAACTTTTTTTTTCTTTGTTAATTACACTTTATTCACTTTGTATCCTCCCTGCAGTTTCCTCCCTCCCTCCCGTCCCAACCCCTCCCTTCCTCCACCCTCTGCATGCATGCCCCTCCCCAAGTCCACTGATAGGGGAGGACTTCTTTTCCTTCCTTCTGATCCTAGTCAATTAGGTCTCATCAGGAGTGGCTGCATTGTCTTCTTCTGTGGCCTGGTAATTCTGCTTCCCCCTCAGGGGGAGGTAATTAAAGAGCAGGCCAATCAGTTCATGTCAGAGACAGTCCCTGTTCTATTACAATGGAACCCACTTGGATACTGAACTGCCATGGGCTACATCTGTGCTGGGGTCTTAGGTTATCTCCATGCATAGCGCTTGGTTGGAATATCAGTCTCAGGAGAGACCCCTGTGCTCAGATTTTTTGGTTCTGTTGCTCTCCCTGTGGAGTTCCTGTCCTCTCCAGATCTTACTGTTTCCCACTTCTTTTCTAAGATTCCCTGCACTCTGCCCAAAGGTTGGCCATAAGTCTCAGCATCTACATTGATAGTCTGCAGGGCAGAAGTTTTCAGAGGTCCTCTGTGTCAGGCTCCTGACTTGTTCCCTCTTTTCTCCTTCTTCTGATGTCCAGCCTCTTTGCCTTTCTGGATAGGAATTGAGCATTTTAGCAAGAGGCCTCCCTCTTGATTAGTTTCTTTAGGTGTGCAGATTTTAGTAGGTTTATCCTATATTATATGTCTATATGAGTGAGTATATACCATGTGTATCTTTCTGCTTCTGGGATAGCTCACTCAGGATGATATTTTCCAGATCCCACCATTTACCTGCAAATTTCATGATTTCCTTGTTTTTTATTGCTGAGTAATATTCCATTGTGTAGATATACCACAATTTGTGCATCCATTCCTCCACTGAGGGGCATCTGGGCTGTTTCCAGCTTCTGGCTATTACAAATAAGGCTGCTACAAACATGGTTGAGCAAATGTCCTTATTGTGTACTTGAGAATCTTTTGGATATATGCCTAGGAGTGGTATAGCTGGATCTTGAGGAAGCGCTATTCCTAGTTGTCTGAGAAAGCGCCAGATTGCTTTCCAGAGTGGTTGTACAAGTTTACATTCCCACCAGCAGTGGAGGATGGTTCCCCTTTCTCCACAACCTCTCCAGCATGTGTTGTCTCTTGAGTTTTTGATCTTAGCCATTCTGATGGGTGTAAGGTGAAATCTTAGGGTCGTTTTGATTTGCATTTTCCTGATGGCTAATGAGGTTGAGCATTTCTTTAAGTGTTTCTCTGCCATTTGATATTCCTCTACAGAGAGTTCTCTGTTTAGCTCTGTACCCCATTTTTAAATTGGATTACTTGATTTTTTTGCTGTTTAACTTCTTTAGTTCTTTATATATACTGGATATTAGCCCTCTGTCAGATATAGGGTTGGTGAAGATCCTTTTCCAATCTGTAGGCTGTCATTTTGTTCTGAGGACACTGTCCTTTGCTTTACAGAAGCTTTTCAGTTTCATGAGGTCCGATTTAATTGATTGTTGCTCTTAGAGCCTGTGCTATTGGTGTTCTGTTCAGGAAGTTGTCTCCTGTGCCAATGAGTTCAAGGGTATTCCTCACTTTTTCTTCTAAGCGGTTTAGTGTGTCTGATTTTATATTGAGGTCTTTGATCCACTTGGACTTTAGTTTGTGCAGGATGATAAGTATGGATCTATTTGCATTTTTCTACATGTAGACATCCAGTTAGACCAGCACCATAAAGGAATATGATAGTTCACACAGTCACAAGCAGTGATGAACCTGTTCATTTTCCTTGTTTGCAAATATCATATATTAATAGATATTTTTCCTATCTGATCATTAGCTTCTATAAGATTAAGTTGTACTACTGAGTCATATACTTCTGTTCAAAAAATTTCTGAAAACAATAATGATTAATTTCATATAGAAAAGGATGGCTTTCAAAGGGTTTTCATGTTCCTCATTACAGTATTGCAATATTTTACTTAAGACAAAAACCAAAAGAAAGGTAAAGAGGAAAATGGAATTTTGTGTGTGGAAAAGACACACGTACACTAATTTAATTCCCAAGGCTGTGTGGAAACAGATTATTCTCTGGGTTTTATTATTCCTGCTTTAACACATTAATATTCTAAAACCTAAGCAGCCACGTAAATTGCCAGAAGAAAGTGCAGAGCTGGTGAATGGGTCGTGAGTGGCCTAACTTTGTTGTGGGATAGGAACAAGACTGTAGAGATCACGTATGTGATCAAATGTTTGCAGGTCTACACATGTGTGCGTGTCTATTTCAGGGCTCGAAACCAGGTTCTAGTTTTCTAAGTTCCCATCCTGCCTGTTATGTCCCCTGTTCTAGTGCCTCAGTCCCTCCTGGACAGCCAGGCTCAGCTCGTCTGACCCAGTTCTTATTTTGGTGTGAGTCAAGGGAAGGACAGGAATGCAGAGGAGGCATTTCCACCTATTTGAGTGCTTGTGCCTCCTCCCTGGCCTAGGAAGATGTTCAGCCTCCTCCGAGCTGAGCAGCATCTTCTCCATTCTAGGGATCTGCTGTGGACGGCTGTAAGCAGGCAGCATTTATGCTGAGACCCTGGCGGAAACTGAGCAGCCTTCAAGGGCACTGTCTGTTTGGTTAGCTAAGACCTCGTCTTCACCCCCACCCCAAATCAAGTACATAATTAGAATAAACTATAGTTGTGAAATGTATCAGAAGCTCCTGTGATGTTTGAATGGTCTTTCTTCTTTCCCTGCAGAGAAAAAAAAAAAAGACAGGAAGTAAATGATCCGGAAGTCTAGGAACAATAGGCTTTTCCTGGAAGAGTGGTTCTGAAGCAATGACTAACAGACTAGACACGCTGGGCTGAAAGGCAAAGTTAGAGACCGCTGGCCCCAGAGGCAGGGGTGGGGCTGGTAGCCAGCTAGAGAAGGTTCAGGCAACAAAAAGGTTCAGGCAGGTCTGACTGGTGGCAAAGAAAGACAGATTTCCCAGGATGATCACACTGGACCTGGAGACCATCAAGTTGGTAATTGGCAAACCCAAAGTTTTGGAGATATGCTTAGTATCAGATAGAAATAGTGAAGAGAGGCTATCTTTGCTTACTTCCATAAGAGACATCATAAAGGTCTGGGAAAGCTTAAAAAAGAAAAAGAAAAAGTAGAACCTCCAGCAGATCCTGATGGGTTTTTGGATGTCTTTGAACGGCCCTGAAGTGTCAGTATTTAGAAAGACTGTGAATTCCCCAGCAGCATTTAGTAGTTCACGAGTGATTTTCAGTCTTTAAAGGTAAGTGATTATATTTGGTGAATCAAAACAAAACAAACAAAAAAGGAAGACAAAGAAGGAAGCCGCCCTTCTGTCTTTTTAGCCTAAGTGTGGAAAACAATCAGTTATCACAAAGGATGGGATGCTTCATGGAGCGACACCCTGCCTCAGCAGACCAAGCCGCCCTGGCACCAGCAAGGAAGGCTTCCTTCCTCCTGGGCGCTGTGAGATGGTGTAGCCTTCCCCCAGCTGGGTCATCCATCTTCCCAGACCTTTCAATCTCAGCGGCTGCTTTGCAGGGATCTTTGGGAATGGAGGGAGTCTCTTTCCAACTGAGTATCATCCTCAAGTAAAATTAATGGTTTTATTTACTTGAAAGGGTATTTTTAAAGAAGCAAGGAAAAAAAAAGATCACAATTCTGCCATTTTGACAACTATGTAAACCAACTCCTTTGTTCTCTCATGCCATGCTGCAGAAGCAACTACTATAAAAAAGTAAAAATTAAAGACAAAAAAATGGGTGTGCCTTTCATTTAAGTGTGCAATTGTATTTATACCTACTCTTAAGTGAAATGCACTGACATGGCATTTTGTGTTTTTTTTTTTTTTTTTTTTTTGCACAGAGTTTTCAAATCAACACCCAGAGTACTTCCTTTTTAAACTAGTTGTAATGTCATGTACAGAAATGTAGCATGATAACACAATGATAGCATGATGTAAAATTAAACCTACTTAACCAGTGACTCACAGATGTTCCTTTTAGGGAAATGGAAAGGTGGACATAGAAGGCCTTGTATGGAAAACTCGTAGCAGTTTTACTCGAGGAAGGTAAAAGCCGATGGAAGGCTCTGGAATGTCTAGGAGCTCCTGAGTGGAAGAACAGACTGTGCTGCGTACATTCTGTGGCATACTGCTCAACAGAAGAAGTGAAATCACGCTGCCACATGTGATCACCCCTGTGAGTGATGCAGAAGTCACGGCTCACACAGGATTTCGAGCACAGAAGTGTATGTGCTTTGAGTCCATCTCAGTGGTATTCTAGCTGCTCAGCGCTCCGTGCTTGAGATTGAAGGAGAGGATGCCCTGTGGATGGAAGTTCTTTGAGATGACAAAAAAAAAAGTTTATTATGTACATCTTCTAGCATATTCTAAGCGTTAACTCTGATTTTCACTGTGACTTAGGAAGTCAGCATTTCTGTTATTCCCACCTCACAAAGCTGAGAGAGCGGAGCCTCCACAGGAGGTTTTCCAGGGCCACTCAACGTGGCTGCACCAGGATTCTGGGTCAGGTGATGTGGCTCCATGACCCACAAACCTCTGCTGTATTCATTACCTGAAAACTTAGCCTTGCTTGTAACCTCCTCCTGGAGGTGGGTGCAGGTTATCTGGACATTCTGGTTTTTCCCCTCTTCGCCGTTTCAATGCCTAAATGGGTATTGTGTACGCATCTTCATTTGCCTGTGTTTTTCATGAAGAGAGCTGAGTTACCAGAAGTGGGATGGCTGGATTGAGTAACAGGTGTTATTTGAAATTTCAGTTAAGGGCTTTTAATACATCTGCTGGGGGACAGGCAGTTTTGGCTACATATTTAACTCTCATGGTGCTATGGTTTGGCTAAGTTTTAGTTGGTCAAAAGCCCATATGTTGAAGATTTGGCCAGTCAGGGTTAGTGGCAGTGAAAACTTCAGAAATGAGGTTTAATGGAAGACTTGGATTTAAAGGTGTATGTCTTTGACAAGGATTGTCAGACCCTTATCCCTTCTGTGAAGTGAAGTGAAGTAGTGAAGCAGATGGCTTTGCTCCACCAGGAAAATTGTTAGCTGCTAACAGGGCCAGTAGCAAGAGCACTGCAAGACAGGACAGGCCGTTTGTAATCAAGATGGGTGTGGTGTGCTACCTGTAGGAATGCTTGTTAAAAACAGTATGGTTCTAGTTTCTAGAGGAAAAAAAATGGGCAGCTGGGGTGAGTGTGTTGAGGGTCTAGGATAAAATGAAGTTGGGAAAAGGAGAATGAGTCTTCCCCAGGGAGGAGCCTCCTAGTTGGTTATCCAAAACCTAACGGCCAGTCCTACTCAGATGCAATAAGCTGTATTTTCTTTCCTTCCTTCTTTCTTTCTTTCTTTCCTTCCTTCCTTCTTTCTTTCTTTCTTTCTTTCTTTCTTTCTTTCTTTCTTTCTTTCTTTCTTTCTTTCTTCCTTCCTTCCTTCCTTCCTTCCTTCCTTCCTTCCTTCCTTCCTTCCTTCCTTCCTTCCTTTATTTCTTTCTTTCTCTTTGCTTATGCTTACATAATATATATATATATATATATATATATATATATATATATAATTAAATGGGGAAAAAAGCATGAATTTGAGAGGGAGTGTGGGGGACCACCATGGAAGAGGTTGGAGGGAGCAGATGTGGGAGTGGCTAGAGAGAGTGAATAAAAGGGGGATGTTATAACTACATTTTAATTAAAATAATTTAAAGAAGGGAAACGGACAGCCAGGCAGAGATCCTGTGGTACTGACCTCCATCATGGAGCTGCCTCTCCCTTCCCTTCCAGCTTCTGTGGGCACAACTTGATTATATCTGCTCAGTTGCCCTTACGCTCCTGTCTTTAACCTTTCCCGTTTCTCATCTTCATTCTTTCTTTGGCCATTGTTTACAAATAAGGACCATCAAGGGCAGATGAGTGTGATGGCTAATTCAGTTGTCCGCCTGACTAGATTGAGAGCCACCTAGGGGGACAAGTCTACGGGCACACCTGTCAGGGATTTTCTAGATTAGATCAATTGGGGTAGAAAGATCTACCCTGTGGGTGACCCTGCTTTCCAGGCTGGGACTCTTGACTAAATAGAGAAGAGCAAGCTGTCTGAGCAGTAGCATTCGTTGACCGGCTTGGGCCTGCACTGTGACAAGTGCCTTGAGTCCCTGTTGCCTTGAGTCCTCTCAGTGACGGATTGCACCCTGCACCCATGGGCCAAAATAAGCCCTTCCTTCTTCAAATTGCTGTTCTCACATGTTTTGCTGCGGCAACAAAACAGGTAACGGGCACATTGAGGAAGAAGATGTTTTATGTTTGGGTAGGGAAGATGCTTGGGGGCCTTGGCTAATGGAGATAGGGGCAGGGCAAGAAGGAATTCAGTGTCAAGCAGTAATTTTCACTGTTGGCTCTTTGAGTTCTTGGGTCTATTGACTCTTTTTTTTTACCCCCTCAAATGATAAAATCCCTGCCTTCTGCATTTGGGGTAAGTGGTTGTGAATTAATGAAACTATGAAATGTGTTGAGGGTCATGTGACTCACAGCTCTATCTATGTATGGGGGGAGCAATTTCTCCAGATGTGAATGTCAAATTAGCCAGTGCAACGGTTCACAACAGCTGGGGCAAAGTTTTATGTAGGCAGGAGCTGAATCTGTGGGTAACACTGGGCTTTCGTGTTGATCACCAGCTCCTTAGATTCTGTGTACCCTAATAATCGAGACTTGGCTCTAAGCCAGTAGAATTAACACCTGTGGCGTTCACTATTACCTGGAGATAACTATTGGGTCTTTATAAGTGACTGGGAACTCTCATTTAAATGGGGGGGGGGAGCATGGAGGGGCCTTTTGTTGATAAATTGGCTCCTGTCTTATTGCACTTGGTGCTATCATTCAAAGAAAATAATAATTTTTACTTTTCTGAGATTTTTTTTGTGTGTGTGGTTTGGATACAGAAGCTAAAAAAACTCAAAACTAAAAAAAGGACAAGTAAAAATGATGGATTAATAATGGTTTCTCTCCAAGATCCGGGAGAAGAGAGTTCATGACCTTCTGTGGTTTGGCCTGCTCACTTCCCTTCTACATGTGAGTTCCATCTCTTTCTCTAAAGAATCACGTCTCCCTGATGCAGATTTTGTGGTCTGGATGTTGAGATTGCTGTCTCCCAAATGTATCGGCGGCTCAGGTCTGATCAGTGAACACCCATAATTCCCATAGCCTCAGTGACTATTCTGGGATGGGTCCTTGACCAACACTATATCAAAAAGACAAACCTGAGGATCTTTCTTGACTTCTTGGAAGAGAGATCATTTTTTTTCCTTTTCTTTTTTTTTAACCTAGAGTCGATGGGGGATATCTTGTCACCATGGAAGGAAAACCTGCCAGAAAAACAAAACCAGTGTAAAAGGAAAAAGAGCCAAGAGATGGAAGCTAAGTCCTGTGACACTGTGTGAGTGTCTGGATGAAGCCATGCCAGAGCCATGGCTGTTAGCTGAACAAATAATCTTGTTTTCTTTTCTCTTTTTCTTTGCTTCCTTTCTTTCTCTCCCTTTATTTTTGGTTTTAAGTCACTGCTTTTTTCAAACCTCAAATAATTTGAAATATAAATATTCTATGGTCAGTAATGAAGCCATCAGCATGCACATTTAGAGTTCAGAGAAATAAAATGTTACTATGTGCTGTTTGCTTTCATGGCGTCGAAGGAAAACATCTCACTGATGCTGCTGTCTCCCTATTACTGGCTGGTCTCCAAAATATGTCAGGATGAGAAGTCACATTTTTTTCCCTCCCAAAGGTGTTTCTGACAAGCACACGGCACTCAGACAGCCGGTGTGCCTGTGTAAATCTCCCATCTACCTCACCTTGTGACAGCCAGTCTTATCTCTGTTTGCAGAGACTAGGTGTCCTCTCTCTGTCTTCGGTCTTGACTCTCATGTCCCAGTCCCCATCTGAAGCTCTGTCTCATCTGAATGGAGAATCTCACATTTCCCCACTGAGGAAAATATCCCTCCACAACAGGAATCACACTGACTTTGAAGATTGTACTCACCTCCCAGGGGACTCCCAGGGCACCCCTAGGCCTTGAGGAGATAAAGAAAGGACATGAAAGAGGTGTGGAGGTTATCTAAAGAGGAGAGAGACTGAGGGAGCAGAGACTGTGAAAGAAGTTGGCTTAGCCAGCTGTTAGAAGGATTATTTTTCCCAGATACCAGGGCTAGTGTTACTCCTGTTATCATGAGCCAGACCTTAGGCCAGTGAAAGTATTGCAATGGGAATCCCATAACTCGCATGTCTGGTTTTACTGCAAACGAAACAAACAAACAAAACCCCGTGTTTAATGATCAATGAGACCATCTCTGGAGTGGAATCCAGGCTGGAGACATAGTTGGGGTTTAGAGTATGGGTTGGGGTCCGAGTGCTTAAATGCTTGAAGGACACTGCCGTGGCTCCGCCCCCACACATGAATATACGGTGCAGGGACCATGGCTGTGCCGCCAGAATCCTCTGTGCTTCAAAGAGAGGCTTCGAGCCCAGAAGGATCAGTTTGTAGCCTCTGCTTCTTAGCAGCAGCATCTACGACAGGTGGCTGCAGAGTGAGCATGCTCAGATCGAATTCATGGATTTTCAGCAGGTCACAAGCTTTGAAAGCACAGACTATGGTGTCAGGTTGGCCTGGCTTTGTCACTCAGTGATGTCATTGCCTTATGCTAGGAGCTTAGTGGCTGAGAGACAGTTTCCAAGTCCAGGCAGTGGGGTTGCAATTTCTACCAAGGACTAGAGGGGAGGTGCGGGAGGGGTAGACTTGGAGGTTAAATTTCGTGATACAGATTGCTCTCAATGCTCTCACCAATCACCCATAGTAAACACTGGGAGTCCTACAGACAGAGCTGAAGAGATGCATCTAAGATGCCGCTTGTGTGTTTTCCCAGAACCTCTGCTCAGAGAGACAATATCCAGGAAGAGTCAAGAACACCAGTCGAATGAAATCCTGCTCCCTTTCCATTGTCCACGCACCTGGGGCCTCCATCTTCTCGTCTGTGAAACAGGAGCCTAAGATGCTCTCTTAAGTGATTAGAAGGCCAGCTTAATGAGATATTATACAAAGCACTCAATGTTTGTTTCTATGACTTTCTAGCACAGTCTGGTGCAGAGAAGAACGAGGGATTATTTTAATTCTGTAATCGCAAGCAAATTTGAACAGATCCTGTGTCATAAGTAAGACTTCATACACCTCTGAACTCATGATTTATATTGCTCAGTAGCTTAGAGAGTTGTAAAAATCTACCTAGAGACTATAGGGAAAGGTGTAAAAAAAAAAAAGAGGGAAGGAACTGGGCACGATGGTGCACGCCTTTAATCCCAGTACTCAGGAAAACAGAGGCAGGTGGACTGCTGAGTTAGAGGCCAGCCTGGGGTCTATGAAGTGAGTCCAGGACAGCCAAGAGAGAAACCCTGTCTTGAAAAACAAAACACACAGAGAGGGAACAGAGGAGAGAGAGAGACAGAGAGAGAGAGAGAGAGAGAGAGAGAGAGAGAAAGAACAAGAGCCTGCTGAGCTCTTAAGATCACCCAGCAGCCAGCAGTCCTGAATACCCTTCATATCCCATGTGTACAAACGCGCACACCTTGCTCCCTACTCCCAGCTCCAAGCCCTACACTGCCTGCCCCATGAAGAAAGGGAACTAATGGAAATGAGATTTTTATTCACCTAAAAGAGAGAGGCAAGTCACTGACTGTAATAGATAAGTGATTCCGGGAGACACTTTCTAGCTGGGAAGGGAGGAGGGCTCATCCACCCAGCCTCATGGTAGCAATTATTTGAAGCTCTTCCTATATTTCATGCCTTCCCTCCCACCCCCACAAACTGAGATGTTTTGCTGTTGCCAAGGCAAGGCATAAGACCTAAGAGTCCTTCGACAAGTCCACCAGAGCGGGCGGCACTGTCAGGAGGCAGGTCCGACCTGAGGTGCGTGGGCCCTCTCACCTCCATGAGACCCAGTTTCTTCCTCTGTAAGGTGAGGCAAGAGCAACTTTTAGCCACCGCTCCACTTTGCATTCCCTAGGAGGAGGAGTTCATTATGAACGATCGCAAACGAAACAAGCCGGACTATAAGTGAATGGCAAGCTTAAGTAGACCTGTTGTCCAATTCATTTCATGATTTAGGCAGCAAGTGCTTAAAGGAGGAGCTGACTGAAGAGCTAGCCTCATTTGGTAAATATTTATTGGATGTGTGCTATCATAGGGCACTGCCTCTATGACTTCATCTGTGTGGACAGCTGCTCCGAGTACCAGGAGCAGCCCACGGCATCTTATCAGTGGCACTGGGAGGTTTGCGGATATATTACAGACACGTCTTCGTTCGTGCACATTTTCCCCGAGTTTGCCTGTCAGCCTTCCTTCTCTTTCTTTTTTAACTGTAGCGAGCACATCTGTCCCAGAACGCGCCCAGCTACTCTGATTTTGGAAGCTAAGCAGGATTGGATGCGGTTAGTCCTTGAGTGGGAGAACACATCTGTCTTAACAATAAATTGGCTGTTTCCATGTGCTTTCCACTCTTGATTTATTATTATTTAGAAGTACAGCTAACCACTTTGAAAGCCAACATGAATTTTGCTCAGGAGAAAATATGATTTTATTGCTCAGTTCTTCCCAGGTCAGGCTGTTTTCAAGTAGTTGAATATAATTAAAGACGTTGACTAGGCACACGCACTTAAGTGCTCTAGAGAGAGAGAAAAATTCCGATGGAAACAATGACATCACAAACCTTGGAGAAAGAAAGAGCATAACATTGTTTTCAGGAAAAAGAAGTGTACTTTAGCTAGAGGTAATTTATAGGTGAAAAGGTCTGACCATCTAGCTGGAGTTTTACATTGTTATAATGTTATTAATGAAATCACCAGAAGTCCAATTGCAGGCCTGGTCTCTGTATGGCTTTAAAGTACAACCAGTCACTTCCCTGGAGAACCTCAACTTATTCTTGTGAATTGTCCTAAAGTAGGAGGACAGGACCTTGAGGATGAGGTTGTATGTTCAGTCTTGTAACCTATCACCAAACAGATTCCAAAGTCTTTTGTAACATAAACTTTTGATTCTATCGGTTACACTAATGCCTTTGTTGCACTTGGGCCAAATGCCATTATCCCTGGATTAGCTAAATATTCCACTGCAAAGCTGTATGGTTTGTAAATTGGAACTTTTTGTAGATTACCTTGGCCTGCTCACCTTCCCTAACAATTCCCAACCCCCTAGGGGAGTTATCAAGTGCTTTCTTTGATGGTCAAAGAAGTAGTTCAGTGTGACACTCATTGTAAAGGACTGGAGGAAAGTCTGGATGAAGAGACCTTGCAATGTATTCGCAGTCCACTCTGCTGACTTGTAGAACAGTTGGGTAAGAACGTCTCGTGGTCTACAGCACAGCAGGACAGCTATGGCTGACAGCAACTAGCTGTGTCTTTCCAAAGAGCTAGTGGGGAGAATTCTGAATATACTCAGCAGGTAAAAATGTTGCAGGTGAGAGACAGGCTAGTCATCCCGATCCGATTGTCACGCGTTGAGATAGCGCAGCGTGTGGCGTAGCATGGACAGCCACTGCATTTCAAGGAAAAATGAAAATGTGGATTAAAAACATCATTGCCATTTGTTCTGTCTGAGGCTTATGGGTGTCTATCTCCTCCGAGGGAGGTGTGGGGGAGCTGTCTTTGCTCTTTCACCTTCTGTTCCAATCTCTGCAGAGAGGGAAAGTAAGAAGGAAGCCTCTTTTGTCACTGACCACTTTGGTAACATCAAAGGATTAAGAGAAGTAGTTTTTTTTTTTTCCTCTCTTTCTTTCTGTGTCTCTCACCTACTTCTTTTGTCCCCTCCTCTTCGCTCTCCATAAAGCTTATCTAGGGAGCCAGACACCATTTGCCATGTCACAGTAAGGTGTGTGTAATGCATGCTCTGATGGCTCGCTGTTTATAACACAGCCACACGGAGTTGTCATTGAGGCAAGAATTGCTTGCTATCAGGACCAGTGTCCTCCACCAGGATTACCCAGGCCGGCCTGGACTCAGATTGGTTTCTTAGAGCAACGTGTCTCTCCCACTTAATATCTGTGCCTTTGTTTAAGAGATTCCCCACTTGTTTGCCATTGTTCCTGTGGTCGTTCGTTTTCTTTTCAAAAACGCAGCCCATCTCAGTGCAAATTCGTATTTCATTTCGGGGGGAAGGGTAGAGAGGTAAAAACAAAATGAAACGGAAAGCTGCTCAGATAACGCAGGGGGATTTTAAAACCCCTTTGTTATAACAATCCTTTTATGTTTGAAATATTTATTGGGCCTCTTCCTGGCCACCATCGGAAGGGAAACCTGAATTGGTGCCCTCTAAGCTGTTCGGGCGGACAGAGGAGCACATGTTTACACGTCAAGATGGTGCTTGATCTCAGAACGACAGGAAACGATTTTGCAAATCCAGATAAACTATTTTACCCTAGAAAGTGTACGGGGCTAAAGACAGTTCAAAGTAAGCACAGGAGAATCTTTGCCCTGTGACCCCAAGGTAGCAAGTGGGGAGAGCCTAGCTTCACTTCAGGGAGGCTCTGGTAAAACAGTGGCTGCAGAGGGCCTTGGTTTGCCTTGGTGAAAGCGCTCATGCAGCGGAAGCACCAGAAAGTCTGTTCACACAGTGAAGCAGGGCACAGCAACACAGCAGGGTATCGCTGAATGCACAGCTGCTCTCCCCAGAGCTTTCTGATTTGGCACCCTTATGGTGAAAGTTGTGGATGTTGGACATAATTGCACCTCTGGTTTTGGTACTTGTTTGGTGAGACTAGTTTTCTTCTGGACAGGCTGGAGCTAGTAGCTCAATTCTACTCCTTATCAAAAGTTAGTTTTAAGTAATTCGAAGTTTGGGTAGATGAATATTGCATGGTCAGATTGTTTTAAAATCTAACAGAAGAGCAGAGATGGTGGGTCAATACTTTGCCACCAACCCTGGCAAGGTAGATCCTCAGAAGAATGAAAGAACCTACTTCTCAAAGTTGTCCTTTGAGCTCCACAAACACACCACGGGATTCATAAGCACGCTCGAACATACATGAATATGCACACGCACACGTCTGCACACACACACACACGAAATATAAGGGCTGGAGAGACGACTCAACAGTTAAGAGCACCAGCTGTTCTTCCAGAAGAGCCGGGTTGGATTCCCAGCACGTGGTGGCCTACAACTGCCTGTACACCAGTTCCAGGGCATCTGATGTTTTCTTCTGACCTCTGCAGGTACCGCACACACGTGGTATACAGACATGCTGGGGGAAAATACCTATACACATTTTTAAAAACTGAAAAATATTCCTGAAAGAAGATTAAGGAGAATTTCCCTTCTAGACTTTGTGATTTATCATAAAGCTAATAAAAATTATAACATTATATATAAATCAATGAAACATGAGACAGATTATATGTACACATTTATATATATTTGTATATACAAATATATAAAAGGATATGTGTGTATACACACACACACACGCACACATATATATGTTAGCATTAATGAGCCTTTGCTTCCCACCACTTGGTATCCCAGGAGTTTATGCATTAGCTCAATTCTCACAACTTTTTGATATAGACATTAATTGTTATCATCCTCATTAGCAGATGAAAATACTAGACACAGCAAGGTTTAGTGACCTATTTAAAGTTAAACAGTTGATGAGTGGTAGAGACAAGAATTAAACCTAGGCAATAAAAGTAGATCCCTATTTGACCCACATATAAGGTACAAAATTAACATGCAGATAGATTAAATGTCTGCGTGTATAAAAGTGATGGCTTTTATAACCTTTTTAAAGTAGTAGAGGATAATCTAGAGAAACATTCATGTGTACTTTTGTGGGGAGAGGAGGTCCGAGACAGGGTTTCTCTGTGTAGTCCTGATTGTCCTGGAACTCACTCTGCAGACCAGGATGACCTTGCCTCGGAGATCCACCTGCCTCTGCCTCCTAAGTGCCGGGATTCAAGATTGTGCCACCATGGCTTGGCATCATGTACACTTTTTCAAGTAAGACTAAGATCCCAGAGGCATCAAGAAAAAAAAAAAAACTTTGATTTAATGACATAAAAATTCAAAACCTCTGCTGACACAGCACAATAATAAAATTAGATGTCCTGTGAATAAGCCAGAAAAAATATATTTGTGATACATTTGATAGCAGGTTTAATAATATGAAATATATAACAGGTAAAGAATGTTTGTAAAATAGCATAAGAACAGTTCAACTGAGAAACGTAAAATATGCCAAAACTGTAAGATACAGATATGTCAAGAAAAGCCATGGTGGCAATATTCAAGGTACCAAAAGGCTTTTGGAGAAACTCCCAACTTTCTTACTTAATATCATCTTGAGAGGAGAACTCAGCTGGAGTGGTAGCCCTCACTACCTCAATCATCTTCTAAGATATAAGTTCTGGGGCCCTTACAAACCCAGATTGTAAGTGGAAACTTGCCAGTGACTGGGGAGGGGAGAGGTTGAGCATGCATGCTTCAAAGCTTCTCCAGAAAGGATTTCCTGTGGTTCTGTTTCCTGGTTTTCTTGGTGGGAGGTGTTTCTCCCTCCCACTAGGTGGTCCCAGTCTTCCTGTAACTGTTTCTGCTCCTAGTAGAGTAAATCTTTGACCCCCAATTTGCAGCTTTTCCTTAGCTCCACCATCTTATCTAGTTTTCAGGAGAGGAAAACGATGTATTTGAGGCTTCCTTGTCTTTACATTGGCCTGAGGCTTGAGTCTGTGGTTCTGTTTTGGGTTGTACAGAATCTGGGTTGAGATGATAGGGAAACAGCTATCAGAGTAGTAGTGCGAGGCCATGGGAAGCAAAGATTGATATTCTTAGAGATTATCTTGTCCCAAGTCAATGTTTTAAAAACTTCACTGTGCTCAGGAAACAGGAATAATGATGAAACAGTCTTTCAATTAGGATTGGATTTTATTAAGCAAATAGTGTAACGTCCAGGACATTGCCCTAATTTTTGTTATGGCTTCTAGAACTCACTATAATGTAAAGCTTATTTGATGGTTCTGCTCTAAATTCATGCTCACCAAGCTAAAGGGACCTTGCACATCCTAGGATGTCTCCCCTTCTCATTCTCCAGGGAACTGTCTACCAGCCTTTCTTCAGATCTTAATTTTAAAAAATTAATATAATTTGATTAAATTATTGATAACATTTAACACAGACAAGGTCGAGGTGGGGAGGAGTGCTCTCAGACATTGCTATTAGAAACCACCTGCTGAAAGTTTATAGAAATTGCCAAAACGTGTCTTGTTTATTAAAATTTCTATTGACATAGATTTTAAAACTTAACACATCTAAAAATTTAGCCAAAAGAAGCAAAAACACCAGTGAGATGGGTTTTATTTAAAAGTGTTCACTGAAGAACTCTGGATAACCCAAATATCTCTTAGGGAATATTTGAGTCAGTTACATCACATCCTCATATAGACTATCATATGACTGCTAAAAGGAACCTCTTAACTCTGGGATGGTCTTTTAAAAAGTTTTGTAAAACATGGTATTAATAGCTCACTTAGAAATATGTTTATATGATATAAGTATAAAAGCAAAAAATACAGCCATGTTATTAACATAAGACAATCATGAAACATGTCAGTGACCGCAAACTAAAAAGATTATAAATGAAGCTTAGAGGGGGCTGATACAAGAAAGGATTCTTGTCGGTGTGTTAGTATTGGGAATTTAGGAATAGGAAGATAATGGGCCCTAAGCCCAGAAGATATAGTTATTATAAAACAAACAAACAAACAAACAAAAAATAAGATACAACCAATGCAGGTGACTTATGTCAGAGTCAGCTGATGGCTTTCCATCTTTCGGATATGATGAAGGTTAAGTTTTGAAGGAAGGCTGGAGGAGGATTCCCTGGAAGATGAGAAGGGAAGACATCTTAGGATGTCCAAGGTCCCTTTAGATGATATTAAGTACCAGAAGCCATAGCAATAATTAGGACAATGTCCTGGTGAGGCAGAAGTTATAATCTTTCTTTTTGTCTTTTGAAAAAAGAAACTCAGAAGACCAAGAAGAGGAATCCAAACTGGCATAGCCACTCTGGAAACCCACGTAGAGGAGTCTCTAAAAGCTAAAAATTAATCTACCAAATCACCCAACTATGCCAGTTGTTGGTATGTGCCCAAAGGGCTCGACTGCCTACTTTGGCTAAGTCATATTTATTTCAGCTCTATCCGCAATAGCTTGGAAATGGAAACAACCTAAATGTTTTTCAACCAGTGAATGGGTAACAAAAATGTGGTACATATACACAATGGCATGCCATTCAGCTTTAAAAAAATGAAACTTGTAGGTAGATGGATGGAATTAGAAAATATTATATTGAATTAGGTAATCCAGACCCAGAAAGACAAATGCTACATGTTTGCTGTCATCTTTGGTTCCTAGATCTTCAGATGTGAGTGTATAACCTGGAATACACATTGAACTCTGGAAAGTAAAATAGGACTATGGAGGGGTAGTAATAGACAGAGGAATAGCAGAATACAGATGATATGAAGGGGGAGATGGGTAGGGAGATTTAACTAGGGAAAGGGAAGGAGGTCAATACAGGAGAGGTGGGGAGAAGAAAATTTAACAATAAGGATGTTTGAAAAAGCCATAAGGAATCATATTATTTTTAATTTACCTAAAATTATATATACACCTATAAGTGTATATGATATATATATGTATATGATATATATATATATATATAAAATGAAGTTATGCCTCTTGCTTGACAGTGAATACACCAACAACTATACACTGTCCAATGAAAACCCCAGTGCCAAGCATGATAAACCTCCCTTTGAATTGCTGGTTAGTTAAGTCCAATACACTCCCATGTTGGAGGTTAGTCTGATGCTTGTATTTTTATGTTAATTACTGGCCCTCAAGATCTGGTCACTGCCCAGATATACCTATCCTTGTTGTGTAAACCTGCTTAAGACATTATTCCTGATTCATTGATTAAAAGGCCTAAAACCTGGGCAGGGCAGAAGGGGGTAGGCATGGCTAAGGTTCCTGGGCTTTGGGAACAGAAGAACCACAGGAAACAGGAAGACAGGAAAAGAGGAGGAAGGAGGACACCACGATGGATTAGCATGGAGAAGAAACCATGTGGGCCAGGAGAAAGGACCACGAGGTTGGTGTGGATGGAGAAAACATGAAGGTGAGAAATACAAGCAAGTATTTATAAGATTATAGATGGAAGGTAGAACAGATAAGGATGGTTAAGGGGGATAGTATTGGATGGGGGCTGGGAGGTGAAGGGTGAGGTTATTGAGATAGTGTAGGTAGAACTATCTTCCCACTCCAAGGTAAATAAGGCAATTATAAAATCTAACAGTTGTCTGTGTCTTATTAATTGTGGTAGCGGGTTAAACAATAATACCACTACAATAATTACAGGGCTAATAATGAACATTATATTGTACAGCACCCATTTATTTCCAACAACACTCCCAAAACAATTTAAGCTATTGCTGCTGACAGTGGTGGCCTCTCAGAGGTTAAAGGTGAGTCCCTATTACTTCAGACACTGGACCCATGAGGTTTGAGCTGAAGACTTGAAAACCTTCTCCTTGAGGACTAGCTTTTATAGCACTAGAGGTACTGTGCAAGCTGGAATGGGAGGGAACCAACCAATAGTCCCACAGAGATGTGCTATCCATGAACCAAAACATCCCCACAGCATGGAAACATCCCTAAATGTGCAGTAGTGACATATCTCACGGGTAACCAATAGCTGTCTAATTGGACTTAACACCTACCCAACACGACAGAAAGATGTCTGGACCTGGAGACCTACCCAACTACTGGATGGAGGTCATGGATTTTAGAGGAGAACCCACTACCTGTCTGGAAATGACAAAAGAGCCACAGCCTTGATACTTCAACTACGGCTTGCTAAGGAAGACCTAAACTACGACAACACCAACAGACATGCCATCATAGAAGTAAATCTCACCACGCATGGTCCCTTCTCAAGTGACCACAAACCCAATTTCTCTCCAGTAATGTAACCTGACACTCATACGAAATTCCTTTGGATTAGTTGCTGTATCTCTATTATTCAATAAATGCCTGGGTACCGGTCAATGGTGTGGCTACTGTATAATTTCATGGGGATTATTTATGAGTGTTTACTCTTTGCTTCTGGTTTTTACTTTAATATGCTGATTGAACAACACTATGGTTACCTATCTTGATGTGGTCCATGAAGCCCTGTATCAATATCACCCAGGAGGTTTTTACGTGTGCATAGTCATCACTGAGGAGGTGTTATATATGCAGAATGTCAAATTCCATTCCAGATTATGAGATTAGCAACTGCATTTTAATGGGATCCTGAGAGATTGACATGGACACTGAAGAGTGACTTCTGACTTCATACATGTGACATATGTGACGTCATTATGTCAATGCTGTCATTTTTACTGTCAGATTCCAAGGAGTGAATCCTAAGACCCATTGCATACTTTCAGTCTTTAGCAGATTGCTGAAGACTTGTCAGATCTCTACCCTTCACTCACGTTCCTACTAGCAGGGAGTTTTGATTCGAGATCTTGAAGGGCATTTGCTAAGACAGGAACATTCAGATTTTATTGGATTTCCCCCAGCATAGTTGCTGTCTTGCTTCTAAAGTGGTATTATTGAAATAGTCTCAGTTTCAGATTTTGGATTTCTGAGTCCAACGACTGAAGGAACAGAAGACAGACAAAGAAGATACAGGTGAAACTCTTCTCTTTTGTTCCTTTTTTTAAATTTAAATTTAATTTTTTTTTTTTGTGATGCTAGCCTGAGGACGTGAGGGTCCAGGATGGTGACTACATTATCAGCAGGATATTGTGTGATATGTTTTTCATATTTATTCATGGTTTCAGAAAATACTTGTGCTGTGCATGGTTGTGGGTGGAGTAAAGGCTTGCAAAAAGACCGATCAGAATCAGGAATAACCAGAATATGCTAAATCACAATAAAATTCTTTATTTTTCTTGTAAGATGAGCAGATTAAAAAAAAAAGTATTCAGTATGGCTGGGCAGTGGTTCTGCATAATCTCAGCACTTGGGAGACAGAGGCAGGTGGATCTTCAAGTTCGAGGCTAGACTGGTTTTTAGAGCGAGTTCCAGGACAGCCAGAGCTACACAGAGAAACTCTGTCTTAAAAAACGAACAGGCAGACAAAAGACAAAAAAATTATTCAGTATGAATGAGGCACAGAAAAACAGACACTCCTGACTTGCTGATGGATAATGTTGTTTTACAGCTGTATCTATAGCATAGATTACTGCTCATGTTTATAGCTCAGCCAGGTGGAAACCTACCTCACAGAAATAGTCACACAAATAAAAGGCGCATTAAAGGATATCCTTGGAAAATTCTGAAACCACTTAAATGTTTGTTGATAATAACAGGAATTAAAGCTCTGAAAGACAAGGAGTATTGTTAAGAAGAACAATAGAAAATTATCTCATAACAATATAATACAATCCACTCACTTTTGGAAGTAGTAACTCCCAAAGGTTTGTGTATATGAAAGAGATAGAGGTATATGTGTGTTTGTGTGTGTTTATCTATATGAACAATAGAAAGACATACCATCTTATGAATATTACTACTGGAATTCTGGTATTAAATTAACAGGGTCACAAATAGGTGAATTAATTCATTTGAGATGATATAGTCAGAAAACTGAAGTGTTTACAATCTAATCTAAACCAATGTAGTCTGTCTTTAGAGACCATGAACCCATTCACCCATCCACCTACCTTCCTAGTGACCAAGTGTCTGATTGTCCTATCTATCTATCTATCTATCTATCTATCTATCTATCTATCTATCTATCTATCTATCTATCTATCTATCTAACTATCATGGATAGTTATATTGCTACCTACCTATCATCTTCCTACCTTTATGACTTTTTCCATACTAAGTATTCTAGGCTGCCATTGGGAGTGTTAGAGGAACAGTTTTCAGTTTTATACCTGACATAATAAAATTTCTGAAAATATAATTATTTTTTCACAGAATAGTACAAGAAAAGACTGGATATCTACTGGGTTTTGGCTCCTATGTAAGGGAGGTGGCCCTTTTCAAGGATCCACGTGGGGACCAGCGAGCCGTAGATCATCAGATAGAGAAGACTCACTGCAGAACCCAAGCCTTGCTTGACAAGACTTCGGTGATCCTCGTCAATTTGCTAATGAAGACGCAGGACTTGGAGCACATTGGTGACAGAATTGGCCTTAAAATTAGATTTTCTGACTCTTGGGTCAAACCCACCCAACATATCATGATTTAGGATTATGTCATTTGTGATATACATTTGCTTCCTATAGGATGTGACCAGACACAGCTCTGACCTACTCCTTTCTGGAGGCCTCCTCATTCTCATGTCCTGTCCAGGAGGAAAGCAGATGCTGGTCAGCTGCTATTGAGCAGATAGTTTCGCCATCGGTCATAAAGATGTGGCTACTATCCCCTCCCCTAACAAGAATCTGAAAGGAAACCATGGAAGTCAAATTTATTTCCCAAGACCTCGGCTGATAAGGTAAGTTAGCTAGTTGGTTCCCTCCAACTTGTCCATTTCAAAGGCCTCCATGGCTGCTAAGTAAGAAAAACAACACAATCATGTGAAATCTCCAGAAAAGGACACGAAGGCAACAGTTTGCAGGAGACTCAGGCAGCTCAGTGAGCCACAGTAGTCCAGGGCCATGGAAATGAGCAGGCTGTGACTGTCAGCCAAGCTCATGAGCAGGCGACTGCCTTTGGATAGTGAAGAAAGAAAAAAAGAAAGAAAGAAAGAAAGAAAGAAAGAAAGAAAGAAAGAAAGAAAGAAAGAAAGGCCAAAGGTCAGGAAACATGTGGACCCTGAAGAGGGCAAAGAAAATACCATTTATACAGCCACTTTTCCTGATTTTATTCAGCCAAGTGGAAGGCAAAGGGCTGTGGCAACAAATTTTCTCCCAACTGGTATACCAGGAGAATGGAGAATGGGATGTACTCACTCCTCTCCAGATCTCAAACACAGATTGCCTGGCCACCAGCTGCCCTGCTCAGAGCTCCTTAGATCTAAAAGAAGAAAGGTTGCATCCATGTCTGTAGCTCCCGCATCATGACGGCAGCTCTTAAAGGTCACTGGAAGGAAGCATTGCCCTGCAGCCATCTCTTGATCCTGTACACATCTTCTCATAGTTTTGTTGGTTGTGGTTTTCAAGGGTCTAGAGGTGGATACCTGGTCAGCTTGGAACTTGCTATGTAGACCAGGCTGGCCTTGAACTCACAGAGATCCATCTTCTTCTACCTCCCAACTGCTGGGATTGAAGGGACATGCCACAATGCCCAAGCAGCTTCTCTTTGAACACAGCCATGAGTTTTGTAGCTACTTCAGTTGATAGATTGAAGGTTCCAAGGCTGCAAACTATTGGTTAGCATCAAAAGTCAAAATATTTATTCGTCTGTTGCTTAAGGTAAATTGGACCTCCTGTGAAGCAATGGGTAAGTAACTGTAAATGAAAATAACATGTGTATAATGACCATTCTACATTTATTTTCATGGGTCTTTTAATAATGGCCGGCCTCACACTGATTCTCTGACAGTGCTAGTAAAACAGAGAATCCAAAAAACAAAAAAAACTACATATATTGTTACATCCAGCATTGTTCTAGCTTCTTCAATTATTAATATAATATGTATCTAAAGTTTTCACCAGCACAGAAAATAACACAATAAGAAATGAAAGTCAACTGCCAAAGTCACAGGCCCCAGTGTCATTAATCTTTTCCCATGTTGCCACTTGGAAATGGTTTGTGCCTGAGCTGCATACGTTGGTACTTTATGGTCCTTTAGCCTTGACCCCGCAGGCTCACCTACAACATTGTTGCTTGCTGGCTTGCTTTTTCCTGTATTTAACCCCTCTCTCTTGCTAGGTAGTAAGACTGTTTTGAGTTGTAAAGCTTTCAGTTATCTAGTTTTGCGGTGAGCCTCCTGGTTGCCGACTTGCACATGCCTGTTTTCATATCATTACATTTTAGTGCCTGTTATTCAACTTCAGCGAAAGTTTCGGAAGGGGAACCTGAAATCTAAAAGAAAAGGGGACAGGCCCCCTTGAGTCTCTAATTTAAACTGCAGCTGGTAAATGAAAGTTGTTTGGGGGAACAGAAAGAAGCAGGAAAGAAATGCATTTAGGAATCATAAGTAAGGGCTGTTTTCTCCCCAACTTTTAGGAAAACTGTGAGTTCAACCTTTATTCCACTGAACTGTTGGAAGCAAAGTTCATCTGCCACAAGATCATTTTTTTCCTTTAAATATCACCAGTGTTGAGGGTTCCTGTCACCCCGATTATTGGTTCATGCTTCCTCGAAGGTGAGTCTATGATGCTTACTGCATTTCCGTAGATCAGGCATGCAGCTTTTCATATTTACTGTCTAAGTACCTTCTTTGGTTTTCTAATCTTATGAACCTCTTCCGGGCAGGCTTTATACCTGGAAAGCTTTGGATAAGAAATAAGTAATCAGTTACTTTAAGAATTATTATCATTATTATTTTTATATTCTAGGGCCATACCCTGTTTTCTCATTAACACCAACAGACAAATAAGGGCAGTTTCTTTTCATGGTCTTTCCTGTAGCAGACCAATGCTTGGCACCCTGGATGAAATGCCCAAGCTGAGTTTTCAGGGTCGGGGTAGACCAGAGCATGACATTTTGGTAGGCAGTGTCCACGAGCTTTTGTTTTGTTCTCTTTCATAGGTCAGGTGGCCTTAGCTGGCACTTAAGTCAAACAGATGTCGAAAAGGGCAATACAATACGCTATGCTATGCCAGTGTCTCGGTTCTGGGAAACGGAAACACTTCCCAGAGAATAGGTGCCACCTGTAGGGAGTTAGTTTGCCAAACAAAACCAGTTTGGCCAAAGATAGTTAAAAATAATTCCTTTGGGTATACGGTGATATTTTGTTTACCCGTGATTTTGAATGAGTGCTCTGTCCATGTGTGTGTGTGTGTGTGTGTGTGTGTGTGTGTGTGTGTGTGTCTTGCTTACACAAAAATAAATCTTTGTGACTCACTCATGAGTCCAGTTGCTGAAAAAATAATTTTTATTTAATATTGTTAAGTACAAAGATCACAATTGTTAAGTAAATTTTAACAGGCATGGAAGAATTTAAAATATGCTATCTTCAACTGTCCCCGTGAGATTCACTAAAGCTGTCTAGAAATAACTGAGGTCTCTGAAGAACCCTGCAATATCACATAACTATAACTATAAAACATTACTGACAACTCTTCCTCCCATCAGAACTTGGTTACATCTGGGGAATCAGTTATATCAAGTCCATTAGATGTAACGGCATGCAGAATCCATGTCTCCTTGAACACACCTCTTGTGCCTTCGGTTTCTGTAGCAATTGCCCATCATTCACAGACTTGCTGAGAAGAATCAGCATGGTCTGAGGCAGCCATGGTGTGTGCTTGTGGGAAATTACTACTTCCCCATCCCCCCTTCAATGTTTCCCTACTGATTTTCACAAAGTTCGCAAAAATCAGTAACGAATTTACTGATGAGACTCAGTATTTTTGTAAAATCAGAAATTCTGTAAAATCCTCTAATATGAGGGTTCATCATTTTCTCCACCTCGGTGTTTAAGTCACAAAGCCTGATGCCATGAGAAAAACCCTGTATAAAGACACCTACAACTTCGGTTGTCTTTCTTCAACCATTCCATAGGGGAATGTGGATGAGTAAGATGGTTCGCAGGTCCCTTCTGGTGGAAACCTGAGACATTTTGAGTCCTGTTACAGACCACCGTGTATAAATAAACTAACAAATAAACAACAAAACCACCTTGCATTGTTTTATTACCTCAAGGTGAACTCACCCTGCCAATTTATTCCTGAGGATTTAAAGTGAATTCTTTTGCAAGTGGAAGCACTCAGATTGGAAATAAAAATAAGTTTAACGAGTTTCCAAAACAGGCTTAAAAGAAAACATTAGATTACAAAATCCACACTGGCCAGGACAATGCCCCAGTACATCTACTCACATCCTCAGAGGCTGGCAAAGGTTCTGTCACACAGCAAGTGCCAAAAACAAAGTTTGCTGTCACAAATCACCCAGAACTTAGAGTCAGTGTAGCTTACGGGGTAAATACTATTGTATTTGGATTGAATTCAAGATTTTAATTTTGAGAAAGCTTGACCGGGAGCATTCTATGACAGGAGAAGTTCTCTTAAGGCTGCAAGACCGACACCATAATCACCCTCCAAGTATCACCAGCTGTTCTACACACTGAAATACAGATTCCCAGGCTCTAGCAGAAACCTATTGAGGGTGAAATCTAACTGTCTTCGCTCACGCGCTTTTGTAGGTTAATTTCAGGTTGCCTACAAAGGTAAGCGTGAAGTGAATGACTTTCCTATACTCTTGACCACCATAAACCCCCGTCATGCTGGTGCATCCGTCACAGTCAAATGATGCAGCATTAAAACATTACTGCTTCTGAAAGTTCATTTGGACTTCCAGTGATGTAGTCAAAAGGGTCTTGACAGGTGCGTAATGACATGGCTCCTTCTGAGTAGAGTCATACACACTAGTTTTACTCAAAGAAATAAGTCATGTTTTCCAACACCCCCCCCCGCACATTGAAGTCTTACAACCATGCAATTATTTATAATATCAAACCTACAATGAAGAAAAAGCTAAGAAATTAAGATCATCTTAAATCCTGCCCCTGAAGCTATAATAAACTTACCTTTATTTTTCTTTTCCTACTTGACTGATGTTAGGAATTGGATCCATGGACTTGCCTATCCTAGGCAAGCGTGATACTAGTGAGGTCCATCTCTGGCCCTTGCATGTTGAGATGGGCTCCCTCAAGCTGGCTTGAGATTGTTAGACAGGCTAGGTTCATCTTGAAGTTTTAGTTCTCTGGTCTCTGCATGCTGGGAGTAGGGGTCCTAACCTCCCTTTAATACACATTTACATGCTAATGAGCAGGATGGTTTTCAAAAAGACTTTTGAATTCTTGTTTAGATTGATGGAAATATTATTGCACATGGGTAGTCACAGTAATTCATAAAGTCTTCATTTATCCATACCCAGCACAGTGTATGATTCTCAGTCTAATAGCTAGAAGGCAATTTATGTTTACCTGGAAAGAAAAACTACCAAATTCCATTTATGGAAGACCCCACGTTCAGAAATTTACAGAGTTATCACGGTTATTTACACAGTTGAGCATGGTCAACATTTCCAACTACATTTGACAAAATCACTTTATGGCCATTTCCTGTGCTAATTTATGATTTTTTTTTTTCTTTAAAAGCTAGGCCTACAATCATGAACAGACTTTTGAACTCTGAATGTCTTAGTTTCTCCTTCTTTCCTTGATGAAAATGTGGGATTTCTTCCTCTTCCAGCATAAACAATTAGAAAGCATGAGAGGTGTTTTGGAAAACATACTGGTTTGCTTTTTAAATAAAGTATTTTAAAATTGAAAATTTCAAATATTAAGAACAGAGAAAACAATGATAATCTCTACATACTGATTACTTATCCTGAGTAATTATCAATTTATGCCTATCTTTGTCACGTACATTTACATATATTCTTTTCTCCATTCCAAATTATTTTGGAGCAAATATAAAGTAATAGTATAATTTTACTGTAAACATATATGATTCAGAAAGCAGAGAAGTGGGGTACTCTCTGATTGATTGTATGAGGCTACCATTACCACCATAACAGAAACAGAAAAAGAAAACTATAGTAAGTATTGGTATAATGTTCTTGTGGAATGTATACAATTTACCCTTGTTCATTCAAATGCTGATTTCTCTATCCCACTATCTGGTTTCAATCGGGACATTGCATTGTGATGTTTATTCTAAGCATCACCTGTCTCAAGTTTGTGTAAACATGCCATCATTTGTTCTCTTTATTTTCAATTAAAAAAACAACCAATGCTGAGCAATGGAGAGAATAGGGTGGGGTATCCTCGTCCGGAGGGGAGGAGAAAAAGTGAGTGGGAGGAGTTGGAGAGGAGAGGACTTGGAACCATGAGGAGAGATGAACTGGACCTAAGATATGACTAAAAGCAAGTATAATGTGGGAAATCTGAATGGGAGGAAACTATGCCGGCTTGGAAGTTTAGGATGGAGTAACTATTGTCCAGCATTATGCTCTAGGTTAATTAAATAAATCCTAGTCTCTCTGGGATGATTTGGGTATATAGCTGGTTTAGAAATAACCATTGTTTAACTAAAAGATAAATAAAATATAAATATTGATAATCAACAACAAGAAAGAGACATATTTCTTGTGAAAATGGATTTTAAACTCTTAATGAGAGCTAAGGTGCAGCTCAGTGGGGAAAGCATTTCCTGAGAAGGCAGGAAGACCAGAGCTCAGATCCCCAGAACCTAGGTGAAGCTGGGCATTGTAGCATGCATCTAGGACCCCAGCGCTCCTGCAGTGAATTAGGAGACTCAGACAAGCAAACCCCAGAGGACTGCGGGCCACAGGCTGGCATACACAATGATGAGCAACCCTGTCTCAGACAGAGTGAAAGATGAGGACCGATATACCAAAGGAAGTTTTTTCTGTCTAATCTCCCTTTGATCTGTGAAACACAAGTGCTTTCCCACACACCCACAAATATTCAGACACCCGTGTCATTTGTCCTTGTTAGTTTTCTGTCAACTCTATACAAGCTAGGTTATCTGGAAATAGAAACCTCCATTGATGAAATGCCCCCCTCCAGTTTCCTGATTGATATTGGAGTACCCCCCGGGCAGGTGGTCCTGGATGATATAGGAAAAGCATGGAGAGCAAGCCAGAAAGCAGCATTCCTTCATGTTCTCTGCTTCGGTTTCTGTCTGCAGTTTTCCATGTGAGTTTCTGTCTTGGCTTCTCCTGATAATGGACTGTAACCAGTAAGCCAAATAGATCCTTTTCTCCCCAAGTTCCTTGTGGTATGGTATTTTATCACAGTAAAAGAAAGAAAGCAAAACTATGATGTCCTACAAATACAGGAACACAGATTTTAAAAATATTTAGTAAAATATTAGCAAATCTTTCTTTTTAGGTCTGGGTTACCTCACTCAGGATAATCTTTTCTAGTTCCATCTATTTGCCTGCAAATTTCATGATTTCCTTGTTTTTAATGGCTGAGTAGTATTTCGTTGTTTCCACTTTCTGGCAATTACAAATAAAGATGCTATGAACATAGTTGAGCAAATGTCTTTGTTGTACAGTAGAACACCTTTTGGGTATATGCCCAGGAGTTAGCTGGATCTTGAGGTAAAATTATTTCCAACTTTCTGAGAAAGTGCCAGATTGATTTCCAAGTGGTTGTATAAGTTTGCTTTCCCACCAGCAATGGAGGAACATTTCAATTTGCATTTCCCTGATGACTAAGGACGCTGAACATTTCTTTAAGTGTTTCTTAGCCATTAGAGATTCTTCTGTTAAGAATTCTTGGTTTAGAAGGACACACATGGTATGTACTCAATTATAAGAAGATATTAGTCATATAGTACAGGACAACCATATCACAATCCACAGGCCCAAAGAAGCTAAGTAACAAGGAGGCCCAAGGGAGAAAGCTTGAGTCTCACTCAGAAGGAGAAATAAATAGACATTGGATGTAGAAAGAGAGAGAACTGGGTGGGAGAGGGGGTGGGGAAGGGAATGAGAGTGGGAACTAGATGCAGGAAAGCAGGGGGGGGAGGCAGTAGGGCTGGGGGAGAGACGGGAAGCCCATGGGTAGGGGGATCTTTGGGACAAGCTGGAGACCTGTGGCAGGGTGGGCTCCTGAGAGGATATGGGGTGACTCTAGCTGATCCTCCTAGTAGCGGGGGACATGGAGACTGGAGGGGCCACCCCTAAAGCCAGGCAGATCTACCAATGAAGGGAGCCCACCCACCCACAAAACTGTTGACCCAAAATTTACCCTGTCTACAAGATGGGCAGGAATAAAGATGTAGCAGAGTTTAAAGAAATGGCCAACAAAAGACTGGTCCAACCTGAGACCTACCCTATAGGGGAGAGCCAACCTCTGTCACTATTAATGATACTCTGCTATACTTGCAGATGTGATAAGCTAACTGTCCTCTGAGAGGCTCCACCCCAAAGCAGATTGAAACAGATGCTGAGACCCACAGCCAAACATTAAACAGAGATCTGTGAATCTTGTGGAAGAGTTGGGGGAAGGGTAGAGGGGCCTGAATGGGACAAAACTCCACAAGCAAACCAAGAGCCAACTAACCTAGGCCGATGGGGGCTCACAGAGACTGAACCACCAACCTAGACCCCTACACTTATGGAGCTGACAGAAAGCTTGGTCTTCTTGAGGCTCCCTTTGCAACTGGAGTGGGGGCTCTCCCTGACAGGAACATAGTTGCTTGCTGTTGGGTCACGTTTTTCCTGGCTTGGAAGTCTTGTCTGGCTTCAGTGGAAGAGGATGAGCACTTAGTTCTGATTCAAGAAGAAGTGGCAGGGCAGGATGGGATGGGATGGGGGTGGGGGAGCTCGCTTCTCTAAGAAGAAAAGGGGGATGGAGAAAGAGGGCAGGAGGGTGGAATTGGGAGGAGATGAAGAAGGGGGCTGCAATCAGTATGTAAGGTGAATGAATAAATAAATTAAAGAAAAACATTTCTTGTAAAAAAACTAAGGAAAAAAAGCACAAATCAAATATATTCCTATGCAGAAAAAAAAGAGCATATTATGCCCAAGTGTGACTTACAACAGAAATACAGGGTTAGCTCAATGTTAAAATATTAGCAAAAGTAATATAAGAATGAGTGACAATGAGTAAGTGTTTGTGGTTACTTTAAGGTATGCACATATTGTATACCTTGAGATTCTAGGCCACAAGCAACATTGTAGCTTCTACCTTGGTGTGTTGGGTGACCCATTCTAGGAAAGCCAACTCTCATGCCATGAGGTCATGAGGTCATGAGTAACTCAGTGCACATTCCCAGCATTCAGTGGGAATTGAGGCCTGCTGGAGGCCATGTGAGTGAGTCACACTAGGAATGAGTTCAGCCTCAGTCATGCTGTCACATGACTGCATTCCTTGCTGACAACAGCCTAGCTTATGACCCGCAGACCTGAGCCACCCGTGGAAACTGCTTTTATACTACTGTTCCAAAGAAACGCCAAGAGAATACATTCTTGTTGTTGAAGCCAGCGGATTTGGGAGTAATTTGTTCTGCAGCAACAGAGAGCTAAACATGGGCTTTGGAACCTCTATGTGAAATGTTATCGTATCAAGTAATTTTGCTTGGTGTGGCCTTCTAATGGGGCATTCTGAAGAGGTGAAGACTTTGAGGAGTGAGTTAAAGAAATCGTAAAGAATATTGAAGAGCTTGTTAGTAAAAGAATTTCAGCACTGGATGGCAGGCAGTGAGGGCTTAAGGATGAGTCTGGGGAATACTGAACAATGGAGGCAACTCTCTGAGGAGTTTTCCTCAGAGAGGACTCAGTTAAATGACAGAATTCCTGAGAAACCTGAGGCCATTGAACAGCATCAGTTTCAAAAGAAGCCCAAGATGGAGAAATAGTTATCACAAGGAGATTGGCAGTTGTGAGTTTTGACTCATAGTATGAAATCTCAAGAGAAACTGTAGAAAGATGGAGTTTTACAAAGATCCATGGAGGCAGGAATAGCACTAACTCTAAACTGATAGCCAGTTAGTTTCCCGAGTCCCCAGTCACTCCCTGCATTTTATTTCCACTTAAGGCTCGGGCTTGGGAATGGAGGACAATGTGGACTAAACTCCTGGCTCTTCCTCTTCGAGGCATTGCTTCCTGTCAAAGATGCTTGGGGTCTCTGAGCCTCAGAGCACTGTTGTGAGGAGAAAATGAGAAATATATGAATGATCTTGTACAACAGGAGCTCATGTTCCAGCTTTAGAAATGCGTTCTTTCGGGCCAGGTGTACCGACACACACCTTTAATCCCAGCACTTGGGGGGCAGAAACAGCTGCATCTGTGTTAGTTCCAGAACAATGTGCTCTCTGTGGAGCGCTCTAGGCTCCACACCATCTTTTTTTTTTAAGGGAAGGGGTGGGGAGGGTTGGTCTTGACAATTTAGGATTGTTTTGTGGTCAAGACTCTGCTTTGCCCACACCACTGAATCTATGATAAAGCCAAGACCATACAACAGAACCGCTCCCGTGTCCTTCGACCGTGGGTCAAGACTGTTCACATAGCAACATGACATTGGCCATCTACAAATGCCTGTGTGTGTGTGTGAACAATGCAATCTAGTGGCAGCGAACACTGTAAAAAGAAAAAAAAAACCCTCATAATGTTGTAAGTTTATGATTTTTTTATTGGTCACATGTGGCCACATGTGATCTGTGAGTGGTGGGTTGTCAGACACACCTTCGGGGGACAGGCGGGCTTGTCACTTCCTGTTCTCTCACCTTCTTGTGCAAATGAGAGGTTCGTAAAGGCACCTCCGGAGAGAGCCAGATGGCCTCTCGCGCCTTTTCAAGAATTCAAAATTTGTCAGCGCAAATTTAATACGTCATATCTTAAATTATCGATGAAAATCCTTTAAGAATATAAAACAGCATAGATAATTAAAAAGCTCCTTGCTGCTTTCTCAGCTCCTACCCTCGTGTTCAGGGGTAATCACGTTTCATACCTGACTGTTACGATTTTCTTTCTATTCTTATATGCATCAACCATATTAAATGATTCTTGAAGAAACTTTAAACCATCTATATTTTTCTCCCTGAAGAATGACCACTGCTAGATGCATGTGGGTAAATATTTCAGTGCTTATTTTATATGCAAGCGTACACTTGCACCTTTTATCTTTTCAAATGCAAGCTCATGAAGAATTTTAGGGATGCGTATAGTTTAGAGTCTTTATTTTAGACCCTGGAGAATCTTAACTACCTGTGAGTGCTACGCCCACATATCACCCCCATTTTATTGGCTTTTGACTCTCGGGGTTAACAGCTAGAAAGGGTAAAACATGCACTTATTACTTTGCGCTCAGCAATACTGATGGCTCAGAGGAACCAATTCCCATGATTTATCTTTCTTGAGGCTCAGTTTTAGTGTCTTCCTCCCACACAGTCTCTCAAGCAGTTCTTTCTGTCATAACAAAATTTAATAAGAAACATATCAGGGAAAAAAAAACCCGGAGAGTTACTTTCATAAGCGCTGAAGTCTTATCCTCTGTTTGAAGGAAGACATGGAAAGCTGTAATTTTCTATCAAGAATGTATTGGTGTTTCCAGACTGTTGATTCCAAACTTGTACTTCCTTAACATTTTTTTTTAGTGGCAACTGGGAACATTTTGTGCTGTCAAATACTGAGTAGGAATGTGCAGTATTTGAAGATGCTTTCAGACCCAAGTGATTTTCTTAGAAGATTTACTCTGAATCATGGCAGACACATTCAAATTCACTTAGAACTCAGATTAAATAGATTTTTCAGGGGTACTTAAAAGAACCAGTAATTTTGACTTTTAAAAAAAAAGAATGAATGATGTTGTTCTCAAGAGTTACATTTTAAAAACTTCTCACCTATTTTTGTTATTTATTAGAAGGTTCCCTGTGCTTCTAAAACCAACAAATAAAATGGTCCTGTAAGGACTGTGCTCCCACACCCAAGTTTTGGAAAGATCGCCTCCCCCCCCCCCCTTAGGAACAAGAATTTTGTATGATGTCATAGAATCATATTAGAAAGCAACCAAACAAACCCTCTTCACCCAGCTTTCTTCCTGTAGATTTTTAAAAATTTATTTACTTTGTTTTACATGCATTGGTGTTTGACTGCATGTATGTCTATGTGAGGGTGTTGGATCCTCCGAACAGGAGTTTCAGACAGTTGTGAGCTGCCATGTGGGTTCTTGGAATTGAACCTGGGTCCTCTGGAAGAACAGTTAGTGCTCTTTACCACTGAGCCATTTCTCTAGCCCCTTCCTGTAGATTTTAATTTAAATGTAGAAAGGCATGAGGAATTGGATGTTTTTCAAAGCTCTCCAGCCTGAGGAGTCTTGACATGTAGCCAGAATAGGGAAGCCTTAACATTAATAAATAGATAATCTAATATATCATAAATAATAAAATGCATTTAAAATGAAACAAAATAATAAATATCTAATGAATTAATATAAAACCATTAACAGTGTATCTAGTGCCTGAGTAGTACTTTTAAAGTCTAAATTTCTGGTGTTTGGGTAAATAAATCACCATTATCTTGCTATTAAAAATTAAATGGGGCTTGGTGGTTCACACCTTTAATCCCTGCACTCTGGAGGCAGAGGCAGGTGGAGCTCTGCGAGTTCAAAGCCATCCTGGTCTGCAGAGCAAGTTCCAGGATAGCCAAGGCTACACAGAGAAACCCTGTCTCAAAACAACAAAAGTAAGTTAGGGATATTGGGATAGATCTGTAGGTAAAGCCACTTGCTCTGCAAGCCTGACGATCTGAGTTCAATCCCTGAAGCCACAGAGAGGCATGCTGAGCTTGAGACGGCTGAAGGAGAAAGCGAAGGCGTGAAGAGACGGAAAGTTCTGCTTTGGACATTAAGGGTTTCAGAAGATGGGGAAATATACCCACGAGGAAGTCCAGCAGGAATCAGCGACTAGGACCTGGAGCTGCGAGAGGGCCCAGAGTTGGCCAGCTTATCCGTATACTGAAGATAAAGAGACAGGGAAATGCGATCCCTGGGAAAATCGTAAGAGAGCCTCAGGCGGGTGAGAAAGATGGAGCGTGAACCCTGTCCCTACGGTTGAGCTTAAGAGCTACAGCCCGCGACGAGCCCTGGCTGGATAGGCAGCCAGTATAGGTAGGGCCTCAACTAGGATGCGATTCCAGGAGCAGGTAGACAATGAGATGGATGCTGAGATCAGACTGGGTGGTGGAAAGACTGACAGGAGGGGACTGCATTTGAGGAGAGAGGCTGAAGGAAGATCTCTTCTCCTTCAGGAACTTTCCTACGCCAGGGAGGAAGCGTGAGGAGAAGCGAGGTCAAGTTTTCTTAGGAAACATTTCCTCTTAGGATGAGGAAATGCAACGGTGAATGTGCTGTACATGCCAAAGACCATTTTCCTGTCCAGTACTTTTGAGGCAGCTCTTTTCCTCTAGGTTTGTGCACTCTACATCTGGAACCTCTATTTACGTTATGCAGTCAGGTGTGTGAAATGACTCCCCGGAGCCTCTCATCCGCCTAGACCCAGCAGGACCTTTTTCTGGCTGATCATCAAATACATCCAAGGTTGTGTTTTTTGCTTTATTTGATCACTTCTCTCTGTGAGGCGTTTCTCGATGAGTTATTTGGCTTATCACATGCCTGGGGGCAGTGATACGTTAGAAATGAACGTTCAGAAGCACTGCTCAAGGAGAATTTTTATTTGTGCCTTGAGGGACTGTGCACCAACATTTTGGGAACCCTGGAGACTAAATTTGTAGACAAGAAGCATAAAACTTTCCACTGCCATTGAATGGCTCTCGATGCTGGGGAAGCAACATTACTGAAAAACACTGTCTTTATTCTGTAGACGTGTGGACACTATTGCAAACTACTAGAGTGTCTTCCTTGCTTTACACATCTCTACATGACCTTCACATGACATTATTTCATGCATCCCTGCATGAACTTACAAGAGAAAAGCTTTCTTCTGGCTTACAGTTCCAAGGAGACACAGTCTTCCATGGCAAGGAAGGCATGCCCTGGCTGCATCCATCGCACCAGGAAGCAAAGAACAGGAAACAGGGCAGGGCTATGGAATGGTTCACATCTAGCATCTCACTTTCTTCAGTGATAATCAACCTCCTAAGGGATCTACAAATAGTGTCACCAGCTGTGGACCAAGTATTCATACACACAAGCCAAATGGGACATTTCACATTCAAATCACAGCATACAACTAAACTGCAGGTGTGTATAACCTTCCTAGGAGGGTGTGGTAAGCAAATTCTGTCCTTAAGATTGAGCTAAAGACTCAAAGGTAGCAAAAAGCACCGGCTGGAGAAGGCCTCAATCAAGGTGGAACTCCAAAAGCAGAGGGAAGTTGAGATGGATGTGAAAGACATTCTGGGCAGAGATTAATAACTGGTTACTGCTCTAGAATATAGATGATATATATGGATATGATTTAGTCCTCTGAAGACCTGATAAGCTTTAAGAAGGAAGTTGGAAAATACACTGGAAAACGATTGCAGTCTGCAAATGGCAAAGACCATTGTATATTTCTTATATAGTCCATGCAAATCTTACAATGCTGTTTTTTTCTCACTTAAGATAAAAAGACCTTTCACTCTTCCCTTATTACTAATTAAAAGACTCTGTATCTTTGTTGACATTGAACAGTTTTACATACTTCAACGGGTTGCTGTCATTTTAAGACAGTTGTGATGGGCACCAGAGACATGTGATTTTGAGTGGCAGGAGACAGAGGAGAAAGAAGGGGCAGCAGAAATGGGAAAAAAATACAGTCTCAATGTTACTAACGCATCAACAGGTGTTGGGCACTAAGAATACAGAATGAATCTGATCTAATCTCTGCTATTGGGAGAGAAGCATGTGCTTAAACCTACAGCTATGTAGCACATGTCACACAAGCGCAGGGCACATAGAAAAAAGAGAGTAATTATCTGGGCTCTGTGATGAAGCAAATAGTGTATACTGAATTATCTAAGATCAGGTATAAATTTAATATGTGATTGGTTATTCCTATTATATGTTTGTTTTTTTTTTAGCTTACACAAAACAATTCACTAACAGAAAATAATTTGAGAAGTCCTATTCACAGATGGAGACCACAACGAGCTCCTTTCTTTCCTTCCTTCGAGTGCTGTCAGAGGGGATGGGGTGCCATCCTCAATCTCCCCAATCTCCATTCCTGAGCGAGCAAGAGTTCTGAGGGCTGACTGGGCTCCAGGTTCAGGGAGTCTTGGGCCTGTTTCCTCCTGTGGCCCAGAGTTTGATGTGCCTGGCAAACACCAAATACATTCTCCCTTTCAGCCGCTTGGGGTCCAAGGCTGATGACTTGTTCCTCCTTCTTTTCCTTCCCCTTGCGAGGTGCCATTTCTGAAGGTCGTCACCAGACTCCTCCACTGGAAAGGACTATTCTTCTTGTTTTGTTTTGGTTTTTTTTTTTTTTTAGGAATATTCTTTAAATGTGAACTTAATGGTGAATATATGAAGTACATTTTACACGGCTAGCACTAATGAAACTTTTTTTTTTCTTTTGAGAGAAGGTTTCTCTATGTAGCCTTGGCTGTCCTGGAACTCACTCTGTAGACCAGGCTGGCCTCGAACTCACAGAGATCCACTGTCTCTTCCTCTTGAGTGCTGGGATTAAAGGCATGTACCACCACTGTCTGGCCCTAGTACATATAATTTTAAGCCTACAATATCTTGATTTTTTTTTTCTTTTGTACATTTACTTACTTTATTTATGTTTTAAAAACACTCCTGAGATGTGTTTATTTTATTGTATGTGTGAGTGCTCTGCCTACGTGTATTTAGTGCATCACTTGCAGCCCTGGTACCCACCGAGGTCAGAAAGGGACATTGGATCTCCCAGGACTGTAGTCATGAACCATCTTGGGGGTGCTGGGAAGTGAGCCAACAAGTGCCCTTAACTGCTGAGCTGCTCCTCCAGCCACCTCTCTCATTTACTTATCTTACTTGTGTGCATACATTTGTAGGAGTCAGTTCTCTCCTTCTGCCATCTGAGTTCCTGGGATCGTCAGGCTCAGTGGTAAATGCCGTCATTTGCTGAGCCGTCTTGCTAGCCCAAACCCCCATGGTTCCTTTATGATATCTCTTTAAATAGACATTGATAATAGATTTTGTTAACATTTGTCATTATAGGCCCTTTATATTTACTGTATATTAATTGCCACTGTTTAAGTTTAAAATTGCTTTCCTGGCTGAGTCTTTGGGAGCGTTTCAGGAAGACAGCTGGAGAGATGGAGCAACAGTTAAGAGCAATGGCTACTCCTCCTAAAGACCTACGTTCAAGTCCTGGCACTCAATGGTGGCTCACAGTCGTCTGTAACTCCAGTTTCAGGGGATCTGATGACCTCTTCTGGTGTCTGTGGGCACCAAGTACACACCTGTTTCATAGACGTACATGCAAGCAGATGATTTAATTATACATATGAAATAAAATGTAAAAGAAGAAAGAGGAGGAGGAAGAGGGAAGAAAGGAAGGAAGAAAGAAAAGAAAGAAAGAAAGGCATTACTTGGCTCTCACATTTTAGCTCTGTATTGAAAGATGTTCAAGAGGACAAAAGACCTTTTTTTAAAAGGCAGAAAAGAAATGCACAAAGTTTGCCAAATATCGATCTTCTGTTAGTAGGGAAGACTATTGATTTGAAGGTTACACAGAAGAGGTGGCTCTCACAGGAGTGTGCTTCCCTGGGTGGAAGAAGTCTCATGTCTTTCTCAGGCAGTATCTCAGGGTCCCTCCCCTAACTCCCTGCAGGCCCACCATCTTTCTAGGAAAATGGATCATTTATGGGGAATGCCATGGTTTGGACAAGAGTGTCCCCCATAGTCTCAGATATTTGAATACTTACTGCCCAGATGGTGGAGCTTTTCGGAGGGAGGTTAACAGGTCCAGCCTTGCTGAGGAAGAATGCTACTGGGGGTAGGGCTTTGAGGTGATAAAGCCTCACCTTCTAACTCATTCTCTGTCTGCGTTGTGCTTGTGTTTGACACCACGAGCCCTCAGATTCCTGCTCCTGCCACCATGCCAGCCCACCATGATAGACTCGTAGCCCTCTGGAACAGTAAGCTCAAATAAACTCTTTTCTTAGGTTTCCTTAGTCGTGGTGTTCTATCACAGCAACAGAAAAGCTTACAGGGCCATAAGAGGAAGGCCGAAGCATCGATTCAGTTCACTTAGCCTTATCCTTGGATGAGATCTCATCTGTAAGAAACTATGAGCTTTAAGGTCTTGGATGCTTACCATTTATATTTAAAATCTTATTCAGCAACTTAGAACTGTGAACTATTGGAAAGCTACTTCAACTGGCCAAACTCCTTCCCTTGCTTTACGAGAATATATAGTACACTTTCTATTCAGTTATTTTAAACAGAAAACAAAATAAATCAAGGAAAAAAAAGCCTGCCACATAAAGAGTGCTCCTAAAAGCACTTGTTCTGTTATTAATTTAAAATGCAATGACTTGACTTTCATTGTAACTAATAGTGAAAAAAATATGATGATGGAGCTGGAGAGATGGCTCAGTTAAGAACACTTGTTCTTCAAGAGGCCTTGGGTTCAGTTCCCAGCACCCACATGGTGGCTAACAACCATCTGCAATTTCAGTTCTAGGGGATCTGACTCCTTTTCTGACCTCTGGAAACACCAGGCACACATGTGGTGTGAACACATACAGGGAGGCATACATATATAAATAAATAAGTAAATATAAAATAAATTATTTGAAAAAAGGCACTTGATGTTAGAAAACTGATATAAAATGCTTTCTTCCCCCTCTTTTGCCCAGCTTTAAGAATGGAGGGAACACTCTCTTACATCAAGAATATTTTCTTTTCTTTCTCGCAAGGCGGCTAACAATGCTTGCTACCCTCATGGCTATCTTAAGAATGAGTCAAAAATAAAGCTCAGCTTTTAGAATGTGTCTGCTCAAATGTTGGCTACTCTTATCTTTTCTGGCATCCTTCACTGGCGCTATATAGATTATCAGTTCAATTCCCTGTATCTTTTAAATACTTGATTAAGGAAAATTTTATTTTACCATTTGTATTTGTGTGTGTGTGTACGCCTGTCTGTGAGCATGTGTGTGATTTCCCATGGAAGCCAGGGCAACAAGGTCCCTGGAGCAGTAGAACGGACCGTGAGCTGCCTGGTGTGGATGCTGGGAACCAAACCTGGGCCACATGGAGGAGCAGCATCCTTAACGATGAGCCGTCTCTCCAGCTCTACCTTAAAATTTCAACCTCATCCATTTTTATTTTGAAAAATTCCAAGTACCTATAGAAAAGTGCCTGGTGGTGAGTACATAGGTGCACACCTCCCCAGCACCAAGGTTTTTCCTTTACAGGCAGCAAACGATGAAGAATCATTTGATCTTTTTCACAAAAAGGAAAGGAATCCCTTAAACACGTTCATTACACCGTAGTTAGGCTGGTGTTATGAGTAAAGTTAAAAATGTAAGCCACACACACAGTAAAATAAACTTGGGAACATAAATGAGTCTGATAATGAGAAGAAGACAAGGCGTGGGGGCTTGCGGAGTACAGAACTTCCGAGTATGGACGGGTTAAAAACTGAGCCAACAGCCAGCAGGTTAGTCATATGCTCTGCTATGTCCCAGCACACCAAACCACGGGAAAACAATTAAACGAAGCAAACACGAGGAAGTGCCATGCAAATATGTAATTGACTAAAGGCAACGTTTGAAACCAAAGCAGCCACTAGAAAAGAGTGGCTTGTCACAGTTTAGTTGTAAGAAGGAAGAATTTCTTCTCTCCCGCGTGCGTTTGCAGCAAAGTATTTCCTAAATGTTGGAGTTTATAAAGTGTGACCTTTCTGGGCACTACTTATGGCATTTCCTACTGTGCATCTATGTCTGTGCCCAAATAGAGAATGCTTTCGAACAATTGTGTGTGTGTGTGTGTGGGGGGGTATTTTCATGTGGGTGGTCATCTTGCTGGAGGTAAGTCTGAGTACCAGCCAGAGGTAAGTCTGAGTACCATTTCTCAAGAGCTTCAGCTTGGAGACAGCGCCTCTCACTCGCTGGAGTGTCCCTCGCTGATTCATCTCGGCTTGGGCCTGTGGGCCTCAGGGCTCCTTACAGCTCTGCGTCCAGAGCGACACCGAACACATACCTGACTTTCTAACGGTGGGCTTGGAAGCTTGCCCTCAGGTTTTCATGCTTGCACAGTAACTTCACAGACTGCATCGTCTCCCTATCCTTCCCCATGTACTTTTTCCTTTCCTTTTCTTTCCTTTTAAAACAGATCTCCTCTCTCTCTTTTTAAACAAAACATTTTTCAATGTGTATGGGAGGGAATATTGTAGACTGTTTTCGTAGAGGTTCTGTCAAATTTGGGACCCATAGCCATCAAAGGTTCATCATTTCCTCTGAGACTTCTAAAGGGGCTATTACCATGGGCCTGCAAGTTCTGGTTTGTATTAGAGGAGACACTATCTTCTAACGTAAAACATGGAAGAGGAAGTGTCCATCATTGTAAATAAGGCTCTGAGGGAAGCCTTGTTTGGACACCATTGGAGGAAACCTGCCTCCTCCAAGCCAGGATCCATCTTCCCTCCCTTTACCCAAATATTTCAGATCCCCTTCCTGGTTCGTTTGCTGAGGCTTGTTTTTGTTTGTTTGTTTTTCTCTCCAGGAAGAGAAGTTTCCTTAAGTACTCTACCCCGTGTTCACAAATAAATACCTTTTAGACAAGAGTACAGCTACTCGGCGGGACACCGTTTAAAAGAACATTTGAGGGTTCAAGATATTCTCTGTGGGTACAGTGCAAAGTGAAAGAAATGAAGGTGCCGAACAGCCTTCACATGGAGTTTCCATTTGTGAGAAGCTGACTGCACACAAACCTAAATGTGAATAGAATTTGCATGCCTCCACCGAAGAAAGATGCCCACATCAAACATTCCCATCATCTTAAAGGATAGTCTCACCGTATAGATTTACCATGTGTTGAAACATTTTTATTGCGAACTTGGATTTTAAAAATGCCTCCTGGGCTTGGCACCTGCTCGTAGCACCACCCTTCCGGCTCAGGTGCGTTTGTAATCAAGGAGCATCTCTTGTTTCTTCCCTCTTTCTTTTTCTTTCTTTTTTCCCCCCAGCTTTTGTTTATATTAATTTCTTTTTTTTTTATTATTACTTACATTTTATTAACTCTGTAACCCAGCTATATCCCCCCTCCCACATTTCCTCCCAACCCCACCCTTCCTCCCTCCCTCATCTCCTCCCTGCCCATTTCCAAGTCCACTGCTTGGGGGAGGACCTCCTCCCCTTTTGCACCAGGTTACGTTAGCCAGCCGTGCACGTCAGCGTGGTTTCGATTAGACGTAGAAACAATAATCTTATCTCTTTGTCCCCGCTGAAGGGCTGTCCTTTAACCTGTCATTATAAAAGCATTTGGTTTTAGCCAGGAGTAAAAGATGTTACAAGGTATTTGTTGTCTTTTCCCAGGCGTGGGAGGGATGGAAAGAAAACTAGAGATGAAAACGCTCATTCCTCTCCAATAGCTACTCGAAGTCTGCAGAGCTGGAATAAAACTGTTCACCCAGGAACCCCTTGCCTCTTTGCTCCTCCTCCAGTAACAACCCTGAAGAGAAACTCCCCCCTTCTCTCCCGCTGAAGGATAGCTGGGCAGAAAAGTCAGCTCTGAAAAGGGGCTCAGCCAAAGTTACTGTAGGGGACTGTGGTCATGAAACCGGGTGGACAAAAATGGTCCAGGAGCCACTGTAGAAGGATGGGTGCCCTTCATTGTGCAGCTGTCCTGGAGTCCAGGTTACCCCATCCCCCACCCCTGGTCTCCTGCTGTTGGCTTTTGGACAGAGCCTTGCAGGAGTTCCCGACCGTGTCTTCTAGGGCTAGGCCGGTAACTTCAGAAGATTTAAAGTTGCCAGATGAAGGAGAAAGCAGTAGGGATATTGGAAACCTGCCTAAGCGCCTAACTTCTGACTAGGGCTTTCAGTTGGGGGTGGGGAGTGTTAAAACTATGGCTGCATGGCTGCGCTGGCCAAAGAACCATAAGACAAAACTTCCAAGTACTGGTCAAGTTGGTGCCCCAAATACACCTAGGTCCTGTGTTCGTAACTTCCTGTTTGCTCTAACCTGCGGAGGATTCCTGGTCCCCTGGGACTCTCAATCTCAGCAGCGTAGAGAGTTCTGCGCTTGGAGGCGCCTAAGGAGGGCGCAGCGGGTCTTGGGTTTCTGGTGATGCTCCCCAGGTTGCCGGGCACAGCGAGAGTCTCGGGGTCCGTCACCGGCTACATTTTACTTCCACCAGAAACCGAGCTGCGTCCAGATTTTTCTCCCCGGGTTCGACTTGCCGCCCGGCACAGTTACAGGCTGGAGGGGGAGCGGGCGTGGGAAACCAGGAAACCCAAACCTGGTATGCGGTGAGGGGCGTGGCCGGACGAAGGGAGTCCCCGCCCCTCCCGGTAACGGCCCCGCCCCCCTGCTCTAGTGTTTAGCCGGCGCTCGCGCTCTGCACTGAGTCCTCGGGACCCCAAGAGAGTAGGTTGTGTTTGCTTAGGTCGCGCGCGGGACGCTACCTGGCGCGACAGATTGTGTCTCGCAGCCGGGATAACCTGGCTTACTGGTGTCCGCGGACGCCGCTGCAGCCGCGGCCGGAGCCAAGGCGCCGGTGCCCCGCGCTCTCCCAGGTCCTGAGCCTCTGCGCGCAAACCGCTTGTGTGACTTCCTCGCCGGCCGGGAACCGAGAAAGAGTCCGTGCCCGAGAATTGGGCTCTGCGCCCAGCGCCGAGGTGCAGGATGGAGAGCAAGGCGCTGCTGGCTGTCGCTCTGTGGCTCTGCGTGGAGACCCGGGCCGCCTCTGCGGGTAAGGAGCCCACTCTCTGCAAGTGAGGCGGAGAGGTGGGGTGCGGGCGGAGAGCGGGGACTCAGAGGAAGAGGACCTAACTCGGAGAGCTCCAGGGACCTGCGCTTTGGTGTTCCTTCACTTACCGAAGGGGAAACTGAGGTTCAAAGACTCAGCCAGGATTCTAACCTCCCCCGGGCTTATGTTGGAGCGTGTCCTACGGAGCCGAGACAGCCTCGGGCTCTGGGTAGGCGGGAGTGGGAAGGCGCCCCGAGCCGGGGCAGGAGATGCTCCGACGGCAGGAACAGGCGGTAAAAACGCCTGGAAGCGAGCGCAGACCGGGCGGCCTGGATGGCGCTCAGGGATGCCGCGGCTGCGGAGTGGAGCAGGGAACCCGCCTCCCGCTCTACTCCTCTTAACTTCAGCACGTATGCGCACTGAACACAGAGAGACGCTTTTCCTCCCGCAACTTGCAATGGTCTTTGGTGCAGAATGCTACTTTCCTGGCTGGAGGAAGAAGCGGCCCCCTCTTCTGTGACAGCTTCTCCCGGTGTCTTAAAGTAACTCATACTCCAAAGCGTTTGGAGTATGATTCCAGAAACCAGTATGATTTCTGAAATCTCTTGGGTTTGGCACTTAATTATAGGGTCACTTTTCTTGTCACTTGAAAATGCCCTCTGCTGCAAGGTTGGGAGCACACAGGCTCCTGGGCTTTTGATACAACAGAGCCCTTCCCTTCCCTTTCCTTCCCCTCCCTTCCCATCACTTCCCTTCCCATCACTTCTGTCCCCCCCTACTCTCCTCTTCCTCCTCCATTTCTCTCTCATTTCCTTTTTGTAGGCACAGTTTGCAGATTTCCCAGTCTCCACCCATTGGAGAATGGAGACTCAGGAAAAAAGTCAAATCTGCAAAAACATTCCTTGCATCAGAAGGGAATTCGCATGCCTTAAAAACACTGGCCCTGACACACAGGCCCAAGATCATCTGTCTACCGTTATTGAATTTTCTTCATAATGACTTGGTTCATCAGGCCAGCTCCGTCATGGGTGCCCATTTGTCCCTGACAAGCCCTCGCTCTCCCCCTCTCTGGGAAGGGAAAGACAGCCCAGAACATGGGCCTGCCCTGAGTCCTACAAAGACGTGAGCTGCTTTGAAGCTTGGCGTGTTCCTAGGGCAGCAGTTTAACAGTAGCCTGGCTCCCTGGATAAAATGGAGGTTGCCCTTTTGGAGTGTGTGACTTGCTTAATTGGATTGGACTATAATTGGTGCCATCGAATTCTAGAGACAGAGCCGCTGTTGTTTTTCCTTCTCGTCTTTGAGCGGGAAGGATAACAGCGCACAAAATAATTAATGTTGGTTATGGGATTTGAACATAAAAGGGCTTTTATTGTGTAGTAGCATACGTACCTCTTATAGCCAGAATGAGCTCTCTAAAGAGGAGGTCTCAAACTTGCCAATGAAAATGAATGGAGTTTAATAGATGGGGGGGGGGTGTTAGTCATTGATGCAAATCCATAACCTTGTTGACTAGATTTGACTGTGGACATATCCCTAGAATAGTGTGGTATTGTATTTGGTGTCTTATGAATGGGGCATCTTTTAAAGATGAGCATAGCTAATGTAGCTGCAGTCTATACGGCTGTACTTTATTACAGAGATGGTTGACAGGCTCTCAGTGGCTCCAGCGTGTAGGTCAGTGGTAGAGAACCGAGGCTCTGGGTTCGCTTCTCAGCACGGAAGAGTAAAAGTCATTTGCTGTGGTGGTGGAGTGGACACAGCTTATTGAGTGGCTAATTGCTTGCTACCGCATTTTCTTCACACATCTGCCCAACTAATGGGTTCTTATTTGGCTCCTCATGTAAGTCGCATCCAGTTACTGTTTTCAGGTTAATGTTTCTCAGTCATGTTCAAAATCCATCTATCAAACAAATTGCTTTTATTTTCCATTTCTCAAACAAAGTAAGATTCCATTATTGGAAGACTTGTTTACGAACATTTTAATTGCTTGCCTATTTTAGGGGTGATGACTTCTTTCATATTGAAAAGTGTTTTGCTGATTAATTGAATACAACTACCCAGTTCTATAGCCTTCTGAGGTGGCCGACAGAGCACCTGTAGGATAGTCATTTCAGATGCCATTTAAAATGCATATTTGCTGATCTAGGAATATCTAAACATACCATAAAGTTTAGAACCACTGCCCAAACACAAGTCATTAAAGATGCCAACTAGCTTCTGAGATGTATCAATGCCACTTAATTTCCAATGTTTTACATATACGTTATCAATCAATAGATCTGTAGTTATATTAGTAACATATGTGCATCTGATTAGATTGGGTGTATTCGGGAGCGGTATGTCTGTGAATCGGTTCGCACATCTGTGTAGGCGTGTGAGAACCCCTGCAGCCAGTTCACCGCCTGCCACTGGTTATTCACCTAGAGGCCACAGTGTCACAGCACTGAGTATTTGCCTTGCCTGTTTGCTCATACTTTCTATATTCACATGGCCTCGTATTTGTTCACGTTCACTTATTTGCCCAACAATGTCAATGCCAGCTGAGACCTTAGGAGTCATCTCTTCTGAGTTGCTGTGAATTAGAAAGCCTGGATGCCCGCCTGGCATTAGTTATCTCTTTCCTTTTGAGACAGAGTCTTACAATGTTGGCCCAGGCTAGCCTCAAACTTAAGTCCTCTTGTCTCATTCCTTTGAATGCTGGGTTCCCAGGGGTATGCTGCCACACCAGGCAGGTCAGTTACTTTATGAGCTGAGAGCTGGAAACTTTTGATGTCCCTTAATGTGGTAGGCTACTTCTGCTTGTCTCGTGCCTTTTAAGCACCTGGCAGCACTTTACAGTGAGGTGACTGAAAACTAGTCAGTTATCTTGCTGTGAAATGACCTGCTGTGATGTGTGTCCCCCACAATGTTTTGGTTTTTTTTTTCTTTCTGCGTTTTAATCCTTTAGGTAACAAGTGTCTTATGTCTCCAGCTTTGTGTCGGTATGAGCTCAGAGATTTGAGTAATCAGTTCGGACTTCCCCACCCCAACTGTAGCTCATTAGATTTACACTATTTTTAGTTTTGCTCTGAGAAGAAGCTTATTAAAATGCATGTATGCGTTAACTTGGGGGTATTTCTCTTCCTTAATTCCTTTCCCTCCATTTAAATGTGCTGTGTTTAAGAGCCACTACCTCAGCCTTTGCAGCTCGCTTACCAAAGGAAGTCCTTTACACAGCATGAGAAAAGACAATGGGACAAGGTCACAGTGGCTCCTGTCCCTTTCAGGGGTATGGAGAGGAGCTGTATAGAACTCTCTCCGGGGAGTTTTCATTAATCAGCAATTTAGTCAGATGTGTACATCCTATGCTCTACAAGAAATGTCAGTGGGCCCTTTCCCAAGGGCCTGAGATCATCAAATGGAGGTTCACCGGCTTTCAATGTCCCATATCCTTTTGTAAGACCTTGAAGTTGGCAACGAAGGAAAACAGGAACTCCACCCTAGTGCCGTGAACTGCAGAGCTGTTGTGCTGGTTTGCGACCATCTGCCCACTCTTCCTGTTTTGACAGAGCCTGTGAACTTTTACTGGGAATGGGCGCAAAGTAAATCCCACTTTTATACAATGAATTGCTGAAGAGGCCTTTTAAAACTCGGAGTGCGCATTGTTTATGGAAGGTGTTTCCTATTGGGTCCGACTCTTATCTAATTTGTTTCTAGGTTCGCCTGGTGATTTCCTCCATTCGCCCAAGCTCAGCACACAAAAAGACATACTTACAATTCTGGCAAATACAACCCTTCAGCTTACTTGCAGGTAAGGATTCCTTCTCAATTCAGATTTCCTGTGCGAAAGGACTCATTGTTTGCAGAGGTCACAACAATTTCCATCGCTGCAGAATTATAATAGGATTGTTGCAATTGCTTGCAAGTCATGAGACTTCTAAGAACTCATGTAATAATGAAACAATGAAAAAGGTCTTTTCAAACTTTTGTACCGTTTTGCTGGGGCCTTTTTCCGCACGTACAAACATTTTAAACAAACGCAACACTCGCATGCACGCACATGCGTGCACACGTGCCAAAAAACTGACATGTAACAGACCTCCGTGATTATTGATAAATCAGCAAAGTTAGGGACGCATCTTTATGAAATAGAGTTAAAGTTCCAGCCATGTTCATGCCACCCAGAATAGCTTTTGGACATCTCTTTAGCCCTTCTATAAGAACTATATTCTACAAATGAAACTCTGTCAGTGTTAGCAATCTCCTCTCTAGCCAGTAATATTCCTGACCATACATCCTGCTCAGACCACGAACTTCATACTCTAGCTTGATGTTCTGGGCCTCTTTGCCTCTTGCCAGCAAGACGTCATGCCGTCGATGCTGGGTAAGCTGCGAAACAGAACTCTTTGACAAGAAGAGGCCTTTGAATTTTGCTTTTCCACCAAGAGGCAAGAAAGAATACTTAAAGGAGGTGTGGGTGTTCGTGATCATTCACGAAAGACTCAGAGGTCTCTGTGGACATTCGTGTTTTGGTGGAGATGGCAATAGGTCCAGGCAATGGTGCCATCTGAGAAGAGTTCTTGGTGCCAGAAAGAACTTGGTACCTGGCGGCTTGTGGCATTGCTTCACATTTGAAGAATACCAGGTGGTCCATAAGACGACTCAAGTCTATTTTAGATTGTTGCATGTGGAGAGAACCCTAACCTAATCTAAGGTCTGCAAAACTCACCAATGCCCAGACTTTGGTGGGGGGGGGGGGGGGACAGAAAACTGTAGCAGGAGCTGATTGTCTTCTCTAAGTCATGTGGCGTTCCCAGAGACTTTCCTTCGCCTGTTCTCAGACACAAAGGTCACTTATGAGCTGCAAAAATTTCCTCCTCCCTCTGGAGACGGCAGGAACATTTCTTGTCTTCTTAACAAACCCTAGAGTGAGCGGGGCGTAGATGATGCTGGGACCTTATGGGAGTTTCAGGATCTTTTAGTGGGGGCTCAGTGGCTCACACTTTCTTATTCATATCGACTTCTTCCTTTGGCTTTGTGGCGAAATGAAGCAGTGAAAGTCGCGTCTGTTTGACATGACTCTCTCAAGGTGCTGTGGGCTTTCTTCTCTCTCTGTGGACTCACTCCTCACTCCCCCGTTGCCTCTACCTCCACGACAACTCTGGCTTCCTTGCTGTTCCCCAGTACTCCAGATGTACACAAGGCCGGCTTGGCCGCGGTCCTCCCTTTCCTTTCCCTCTTTTATGTTTTTCTTCACAGCGCTAAATTGTCCCCTTTCGTACAATGGCTTGTGCTTTTTAATTGTCTCCATTGATTGGAGTGAGTTGCATACAGGCACAGACTTTTTCTTCTTGGTGTACACTGGACAAGTTCTCTACCACTGAGCATGATATCTTTGGTCCCTTGAAGTATGTGTGTGTGTGTGTGTGTGTTTGTCCTTAATAAAGCTCAACAGTCACATATGCTTAAAAAGTATTTATTGAAAGAATGAACGTGTGAACTAGCAGAAGACACGTGAGTGTGTGCGTGATTTCCGAAGTGGAGAGTGTGATCTTTGCTGGCAGGTCCACGCAGACTGTGTGCCATCAGTGTCTGTCGGCTTCAGAGTGTCTATTGAGTAGTTTACACGCGCATGAAAACCACACCTTCTTAGTCCTCTTACTCATAGCCTCACTACACGGAGTGTCACCTTAATATCTTCCTGGAACGCTTTTTCAGGGGACAGAGAGACCTGGATTGGCTTTGGCCCAACAGTCAGCACGGTTCTGAAGAAAGGGTGTTGGTGACTGGGTGCAGCGACAGTGTCTTCTGCAAAACACTCAGAATCGCAAAAGTGGTCAGCAATGACACCGGAGCCTACAAGTGCTCCTATAGGGACAGCGACATGGCCTCCACCGTTTATGTCTACGTTCAAGGTAAGCGGCGGGCCAGAGTGTGTGTCCCACGTCCACTTCCTGTGTCTAAAACACGATGGGCACAAGAAGAGTTGAGTCCAACGAAAGAGGCTTGTCGGAAAAGCTGTTTGGCGAAAGGAATAGAAAAACGTCTCTCCCAGGCTTCCTTTGAGAAAGGACTCACTGACAGTCTGGGCTTTGGTTGCAGCTGCATTTCTCCTCTCCTGTCCCAGTTCCTTTTCCGAGGTGCTTTGTGATTCCCCGTGATCCGCATGGGCTTTGGAGACTCATAAGATGCCTGCTACCGTTTGAAACCCTGGGATCTTCCAAATTGAGGAAGCTTGGAAGCGAATCATAGTTAGGTTTCTGTGGTGAGATAGGTTATCTGTAGCCGGGAGGAGGTCTTTGCAGGAATGCATAGGGAAATAGCCAAGGACTCAGTTTTGCTTTTCTCTCCCTCCCCTGTAAGATCTTTCCTGCCCAGACTTACGCTTTATGAAGAAAAACAACAATTCACATACCTACGTGCAAAGCACGATGCCACCGCAAAAGAGCACCTGGAGGGCTGCATGTCTTGTCTGTGCTTGTGTGACCTGAGAGGGCGTGGGGTTTGCAACCAACTCCAGGGAGATGTAACCTACAGACACGAAAAGTCACTCCCTGGTCAGAGCAACTATTGTATTTTGAGAGGATGGAGAGCTGTTTGGGCTTCCTTGGTATACTTCCTCTTTAAGGGCTAGTGACCTAGAATTAATTTACAGGAGAACTTTAGCTTTTTTTTTTTTTTTTTGTCAAAGCAACTTTGCTTTGGTCTTACAGTAAAGAGCTAGTTTAGCTCTTTAATGTAATCAAGGTATGTAACTTAGAGTCCATATAGTAAAAACTACCATGCAACATGTATTCAGTATTAGGAGAAGGAATTATGCTCTTTCTCACATTTTAAAAATTGCACACCGCCTTTACTTATGAGAAACCTCTAATTAATAAAAAAAATTCAAACAATGCCAAAAAAAAAAAAAAATCCCTGCAAAGTAAAAAAAAAAAGAAAAACCTCTCTTCACTGATGAGATTCCTATACAATCATATGCTTCTCGGGAATATAAAGGTTGTTTATACATGTAGATTGATTTGTTACGTTTTCGTGAATGAGAGCTTTGCATGTGTGTATGTACACTGTGTGTGTACGCGTGTGCTATCGTGGAGTTCAGGAAAGGACAGCAGATCCCCTGTGCCTAGGCTGTGAGCCACCATGTGTGTGCTGGGAACCCAGGTCCTCTGCAGGAGCAGCCTGTGTTCCTATCTGCCGGGCCATCTCTCCAGCTCCGTGCTGCATTATATTTGACACAGGAGTACTACGTTTCTTTCAGAGAGAGGAGGATGGCCCTTGAAAGGTATTTTATCTATTCATCCTATGCAGACTTACATCTCAGAGGGTTTGAGGCAGGGAAAGATGACTCTGAGTCTTTTTCCTAACAGCCACTCTCACCAGACAGGAAGGTTCTTTATCGGGTACCACCCTAGCAGGTCTGCATTTTCATTTCAGCAGGATCAGTCTACAGAAGAATAGAGACTATATCCAAATAACCCATGGTACTCTTGAGCTTCTCAGTGCTTGGCATTCTTTTTTTTTTTTTTTTTTTTTTTTGCTCAGGGTAAACAGAGTCTAGGATAGAGTTCCATGGTCCCCTCCTCACTCCACAGAGCTGAGGGAGACAAGGCTCAGACCTTAGAAAATGCCTGGCTCCTTTTGATCTGGCAGTCTTGAGAGCTGTGGTTCTCTTGGAAGACTGCAAGGATTTCCTGCTCCCCAGCCTGTCTGGAAATGCTACAAGATGACCCTCTCCCATAATATCTCCTTACTTCCTTCTCCCCCGAGTCAGGAAACCTGGAGACATGTGAAAAGTCACTTCAGGAGTTACAGTAAACATTTTATTCTGAGAGGATGCATGGCTGCGTGGTATTCTTTTGTTTACTTCCCTTTTAGGGCTACTGAAATAGAACCGATTTACCAAATAACTTTGGTCTTAAGTCAAGAGGTTAATTTAGCTTCGCAAGGCTTGCTTTGAATGAAGTAGATCCTACAATTCTCCATTAACACGCCCATGGAGTGGGATGCAGCAGCCACAAGCGGTGGTCTCTAGCACTGTTTACCTAAATACTAGTGTCTTTGGATAGACCGTGGAATTCTGCTCCTGCCCCAGCTTAGCATTTAGAAATTTAGATACTGAGCCACCCAGGAGTTTGGTCATGAAATTTAACAACAGGAAAGACAGGCTTGCATGTAGTGTTCCCTATGGGGAGGTCTTCAGTGATGGTCTCCACCTCACTTCCTCAGTCCTCTGACCCTTCTGCTAGTGGATGGAGCCAGGAAGCTGGCCTTGGCTTCCTAAGATAATGCCTATGTCATGGGGAGGGGATGGCTAAGCTAGCTGCAGCTCTATGCTTTCCAGCTGGGGAGGAAATCAGATTTCTGCTGTTGAAAGGAATTAGTTACTCTTCTTCCCTTTGGTTTCATTAACCCTTTCTTCACCTCTAAAGGGGCTTGATCAGATTTTGGGGGGTGGGGGTAGAAGGTGAGAGGTTATCTCTGAGATTTCAAGAGGTGGCCCCAGACTCTGCCCTCTGTCTCTAGGGAGTGGAGTAAATCCCCAGCCGTGTATTAATAGTGTGTGAATAGTGTCTGACGGATATCAAAATTACTCTGACTTTCATCTCAGTCTTTGGCCTTGTGGTTTTTTTTCCTAATATTCATTTTCAGAGATAATAATAAGTGCTAAATCTTAAACTGAATGTAGTGGCTATTAAACATATAAAGACTCTTTTCTACAAGTCCTCACAGACTTAAGGTATTATAAAAATCATTCTTTTGAATTACTGAACCATCTGATTGTTGTTTTCTCTTAGTTTAAAGATCCTAATCTCTTTTTCAGGTCACTTACGTTATTTGCCTAATGAAAGAAATGGAATTTTGTCATCATAAAACTCATAACTTAAGTGTATGGATTTAAATTAAAATATTTATTTTATAAAAAAATTATAGTAACCTATGAAAGCATGGACTGTCTAAAGTAGATTCTACTTGTTAATGTTCTATGTGGAAGATGTTCAGGTCATTTTTTTAGTGTTTTCATTCAGATTTTCTCTCTCTCTCTCTCTCTCTCTCTCTCTCTCTCTCTGTGTGTGTCTGTGTGTGTGTGTGTGTTGTGTGTGTGTGAGCACATGCGTGTGTTTATCTGCCCCTCCTTGACCATATCTCTGGAGCCAGATAACCTGTGGGTGTCTTTGCCCATGCAAGTTGTCAATGACAGTCATTCACTCGTTCAGTTAGAGTTCATGGACCTGAACATACTAACTCTCCTGCCAATAACTCACTGAGGGAATTCACTTTTCTTCTAGATTACAGGTCCCCGTTCATTGCCTCCGTCAGCGACCAGCACGGCATTGTGTACATCACTGAGAACAAAAATAGAACTGTGGTGATTCCGTGCCGAGGGTCAATTTCAAACCTCAACGTGTCACTCTGTGCCGTGAGTTGCCTCCTTTTCAGTCCCCTCATACGTTTCCATAATTGTAAGCCTTTTTGGAGATGAGCTTCCTGCTTCCAATACCATGTCACTAGTGAAATGCAAAGGTCCTTTAGAGAAAGTCAACAGCACAATAAATAAGACCAACTTGTGTTCTTGAAAGTGAGGTGGGTTCTTTTCTGGTCATTGAGTTTCGCCAGTGCTGGGCTAAATATTTATTGCTTCTTTTTTTTTTCCCATCAGAGATATCCAGAAAAGAGATTTGTCCCGGATGGAAACAGAATTTCCTGGGACAGCGAGACAGGCTTTACCATCCCCAGCTACATGATCAGCTACGCCGGCATGGTCTTCTGTGAGGCAAAGATCAATGAGGAAACCTACCAGTCTATCATGTACATAGTTGTGGTCGTAGGTAAGTCAATATTGCCTTTCTGTGTCATTAATACAATATAATAAAGACTGTGGCTTTCTACATGAAGATCCTGGAGGGTAAGGTATAGGGTTGAAGGGCAAGAGATATGGAAAAAGATTTTAACTCCGGATAGGGGCAACGCCTTACAAATACTCTTCTCTACCACACCAACTATTGCAACAGGGATTTCTCCTTTCTTGCCAAGACCAAGAATGAAAAAGCACCACTGCGGGAGATCATTTTCTGAAAAATGCAATATTCAGAGCACTGCTTGGCACCAGTTCTTTTAATTGTATCTGTGAAAACTTCAGCGATTTTTCTCAAGCGGAACACATTGGCCTAGACCTTATTCTTCACCAGGTTAAACATCTTTGAATATGCTGAAGATAGTGACTTGTAAATCACTATAAACCATTTTCCTACGAGCCATCAAGAAGCAGTGAGGTCCCCAAGGAAAAATGATGTCACACTCTTTGCAGCACTTTAAAAGATGTATGCCAAGTCCCAGACTTCTTTTCCATCTTACTTTCTGTTTTTATCATTTTCTTACTCCAGGATACAGGATTTATGACGTGACACTGAGCCCCCCTCATGGACTCGAGCTATCTGCCGGAGAGAAGCTCGTCTTAAACTGTACAGCAAGAACTGAGCTCAACGTGGGGCTGAACTTCAACTGGCAAGTCCCTTCTTTGAAGGTAACACTCACAGCCCAGAGCCAGAGCTCTGAGTGCTTTGATTGTAAGCCCTGTTGATGTTTTCCTAAGAGATACCGGGTCCTCTCTGGTCAGGTAAATTATAAAGCCTTTTAAACACACACACACACACACACACACACACACACACACACACACACAAACACACACACACACACGTGCCCCCACACTTCTAGGAGTATGACAGAATGCATAGCAAACATGAAAAGATGGCATGCTAGGAGCCCCAACACACCCTGCTGCTCTGTGTATTGGTCTCCACTAGGTTATCAATCTTTTGACATTATGCCATTTCTTGGTTCTCTAATGCCCTTGATCTATTGTTCCCTTCTAGAAGTGACCCAAGTTACATTTCTCCTTAAACGATTGTTATTTGTTTCTATAGTCCGCACACATCTCATTAGCTAGAGGAGGTTTCAAAATCCTTCCTCGGTTCCACTTATTTCGGCTTCCACTCATTTCTCCTGAATCCCAACATCCGTGGTGTCCCCGTGCTGTTTAAGGTCTCTGTTATTACTAGTAGTGTTCAGCAAGGGACAGGGCTTGGTTCTGTGGGTCTCGGGGAGCTATGGCAGGGCCTTCTTCTGGGCTGTGAACATTGACTAAACGCTCTTGTTTCTCAGCATCAGCACAAGAAGGTTGTAAACCGGGACCTGAAACCCCTTCCTGGGACCGTGACGAAGAAATTTTTGAGCACCTTGACAATAGACAGTGTGACCCGGAATGACCAAGGGCTGTATGTTTGTGCAGCGTCCAGTGGGCTGATGACCAAGAGAAACAGCACATTTGTGCGAGTCCACAGTAAGCCGCCATCTTCTTGCTAACACAATGTACCTGGCAGAGCCAGATGGCTTACATTGACTTAGGTCACCTTGTTCACTCAGAAGATACTCTTGAACTCTTGTTAATGAGGACACAAGACCTGGAGGTCCACGGTATAGCTTTGGAGTCAGGGACTTGGGTTCAAAATCTCAACTTTAAAATGACCCGTGCTACTGCTCACTAGACATTATTTGTTATGGCTGTATCTGAGATTCTAATTATTATAGAGTGTTAGTATATAGGATGGCATGTTTTTAAAGATTTCAATTTATTGCAAGGAAGGCTAAGGGGCTTCCTTGAATAAGCATGAACTTCTCAAATTGGGGAAACTCAGATCCCTTGGCTTCCCACAGCTTTTGGTAAATCACCCAAATTTTTAGTTGTACCCTCTCATTCACATAAGTGTCTCAGTTTAGATAATTTATGCATGCCAGAGCCCCAGTGTATGCTTTTGTAGGATCATGTTGCAGCTCACGTGGGATAGTTTATTTAGTGATGTCTGGGTCTTGCTCTTGCCAGACAAGTGGTCTATCATGAAGTTACTTTAAGGAAGTGAAGGCAGAAGAAGGGGGAAGGTTAGGAGGCTGATAGTGAGAATCCAGAGATGGTGGGAGACTTGGACTAGGGAGTCTGTGGAGGAAGTAAGAAGAGACACCATCCTGCATATATTCTGAAGGCATAGTCACCAAGGCTTCCTGGTTGATTCATTGACAGTGAAAAAAAAAGAGAGAGAGAGAGAGAGACGATGTGAGTTTTAAGATGGGCAACTGAACTGTGGTATCACTAAATGAAGGGGCCTGGGCTGGGCTGAGATGTGTAGAAGCTTGTTGAGCGTGAACCTTTGGAGACGCCCATTAAACATCCACATGGAGATGTCTGATATGTGAAGCCGGAACCCAGAGAAGTCAGGGCAAGGGCTGAAAGTTTGTAGATGTAAATGATGCTTTAAATCTGAGACTGGCTAGAAGAGGGGATAGGTAGAGAGAGAAGGTCTGAGGAGCAGGTGTTGGTAGAGGGTGGGTAGAGGGTGCTATGGGAGCAGGGGAGAGGGCATACCCACTGATCCCTGGATCACTTGGAGATTTAGAGAAGACTGGGGGAGGGGGAATAGAATGCTTAAGGCTTATGAGAGAACACTCGTGAGGGCAGAATGCCAACAAAGGCTAGAGGGAGCTGAAATGTGGCTGCTGCCATGTGGAGACTCTCAGAATGGCAGGAAATACGTGTACCCCAACATCTAACTTTTCACTTGATTGAAGATCTAAACCAAAAGGTGCATTTATAGTAGCCTGGCACTTATGAGACCCGTTGCTTTCATTTTCTTCCAGCAAAACCTTTTATTGCTTTTGGTAGCGGGATGAAATCTGTGGTGGAGGCCACGGTGCGCAGCCAAGTCCGAATCCCTGTGAAGTATCTCAGTTACCCAGCTCCTGATATCAAATGGTAACTGCCGGAAATAACAGCAAAGCATCCGTTTGCATGAAATACAATCCTTTTCTTGTACTAACCCCTGGGGTTCTCTTCCGCAGGTACAGAAATGGAAGACCCATTGAATCCAATTATACAATGATAGTGGGCAATGAGCTCACAATCATGGAAGTGAGTGAAAAAGATGCAGGAAACTACACCATCATCCTCACCAATCCCATTACAATGGAGAAACAGAGCCACGTGGTTTCTCTGATTGTGAATGGTGAGTCTATTCAGTTTCTCCTCTGCCCCAAATTTACTACTAGGAAGAGAGAGACTACATCTTCCCATGTCTCCCAGCCATCATCCCTTTGTCTCCTGCTGGATCGTTCACATTACTAACTGGACCAATGCAGAAAAAATTAATAAATAAAAAAATGAGACAGTGAGGTAGATTTGAAATGAGATGTGACATGGCATGATCTGGCCATGCATCCTTGATAGGTCATGTAAATGTTTCTGTTTGTGGTCACAGGCAAGGTGAAAGTAGATGGTACCCCCCAGCCAGATGCCTCTGGGGTCACTAGGCTTCGTGAGGTCCCATTGCTCCTGTCCACGAGACTCTCCTTGTGGTTCGTGTGGCATTTTAGTCTGAAATTTTAGCTGCTTTACTGCAGATACATGACAGATCTCCTCACAGGAGAGCTGAGGAGACTGGTGATGGCTTACATTGCTGTCCACAGTCAGGGGACGTATTTTGAGTCTGTCCAGGAAAGCCTGGAAGCTTTTGATTTGAGAATGATTTAAGCTTTACTTTGCAAAAGTGAATGTGATGATTAGCTATTTGGGTTTGGGGGTAGAGAGATGCCATGGTCAGGTGAGCATAGCACATGCCATGCTGACTTAAAGTGTCTTTCTCACAGGACCTTCTTAGAATCTTCACAGACTAATGAATATTGCCTTCTCTAGTGAGAGAGATAGATTTAAGTGGATTTTATTTTTTACTAGTGCCCCTTTTCTCCCCTAGTAAATGCATTAATATCTTGCTACAAACACAGTTGGAGAAATGCTTCTGGTGTAATTTTTTTGTGTTCCCTACTGGCACCACACATTAAAACTTCAAGATACTGTCTCACTACAGTAACGCACTTCCCACGCACCTCTGTCTTCCTCTGTGTATCTTCTGAGCATAGCTTCATTTCTTTCTTCTTTAGGGAGCATTTTAAAGATAGCAGGTTCTGGGAAGGTTGCTTAGAGGCAGCATGGGTAAAGGGGATCCAAGACAGGGGAGGAAGGCAAGAGCTAATTAAGTACAGCGAGGAAAAGGAAGTAATCAGGCAGCAAAGACAGAGAGACAGGCAGTGAGCAGCCCCACAGCCCCACTTCACCGAATCACCACAACTAGCGCACCCTAGCTTTTCCTTGGTGTGTGCAATGCATACGGAAGTCAAGTCAGGTTTCTCTTTAGAAGCCAGGGACTCTACCTTTGTCTTGAATTTTGCCACGTATTAACTGATGATGGTTTGGGGCAAGCCTTTCAATGCCTGCCTCATTTCTTCTCGTGTGTGATGTGAGAGCCACAGCCATGATCACGGGGACTGAAAGCCAATGTAAAGCACCTCAGTAAGACTTGGTGCACAATCAAATGTATTTGCTGTGTTATTCCAAGTGTATTCTCTCTGTAGCCTCCCCCCAATTCTTGCTAGGCTGCAGGACATGGGAAATAACGTCTTTAATGTAGAGTGAGAGAGCAAGACATAGAAATGTGCAGCTGGCGTAAAGTCACCCAGCTTACCAGCTGTTAGTATTAGGATAGCATAAGAGTTCAGGTTTTTCTGACTCCAAGTCTAGGTGTCCTCTGGAAAAGCAAGCAGGGGCGAAATCATATGAGTACAAAGGGCAGATCTGGTGGCTGCAATCCTCTCTTTGCTCCTCAGAGCAATCGGGCAACTCACAGGTTGTCTTTTCTGCCTCCAGTCCCACCCCAGATTGGTGAGAAAGCCTTGATCTCTCCCATGGATTCCTACCAGTATGGTACCATGCAGACGCTGACATGTACCGTCTATGCCAACCCTCCCCTGCACCACATCCAATGGTACTGGCAGCGAGAAGAAGCATGCACCTACAAGCCCAGGTGAGTGGGGCCTCGGCCTCTGTTTTGCTTGCTTTCATTCATCCCTTCTTGCCAAGCTATGCCATGATTCCATCTAAACCTACAAAGCTGTCTCCAAGGAAGTTACCCTATAAGGGGTACCTGGACTCTACTCTCACTTCCCTCCATGGCTTAAATTTTAACAGACTCTGTGGCTTGGGGCATCCCACTGTGTGAGTCAGCTCTTTCTTTTTAGTTAGCCCCAGTGCATACCTCTCCAAAATGATGCTATTTGCTGTGTTTGCTAATTGCCAATCTTTGCATCTTCTTCTGTCTGTGAACTGGGGTGGACCACATTGCTCCTTCTTATCTATGGGAAGGTCCATCTCCCAGAGGAAGTGCTGATGGATGGGAGGCAGTGATAAACCTAGCCCAGGCCTCAAGAGCCTCAGACCCTGCTTATCAAGTTCTACCACAAGTGCAGACATCCTTCGGGAAAACAACAGCCACCACCTTCAACCTACCATCCCAAGCATTCCACTTCCTGTTGTTGTTTTTGAAATAGCAAACACTAGTTTCTTCCTCAGCTGCTGGCCATTTCCTAAACAAAAGCCACAGTCCCAGAGAGATGACTTTAAGAAGCCCAATGGCTTCCAAGTTTCCTTACCTTCCTTTGAACTAAATTAACTTGGATTGTCTTGTCGATCCAATTTATGAATGGAGACTTGTTCCCAGAATAGCAGCTTCCCTTCTGTATCCTCAGTATCCTTGGACCTTTCTACTGTTGTTGGCATCTATTTTTAATTGGCGCCAAGTCCTGTAAAGTGCTAGGCTGTGTCGAAAGTTATCAGTAAGAACACGATAACCATAGGCTGACCCTTTTCGGTACTTCTGAATGAAAGAGAAGTCAAATCATGACATGCTGTCCTTCCTCTGCCTTGCAGCCAAACAAACCCCTATACTTGTAACGAATGGAAACATGTGGAGGATTTTCAAGGGGGAAATAAGATCGAAGTCACCAAGAACCAATATGCCATCATTGAAGGAAAAAACAAAGTGAGTCTGAACTTCTTGATTTTGAACATTCCTCTTTCTAATTCTCACTTTCTGAATAGAAGGCTGCAGAATAACATGTGAAGCTACATTGGAGGTTAATAATCAAATAGTCTGTGTGACATCATCCAAGAGAGAAAAATAAAGTGTGAGTTTTTCATACACACACACACACACACACACACACACACACACACACACACACACCTTCAGCCTTAAAGAAGAACAAATTTATGCCATTTTCAGAAAGGTCGCGCTCATCATGTTAAGAAAAACAAGTCAGACGTAGAAATACAAACATGTTTTTCTCTCCTATGAATCAAGATGGAAAAAACAACATGAAAGTACAGGGGTCTACTTGGGAAGAGGAAGGGATCATTTGGAGTGAGAAGGGGGAAAATATGGGGTAATTGGAAGTGAAATAACCTAAGGGTATTATATACATGTACAAAAATGTTATAAGGGAACTTGTTATTATAGTTAATGCCTACTAATTTAAAAAGAGAAGAAAAATACCAGTAGCTACAATACCTATAGCTTACTAACAGTTTATTGAAGAGAAACAAAACCCATAACACGATTCAGTGCACACACCCACTGAAAGGTAATTCTGATAATAGTCACATGAAAAATGCCAAGTGTGCGTAATGTCTATTAATGTGAATCCTTGAGGAATTCCGGAGCACTTTGGCTTTCTGTGTATAACTGCCCGGTCAGAGCTGTTTGCCCTTGAAGGTGGGCAGTGAACGGTGTGAATGGCAAAGGCAGGCCTTAGCAGCTGAAAGGGCTGATGGATGTCTGTCTCGGTGTGCATGTACATGCTCAGCCTGCATTGCTCATGGCTCGGGACTTGTATGTTCACAGACTGTGAGTACCCTGGTCATCCAAGCGGCCAATGTGTCAGCACTGTACAAGTGTGAAGCCGTCAATAAAGTGGGACGAGGAGAGAGGGTGATCTCCTTTCACGTGATCAGTGAGTAAACCTCTCCGGAGGCCAGGGAGGGGGGCAATCACTCAGAGAGTGGGTGCTAGGCTGTGAGGTCCTCTGCTGTCCTTGGGATTTGTGCGAGTGATACGTTGTGTAGCTAGGACTTGAAGGTATCAGAAGCTAAAGCTACTCAGGTAGCCTCTGGGCTCGTGGAAGCGTTCATGCGAGGTCACTGGCCAGCAAATGCAGCCACTGATGTTCTCAGCCTCAAGCTCCATGTTGTGTGTGGCTTGTCTTGCTTGCTAGAGTTAGTGTGATGACTCACCGGGGTTCAAGAAGTTATCTGTGGGTTTGCTATAGACGAGCACTGAGGCCAGGGCCTTTGGGAGTGAGGGGAACGTCCTTCCAATGCTCCTGATTTCGTCTCTGCAGCTTAGTTTTATGGGTGAACCTGAGCTGATTGTACTGGCTCAGATATTTTAGTCCCAGCCAATTGTAATAAATATAGTTTAGTCTGGCTCTCATTGTAATGAATGTAGTTTTATTGTCACATATTGATAAGAAGACATTTGTTAAAGATTCTACATGGCGATTAAATGCCTCGCGTTGGGATTTTTGCTTATTTGTTTGTTTTTTTCTTCATCTTGGAAACTATATCCAGGACTCAAAGTGGAATGAAGTAAATGCTTGGGGAAAATTAATTCACATTTTCAAATTATACATTTTGGGAAATGAACTTCCTTGTCTGGCTCTGTCCTTGTAGTAACGGCTGCAAGAGCTGTCTCTTAGCTCTTCATAGCAGCAAGAAGACGATGGCGTCAGGCACCAACTTAAGTCACCATCCTCTAACTATGGCTTTACATTTCAGAGGGTCCGGAAATTACTGTGAGACCTGCTGCCCAGCCAACTGAGCAGGAGAGCGTGTCTCTGTTGTGCACCGCAGACAGAAATACATTTGAGAACCTCACGTGGTACAAGCTTGGCTCACAGGCAACATCCGCCCACGTGGACGAGCCAGTTTGCAAGATCTTGGATGCCCTTTGGAAGCTGAATGCCACTATGTTTTCTAACAGCACCAATGACATCTTGATTGTGGCGTTCCAGAATGCTTCCCTGCAGGACCAAGGAGACTATGTCTGCTCAGCTCAAGACAAGAAGACCAAGAAAAGACACTGCCTAGTCAAGCAGCTCATTATCCTAGGTACCGAGGCATCCCTGGGTGGTGGAGCTGCAGTGCCTTAAATGCACTGTGTCTGAGTGCTGTGTCAAGGAATAGTACAGGCCTCTGGGAGCGTTTGCAGTAGACTGGTACACTCCTGGAAGCAGAACAGAGCCAATAGTGGTGAGGGGATACATTAAAATTAGAAGCTTGGCTCTTCCCAGCCTTTCTGATGAAGTCACTGCCAGTGTCTGCACGGGATTCGCTCGAACCAGGGAACTTCCTGTGACATCTTTGGCCATTCAATGATTATAGTCAGCACCTTTGTGTAATACAATGAGCAAAGTGAGGGCCAGAAGCTCATAGTGCTGACCTAGAAGGACAGGTTGACGCCATAGGGTAAATACTGGGTGTGCTGAGAGGTCTCTGATCCATGAGAACAAAAACTGGTCTCTGCTTGCTTGTTTTAATTTTAGCCATAGAACACACTGGCATATCCTAGGTTGTAACATGAGCCATAGAGCACACTGGCATATCCTAGGTGGTCAATGGGATACCTGCTTCATGAATAGTGGGATGAGGGGTTTAAGATCTAGATGATTCCATGGAAGGGGAGCTAATACTCATCACCTGTACTTCCGTGATACCCTATATAGTCCAGGATAGGTTAAATTCAGTGAGGTAAGTCTGTGGTTAGAAAGCCTTTCACATTCCCTCTGGGGACGCTCTTGCCTTGTCTAACCTTGTACTTTGCAGAAGCTGGACAGTCTCTGCTCTTTCTCTGAGAAGATCTGGTGAATTTAAGGGGTTCTTGCTTTGTGCTTTTTCCTTTCATTTTCTCCTTTCTTTGCTGTGTTGTTCAAGGTTCTTGTGATTCTTACCTTCTCTGTTTTATAGTACAAGGAAGGGAAACTGCCCAGGTGAACTCATCTACAGCAAAATTTTATATGAATATCATCTTTTTGAGTGCTTTGGCTTATTGGAGGAAGTCTCTCCAAATAGACAGTAGCATAGGATTTTCTGTTATTAAAAACTTGGGGACAGAGGGAAAGACATTTGTGAGTCAAGTCATTCCCAAGACCCTGGAAACCACATCACATTTAGAACTATGCATATAGAAGTTTATTAGCTGGTCCAGATGAGGAAGAGTTTAGAAAGAGATGTGAAGGAGGCTGCTGGCTTAGCCATGACCAGGAAATTTACAGTCAGTGGGTACGCATCCATAAGGGAGCCCACGTTGTTTTCAGACATCTGTGCTTAGAAAAGCACCAGAGCCAAGTGCATTTGTTTAAATTCCCATGCAGCGCAAGGTGGTGACGACCACATTTTGCTAAGTGTTAAAGAGAATTCTTTCCGCATGATTCTTCTTGATGCTCATCAGATATTTCCACAGCAGTCGGATGACTTTCTGGACATGGGTAACATGAAGCCCGTGTTTTGCTGTACATTTATACAAACGCCCTTGACTTTTCATTAGACATTACCGTCTAGTTTGTTTGTGTTTTAGTGGAAACCACACTGGACTTTCAGGCCCACCAGACTCTATTATTATCTTAACCATTTATTTAGTTATAAGGACTTGGCTAAGACGTTTAAGCCCTGAGCTGCAATCATGTCACTTAAAAAACAAGGCTAATGGCCGGGCCCTCATTATATATGACGGGAGGTGAATATTAGAAATGACATGAAGTTATCCAATAAATAGGTCACTCCTTGTGTAATTGTGCTGAAGCTTTGCCCTTCTCACGAGAAAACATGAATTCTACTCTTAGTGGCTACAACTTCCTAGAGAAGAAGTTATCCTTGGGAAAAGCCTTTTGGGATTGGGCGGGGATGGGGAACCTATAACCTGAAAAGCCAATCCCCCAAGACTCCCAAGGATTTTGTGATTTGCAGGTGGCTAATGCGAATAGTCAAAGGCTGCAGTATCTTTCTGAACTGTTTCACCCTCCAGGATTGCGGTTGTCAACTTCTGTGTAGTTTCAGCCCACTTTATCCATGAGCTACTGCCTATGAGGTTTAGACTGTTTAATAGTCACAGGACACTAAAACTAAAACTGCTCCAACAGTTGTAACCATGGGCTCTCTGGTTTTCTTTCTATGTTCACAGAACGCATGGCACCCATGATCACGGGGAATCTGGAGAACCAGACGGCAACCATTGGTGAAACCATTGAAGTTGCTTGCCCAGCGTCTGGAAACCCTACTCCACACATCACATGGTTCAAAGACAATGAGACACTGGTGGAAGACTCGGGTGAGTGAGTGACACTTGTCTATTTCTCTGGTTGCAGAATTTTTTTCAAGAATGCTGTGTAAGACTGCTATCACCTCACGGTTTGTTTCAAAGTAGACAGAAAGCAGTAGTTAGCAGGGAAGCTGGAAAAATGGCTCAGTGAAATGCTTGCCACCCAAGCATGAGGGCCTGCCTTGGCATCCCTAGAACCCATGTAGAATCCTCGACTCAACATCCTTCTGAAATCCCAGTGCCAAGGGGCAGGTGGGGGAGGGGAAGACAAAGGCATCCTTGGAGCTCAGCTGCCAGCCAGTCTAGCTGAATTGTCAAGCTTCAGATTCAGGGAGAGACCCTGTCTCAAAAGAATGACGTGGGATGCAATAAAGAAGCCACTTGACATTGACCTCTGACCTCTATACACATGCATGCCATGCTTCCCAACCCTAAACACTCAAGGAGGTATTTGGGTACAAGGGTCTGGCTCATTTCAGAGTCAGACATAGCATATTTGGAATCCTGTTGATTTTTACCTGAAGCTCCTGTGGGAGATCAGTCAGTAGTCAATCCTATGCACCTCTTTGGAGTTAGATAATAGTTTGAGATGAAGGGCAGCCACTCTAGTTTTTAAAAATGTCCTGGATGAAGCACATCACATCATCAGGAATAAAGCGAGCATTTCTTTCCACTTTCAGGCATCGTACTAAAAGATGGGAACCGGAACCTAACCATCCGCAGGGTGAGGAAGGAGGACGAGGGCCTCTACACCTGCCAGGCCTGCAATGTCCTCGGATGTGTGAGAGCGGAGACGCTCTTCATCATAGAAGGTCAGTACGGTGCCACAGGCCCATCAAATGGGTTTGCGGCGTTAGCTTGATTTGTACATAGCCTCAAATACCTTGAGTAGGATGGCGTGTGGGTGGCTCATGATGCTCTTCATGGTGGCGGAGTGTCTCATCAGATAAGGTCCAGCTTTTGGAATAGTTTCACAGGTTTTATAGATTTTTTTTTTGGGGGGGAGGGATCTTAGCATCATGTAAATACACATAGCCTGAAGTCAATTTTATACAACATTTTCATTGCACCTACCTTTTTTGGGTTGTGGCCTTTCACACGAGACAAGGGGTGGGTCTTACAAAAGTTTTAGATCTTGGTCATCTGGAAGTTCAAGTAAGGGTTTCTCCACTTGTTCTTTAAAACTTGTCTTCACTGTATATGTATGCTTTTAGCCAGAAAATGAAGTTAGTGTGTGCTTCAGCCTGTACCCTGTTTCTTGGTCACGCAATTCTCTCTGTGAGAAAACTTTCAGGCAGGAGTGATGAGTATTCTCCTGTCCCTGATTCTCACTTTGTTTCAGTGGTCAAGTTAACATACAGAAATGGCCCTTTAATATAGACTTGGAAAAAAATGGATTTGGTGTTGGACATTGCTATTCAGTTAGTGACAAGGATTCAGAATTCCCCCCAGAGCCAAGACAAGATTCACTCACAAACAATGGATAATTAATAGAAGATTGCTTTTGTGATGTGGAAAATTGGGGGTTATTATTGAAAAGTGAAAGGAAACTTCTTTCCCACTACTAAGTGTGTGTGTGTGTGTGTGTGTGTGTGTGTGTGTGTGTTTGAGGTGAAATTGAACCTTTATTTTCAGTCAGTAATATGTGACAGAATATTTTATCTTAAGAAGAAGATGATGCCTGAGTCTTTTTTTTTTGTAAGCCACTATGAGAACAATGCAACTATAATGTGGGAGTGAAGGAGTGCTATGCAAGGGGGTGATTGAAGGCAGTCGGAGGAGTAGGTTTGGTGGATTTCTAAAGTCTTAAAGTCTAGATGTTGGTCCCGTTAATCTGTCCAGCTCATATTGAATAGAAATGCATCTAGAGCCCCCAGCATGCTGTCAAATCCGGAAGATTGTTAGGAGCCCGTAAACTGCAGCTGCAAACGAAGATGCCAAAGGGCAAGGTAGTCTGTCACTTCCAAAGGCGTTCAGGTCTTAGTGCCAATCCCAGGGAGCATGTGCCTGCCTGTTCTCTCTGCCACCCTGCCTCTACCCACTAGCCCTCTGCAATAGGTTACAGTGCACAAGTCGGCACAGCAGCATGGGTGCTATGAAGACTTACCTGGAGACAGTAGTGAGCTAGAGAGAGAGAGAGATGTAGACGTTGAATGCTCCTGATCAGCTCTCAGATGTTAAACTGAGAATATTCACACATAAACTGGTAGAGACGGTTGAGTCTTTGACCTTTCTTCTTCTCTCACACGAGAAGGATTTTACGTATTTACATATAGATAGAGAATTACTTCCCTGCAAACAGTGGAGAAACCAAATCCACTTACAGATGCAGAGCGTGTCTCCCAACGGGTACCTCTTATTTAACCAACTAATTAATTGCTTGTCTTCTGGCTTCTGGGCCATCCCCCACAGCTCGGAGTTTGCTTTGACTCGCACTGCATAGTGTGAGTGGAGAGATGAGACCCTAAGTGATAATTGTTGTATCCCAATCACCTTGGTGCTAATGACTTGGTGCTGAGAGCCTTCTGCCTGTAATCCTCTACTTGTAATGAGTGCTCTCTCTCTCTTTCTCTCTCTCCCATAGCTTTACTTGCCTACCCTTTCCTCCTCCTTATCTCTGTGCTTTCACTCTCTGTCTCTGACTTTGTCTGTCTCTTCTTTCTCTCTCTCCCTCTCTCTTCCCCGCTACCTGACTTTTGCCACAGAGGGACAGGATGGGTCAGCTCAATTTGGACAGAACCAGTATAACCCTCAAACAGCCCAACTTTCTGTGTCTCCCAGACAAGTAGCTTAATCTTTCAAATCTTATTTCTTCATCTGCAATCTGAAGGTTATTGAAAAGGCAGAGAAGGGTGACAGACTGAAAGCAATGGATATAGAAGTAGTCATATCATAAGTAGCTGTCTGGGCAAAGGGTCTTACTTATCTCTTTGTGTTGTTCCCTTAGCAATCATTTTTCCCAGGCCACCCAAGCAAAAACATTGAGTATCAGCACAAAACTAGACTGCATTATCCACGATTAGAAGTACTTTTTTTTTCCCAAAGAGTTCTCTTGCTAAACACATCCCCTATGCATTTTTTAAAGACACTTTCTCTGTGATTCTTTGTTTGAGAATGTAATTGCTGCATGTTTTCATGAGTAGTATGCTCCTGTTGTTCTTTGAGAATGCTGTGAACTCTATCCAGCTTAAGGAGTTTGTGGCTCTTGGTCTCTAGGCGTCTTGAAAGTGGATGAGCATGAGGTCTTGCCTTTCACGTCACATTTTAGCACCTTCTACCAAAGGCTGTGGGTTTCCAGTGGTTGATCACTCAAATGTGTCTTCCAGGTGCCCAAGAAAAGACCAACTTGGAAGTCATTATTCTCGTAGGCACTGCAGTGATTGCCATGTTCTTCTGGCTACTTCTTGTCATCGTTCTACGGACCGTTAAGCGGGTAACAGCATAATTTCCCTCCTGTCCCCTGCGTGTTGGTTTTTGTGATTAATGGAACCTGACTAGGCTTCTTTTTGCTGCTTCTTCCCATTGTTATTGGCTCAATGGACACATTTTTACTTCAATACAATAACATTCTTGTCCATTTTCTTTGGATGGACCATGGGCATTAATTGATGGAAGCCACTAGAGGGGTAAAAGGTTTGGACTGTCCGCTGTAATTAAGATTTAGAAACGTTATTCCGAACTCATTTTGGAAGCTGAAGAGGCACTAAAGGCAGGGTTATAATGGGACTGCTCTCAAACTCCGTGAGTTTTATTGGAAAATGAGGTATCATGAATGAGGCCCTTATTAAACAATAATAAGTATACAAAATAACAACCAAACAAGAGGAATTGTGTGCAACTGGAAGGATTTATGCTTTCCAGGCCAATGAAGGGGAACTGAAGACAGGCTACTTGTCCATTGTCATGGATCCAGATGAACTGCCCTTGGATGAGCGCTGTGAACGCCTGCCTTATGATGCCAGCAAATGGGAATTCCCCAGGGACCGGCTGAAACTAGGTGAGCTGTCAACTGCCGTTAACACGATCGTGGTTTAACCAGCCTAACTGACCCTCCTTGAAGACAATGACAGGGAGAGTCTATTCAGAGGACGCATTCTGATTTATAAAGAGTAATTCTACCTCTTGACTTTGGTAATCATCCATTCTGCCTTTTAGTAGTAAGAGGCCTGCACCACCATCCAAAGCAGGGTGATCCGGAGAGTAAAAGGAAAAGCCAGAACAAGGGAGTAAAGTGGGCTGTGGGTCCAAGTGGGGGTACATCATCACCTTAAACCAACTGGAATCTTAACATATCCCTCTGACAGCGTGACAAAGTCCATTTTGTAATTGCCACTATCATTGGTTCTAGGGAAGCCTCTTGGCCGCGGTGCCTTTGGCCAAGTGATTGAGGCAGATGCCTTTGGAATTGACAAGACAGCAACTTGCAAAACAGTGGCCGTCAAGATGTTGAAAGGTAAGAAGCAAAATGACATTGTGATGTGTCTCTCTCTATCTTGTCCATCATTACCCATGATATGCAGTGGCTCTCTGCCTAGGTGGGCCACAAAGCCCCCGGCCCCTGGCTTATATTGCCTTAGCACAAATAGGAAACAGTTTTCTCCTTTGGAGCCTTATGCAAGAGCTCATGACCTTAGAGCAAGGATTAACTTGCACAATTCGATTTAGTGGTCCTGGTTATATGGGGCAAAACTATCTGGTTCTATTATAATTGTTCCTCAGTGTATTAATATGTGAGATGATTATAAACATTTTAGAAATGAGGGAAGACGGTCACTATCAGTAAAAATAGCAGAATGCAAAACCATCATGTTCTCAAGAATTGGAATGTGCCAGAGAAGTTCATTTATGGAGATACTTTGCAAAGTAAAAGTGGCTGTGCAAACAGAAAAAGATGTGGGTGTTGTTTTAGAACTAAGCGTCTTCTCATCATAAGAGAACTATAGCCTTGACAGTCTGATAAGGCAAGGCAGTGTAGATAAATCCTCTGCTCCACTTGTGACTGCTTCCATGGGGAGATGCTGCTGCTCACCCTTCCCAGTAGGCCTTGCGCCTTTCAAAGCTCCCTTCCTCCATTTGCATTTTCAATCTAGAGTCTAACGGTGTGGTGTGTGTGTGTGTGTGTGTGTGTGTGTGTGTGTGTGTGTGTGTGTTATAAAGATGGCCCTGAGGTGGGAACCATGTCTGTGAGTGAGAAGGAAGTGTAAGTCTTAGCCCCGTCAGGCTCATGGGCAAATAGCCTTGCTTATCTGCTGATCCTTGTTAAATTACTTATTTGGTACATGCCAATTGTAATATCAATACAAACCCGAGAAAATTTATCACATTCGTTTATGTCTGTGTGTGTGTGTGTGTGTGTGTGTGTGTTAGTCAGAGGACAACTTGCAAGAGTTAGTTCTTTCTTCTCCCGTGTAGGTACCAGGGTTTGAACTTAGTTTTTAGGCTTGGTGGCAAGCGCCTTTACCTACCAGCCTACTCACTGGTCCCCAGATCTAAGATTACTTAATGCACAGGATTGCTTCTGTATGGGGAGGCATTGAAATGACCCGGTTCTAAGCAGCCTACTCAACCTGAAATAGAAAAATCCAGTTTTGTATAGAGAGACTGGATGTGAATCCATTGTTCACAGTGCTACAGGAGACTTCCCTTTAGATTCCTTTCAACACCAGTCACTTAAGATTTCCTTAAAGTGAAGCCTTGATTTCTAATTAAAAAACAAAATCGCCCTTGACTTTTCAGAGCACACTGTTGCTCTGTTACTTAGCTGCTGCGGTGAGAGTTGCACAGTTAAATGCGTCCATCTGGTAATGGCTACACTTAATGGTTTTTGCCTTTACCCTGAATCTGTAGAAGGAGCCACACACAGCGAGCACCGAGCCCTCATGTCTGAACTCAAGATCCTCATCCACATTGGCCACCATCTCAACGTGGTCAACCTTCTAGGTGCCTGCACCAAGCCAGGTGGTGAGTAAATGCCGTGGTTCTGCTTGCCTGGGTTTGGCTGGCAGCTCTCCGTTAGTGTCTGATGCAAGGCTTTGCAGATTCCTGAATGTACTGAATCTCATGGAAATTTAGTAGGCTCTCTAATCATCATCAGTGCTGTAGCATCCTTTAAATTCAAGAATGCTCTCATCTCAGAGGTTTGCTACTTGTATAGTAAGTGTTAGATTGGAAAAATAAGTATCCCCCCAAACCTTGAAAGGAAAGAACACAGGGTTAGCTGATTGCTGATGTTTTGATTACACTTGTAGAATTGTCTTTTTTTTTTTTTTAAGAAAAGGTTGCGCTAGGAGGAGGTTGGAATCAGATGATTTGTACAGCCCTGTTCTAATGAAAGGTTATATGAAGCCTCCTTCTAGCACAGTTTTTGGGCTTATGAGTATGCTAGGCATGTAGTGAGAAATGTTCCTGAAGTACATTTTCCCTGCTCAACACACTTTGTTATTTGCAGGGCCTCTCATGGTGATTGTAGAATTCTGCAAATTTGGAAACCTATCAACTTACTTACGGGGCAAGAGAAATGAATTTGTTCCCTATAAGGTACGCCATCTTCCATCTGAGCATTGGTCATAATGTAAAGCGGAGAAAAACCCAAAGTGGTATGCATGTGTCTTTTAGTTAAAAATTCTTTGCATATTTCCTTGGTTGTTTTAACTTCTCCTTTTACCTTCTGGGGATTGTATGATGGCATTCTATTTATTAGGACCTCTAATATGCTATTTTTATGACTTCAGTCTCTTGACTCATTATGGTGGAGCTAGATCTGATTAAGGAAAGGGGAAGGCTGAGAGTACACTGGCTCTGGATAAGTGTGTCTCCTCAGCCATATTTGGGTATTTGGCTCTGTGGAAGGGTACTTCCCTTTGTAAAGAGGACGCTAATGGCAGTGTGTCAGAGAACTCCTGGTGCTTACCACCTAATGCTGAAGGAAGCAGACATAGCTTGGCATTGTAGAAGGAACTCTGCTAAAAGCTGCCCCTACCTCCACCCATTTCAACTCAGAGACAGTAGAATCCTACAGACCCCCTTTTGTGTCCGAGGAATTTGCACTCTTCTTCTTTTCCAGAGCAAAGGGGCACGATTCCGCCAGGGGAAGGACTATGTTGGCGAACTCTCTGTGGATCTGAAACGCCGCCTGGATAGCATCACCAGCAGCCAGAGCTCCGCCAGCTCGGGATTTGTTGAGGAGAAATCCCTCAGTGATGTAGAGGAAGAAGAAGGTACCTTCTTCACTGCCCATGCCTAACACACTCTCTTGTAGGAAGATGATGATAAAATAGTCAGTCATGGGGGAAGACTTCATGTTTGAAAGAAATCTGAGTTCCTAGGTAGTGCTCAGACAAGCTTAACTAAAGTATGAAATCCCTAAATAGACAGTAAACTCTGCTGGGAGGCAAAGCAGGCTTCTCTGGAGAAGCCTAGGTAACTTGGTGGGCTGAGCTGTTAGCAATCAATTCAATACTCTGCTTTAATACTGGATCACAATGTGGAGGGTTATGTTCTGGAAGGGGAAGGGAGCTTTCTGATGCTTAGCCTGCCTTCTTTGCCATAAGTGGTTCAGACTGAGTAGGTGTGTGCTTCAGCAGCACACAGAGGCGCCTTTGGTTTCCTCTACCTAACCTTCTTCTCCAGGATGGGTTAGGACACATCTGTTATCTCCACTCCATCCCAGCGAGCTTCTTACACCTCCCTTCCAACCATGCTTTCCACGTGTCTCATGTGGTTGGGATCCCAATGATATTTTAGTGTTATTGATGGAGCTGGACTGTAGCCTCACCTCCAATACCTTAGTCAGGTCCAGGACACACTCACTCTGTATCTCCTTTACTCAGAAGGAGCAGGCACATCTGTGTAGGCAAAGAGATGGGAATGCCTTGTGCCCCATGCTCTTGGGAGTGTGAGTTTAGACAAACCCACCCCCACTTTTGTTTCCTGCCTAAGCCTCCCGATAGAACTTTATCTCACTTCCTTCTTTCAAAAGCTTTGTAGGCAGCTGGTGGCTAGGGCTTAGGACAGAGGGACATGGGAAGGTTGTCCAGGCCTTATGTTCTGAGGTCTACAATCAAAGGCATCATGTACCCTCTTGCTCACAAAGGGTAGCCAGTGAGCTGGGAACCCAAGGAATTGTGGAGGGGGGATGAGATATAAATGGCTTGGGATTGCAGGCCTGGACTTTGCCTCCATTTCTTTATCTGGGAAATGAGGGCTTCACTGTTCCCTGAGAACCCTCTAGCCCTCGCACAAGAATTTATTAAGGAAGAAGTCTTAGCCTTTAAAAAATACTAGGAAGGCTATTGTGACAATTGAATTTGTGTTTCCTCTGGTCTTGTGTCCAGGAAGGAGACAGTAAGCCTTATCTCATCTGACCTAAGTTGGGAGATCATTTTGAAATAGTAAGCAGTACCTCGGTGTTTATTTGTATTAGTTGCACTGTAATAAATACTACCAACTTATGTAAATTCATCTTTCATGTCTGTTGTCACTCACTCCTGTTCTTGGAGGAAAGCCTTCTTAACAAGATAGCTATAATGTGCTTGCCTCCTGTTTTAAGTTTGAAAGTGAGAGAAATAAATCTCTTTCTGGTATTTTTAGTTTTCTGTTGTACACTGTAGTTTGAACTTTGGTCTTTGTCCCAGGACAAAGCCCGGAGAGAAAAGATTTGATGACCCTGAATATTGTTGTTATTTTTAGAATTCTTAATGCGAGCTATTGTTTTTTCCTCTGGGTTCATGGGAAACAACAGCTTGAGAGAGCAGACTTAAAAAAAAAATCCTTCTTCTCTCCCTGCTGTCTGCATTGATTTTACCTCTACTCTCCCTTCTGGGTTTCGGGTCACCATTTGACTAAAATGGAGAAAATGTTACTTTCCCTAAGGAGTACAGTGAAGGTTAATAATTTGGGGTTTGGCAAATGGGCAGGTACTCTGCTTCTGTCTCCTGAAATTGACCCTCAGTTCTTAAATAGATCAGTTTAATTGGCTTAGAAGAGAGCTCCTGACTGGTGGGAATACTCATCGGTGTCCCCCTGCCTCTTCTTACAGCTTCTGAAGACTTGTACAAGGACTTTCTGACCTTGGAGCATCTCATCTGTTACAGCTTCCAAGTGGCTAAGGGCATGGAGTTCTTGGCATCCCGGAAGGTATGACAGGTCAGGGGGAAGGAAGCCTTCACTTCACATCACAGGCTTAGAAATGAGATATCCGCTTGTTTGGTTTGGAAAGTCACACACCACTTTTATGATTCTTAAAAGTGTTTCCCCCAGGGGTGGGGAGAGGCTCTATTTCTGCTGATAAAAAATTAATTCATCGAACTAATACTCATTGACTAAGTGCTGGGCAGAGTTCTAAATAACAACCATGGGGAACCAACCAAGACAGCTCTGCAGTTTCCTGGTGTATACCTCGCTGGTGGCTGCTGGAGCAACTAATATGCAAACAAGATATCTGGAAAGCTAAATGGGAATGGATGTTGTGGGATAAAGTACAGCAGGAAGGGCTTGCAGAATACACGAAAATCGTGTGTGTGTGTGTGTGTGTGTGTGTGCACATATGCCCATCACATGTGTGTTCTTCAGTGCTAAACAAGGTAAACGAGGAAGTCTTTGCGCCACCTGAGTGATCACCTAGGAGAGGCAAGGGATGGAGCCTTATAGATGTCTTGGTGTAGCGGAGTCTATTTTTAATTTATTTTACATTCCTCGCCATCCATCAAAAAGTTATTTGTTATTTGTGTAATTAGAAGGCAGGAAGGCCCGGCTTCAGATGAGGGCGATTAAAACAGCTAAAATTAGAAACTAGGCCAAACAAAGGCTGAGGTGGGACGTGACAAGTGACAAATATCCCAAAGGTTGTACACCCTGCTGAGGTGGGAGGGAGGTCGGTGGAAGTCACTGGCGACCTTGGGGAGGGGAAGATGTGCAGTAGGAAAGGTTCACGTTATATTTAGGAAAAGGTCTCTGTTGATAACGTGTATTTGCGGCAGGTTCCTGAGGGAAATCTGCTTTAACATTTCTTTTGTTTTCTTTATCATTGTAAAGTCCCATACCCCTCCTCCCCTCGCACGCACACACACTGAAGTTGAGAGTTTCTCACAGCTTCCAGAACCTCTGAATCTTAGACAGATCTGCCAAATATTTCTTAAACTCCATTTCCCAAGGAGAAGGGAGAGAACCAGGGTTCTCCAGGATCTTCCCAAAGAGAAGGGCCTTGAGTCCTTTTTCAAAGATTGTTATTTTTTTAAATACTAGAGCTCAATCTTGAGCCAAGCAGTTCCTCTTGGCAACGAGAAGGGGGGATTGATAGTTAGGGACTGGAGACCAGGGAGCCAGAGTCCTTCTTTTCCCTGGTGACCACCAGGTGATTTTGAATAGCTCTTTGGTTGAGTACTATCTGCTTTGTGGCCTTTCCTGCTTTACTGACTCACACTAGACAATGCTATCCTAAATATTCTGGTGCAAGGGATAGTGCTATACAGACTTGGGGTGCTGGGTAAGGTAGAGGCAATGATTATCACCCCTGTGCTGACCTGAGATTCTCATGCAAGCCTTTCCCTCGTGTCCAAGGTTCTTTGAGGCTTATATGCTCTCACAGACGGCACTTAGGCGCTTGGCTGAGGGCTATGACCACAGTGACACAGATGCTTTAGGAGTTGAAAGCCAGGTCAAGAGAGAGGACAGAAAGGAGAGATCACTGGAGGAACCGAAGATCCGGAGGCTTAAAGCCAAGCTCTGGAGCACTTGGCAGTTCACCACGGGGTCTATTCCACTCACACCGGCCAGCCTTGCCTGGGTTCACATTCACTGTCATATCAAACACTGTGCAAGCAGGATGAGTCCCGGGTGCTACCTCCAGATCCAGTCCAGCTTTCGTACCAAACAGAAAAGATAGCCAACAAGCCAACGAGAACCCTTGCTTCTGATTTCTACTCATCCCTCCAAAATCAGTCTATTCTGGGATCTCTTTAGTCTATAACCCAGTTTTAGCCACCCGGGGCACAAGCGAAAGGATGTGCGGATGTGATGAGGGACACATCAGATTCTGTCCATGATCAGACTCTATCTTAGTCACGTAACTCCAAAGGCCAGGACTGTTTATGGACTAAGCAGCTGGACGTCTCAGTGGGACACACAGGCTCTCTTCCTGACACAAAATACCACCCGAGTCCGTGCTAATCAGCTGGTTCTCTGATGAAGGATTTTTTTCAAAAGGATGAAGTCACAAACAGATGTAAAAGAGATTAGCTGTGCGGAGACTTATCACACATACTGTTCTCTTCACAGTGTATCCACAGGGACCTGGCTGCACGAAACATTCTCCTGTCGGAGAAGAACGTGGTTAAGATCTGTGACTTCGGCTTGGCCCGGGATATTTATAAAGACCCAGATTATGTCAGAAAAGGAGATGTAAGTATCTAAAGATCAACTTTGGGGTCTCCTCAGGTGCAGGATTCAGTCTTGGCGGATTTGTGTTTACAAGTGAGCTGAGTGCTTTCTTTAGAAATCTGCCAATTTGGGTTCTGATATGTGGCTGTCCCCCACTCAGGCACGACTGCCTTTGAAATGGATGGCCCCGGAAACAATTTTTGACCGAGTATACACAATTCAGAGCGATGTGTGGTCTTTCGGTGTTTTGCTCTGGGAAATATTTTCCTTGGGTAAGTCATTTTCTTTGACTCTCTCCTGGGGGCGGGGGGGTTGGGGCAAATAAGATAATAATTGATGAGCCTCGTATATCCTTTCTTCTCTATACTTTACCTCCTGCCAGGTTAGAATTTCTTGGAAGGTTTAGATGGTAAAATTGAAAGGATGAGGGGAACAAAAGCTACGTAGGTGATAAGGATGCATAAGAATCAGGTTTAAGGGCTTTTTGTGAGAAAGTCAAATCACACAGTGCTCCTTCCCTGTCTTATTTTAGGTGCTTCCCCATATCCAGGGGTCAAGATTGATGAAGAATTTTGTAGGAGGTTGAAAGAAGGAACTAGAATGAGGGCTCCTGACTACACCACCCCAGAAATGTAAGACCCTGGGAAGCCTCCTTCTTCCTTTTCTCACAGATTCTTCCCACGAAGAAGGCAACGAGGCCCTCCATTGTGTGCATCTATGTCATGGCCTACTTTGTGTCCAGCTCTTTCTTTGAGGCTCAAAGCGCTGTCATCGAATTACGTGTTACTTACACCAGAGAGTTTTATTAAAGGTTGATAGAGGTGTGATAAAGAAGACCTTTTGACAGATTGTCGCAGTTCTGAGTGTGTCTGTATCGCCTATAGTTTTACATCTCTCCTTAGCATCTCAGCTCTTGGCAGGCTCATTGCTTCTCGCTCGAGTTCTTACTTGTGGCCCTTATCTCTTGGAGGAATGGCACAGTTAATGAAGCCAGTGTCTTGCTTGTCTAGGTACCAGACCATGCTGGACTGTTGGCATGAGGACCCCAATCAGAGACCCTCGTTCTCAGAGTTGGTGGAACATTTGGGAAATCTCCTGCAAGCAAATGCTCAGCAGGTTTGTAACCCTCCACGTGAGAAGCTTCTACAAAGAACCCTCAGGTCGAGGGTCTGGGTTCTAACACTCTGCTGCCTGGACACCGACAGAGCACCATGCTTGGCCACTGAAAAAGGAGCCTCTGTCCTCCGGTTCTGAGCGACAATGCTTCCTAAAAGCTGCAATTGCTCTTAAGACTGATGAGATCCTAATTCATGCCTTGAGAATAGAAGACTCCAATCCATTCAGAAGTTACAGGAGCCTGATCTCTCCTTCTGCCATGTGGGGCCAGGAGATCCAAGTCATCAGGCTTGGTTAAAGATGCCTTTACTCACTGAGTCATCTCGCTGGTCCCCACCTACTTATTTCTGTGTTGTGTCTTCAAATGTTCTTCTGAAGTTAAAAATATCTGTTGACTGTGATGGTGCATGTCTGTAATCCCAGCATTCTTAAAGCTGAGACAAGAGAATCCTGAGCTTGAGGGCAACTTGGGCAACACAGAGAGAACACCCCCAAAAACAAACCAACAAGCAAAACAAAACAAAAAACCACCCCAAAAAACAAACCAACAAGCAAAACAAAACAAAAAACCAAATCTGGTTGATTTATAGATGATCAGAAATGGAAAGAATTTCAAGTAATTTTTAGTAGATTTTTCAGGCGAAGCCAAAACAAACCAAACATGAAAATTATGCAAAACCATGACTTTGGCCCCTCTTGGTGAAATGTATCAATCCAAGGACAGCTCCACAACAGAGCTCTGCCCTCTTTTTGTTAAAGACTTCGTCCCTGCTTTGTGTCCCTTACTGTAGTGGGAGCCAGTTGCTTTCTTTTTCCTTCTGAACACTTGAGGGTCAAAACCATTTTCATCAACAAGCCTTCCAAACATTTAAGTGTATCAGATCATCATGTTTTTCGTTTTTCTTTTTTTTTTTCCTCTTGAGAAATAACATCACACTGCATCACCCTTTCCCAGAATTCTTATAATCCTGCTGTTTACTGCTTTTCTCTTCGCCGCCTTCTGCTTTTCCATTGCCTCGGAATGCAGAGGCGCTGGTGGAGGAAGGATGCTTTGAAGGCCTGGCTCCCGTGGAGGTCTTTATGGAGAAATGATTTCTGGGCTTTGTGTTCTCACATCTCACCCATAGCCATTGCCTGCTTTGTCTTCATGGCAACCATGGCCTCTTGTCCCTTTACTAATCCTGTTTTCACTTGGTCCCTTTATTAACCTTCTTCCACACATCCCTTTCAAGTGCCCTTTTGTTTCTAGCCACCCTTTTCCAAGACAGTCCTGAAGTCTTGTGTTCAGACACGAAAGTAGCACGCTCACACCAAGATGACCCCCTTGCCCCTTGTTTTTCATGAAAAAGCCCTTGAAGGACAGCAGCCGTAACAATAGCATGCTGTGTTTATTGTTTCAGGATGGCAAAGACTACATTGTTCTTCCAATGTCAGAGACACTGAGCATGGAAGAGGATTCTGGACTCTCCCTGCCTACCTCACCTGTTTCCTGTATGGAGGAAGAGGAAGCATGCGACCCCAAATTCCATTATGACAACACAGCAGGAATCAGGTACTGGATGTGGCCAGCATTCCCCCTTAGTGGGGCTTCAAGGCCATGGCAGAGGTGGGGGTGGGGAGGAAGAGGCTTTGTTAGGCTGTCACATATTACTCTAGCTAACCGACATTCACAAAGGCAGTGCTCCCCAAAAGGTCTGGAGAGCTGAGCCACCTCGTGTCTGTGGCCCATGCTGCTGGCACAGTCCTGCCTTTAAGAATTCTAAGCCTGTGGGAGCAAATAACTAACATGCCACAGTTCATTAATCTCCAGGAAAAAATGAAAAGAGAGAGAAAGGGCCATGTTACTGAGACATCTGTATTAAAATGGTCCCCGTGTACACTTTTATTAAGACAAATTAAATGGCTTAGGAAAGACTCAGGAAGGAGGAGCTGTGTGCAAATATGAAACATACTGAGGGCTGCTTGGTGTGGGCCCAGTATGCCACAGGCTGTGTCCCGCATGGAGTTGCACACTTCATCTCAGACATTTCTCCCCAGTCTGAGTGTCAGCATGGCATTTACCTAATGGGATGCTTGAGTTTATTAGAACAAATGCCATGCAGTCCAGTCCTGGTCTGCAGTGGGCTCTGCAGGCAGCTTTCTATGGTTCTCAGTTTAATACCTATACATGTGGGGTTTCCCAAAACGCGATCTTGGCTTTGCCTTTCCTAGGCACACGGCAATGCCGTTTTGCTTTGGGTATTGTCCTGCAACCAGATGCCCTGGCAGCATGTGCCCAAGCTGCAGGAGGAAAGTGGGGGGGGGAGGTGTTGGCCCCGTTGCTATGCTGCAAAGCCTAGAGATGTTTTGCCCTGAGGGTTCCTGAATAGCAGGAATCCTGAACTACAGAAAGTGCGGGAGAGAGAGAGAGAGAGGAGGAGGAAAAGAGAAAGGAGAAAGGAGGGAGAGACTGAGAGACTTAGATGTCAACCAGCAAACTACCATTCCTTTATAACAAGAGCAGTCAATGCTTTCTGAAGAATTTTCGTGCGTATTATCAGATTCTTGTCTACATGAGAACTTTGGAAAGATGGAAACTCTCATCTGGGTTGGATGCTGAACATAGGTGTTAGCTTAAGCACCTGGGCAGTGCAAACTATTGTGATTAAAGATATAGACGTGAGAGCTTGGTAAAACCAGGTATGAAGCCTGGTCTGCCTTTTAGCAGGTAGGTAACAAAGTCCCAAATTGTTTACCACCACTCCCCCCTCAACACACAGACACACACACACACACACACACACACACACACACACACACACACACA
>NW_026596117.1:10946087-11024393 GCF_907164565.1 Psammomys obesus
ACACACACACACACACACACACACACACACACACACACACACACACATCTTTGTCAAGCAAGGTAACACCACTGGTGCTGTTTGTGAAGGGCTGGTTGGAGGATTACATACCATAATAAATTTCTAAGAGCCTGGCACTTGAAGGCACTTCATAAGGGACAGCTGTGAAGAGAGCTGCTTCCTGTCTTGCCCCTGAACTGAATCCACCTCCTCTGATTCCCGACTTAGCTCCATTTATCCTCCTTCCAAGGAGAGGTTTGAGTCTGAAGTTTGGAAGCGAAAGTCCCATGTGTGCAAATTTCTAGTTCAAGTTCAAGTTCTGGCTCCTGGCATGAGCATTGCTCCTGCCATGCTTCATTGCCTTCTCCTTAATGAGAGAGCCATTTGATGGCACACTGTTCCCTTCAGTGCCCTGTGATCAAGCAGGGAAGAGTTCAGAGCTGGAGCACTTGGCTTGCCGGGTTCTTTAGATCTGGTGCTAAGCAGGAGATGGAGTCATGAGTGTTGTTTGGGTGATGTGAATGTGCCAATGTGAAGCTGGGTCTAAAAAGGGACCGCTAGCACTTATCCCCCGAAGTGTGGACAAATGTGACACTGCTTTTAGCCCAGCCAAGCCTGGCTCAGGTTTTTCTGCCTGTGAGTTTTGAAGGAGCCTTCCCGGGCTAGTTTCTATTTTAGCTATCCATAAACTAAAAAATAAACCAGAAATTGGAAGCTTTTTGTTTGCATCGCCTCTCAACTCCCCTGTTTTTCTTTTTATAGAAACAAAGGCCTCTGTTGCCTTACTGTGGTCTGAGTTAAAGGTGGTGCAGAACAGAGGTGTGGGCACACTGTAGCCGGTGGTGTGCGGCTCTCGTGTGGTTAAGCTTCTCTAGGGAAAATTCACTGAGGCTAGTTCATGGCTCAGGGCATGTTCTATCTATTTTCACGCTTCCAGCCAAGTAGAAAAGCTGAGTCTTTCTCGCTTTGCTTCCCCCTTATACTTTTCGTCTCTACTGCATTATAAATAGAGTTGGGCAGGGACATCACCGTGGGAGACAGCCTCTTGATTTGTTGCCCCTTTAAACTATTTTTAAAATATTTGTTCAACAGTTATGTAGAGAAGAGGCTGGGAAGTGGGGGCGGGGAGGGCCACTTATGTCTAGACTTAGCTTTGTCTCCAATTTCCCCCTTGGATCATCCCTGGCCCCAAGTGTGCATGCTTCCCTCAAGAAAACTCGTATTCAGAGGCTCATTTCTCTTGGAGGGCAGTGTGTGGACCATCTGTGGTTGCTCTGTCATTTCCTCTGGGAGTTTCACCTCCCATTCCAAGCACTTTATCAGAGATTTCTTTGCAGTTCTCTCCCAGAGCAAGGCTTTGGTACATTCTATTTTCCTCTTTTTGATTAATTACTAGTGGTAATTAAATACTCATGGTGGAGTGATGCCTGGGAAAGCCTGCTGGCTGTTTGGCTCTTTCTTGATTTGGCCATCATGTTAGATTACTTGAAATGGTGCTATTCTTTCTTCACCTTTCATGTGCTCCACACTCTGTACCAACTCCACACACCCACTCACCAGAACAATGCTATGAATGTAGTGAGTGCTTAATAAAGACTTGAGTGGCGTGTCTTCGACTTTCTTTTTTATTTTCTATCCTGATACTCCAGGAAGTCAGTGTGGCATGGGGGTGAGGAAAAACAACCCCATGTGGGTTTTAGAGCCTGCAAACTTAAAGTGTGGGTCCTACTTCATCTGCCACTTTCTCATTGATTCTTGGGTATTTTTTTTTCGTCTCCCAGTGGGAAATAATAAGAGTTCTGTTTGGGAGATCGTGGGAGGAGATGAGAGATATTGGAAAATACTTTGTCATTTGTGAGGGACCATACTGTTTTTTGTTTGTTTGTTTGGTTGGTTTTTGTTTTTTTTAAATCACTGGGCTCAGTATTCAAGGCTCCGAGTCCACTGAGGTAGCTATGTGCTACCCATGGCTCCTAACTCTGCTTGGTTTCCCCCCTCAGATAGCAATGGAATCTGGGCACTGCTCCAAACCTTATGCACATTCCCTTTCTTTAATCAGATCCCTTGCTTTCCGCTAGATAAGTGTGAAGTCTCCTAATGGGCTTCACTGCCTCTGCTCTTATCCTTCTCATTCACAGACAGCTTTTTCTAGGAAGCATATCCAATCATGCCAATCCCATGCTTGAAACTTTTCGGTGGCCCTCACAGGGATAGCCTAAGATTCTCACTGTGTGATTTTGGAGAGATTACTGTGACAGGATGCCATGAGGAGATGTCTGAGGAGCATTCAGCTCTACCCCTGGCCTGTGGTAGATTCCCAAAGGTCTGAACGAATGAATAATCATGATATAAGACATCTTTGATGGTCACTGCTTTTAAGGACTGGAGTTAGCAGGAAATGGGCTTTGCTTGCTCCCAGTATCACATGTCCTTTTTCCTGTGGAGTCTCCTGAGTGAGGGTGTCACTGGGAACCGCATCCTCTCCTCTGTGTTGGGAGGAAACAACCTCTTTGGGAAGAGTAGAGATGCTCAGATTCTATTCTTCAACTCTGACCCAGCATCTATGCACTGGGCCAGCAGGCTGCTTGTCATGGGACAGGGGTGAAGAATATGTTTATGCATTGACACTTCCTGTAAAAAGGACTTCTCTTACCTCCCCATTGGGCTGCAAGAGGTTTTGGTAGGCTCTCTGAACTCCTGTCAAGTGGCAGGGAAGAGAAACACTCAGGGAGAGGTGATGTGTTGTCTGACCTTTGAAGGTCTTTTGGAATTCAAAAGGGGGAAAAAAATGCTGGCTGATAGAGTTTTGTGCTTGCTAAGAACACTGACCTTTCCTGAGCTGTTCACCTTCCTTACATCCCTGTATGCTACAGAATAGCTACTGCCTAAATGCATTTAAGACGGAGCAGCAGAGCCATGACTCCTTTGTATGGTCAGGGTTAGACTCGAAGCTATGCAGAGGGTCTTGACACTCTAAAGCCACTATTCTTTTCTGAAATAGGCAACCATGTGGGATAAAAGCATGGCTGGGTAAGACTCAGCCCACCTCCCTCTGTGCCCTGGATCTGTATATCATGTAGAAGGAAGAGCTGACTCGAGAACACTGCTTTGGACACATTATCCCTTAGGGAGGCCAAAGATGCCTTCTCTTCTGAAGCTACCCTGTGAACATGGTGTAGGAGTCTTTTTTATTGTTTGTTTGTTTGTTTGTTTTTGTTTTTGTTTTTGTTTTTCTTTGGAGATGGTTAGAAAAACGGGAAACATGGCAGCAGTACCCCCAGAGCTCCCTGGAGGAATCCCGTCCAGTCAGGGCCCTGCAGAAGACAGCTGCTGTGGAGTCAGCAGCCATTGTCCGTAGTTCAGCACTGGGCCTCAGAAGTATGATTCAAAGGCACAAGGTCTCCTTTACCCTTCTCAGTTATATTATACTTTTAAATGGACTTTCACAGGAAATTAAGTTTTCCATGTGTGCTAGCAAAGAACTTTCTTTTTTTTTAATTTGTTTTTCTTTTACCAAAGGATGTTTTGAAGGTTGCTATTAAACTTGTGGTTGAAAGATAATGAACTTAGGTATCACTTGAGGCATTCACAGCCAAATATACCGCCACTCAAATACAAATAAATATTTGTTCTCTTACAGTCATTATCTGCAGAACAGTAAGAGAAAGAGCCGGCCAGTGAGTGTAAAAACATTTGAAGATATCCCATTGGAGGAACCAGAAGTGAAAGTAATCCCAGATGTAAGTACATCTTTTATAAATACTCGTAGAAATAATACTCCGGGTGGAATACTAGCTAGATAAATATTAGCCTAAGCATTTGAGTCTTGGAACCTCCCTCATTAAAGCTGTCCTTGAGGGCATGTGCCATGAGGTCATTATGGAGATGAATCGTGGATTTTGCCATAAGAAAGTCACCCGGACCAAGGTTCAAGACAGTCTAACTGTATGCCTAACTTCGCTCAAGTGCAGATGGTGTCCACGCACAGAGAGAAAGGGACCCCAGCATGCTTGGCTGCTGTAGGCTTTTCCTCTCTCCCTAACCTAGTCTGCTTCCTGGAAACCTAAGTCTGCTTCCTGGGAGCCTTTGCTTCCTTTGTGGCTTGCGCAGTCTCCGGATGCCATGCTCTCTCCCTCCTTGGTGGGACACTGAATCCTATTGTCTGCTAGATGGACTGAGCAGTGAGGCCTGTGTACATTCACCGTGTCATCTCATTGTCTTTTAAAAAGGACAGCCAGACGGACAGCGGGATGGTCCTCGCATCAGAGGAGCTGAAAACTCTGGAAGACAGGAACAAATTATCCCCATCTTTTGGGTAAGACTTGGCCAAATAAAAAAAGACTATTTCAATAGGATTGTGTTTTTGTTTTTGTTTTGTTTTGAGACAGGTTTTCTTTGTGTAGCCTTGGCTGTTCTGGATTTGCTCTATAGACCAGGCTGGCCTCGAACTCACAGAGATCTGTCTGCCTCTGCCTCCCAGAGTGCTGGGCAGGAATTGTTTCAAGGACCTAATAAAGACATTCAGTGTAAATGCAGTTTCCCCATTTTGGTGCCTGTGAAGGTTGATGACATTAATATCCTTAACTAACAATTTAATTAAGAACTGAAATAAACCAAGGAATGAAATTGATAAGTCTGAAAAAAACATCTGAGGTGAGTTAGAGTATTTGGTCACTTTCTCAAGGGCAAATTTGTGAAGGCTATGGGACTTCCAAGTACAGTGACATGAGTCACTGTATCGACTGTGATCAGTGGTTTCTATGGCGCTGGCCAGACAGCAAAGACGCAAGTACCGTGCTTGTGAAGAGATCAGATTTTGCAGACTCTGGAGTGTTATCAAACCCGTTATCAAACAAGTGTTATCAAAACTTAAAGGAATTTATCCATGATTTAGAATGAGGATGCAAAAATAGCTACATATCCACTTATTTAATATATTTAGATGTGATTGAATCATTGCCTCTTGGTCTGTGGGAAAAGTATTAAATTTGATCTTAAGCAAATTCCTCCCTCGAGGCTCAACAGGAATGTGCTGTTGCTTTGAATTAGTGTACCTGATTTAAACATGAAAAAAAAAATGTATGAAAATTTATAGTCGTAACAATAATGGGATAATAGTAGTTATTTACCTGACAGCAGGTTCATTCTCGGTAAGAACACAAAAGATTTGATCTACATAGAACAGAACTGAATCCCTGTGGGTTTTGGAGTGATGCATATACAAAACTAACAACTGTAACAGGAAACTCTGCTTTAAGGCCCAGGGAGAAATCAGGAGCACCAATAATATGTGTCTTCACTGACTCAAACCACACTTACTCAGACCCACTAGGTGGCCAACATCATGCCATTGTTTGAGACTCATACTGGTTTTGGTCTGTGGAGTGAGGAGTTGGATAGAAAGGGGGGGGAAATGTATTTCTAGTTCTTTGAAACTACTTTAAACCATACCCGAACACAGAGTAAATAGACTCTTTTTGTGTGTGTGGTTTTTATTATGAATAACAAGGGTAAGGCTCCTTAAAGGGCAAACCCCGAGCTTTTCAGTCCACACATTTTTTTTAGTTTTGACATGATTACTATGTCTCTGAAAACATTCTCCAGTTGCTGCTGAGTGACCGAATCCCCAATTTGTCCAAAGAATGTGGTTTTGATGAGTAAAAACCGTTTTTGACATGCCTGGCTTGACTGCACACACTCTCCCAGGTTACTTTTTTTTCCCCCCTTTACAAATTCATTAACATCTTCTATAAGCCATGCCGTCCTCCAAATGACCAAACGAGAAAGACACAAATGAATTTTTTTTGACCATCCCGATTTCATTTAATATAGTGAAAGAGACCCCTTGGCTCCTATCACTGTATACAAACTTGTCAATCATCAAGGCTGTAAAACTGTTCCGTTGGTTGGGAACGCTGCATACCTTGGCAGAACTGCCTTTTATCTCATGTCAGGCTTGAAAGACTTGGACCTGAATAAGAGGACTTATCTGCAGCTACTAACACAAGCTAGTACCTGAAAGTAGACCTTGTCTGAGTAAACCCCGACAGGCTGATTAGGGGATGAGAGATGGGGGCTGGTGTCGATGGAGGAGTTTCCACCTCCTTGGAGCTGAAGACTGGGTGCGTATGGAAAGCCCCGTCCCTTCCTCTTCAACTCATTTGGTTGCCATTTCTTCCGCAGGGGAATGATGCCCAGTAAAAGCAGGGAGTCTGTGGTCTCAGAAGGCTCCAACCAGACCAGTGGCTACCAGTCTGGGTATCACTCAGATGACGCAGACACCACTGTGTACTCCAGTGACGAGGCAGGACTTTTAAAGCTGGTGCATGCCGACTCTGGGACCACTTTGCGCTCACCTCCTGTTTAAAAAGGAAGTGTCCCCACCCCCACCCCCACCCCATCTCCTGGAAATCATGTGAGAGGTGCTGCTCAGATTTTCAAGTGTTGTTCTTTCCACCACCCGGAAGTAGCACATTTGATTTTCATCTCAGAAGAAGGACCTCAGGCTGCAAAGAGCTTGTCCTCAGGGCATTTCCAGAGAAGATGCCTGTGACCCAAGAATGTGTTGACTGTACTCTCTTCTCCATTCATTTTAAAATCGTATATAGTGTACCCCTTAAAACAAAAGACATTCAAACAGTGGCTCTGTCCTCCAAGAAGTAGCCGTACCTGGGTAATGGACACCTCTGTGGAACTGGGTGCAATGTTAGTGCTTTGTGCGTTGAAGATGGGTGAAATGCCTAAGAGCTGAGTCTATCTAAAAGGCTTTGTTGAGGATGTGGGCTCCGAGCCAAGTGTAAAGTGAGGGATGTGGACAGGTAGGAAGGAAGGCGCAAACTTGCCCAGAGAGCGGCTGGAGCCTTGCATACACATTGTGTTGGCTCTGGCGGAGGTGGGCATGTGGCCTGTCAGGAAACGCAAAGGCGGCCGAGGCTCCTGGTTTTAGACGGTTGCGTGCTCTTCACAGTCGGGCTACAGGCGAGTTCCTTGTGCTGTTTCCTACTCCTAATGAGAGTTCCTTCCGGACTCTTACGTGTCTCCTGGCCTGGCCCCAGGAAGGAAATGATGCAGCTTGCTTCTCATCTCCCAGGCTGCGCCTTAATTCAGAACACCAAAAGAGAGGACACTTGCAGAGGTTCCCCGTCCTGTCAAAGGGCTTAGCTGTTAGTGCACAGTGCAACTCAGGGTCTCTCCTGGGTGGACACCCCCATGTCTGCCCTGGTGGCAGCGTCTGAGGCCAAGTGCGGCGGGTTCTGTGTCGGCTTGTATTGCAAAAGGCTCAGACAGGATGTATCCATTTGTTCCTCCTCTAACCCCACTCCGCTCTCACCCCCCGAGTCCTCAGTATTTTAGCTTTGTGGCCTCTCGATGGCAGAAAAAACCTTAATTGGTTTGTTCACTCTCCAGATAAATCATCACTAGCCAGATTTCAACATTACCTTAGAGCAAAGGTTATAATAACATCTACTGTATCGTATAGAATGTTAACATATTAAGCTATGTCTACTGGATTCCCCCCCCTTTGGGCTTACGTTTTCTCAAAAAAGAAACTGTACTTTTCATTTGGTACCATAGTGTGAAAAGCTGGGAACAATGACTGTAAAACATGCTATGGCACATATATTTATAGTCTGTTATGTAGAACAAATGTAATATATTAAAACTTTATATTATATATAATGAACTTTGTACTATTCGCATTTTGTATCAGTGTTATGTGGCATGACAGAGATTATAATGTGGATGCCGTTTTATTAAAAACATTGAAACACTCGAAGGAATCCTCTCACGGGGATGTGCAGCTCTGCCTATCATTTCTCTCATCTCAGACGGAGGAGGAGGAGTCAGATATAATGTGAGTGCGTTCTACTTTTCCTCGTTCTCTATTCTTATAAAGAATATTTTCATCAAATGTTTATATGCTTTATAAACCAATAAATGTATTCTGAGTAAAGAGGTATCGTGGTATTGTATTATCTCAACTCTTTTGTGTCCTCTTCCCGCCCTGTCTTCATTACAATCATAATTCATACAGAAATGCGTCCTTGCCACATCCCAGGCACTGGTGAGATTGTTAACACATGGCCTGAGACTCGCAGTGCTGGGGCCTCCCAGTGAACCTCCGAGCTCACTCGGACAAGTGGCCGATGCTGGATGCAGGGAGCAGATACACGGGCTGGGTCTGGCTAAGGTCACAGTGTGGGATCCGTTATTGACATTCTGAGTGACGGCTTTTGCCTGAATTCAAAGAGCAAAGCAAATCCCTCACACCAGTAAGTATCCACAGTGCCCCCTTCAGGGATGCCGAGGACTGTTTGCTTGCATTCTGAGGAGACAGGGTCTTTAGCCCAGGCTGGCCTCCAACTGCCCAAGTAGCCAAGGATGGTATAGAACTCTGATTCTATTCCCTGCACCTCCACAGAGCTGGGATTCCAGGTGTCCTCCACCATATTTGGATTTTATTTAATTTTTTTTAAATTATGTTTTCATCCACCAGCGGTTTCTTTTCATACATGGAACGAAACAAGGTCTATTTTTTTTATTTTTTATTTTTTTGCAAGCCGGTTGTCAAAACATGGAAGTTCCGCTTCTGAAATCCAACTCTTGCCCCTGTAGCTGGAGAAATATCTTACTTTCATTACTTTCCAACCCCTGCCATCTTGCTGTGATATCCTCCCCAACTCTATGATGAGGGAAGTAGCTTGTGCGTGTGTGTCCCTAACAGCCAGGGACACTGGCTGGGATCTATGAATAAAAGGCCCGCAGGGCGTTCCTCACCCTTCCTTTCACCCAACCTCTTCCAGCAACTGAATGGAGAGTCAGGGCAGAAAGACCACAGAGAAAATCAGGGTTTTCTTCACTTTAGGGCAGTAAAAAAAAAAAAGGTTCTGTTTCTCACAAGTGGCTCCTGGCATTGTTTCTGAAGTCGGGACTTTGGATGCAAGTGAAACTGCCTGGTTTATGAAGAATGCTTCTCTGACCTTGTGCAGAATGCTGAGGTGAGGCTTGTCCTCTGCCTCCTCTATGTCTCCCAGGTGTTGTTTTTTGCTGCTTTCCCCCTCCTCTCCTGCCCCTTTATTGAAGAAAAAACAGCAGTGAGTGGCCATTTAGAGTGCTTCTTGCTTGGTCTTCAGTTCAAAACTTTAATTAGAAGCATTTGGCATGTTGAAGCAAGGCTTTGCTTTTACCCCCAGGGGCCTCTGTCCTCCTTCCTTTATTTCCTTCGCTTGATCTTCCTCCCAACGTCTTCTGTCTGCTCACCTTCCATTCCTCTGTCCACCCGCCTCCTCATAGCCTATGCTCACCTGCAGCTATCTTTCTACTTTCCAGCACCATGGGAGATGAGAAAGCTGTGAGGAGGCTCGGGTTTCTGATCCCTGGGTAAGCTTCCCCATCCATGCACATTATTTTGTCCTTTGCAATGAAAAGAGAGAAGAAAAAAGCCATAGCCTACGACCTTGAAGTAGCTAACTTAACACAAGTTTTCTGTCTCTCTTGGCATCTTCTGTTATCCACATTTAGGAGTAGTGGGCATGTCTGTGTTCTTGGATACTCAGTGAGCACAGCTCAAAGGGGCTTAGATTCCACTTTTATAAAATTGTGCTTTTGGACTACAGGGATAACTAGCTCTTGCCTAAGAGTGCTTATTGCTCTTTCAAAGGACCCGTGTCTGATAACCCAGCACCCATGTCTAATAACATCAGCTTCAAGAGACCTGGCGGCCTCTGAGGACAGCTGAACACATATGGCATACACCTACACAAACACAGTAATAAAAAAAATTAAAAAATTAAAATTGCGCTTTTAAATGAAGCTTTTCTGCGTGAAGGAGGTAGACATAATCAAAGATTTGTATAATTTTTGAGAACATCTTAAGTTCGGTTCTGGGAAGAGATGCAAGATGAAATAAAGTTGTTTACCCTGTCTTTGACCAGGCTGGAGAAGAGTGATGGAATCCGGGAGGGGCATGGAGAGGTTTTCCCAGCCAGGTTGGCCTGCAGTCCTGGAGCTGACGTGGTAGACACACCATTACCAGCCCAGGAGAGAGCTGACTCAGAGATAAGGGCATGGAATTAGGAGAAAGTGCTTGAGCCAGAACTACTGATAACACAAAGGTTGCAATAAACTGTCACCAACATCAAGTAAATGTCCTTAGAAGACACTAAGGTAATAGTTAAGATTTATCGCTATAACATGGAACCTTTAACTTCTTGGTACCTCGAAAATAAAGTTTAAATATGAAGACATAAAGAGACGATATATATCTTAATGTTTTATTCCAGCTTATTATTTATGAAAAGTAATTAACAACATAGGATGAATGGATTTGATGATGACAGTGAGCTCCTGAACATTATTTGTGTGAGTTCTCAAAATTTAGACACCTTGTCAAGGAAAGGGGGTAGAGAGAGAGAGAAAAAAAAAAAAACCACTAGCCTCTTCTCTAGTTTTGCTCTAATTTTATTCTCTCTTTTCCCTTTTTATAGTAGATGCTATTTTAGGAGACTTCTTTTCCATTTTCTGTTACTACAGCTGAATACCACAGACAGACATTGTAGTTTACAAAGAAGACACATTAATTTAATTCACAATGCAGGGGCTTGGTAGTCTAATACTAAAGTGAGAGGGTCATGGAGGTGTATCAGAGGCACAGCAGAGAAGTAGGCTAGCCCACATCTCCTTTCTTCCACTTCCTCTTAACCTGGTAGTTCCATCTGGGAGCTCAAATCTCATGATTTCACCTAATCCCATTCCCCACCCCCAGGGGTTTCACCTATAATTATTGTCACCTTGTGACTTGGGGGACTGAGTGCTATTTATTCATTGTTTTTAACACATGCGATTTAAGAGAAAATATTCAGCATGTAGGAAGATAAATCTGGGAAGGCAGGCTGGGTTTTTGAAGATTCTCTTACAATGATGAGTCTGGGCTTCTGTGCAGCTCACAGAACATGAAACACAGACTCACATCTCAGTCCTCTGAAATGGTATGGCCAGCAGAAAGTGTAACAGGATCCTGGTACTGGGAGTGGGGGTATCCCTGTAAGCTAAAATATCTTACCCTGATAAAGGGGATAGAAGACATTCCACATTCCACAGAGAAGCTATAACTGGGAATGAAAACCCAAGGCTAGATCAAAGGGAAGCAGAAACAGGGCTGGATGGAAGAGAAGCAGTGATTACTCAGTCATTTCTCAGGTTAACCGGGACACTGGTCAATGGTAGCATATATTGATGAAAAAAAAAGGGGGGGCTTCTCATGGGAATCAAAGAAGGGCTCCAAACTCAGCCCTTAACATTAAACTTGAAATGAGTCAAATTTTGTTGGTTTGCTTATACTCAACTCTATCTATAAAATGCGTACAATGTACCAAATGGTCATGGCAAACATTTACCAACTCACTTTAGTGGCAGCTCCTTGTATCAGTTATTTTTTACATACTACTGCAACAAAATACCTGGGGAGAAGTAAGTTGAGGGAGAAAGTTTGTTTTGGTTCAGGGTCTGATGCTATATCCGTCAGGAAGGTATGGAAGTAGGAGCATGAGACAGCTGGGCATGTCAGGTCTTCAGGCAGGAAGCAGAGAGAGATGAAGATGGTGCCCTGCTTGCTTCCTTCTTTTTATTCGGCCTGGGACCTTCATGGATGATGGGTCCCATGCAAGGACAGGTGGGACCCTGTCCCAGAGGTTGGCCTCCTAGATGATCCTAAATTCCCTCCATCTGGGAAGACTGACCATCACAGTATCCCAAAGCAAGTCATAAACATCACAGTATAGATCAGGAGGAAAGGCCAGGGCAGGAGGCACAGGAGGACCCACATGAATGGTTTCCACTGTTTACTAAGGCCTGATTCTAACAAACAGACGTTCTACAGGTAAGGGTCAAGGTTGGTTCTCTAGTTGCATGAGTTAAGAGTTATGGAGAGAACCATAGAGGGAACACCAGCTTTATTCCGAACTGTCTATCTCTATGTCTCACCTTAATGAGCTGAGCACACTCTCCTTACCGTCTCAGCCCATTCCTCATTTGCTCCTTCTAGACTGAATTCAGGGTTTTTCTAGGTGTTGTGATTCGCAGTCACTGCTGGCACCCCTTACTGATTGTAGTGTCAGGGAAACACAAGGTCAGACCTTTCTCGCTCAAGGCTGAGAAAACTGGCTTCACTTTCACCTGGCTCACCTTCTGTTGCAAATTTGCATCACACTTGTAAAGCAAGATGGACGCTGTAAGCGCTGGAGAAGAATTACATGATGGCAGAGTAGCAGCACAATGCTAATTGGTGTTAGGATAAGACAACGCTGTCTTTCACATACTGTTCTGCATCCAAAAATCTTTCCAGATTTTGATGAAAATCCAGAATACAGAGAAAATTAGGTTCTATGACTGTCATTGGTTTTGCTAGAAAGATCTCATATAATAATTTGTCCTTGGTTGTTTCAAAGTATGGTCAGGGAGTATGCAACCTTTCCTGTATACACAAAATGAAATACACTCTATTTAAATCACTTTGAAAGTTAAGCAGTAGGCACCTGGGGTCAACAGTGAACTTGAATTTTCCTTCAGTTCAAATGCTATAGATCAAACCACATCTGTCCTGCCTGATGTGGTTGGGCAACATACCTTGAGGATCCTTTCTAAAGAGAGAGAGAGAGACAAAGACAAAGACAGAGAAAGACAGACAGGAAGAGAGAGATGGAGAGAAAGGATGCCTTTTTACCTCATACCACCCAATACATTAGCAAATGTTAGCACTCTATCCAGTGCCTGTACATGTAGCCTTTTTGTATCAACGAAGAGCCTGGAGGACCAGAATCCATTCCTAAGATCATAGAGTTTGTTGATAATACTCACATTGGAAGGCACAGCAAAGGAGCCAACAAGATTGCAGAACAGGTGAAGACACCTGCTGTCAGGCCTGAGGACCTTGAATTCCATCCCCGGGGCCACATGTGGGAAGGAGAGAACCGACTCCCACAAAACTGACCTCCACACATAGGCCGTAGCACATACACACTCACATATATACACACAGAAAAGAAATAAATGGAAATGTAATGATTAATTAGTATTGACTTTGAGTAGTGACAAATACACTAGAGAAAATTTAGTCAGGATGTAACAGAATTTTTAATAACTGTAGTTAATGGACTTAACCTTCATCGTGTATATTTTGTAGACATGTAATTAGTAGGCTGTCACCTAGACTCTAGTAATTCCAAAGACAGAGAATGGATGTTGACCACTGGCCATATGCCAGGAATTGAGCCTCATGTATGAGCTCATTAAACCCTGGCCATGAGCCCTTGCATGAAGTATGTGTATCATCATGTTACAAGAGAAGACTGGCCATTAAGGTTTAAATCTTAGTAGGTAAACCCATGTCAGGAATAGATGACTTCAGGGACGCGTGAAGAATGAGGACAGGATCTTTGTTCCTGATGGAAAATGGCGAGTTGACTTATCCTATAATGATAAACCAACTAACCACATGAAAGGTATGTGCTAAAATGACCTGGTACCATGAAACTATGGGAAACTATGGCACCATGAAGTATGTGTTGGCTTCAACATGGCTGTCTTTAAGTTAGCTTTATCTGTAAGATAGATCCACGGGGGTGTGGCTAAATGGGGTGCTCAGTTCAGTACTGTAACGAATGTCTAACATTCAAAAGACTGTGTGCTGCTCACCAGATGTGTGGTCTTGAATAAGTTAATTCTCTGAGCCTAAACTTCTTCTGGGCGGGGTTAGCTGGAATTCTCAGAAAGCCTGCCATGCACCACTGATGGATGGAAGGCATCTGATAAGAATGACGAAGTCATTTGCAGGGAACTGGATGGAACTGGAGATCGTCATGTTAAGAAGCATAATCTATACTCAGAGAGATAAATACCGTGTCTTACGCTCATGTGCCGGATCAAGGTTTAAAAATACAACCTAAGATCTGAGAGTAGAGGAGGCGCTGCTTCAGAGGGGGAAGGTGGGAGATGGCATCTGAGCAAAGTATATAGCATATATACATGTGATAACAAAACAACAACATCATCGTTTTGTATGTCAGTCAGGAAAGGTTGGATATTCTTACATTCCTTTCTCTATATTTTATTTTATGTTTTAATTTTATACTTATGGGTGTTTTGCATGTATGCCTGTGCGACATGTGTGTGCCTGGTGCTCTCAAGGGCCAGTTGAGGGCATCAGATCTCCTGAAGCTGAACTTATAGATGGGTTGTGAGTCACCATGTGGGTGCTGGGAACTAACCCTGGGTCCTCTGCAGGAGCAACAAGTGCTGTTAACCACGGAGCCATCTCTCCAGCCCCTGTCCTTTCGTTCTTTTGATGAGGTTGCTGATAGAGCAGTTACACAATCTATATCTGCTTAAATGATAGCTCGCAAAGATTGCTATTATTTCATTTTCCATTGGCCACCTGAGTGGAGCTCTTCATTAGAATCCCTCTACACCCCGCCTGCCTGTATGTCTGTCTGATTTTCTCCACCCATCCTCTCTGGGAAATTTGTTTTGAAGACTTGCACAGAGATTCTTGGAACACAAAGAGCACACCAAGGAGACATCCCAGGAAGAGCTCAATGTTCATGGTTTGCAAAGCTAATGGATTTTTCTTCATAAATATTTGGATGAAAATGGTTTACTAACAGCTTTAAACTGGTTAACAAATTTCAATTTTCTAGAAATGAATTATCAATTAAAAAAATCACTTTGCCAAATGGCAAGTATATCCCAGGAGTAACTCACCAAATTAAATTTATCAATAAGCCCAAATTTTCAAGTTATTTATAAGGTTTATCATAAATTCTGTTGAAGATTTCTGTGAAGTTTTTTTTTTTGTTTTCTTTATTTTTGAAATTAAAAAATAATTGCATCATTTCTTCCTTCCTTTTCCTCCCTTCAAACCTTCCTTTCCCCTCTACCCCTGTATCCAATCTCCTCTCTCTCAAATCCATGGCTTCTATACATTTCTGTAATTGTTTTCGCTCTCTATATACATACATACATACATACATACATACATACATACATACATACATACACACGTACATATATTCCTAAATTTATAAATACAACCTTAGTCTATATAATATTGTTTGTCTGAATATGATCTCAGATCTGACCTGAGGTCTGACATGGTATTAGATAATCAATTAGAGAGCCCTTTCCTAGGGAAGACTATGTCTCAATATCTCAGAATTCCTTAGGTATGGTAGTTCCTTGTCTAGGGCTGGTATACCATGAGATTTTCTCCTTCCACATTAACATGTCTATTGGTGTCATCCTTGTTCAGACAGCATGTTGATAAGGCTTCATGGTGGACTTCTGTGACATTTCTTGGACCTACATCTCACAGAAAACATTGGGATCTTTCAGTCTTTCTGCTCTCTCTTCCACTATGATCCCCAAGCCTTAGTAAACCTTCGTTTGTTACAAGGAAATTTTTCTTATACTTTTTTTTCTTTTGAGACTTACATTTACCTGTGGTTATAAGGATAAATATTTTGAAAGTAATTATAAATTGTGATGGTTTAGTAAAGCAGATGTTATAGGTTCTCCTTCAAGATCCCAGGAGTTCTCCGGCCCCAAGTAGTTGGCTAGGTTTCTGGTACTAGGCAAGATTTCTTTCGTATGTGGGCCTTAAGTCCAATGAGAGAGCTGTTGGTTACCACAAAGGCATGCATGCCACTGATGCAACCTTAGGGATATCATGCCATGCTGGTCATTGTGTTTAGCTCACAGGCATCATAGTCAGATATGACTATTGGTTGCTTCCCTCCCTTAGAAGATTGCATGACACCTTCTGGTGTAATAAAAGCTGTCCTCAAGGAGGTTTTGTGACGTATTAAAGGAGGACAGAATTTTTGTCTTTTTTCATTTTATGACAGTTTCTTAAAAAATGAAGGAAGAGACGTAAATCTCCCATAAAATATATTTAATCAATTTAATGAGTCATTGAAATATATTTTTAGCATAATGTTATACTATACATTTTTCATTAATTTAAAAATTCCATGAATTAATCATATCAATATAAAAGGTTGATTCCTTTTCTTCATTTTTTGCTATAAATGCCAACTTCAGGCATCTCCAAAGAAAGCACCAGTGGCCAAATAGTGAAGCATTTAAACTAGCAGCCAGAAGGGCTGCAAGATAGGATTGGAGCCAACTGGTCCTCATCAAGTTGGTTTTTGTCATTTCAAGCTGCTCTCTTTGACACTAGCAAGTATAAGAAATCATTAGAAAGGCTTTTATTCATTGTCTTTAAGGTATGGCAACAGTTATGGCTTTTTGAAGAAAGTGAAGGAAATTGTTTATTTGTTTGTTTTTTGAGACAGGGTTTCTCTGTGTAGCCCTGGCTGTCCTGGACTCTCTTTGTAGACCAGGCTGGCCTCAAACTCAGAGATCCATCTGCCTGTGTCTCGTGAGTGCTGGGATCAAAGGCTTGCACCATGACACCCAGCTCCAGTTAGGGGAATTTTAAGCTATGGATATTAGTTAACAGTTCCCCTCGTAGTAACAAAATATTTGGCAACTTAGGGGAGGGACTCCTTTTTGCTTGGGGTTGAAGGATATGGTCCATCATGGCAAAGAAGGCATGGCGAAGTGAACAATCTGTGGCTATTGCAGAAAGGGAATGGAGTCTCTTGCTCCTGTCTTGGCAGACCGGGAAGGAGAGAGAAGGACTGAAGCAAAGCCAGGCTATAAGTTGATAGGCTGATACCCCAGGACTCCATTTCTTCCAGCTAAGCTCTACCTTCTAAAGAATCCACAGTCTTTCAAAACAGAGCCGCCAGCTGGGACCACTAGGTCAAACAAAAGAGCCTGGGGAGTCACATTACATATCACTGTGTAACCAGATTGGCGTGTGGATCAAGGCAGGAGTTGTCCTACTGTCTCCAAGGTGATGGTCCATCAAAGACCCGCTTGGACTGGGACACTCAATAACTGTAACGATACTGGAGAATTAGTAAGGGCTGCAGGAGGCCCAGAGGCAGAGGACTAGCAGGGCCTTGGGATATAATGAATGACTGAGAATATCCGAGGGACCTGCAAGGGCCCCCTCTCAACACGCAGAGAGGTTCCATGGAGCTCTTCCAGCTTCCTTTTGTCAAAGGGCAAAGCCAGACCAACTGAAACCATAACAGAGGCAGCACCTGGGCCGTCTAACTCCCCATCACATGCCTGTTCCTCTGTGCCTTTTGGATCCTCCACTCCCTGGAGTAAAAGGTGACTGTTCAGTAAAGATGGAGAGCCATTGGGAACAAGAGTTGGATTAGGAGGCCTCCGAGCTGCATTTTAGCACAGCCTCTCAGGGACCAAGAATCTGCCTTGAGGGAGACAGACATGTGTTTGCATCCTGGCTCTGTGGTTTACTAGCTGTGGAATCATGTGCAAATTCTCTTGGCTTCAGCTTCCCCATTCATAAAGGTAATGGTGGTGCACACCTCCTAAGGCTGTTGTGAGGATCAAAGGGGGATACATTTAGAGTGTTTACTACAGCGCTTTGTACATAATAAGAAGTCAATGAACACATCAATGGGAAGGAATGTGCCAAGTCTACCTGTCCTTCCTCAAGACCGGAGAACCAAGATTTCCACTTCAGGCGGTCAAAGTGCACGCCTGCAAGAGCGCACGGAGTTCTTCTGAGGGCAGGGAAGTCAGGGTTTGTTTTCAAAATAGCTGCTTCTCCACATGACGCCCAAGTACATACACACCACTTCAGCCTTCACAGTGGACTCCAGACTCAGGCTTTGTTTAGGGGTCAGGGTGGACTGGAGACAGGAAGAGGAGCTGAGACATCCTGGCCAGGAGCTGGAATCCAGGCTGGGGAGAGCAGGGAAATGGACCGGTGAGTCACAGCCTGGAAGGCCCCAGTGATGTCTGTGTCCCTCAGTTTCAGACTCCCCACACAGGGGGACATTTCCTGCTCTTTGCACCCTTCCCCCACCCCGAGGGTTTCTTAAAGCGAGTTGTGTGACAGAATTGTTAGAATCCGAGGGAAGGAGTGCTTTCAGTGGCTGCCAAGGCTGGGAAACTCCCAAACCCTGAGAAAATATGTGTGAGGTGAACTGGCTGACCAGCCAACAGGGCAAAAAGAAGCTGCTAACATCAACTCATTTCCTTCTAGGGAGAGAGGCGTAGCTGAATTGTGAGCCAAAAAGCCAAAGCCACTTCCTTCCAGCATAAGGGTTGCTAGAGTTCTCCCAAGGGGCCCCTAGAAAGGCAAAACCTTGCTTTGCTTTGGCTAAAGGTGTGCCATACTCCCCTTGGATTTTCATGTTGAAGCTCCGTGTTGCATGAAGGTTGGTCCAGGAAGAGCTGGCCACTTGGGGGAGGAGCTGATGTGTGGTCCAGGTCCAGACCCTTTGCCTTTGACAGGTTTATGGAAGACAGAAGGCAGGGAAATATCTCCCCCTTTTGGCTGTGACCTCTTTCGCTCATTTTAGGTTGGGACCCTGTTCAGGCCCTCTGGCTTGGAGACTGATTAGGCCCCAGGAGGCTTTCCTGGGGTCATTGGGAACCTGGCCAGGCCTTGGAACATATGGCGCTGATAACAATCTCATTCCCTAAGATAAGGAGCCATTTCAGGGATTCTGAGGAAGCCCGGGTTTGTTTCCACAAAGCTGGACAATGTAAAGCATAATCCCTACACAGATGTAATTAGCTGTTAAGCATATTAAGTCTCGAGGAAGGGGGGTTCTGCTGCCTCATAAATTACTGTGAGTCTGCCCAGGGGCACCAAGTGGAGGGCAGGTATCTTTTCCTGCTAGATTGTTAGAATGGCACCTGATGATGGATTAGGCAGCTGAGCCTGCAGTGTTCCAGCAAACACTGGACTCTCAAGGAAGCAGGGGCCGGGCGAGCCACAGTTGGGGAGGACCAAGGGTATTTGAGGTTTCTGTTTCCACAGCGACAGAGGCTTTGGCAGGTTGTATTATAACTAAATATGGCGAGCAGCTCAGGGTCTTTTCTGTGGACTTCAGGGTTTGAGTTCAGGGTCTCCTGGGAGGACCAAGACAATCATGGTAAAGGATGCTTCCCCTCCAAAACTGACAAGTGGGTGATAACCAGGCCAGTTAAAGGCATAGCTTCACAAGCCAATTAAAGTCTGCCAGAAGGAAGGATACTTGATGGCCCTCCCTCAACCTAGAAATTACTTCCATTTATTTTGACATGAATAACTATGAAAACAATCCCAGCATTGTTAACATCTTACTCCGTTCTAGGAATAGCACTAACCACCCGGAATAGTGCTCAGTACTGAGTACTAAAGGCTCACACATCTGATATCTGATGTGATAATTCTGTAAGTGTGGTTATTGCCAGTGTACAGGTGAGGAAACTGAGGTTTGGATAGGTTTATTATCTATCCCAAGTTAGAGTTTCTTTAATCTATTTACTTTGTTTGGCTTGATCTTTTGAAACTGACCGGGATGTTTTTATGTCAATGTTAAGTAGCTTGGGAACTAAAAAAAAACATTTATTTTTATTTTATTTATATGTATGAGTGTTCTGCCTGCATGTGTATTTGTGCTCCATGCACATGCCTGATGCCCAAGATGGTCAGACAGGGAGGTCTGGTCTTCTGCATCTGCAATCACAGATGTGTGTTAGCCACCGTGTGGCTGCTGGGAACCAAACCCAGGTCTTCTGCCAGAGCAGCAGATGTTCTTAACCGCTGAGCCATCTCTCCAACCCTGCTTGGCAGCTTTCTGAGATGACAGAAGAAGAGAAACAGAAGCAGCGCTTATCATCCTCTCTTAGGATTTCTGTTATAAAGTACACCCCCTCTTTTCTCTTATCAGGTCAGGAGAGTACGTATTTGCTGTGTATTAGTGAAATGATGGGCATCACCGTGACGTTTTCATACATACATGTATATAGCAAACTTCAGTGATAGTCACACCCTTTCACTTCTAACCTCTGGCCCACTTCTTATCAGTAGTTATGATGGGAAAATAGAGAGATGGCTGCAAGTGATAGCTGGAGATGTTTGAGTCAGAGCTTTGAAGGCTCTTCCTACTATGTAGCATGATTCAGTATGTCATGCAGTAGAAAGGCTAAGCAGTCAAGCAAGCAAACAAACAAAAACAAACAAACACCTCCATCTTTTCTAGAGGGACACCCAGCATACTATTCTTCTCCCAGTCGACATTTTCTTTCTCTTCTGGGCTCCTTTCTGGTACCCTTTAATCAGAAATCTGTGAACATTAAGAATGACCACTCTTCAAATTCAGCTTGCATGTGCTGCGGTTGAAAACAGGAACTTCATCAGCCTCTTGCAGAGGCCAGCTGGAACTTCTAGCCACTGGCATGTGACAGAAAATATTAAGAATCTGAAGCATTCCAAGAGGCAGCTTTGCTGATTTCTCTTAAATGACGACAGAGTCTCCCAACAGATGATTAAAATGTTCATGCCAGGCTCCTGCTGGCCTCTGAAACTTGCCGAGGTGGTCGACCCATGACAGTCAGGCTCTGGATCATAGGGCTTTGGGTCTACACAAAGGTACAGCGTGACCATCTTGATCTGACACTTGGGATGGTGAAGGTGGTACAGTCGATGGAGGATGGTAGGAAAACAAGAGGTCCTGAGGCCAGCAGAGACCAGACAGGAGGGGAGCTGGCAGTGCCCAACTCAGCCAGACTATGCCGGAGGAAGGCAGCTTTCCCCATATCTTATCAATTGTCATTTTGTGCGATTTAAGGCAGCCCGGAGTTAAAACTTTAAAACCATGTAGTGTGGGGCAGGCATGGGCAGAAATCTAAATGCCATAGCACTCATTTCCAGAGCCCTCAAGAGATAATGTCCCCTTAGTAGCTGTGTGGGAGCGCTTAAGGGGAGCTTTGCCACTCAGTGTAATAACTATCCCAAAGTGGTCTTCATGTTTTTTGATAAAGGCTCCCTCTTGCTTACAGGCAGGGGCTGTCGAACGTTACAGGAGAGTTAAACAGCCAAAGCAGCAGGGAGCACGAAGATAAACCAGCTCTGCTATTAACTTACTGACTGTTTAATGGCACAAAAACTGTCAGGAATGTGGCTGGTCTGACCAGGTTCCTACCCTGATCCTGCACTTCTCGGGTATGGCCTGTAATGGTTTTCTGGCAGCCCACAGCACAGGCCGTTCATCGCAGCTGTGTCTAGGAAGGGTTTGTGTCTAGAGACAGCGGTAAGTCCGTGTGAGACGTGGTGTTCTTATTTGGGGCTCTTGGGTTTTATTCACATTTTATGCAAAGACATGGTGTTATCCAGCCATTCAGACAATCAGTGCTGGCAAAACTGGGTACCCACCTGCAAAAGGGTAATCACAAGCCGATTCTCTCCCACTGCATACAAACCGGTTCAAAATGGAGCAAGCATGTTATCTTTAAACCAGAGGCACCAAAAACTTCTTGAAAGCATGCCTGGGGTACAGGACAAGAGCTTCTTGAAAAGGACCCCAACAGCACAGGGCACAGCCCCAAGAATTGTTGAACAGGGCAACTGAATTGAAAAGTTCCTGCGCAATCTGGGAAATTATCAGCAGAGTGAGCAAAGGCATGCAGAAGGGAAGAAGGTCATTGCCGGCTGTCCCCCAGACAGGGGTGGTAATACCTAAAACAAAGAAAAGGCTCCGAAAGTTAAATACCAACTAATCAACAGCTTAATGAGATGAATAGATATGTCTGAAAAGAATAGATAATACAAATGGCCAGTAAAGAGGTTTTTTTGTTGTTTTCGTTGTTGTTTTAACATGTTCAATGTCTTCAGGTACCAGAGAAGTGTGAATTGAAATCACTTTGAGGGTCTGGCTCATCCAAGATAGAATAGCTACTGTACCAAGTCAACAAATCCCAGCTAACGCTGGTGAGGCTGTGGGGAAGGAGGGTGCCTTGTGCACTGCTGGTGGGAGAGTAGACTAGTACGGTCGCTATTGGCATCAGTGTGGAGGTCCCTGAAAATCTAAAACTAGAGCTACTGTGTAACCCAGCCATACCGCTCCTGGGCATCTACCCAGAGGGCTTCATATCCTACCGCAAAGATACCTGTACATTCACACTTATTGCTGCTTTCTTAATATATATGTTCATGTCTATATTAATTTTATATTATGTAGATTAATTGTAATTATAATATATAATTATGTGCATATACATAATATATATGCAAATATATATCCATGCAGGTACACAAACACCAGAGCAAATACTCATCAATACCTTTTGAGATTGGAGCAATAAAGATGGTTAATGGATTTTGTAGTTATTAGGCTGGCTGTACATCTTGATCTCTGTGCTCTTCAAGTTATTACATATCTCATATCATAAAAAGATCGCACATAGTAATCTTTTGTCAGTCTCATGTATCAGGTGGAGTAGAGGCCTAGTCCAGGATGCTGAGGCTGTATGGCATGAGGGTCTACCCGTAACAGCTCATTTTCATCAAGGCTCAGCGTCAGTGGGCACGCTAAGCACGGATCTACTCGAAGGGGAAGCGCTGATGTGAGGAGGAGTGACATTGATAGGGAATGGTGGGCTGTACTGCAGACAGGTTTTAGATCACCCCCGGTCCTTAGGAAAAGCTTCTTCCCCCCAGGGCTGTGGTCCCTACGTCCTCGTGTGACTGTTATTGTTGGGCTGCTGTTTAGGGATAGTCATGATCAGGGCAGGGACGTTGATGTCCAATGTTTAGAAACAACTTCCTCGGGGAGAGGAAGAGTCTGAAGAGCCCACTGAGGAAGGGAATAGAGAAACAAACTCCAGGAGTGGTCTCCTCATTGTAGAGGTATCTAAACAAGACAAAGGAAAAAAAAAAAAACAAAAACAAACAGCCGAGAAGCTGGCTGAGGAGAATAATAATAATAATAATTGTGGGGCCACTATTTCTTCTAGAAGAAGAAAGAGCCTTCAGGCTTAGATGGGCTTGTGTTGACTAGAGGGGAGGAAGGGAGAGGCCAAAGGCCACAGAGGATGTGTTTCCTTCCTCCTAGGAAATTGGGCAGATGTCGCAGACGCTCGCACACCGGGGTCTACAGGAGGCGGCTGCCAGGAGTAACCTCTCTAAACATGCACATGGGGAAAAGCTACCTATCCTGATGACAGCTTTTCTAAGCACATTAGGTGTTATGTTCCACTGAGTGATATATACATTCTGCACACAGGCACACAGGTTCTGGAATCAAGCGGTTTATGGCAGGACATCTTTTGGTAAAGCTCCTCGGGTGAGCATTGGGTTTTCCCATATCATCCTTACCTGTTTGGGACCATTGTAGGGGTTGGTGACAAGGCGAGAGAGTCTTAGCATTGGCCCTAGATTTATAGTACTTCCTCAACAAATGGAAGCAGCAGAAGCAATTGTCATTTTGTTTGTTGTTTCTTAATAGAAGGAAATACTAACCCTGTAGAGAAATCATGAAGATTATTATTTAGTCAAGGCTTAGCTGGGAAGTGTTTCTACTGGGCCAGGGTAGAAAGGGTGGAGGTGGATCATGGAACTGAAGATGACTGAAGATTCTTCAGTAGCAGGGTTTGTCATGCACTTATTTATTTGCCTCCCAAAAATACTGAAAAGTTCTTGATTTGGGCTAGACACTTTACAACAAAACTCAGATCAATTGGTGACCAACACAGATACCTGGTCAGCATTTTGCTTTCGCAGAGCTTATAGTTTGGGATTCCACACCACCACCACTTGAACCCTTTCTAGGGCTTCACAGGCAACTCTGCTCCAACTCTTTTAGAACAAAAAGTTCCTTCCAGAAGCCCATTTACAGAACTTACCTTCTCAGGAGCTCTCCCATCTCAAGTGTTTCAGGAAGCAAATGCTGTATTTGGGGGTCTCTAGTTCAATTCTAAATCAGCCACCAGCCATGAGCGGGCTGTGGTAAATTTAGGCAAGGAAGCCTCCTGCACCTTCAGGATCCCGGACATTTCCGATGTATTCTAGAAGGGCTTGGAATCACTTAATATAGATATCCTGTGCATTTTACTCTCCCGGGACGTGTTTATTCAATTGTTATGAAAGCACGTTCTTCTGTCTATAAAGCAAGACTCAGAGAAGGAAAGGGAACAGCCCCTCACCCCCAACCATCCACTCTATCTGCCCTCACCCCCACCTCCTAGATAACATTTGTCTTAAAACTGGTTTAGGACTTAAATATGAAAAGGTTCAAGCTGCAACAGACTTAGTATGTTTTCAGCTAACACCCATGCACCATAACCCAGTATCACCCTCTCTACCTACCCACTGACGCTTTGCCTCATTGTTTTATAAAGGAGTTTGTGCTTGTTTGACCCAAGTGACTTTTAAGATAACAGGGTGGCCCCTTAAATCCCAGAAAGTTGTACACATCCCCTCATCAATCTCTGCCAGTCCCCTGACTTGCCAAAAGCAACCATCCCGTTCCTGTTTTCCATTATGGATTGGTTTTCATGATTCTAGAATCCCAAGTAAGTTATATTGTAATACGAGCTTTTTTAAAAATTAAATATTATATTTTTTAAAGTTGCTCTATAGAGCGGCTGAGGGCTCGGCAGTGGAGAGCACCTGCTGCTCGTGCAGAGGACTTGCATTTGATCACCAACCCCACATGGTGGCTCACAACCACCTGTAACTCTAGATCCAGGGGATCTGACACCGTTTTCTGACCCCCAGGGGTACCGGGCAAGCATGTAATGTACATACATAGATAGATGCAGGTAAATAGATCATACATGTAAATAAAGCTTGGAAGATAAAAGAATTTGAAGTTGCGATATATTATTGACCAGTAGTTCATGTTGATGACCACATCTTACTCCGCATTGTGACTCTGCTATAATTTGTTTCCCCATTTTCCTATCGACAGACACGCAGGCCATGTCAGCCTTAAATACATGAACCCTCCCATTTGTGTCCTCAGTAAATAAATGTTTTCATGTCTCTGGGTGAATACCAGGACAGGAATTGCTGTGTGAAGCACAGGGGCATGCTTAGCTTTATAAAACACAGCCAAACTGTACGTTCCACTTCATATTCCCTTGACAAGCGCATGGGAGCTGCAACTCGGGCGTTGGTAAAGGCTGGAGGATAAGTGCTTTGGACGCTGCCAGTTGCATGATGTGCTGCAAATTTTCAAAATTATTAATCTCTCTAGAAAACCAAATTTTGATTTTCTGATCTTTTTACATACTATCACCTATTTTCTATTTCATTAACTTTCGTCATCCTCCCTTTATTCTATTTATTTTGAGTTTAATTCACTCTTCTTTAACATCCTAAGCAGGTTACCTCTCATCATTTTAATCTATGAAGGCTTGCCCAAGCACCACTTTGGGCACACCCGTCTATCAGGCATTTAACTTTCATAGCATTACTGCCAGTTAAGATATTTTTTTTCCTTAATGATTTATTTCCTAATGGGCACATCTTTGGAGATGTATTGCTTAATTCTCAAATCTGTGGAAAATTCTCCAGCTATATTTTAGATTGATTTCTAATTCCATTCCAATTTTAGATATAGTGTACTTTATGGTCTTCAATCCTTTAAGTTTTATTAAAATTTATTGTATACCCAAGAAATAATTTATCATGGCAAATAGTCCATTCATATAAGAAAATAATTCATATTTTAAATTATTTAATTAAGTGTTTTTTTTCTTTTCTGCCTCCCCCCTTTTCTGCTTTCTTTACTCTTACACCACCCTTTTCCTCTTTCCTTTCCTTCTTTTCTTTCTTTCCTTTCTTCCTTCCTTCCTTCCTTCCTTCCTTCCTTCCTTCCTTCCTTCCTTCCTTCCTTCCTTTCCTTCTTTTTCTTTCAATAGCGTAGCCAAGGCTGGCCTGAAGTTGTAACTGCCGAGCCTCAGTCTCCCAGGTGCTGAATCCATCATGTCCAGCAGCAGGTTAAGTGTTCCATGAATATTAATTAGCTTAAGTTTGTTGATGACATTGGTTAGGTATCTTATATTTGTTCTGATTTTAATCCACTTATGCTGTCAATTACTAATGTTTTAAACATTTCTACACACATGGTATTTTTTTATTTCTTTCATTAGTCTTATTTAATCAAATTTTTGCTTTATAATTATTAATCATTGGGGCTTTGCTTTGTATTTTTAAGGAGTTGGCCACTTTTTCAGTGTCAAATATATTTCTTTGTATCTAATTATATTTTTTGTATTGAAATTCATTTTGCCTGATATCCACACCACTATCTGATGATTATCACATTTTTCCACTATTTACTTTGACTCTATGTCTAAATTTTTATCTAAAGAAATTTTCTTGTAAATAGTATATGTATCTGGAAACTACATTTTAATTCATCTGTTATTTTTTCACTTAATTGAGAGTGTTTATTTAATTTACATTTAATATCCTTGTCATGGTCAATGCTCTGGCTATCTGTTGTTAAGTAACAAATTATTGCAAAGGTTTGTGGTGCACAGTAACTACTACATTGTGCTCATGGCGCCCTGGAGTAGGACTTCAAAAAGAATGTGCGTTGTATTAATGGCTCTTCTTCCCTTTACACTATCAAGGGCTTCGAAGTGGTGACTCAAACTTTGGAACATGGAGGCCTGGAGGATCCTGGGACTTCAATACATTCTTAGCACATGCAGTGAAAGACAGGCTCATCTTGTCTATTGACTGAAGCATCATGGATTTCCTCTTCAGTCACTAACCACCATGTGGGAAAGTCCTCAACTGCAGCTCATAGTGGTTGAACAAAGGTTCACTGTAAAGGGTCGTTGTTGTGAGGTCCTTTGTGACCTAACATCAGAAGCCATTATTCAAAGCATTCATCAGCCTATCCAGATTTGATGACAGGAGACATGGATCCTACCTTTCAAAGCATGGGTGTTCAAAGAATTTGGCACCATTTTTTAAAACAGTTAACTTTAATTAGTTTGTTTTAGTTTTTATTCCTTTTTTTATTCACATGCATTCTTTTGCATCAACTGGGTAATGTCTTAGTCTTCTACTGGCTGTTGAGCTTTCTCTGTTTTTGTTTTTGTTTTCCAGCTGTAGAATGCATTCACATCACATATGGCTTAATTTGAAATTGTTAGTATCATTTCAATATATAAACCCTAGATATTACTTTCCATTAAACCCCTGCTATTGTCTTTTTTTTTTTTTCAGTCTGTCACAAATGCCGCAATGCAGATACATGATTTTGCTTTAAGGAAACATTCACAAGGAAACAAACTACCCTTTATAGTTACCCATTTTTAAAATGTACTAAGCTTTCTTTCCAGGGTGGTTGTAGATTCTCTGAAAAGCTGAATGGAAGGTGTATTCAAGGGAGTCCTAAGACCACACCACACATGTTTCTAATGACCAATGGTTCAGCACTGATAGGTCACCACCAGGCAGACACCCTCACTGCAGGGCTCACCACTGGTGGAGAACATTCTGTAAGTTTTGACAAACGTGTATCATGTATTCACCTTTAGAATATAATTCAGAATGACTTGTCTGTCCACCTCCCTCCCCCCCCCCCAAAAAAAAGCCCTCTGCAATTTCTAGTCACCCTTATCTCCTCCCTCCCCATCTTTGCCTGACTTCCTGGTTTTGTCTTTTGAGGATGTCATAGTTAGGGCTGCACAGTAACTGCCTTCCCAGCTTGGTTCCTTTCAGTTGGTAAAAGGCACTTGAGTTTGGCTGTGGCTTAGGTAGTGAAGTGGAAGGTTCTGGTTTCCTCGAAGACTCAGTTTTGTCCCGTGACGTTTTGCTGCAAGCTGGGCACGTGATGTTTTGCTGGAGGCTGGCTTGTGAGAGGACACATGATGTTTTGTGGTGAGCTCTCTTTTTTCAAGGGCCATGACTTTGGCCAGCTGAGAACATCCATGAGAGGACTCTGAGGAGAGGAGATATATAGAGGCCCCTATACAGTAAGACATGGCTTTTTTGGATGGACATCTCTGCACTGATTTTTGTGCTTCAACACTTGACTTTGCAGAGAGAAGCACTCCTGGGGACTTCTCAGGGCAATCCAACTGGGTCTCATGGCTTTCGCTGACTTTGTGTTGTTGCTTGGTGTTGGTCTTTGGACTGGGATGCTGGTATTCTGACAACTAACTTTGATAATTCCCTAAAGACCAATCGACCCTAATCATCAGGAAGTAGATAAAAGGGGTCTATAGCCCTTTTCCCTATTAATCTCCTACCTAAGGTCAGGGAGTTGGAAGGGAGGAAATAGTGTTTAAGGACCCTAAATAAAGTAAGTTTGGTGAAAAATCAAAGCCTACAGGGTAGGGTTTGAGTATGTACTGAAAGGGTTCAGGATTAACTGTGTTAGTTTCCAGTATAACTGTATTGGGAAGCAGTGTGGAACACACAGGAAATGGGGCTTATTGGGAAGTCATTATGTAGCTGAGGAAACAGATCTCAAAAAAAAAGGGTACCCATCATGTCAAACCCCATATTTTACTGTTTTGGATGTTGTAGGTCCCTCATTTCATTGGTAGTTTTGGATTCTGTGGAGAACAGAGTTATTATTTTCATTCTCAACAGGATTACAAGTATTATTATTATTATTATTATTATTATTATTATTATTATTATTGATGTAGAAAAATATTGATTTTTGTAGCTGTTATTTTGCTAATCTGATCTAAAAGAGTTTCTGATGGGCTCATTAAAGTCTTTTAAATATTAGGTCATACCAATATAAACATGGATAATTTGACTTCTTCTTTTCCTGGATGCATCCTTTTTATTTCTTTTCTTTGTCTTGTTACTCTCATATTACTGAAGCTAAGGCTTCAGGTACTGTTTAGAATATGAATGGAAGAGTGAATACTCTTGTGTTGATTTAAGGGAAATGCTTTAGCTTTTGTACATTTAATATAGCATTTGGCGCATACAAGTTAGCTATGTGTACACTGCATTACATATGTCCCTGCTATTCCTAGTTTCTATGTTTTGTTGTTAATGTTTTTGGTTTTTGTTTTTGTCATAAAGGGATGCTGAACTTTGTCATAGGTCGTTTCTGCATCTACTGAGATGACCATTCGCTTTCTATTCCTGGATCTGTTTGTATGCTGTATTGTCTTTTCTGATGTGCATGTGATGATGTCCTTATACTCCTGGAATGAAACTAACGTTACCATGATATATGATCTTTTCAGTGCATACTTAAAGTCAATTTGTAATAACTTATTGATAATTTGTAACTATGTTCATGAAGGGCATTAGTCTAAAGGTTTTATTGTTTTGTTTCTTACAGTGGTCTGATTTGGTTTTGGTTGCAGAGTAGTGCCATTCATAGACTCCAGTGGGTGCTGTTCCTTACCATTCCATCTTCTGGACTGTTTAAGAAGCACTGGTGTTAGCTCTTTAATGATCTGATAGAATTCTGTACTGCATAGTCCTGGGCTTTCCGTTGTTGGTGGGAAACTTCGCTATAGCTTCCATCCCATTGCTCACCACAGAACTGTCCAAGTGGTTTATATCCTGCTATTTTAGTGTTGGTAGGACAGCATATATCTAAAAATTTACTAGTTTCTTTTTCCCTAAAATTCCAGCTTTTCAAAAGAGAGGTTTTTTTTTCAAAGCATTCCCAACTGATCCTCTGGATTTCATTGCAATCTATTTTCATTTCCCCTTTTGCATCTCTAAGTTTATTATTAGTGTCTTCTGTTTCTTATCTTTTGGACAGCTTAGCTGAGAAGTTGTATATCTTGTTAATCTTCTTGGAGAAGATAAAATATGGATTCTTTTTTATTTTTTCTTTTATTTTCCATTTTATTGATTTCTGTTGCTTATTTACCTACTGATTTGATTTGTTCCTGTTTTCCTGAGATGTAAAGGGACATCATTAAGTTATTTATTTGAGATATCTGCATTTTATAGTGGAAATCATAACATTTCATCTCAAAACCTCATTTTAAGTATCTCAAAGTTTCTAATAAGTTGTGATTTTATTTTCTTTTAATTCTAAGACTTTTTAAATTTGCTCTCTGATTTCTTCAATAACACATTGACCATTCAAGAGCATATCTTTTAATTTCTGTGCATTTGTATAGTTTCTCTTGATATTGATCTTTATTTTTATTCTGTTAAGGTCCTGTAGGATGCAAAAAATTGTTTAAATTATTTTGTATTAGTTTAAATTTGTTCTGTGGCATAAAATTTTTATAAAATTAAATTTATAGAAAGTGTCATGGGCTGCCAAGACAAATATTCTATTGCTGTGAATTAAATATTCCATAGATGTTGTTAATTCCAAATGATCTATGGATTAATTTAACACTAAACTTTATTAATTATTTTTTAGGCTAAGAAAGCTATAACAAATCTCAATTCTTTTAGATTGGTATGGGTTTTTGTGTATTGACAGAAATTCAGGGTTATATTTGCTATAACATACTGTATATATGTTTCAATTTTTGTTTAAGGTATTATACATTTGCAACTCATTTAAAATGTAATATAAAGTACTTGTTTTTGAAAGCTACTATTGCAAACTCTTTAGGATAATTAAGGAATGCAAATTAATAGTTAGTTACCTATAAATAATCAAACCTGTATTTATGTTAGGTACTAGTTTAATTAATTACAGAAATAAGGGGTGGGGATAGAGGGACATAGAGGAGACAGGAGTCTCACAAGGAGACTAACAAAGCTAAAGGATATGAGCCCAGGGGGTCCTACAGAGACTGATGAACCAACAGAGGACCATGCATGGAGAAAACCTAGACACCCTGCTCAGATGTGGCCGATTAGCAGATCAGTCTCCATGTGGATCTCCGAGTGAGGGGGGCAGAGACTGCCTCTATCATAAACTCAGTTGACTGCTCTTTGATCACTCACCTCTGGTGAGGCAGCCTTGCCAGGCCAGGAGGAAGAGGATCCAGGCAGTCCTGGTGAGACTTAATAAGCCATGGGCAGATGGCAATGGTAGAGAACTCATTTGAGTAGACTAGGAGGAGATTGGGAGGAAAGGAAGGGAGGATGGGACTGGAGAGAGTTGAAGAAGAGGGCTTCAATCGGGATATATAATTAATAAGTTGTGAAGAAAAAAATTAAATTAAAAAATATAAGAATCCAACTTTCTTCTTTGTCCTTTCATCTCTATTTCCTCCCTCTTTGTATTTTCATCTTCTTTCCTCCTTTTTTCTCTTAACACTAGATAGAAAAGAAAGAAAAATAGAAGGAAGAGAGAGAAAGAAAGAAAGAGGTTCTTGAATCTAACCTCTTTTATTTTTTCCCTTCCTGACCATGACCAAAAACAACCCATAACCAACCCCTCCTAAATTACAACAAACAACAATAACCTACTGAACAACCAAAAATCACCCATCCCACTTCTCAGGACTGAGGGTGTAGTGTTTTTTGTTTTTTGTTTTAAACTGTTTCCTCCTGCCTAGGGGCACAGACATCTTTTGGGAACACTAAAAAAATAAAATAAAATAAAAGTGAAAACTGGCCAAGGCCTGGGAGATCTAGCTGTTTCCATTTCTGTCCAGGCTCTGTGGGATCATCTGGGCTAGGAAATTTCAGGGCTTAACTGAAGTCCTAGCTGAAGCAGCCTGTAAGGCTGGACCATATGAGACCAGCCACTTTGAAGTTGTCCTGGGTGTGATTTCTTGAGGAAACAGCAACTAAGGCAGTCTGTGAGGCTAGATCATTTGGGATACTTGCTTTGTCTTCATTGGTGTCTGGTGCCTTTGTTCTAAAACCACACAAAACTTTTGAAGGTAACATTGTAGGTACCTTTCTGCATTAACACATGTACGTGACTTACAGTGCACAGATCATCTAAAGATGGTTTTTCACCAGATAAAAGGTATCTGTCAACTTTTAGAAGTCCATTTAGGCTGTGTAACTGAACTGTAATATGAATCTCCATCCTTGCTGTGTGAAAGAATGGCAAGTGAGAGTAAGTCATGAGGACCAGATAGCCAAAGAGATTCCTTGGCTACGTAGAGATAGTCATGTCTCAGCCAGTCTCCCGGCCTCTTCCAATGTAAGGAATCAGCAGCCATGCCACCTGTTTTGTTCTATTGGATTTCTCCTTTTGTGCAAAGAGCCAAAATTATTAGGAAGTCTTCTATGATCAAATCTAATCTTAATTAATTTAGAAAGAATCCACAGCTTTTTGTGTCCTGTTGAAACATTAACATATCCTCTTTACTAACTGCAGCACATTTCCTTATTTCCATTCTGAAGTTAACATATCCTTAAAGTATATAGGTTAAGAAAAAATCAACAGTCCTTTCCAAAATCTAGTGTTTTTCAGCAGCTGTGCTACCTGTATCACTGACATTAAAAAAACAAAGTTAATTAAGCATCATGTAATCTGTGTCTGGGAGATCTCATATTCCCCTTCTGTTTTTGTGAGCACACATATCCTTTAAAGTACAGTTAGATCCTGCCACAATCACTTGTCCTGTAAGATTGTAAGATTGTGTCAGTTGTATGATGCATTAGCCTATGTATACACTTTAATTTTCCAAACTCTGCAAAATAAAACACATCATCTATTGTCTGACATTGTTCTAAGGTGGCCTCATCCAACAGAATCTGTCTTCATAACTTAGCATATCATCCTTTATCTAGCAAATGACCTTTGAGAGTATAAATATATCTAGTCTGATTATGCTGCTCTAGAGTTTAAGCCTCTTTGAATCTCCTTAGTTATAGCATCAGTATGGGTTGCCAACTTGCACTCTTGTCATAAGGTTGGTGTCATGCTCTCCAGATTGGATTCCTCTGAGAATTCTTTATTCTGATTTAAAGGATTCTCTGATCTCTGTTCTTTCACCTTTAATCTTGCGTTCCATCTCTCAGTCCTCTCCTTATCTAAGTCTGCTTTATTCTGATCTTTCTTGGAGATAATATAGAAAATTGCAATCATTACTGAACATATAACTATTTCTATGCTGTTAAATCAAACAAACTATAGGGGTTCAAATGACCTCTGCCATAATATCTTTTATTTTTTAGCACAAAATATTTTCTTTTTTAATCTCTCTCCTTCCTTCAGAGACTTCACTTTATTATTTGTTATTTAAACTTAATACTTATTTCTATGACTGTCTAGACCCAGTTTCTTCCTTTTCCTCAGTGTCTATGAAACATTTTTACTTATCTCTCATTTTCTCACCTTCCTTTGGAGACTTAACATTGTTATTTTTAAGCTCAATATTTCTTTCTATGATTGTCTATATTCAGTTTCTTTCTTTGCTTCAGCACCTAAGCACATTTACAGAGCATTTTTATGTCCCCCATATAGTTAGCTCTGCCTCTGCTCCAGTCCTCTCTGTCATTTTCTTCTTTGTGTCTGCTGGTGAATCTTCACATTTGCCTTCTCCCAGAATCTCTCTCTCTCTCTCTCTCTCTCTCTCTCTCTCTCTCTCTCTCTCCTCTACTCCCTGCTATTGGTCATCAGCTCTTTATTACAACCAATAAGTAAGTGAGGAAGAATGGATATTTATAAAATACATGACCATGATGGGCCAAAAAAATCACAATACCAAGATCTGGCTAGCACCTAGCTCTCTGCTGGTTTAACAACCAACCGCTGAATATACAGAGACACCACTTCACCTAACATACTCCAACAACTCACTCTTGTCTTCCATCTCAGGCAATTTCCTTCTACTAATTCCAGTCTATTGTGTATGCTTCCTACCGTGTTTTTATCATATTTTATTTTCTAGTTGACTTCTCTATTTTCAATATTTCTGGATTTATTTTTGTGAAGATCTCAATTCCGTTGCTGAATTTCTCATGCATGTTGCTGACTTTCTCCTCTCCATGACTTGCTTCCTTATGTTTTAATCACTTATTTCATTTCATTCATCCACTTGTTTGCTTCTTCTTTGAAGTCACTGTCCCCTCACAAGTCGGCTTTTAGTGCTCTATCCAGCACATGAGCCTCTGAGCTATCGCTGAGCGTGTCAGTTGAAGAGTGCTAATGTCTTGGAGATATCACTGTCGCTTTGTGTTTCATGTTTCTTTTGTCCTGTGTTACAATTTGTGCATGTGTTTGAATATTCCTTCCAGTTTTATTTGTGATCTTGATAGTGAGCAACACACTCTTGAGAGCCTATAATCCATGGTAATATGCAGACAGGCAAAACAAACTGTGGCACCAGCAATACCAGCCTGAACATGATATAGCAAGTCATGGAAAATAAGTTTAAATGCATTAACATACTACCAATGACTATAGAACAGAAAAAGGGGGCAAATAATATAGACTATACTCTAAACATTCTTTAGGGTAAGAGTGAAAATAGTAAATCAAGGCCTTTCATCCCAGAACTTGGAATACAGAGGTCAGACGACTTCTATGTGCTCAAGGCGAATCTGATCTACATTTCAGGCTAGCTTAGCCATGGCTACAGAGTGAAATCTCATCAGCGTCAGCATCATGTTCATCATAAATATTTTAAAAGAAGTCATGAGAGCTTGGAGATATAGCTCAGTGGTTAAGAGCATGTACTGCCTCTTTTTCAGAGGAGCCGAGTTCAGTTCCTGGAACATCCATTTTGAGTGACTCAAAACTGCCTGTGAGTTCAGCTCCAGGGGATCTGATGCCCCCTTTCAGCCTCCTTGAGCACCTGCACTTTAGTGTGAACATACCTCAGAACACAAGCACACACACACACACACATACACACACACACACACACACTCTCTCTCTCTCTAACACACACACACCAATAAAAATATAAAATTATAAAGAAGGCATGAAAAAGGGGAAAAAAAGGAGGCCCAGGTTAAGTAAAGGAAAAAGAATAATAGAAAATGTTATGAAAAGAGCAAGAGACAAAAAAAAAAAAAAGAATTCTTTGATAAGGAAAACTGAACATAAAGAAAAGTGGATAAATTTAGGGAAAGGATTACAAAATTAAAGCCTGAAAACCTTCAGAAGATAGTCAACATGTTCACTAAAACAGAGTAAAACGAAGCAAAGGAGGAAGCACGAGGGGAAAGAGATGTCTCCAAGCAGCTTCTTTGTGGCCTAGACTGCCGGGTGGAGAGTCAGGTGAAATGGGAGACTCTTGTCTTTTCTACCGTCCAGGCTGTCACCTCGGATCAGCCAACGTTCGCATGGCCGCTCTTCCCTTCAGGAACGTCTCTTCTTTCTGTACCAGAAACCATCCACGAGCCTCACTTAGCTTTCGCAAGCTGACTTGTCTCTGTGGTCTGAGGAGCCCCAGACCATACACCCTGAGGCAGCTCCTGCCGGGGGTGGTGCCTGCGTGGGTGTGGGAGGAGGAAGTCGACAGCTCTGAGCACAGTGCACATGAACCCCGCTTTCCGAACACAGTCAGCACGCAGTAGGAGGATGGATGAGGCTGCAGAAGGCAAGCGCTCTGCTGGAGCTTAAGAATTCTTAATCCATTTGGCAGTGAACCTAGATGCTGGGGAACCCGCTGACCGCAGGCTTGGGCTGTTAGACCCTGCGGTTAATGTCTGGTGGTTGACTCAGCTTCTAGTCCCAGAAAGTGTACCACTCACCACACCCTTCATCGTCAGGAGTGTTGATGCGGGGCCCTCTCTACTTTTCCCTCTCCGCCTCCCATGTCCGATTCCCCCCTGGGGCTGTAATTTACAGGCTCCCTGATATATGATTACTTCTTGCTACTAACAACTTAGCGCGAAGAAGTTCCTTCTCAAAATGGCATCCAGTCCACAGCCCTCTGGGATACAGGGAGCGATTCTGCCAGGTGAAGATAGTTTATGTTTGGAATTCTGGAGGCTCCCGAGAGAGTATAAAAATGACAGATCACAGAGAGGCTGCAGCGGCTGCCGCTCCCGCTGTCATTGCTCCTGTTGCTGCTGATCCCTGCTTTCTTTTGGTGTTTGCTAGATTGCTGGTTGCTAATTACCATTTGCTATTTGCTTGACTGCTGTTTGCTGGTTCAAGATATCGTGACAACAAAGATTGGATTTGCCCCAAGGAAGTTGACGGCCCTAATCAGCAGGAAGTAGTCTAATGAGATCAATGCCCCCTTCTTCTGACCTTCTTTCTCTCTGCCTGGTGTTGGGGGGTTGGAAGGGTGGACAAAAGTGGTAGGGTAAAGAACCCAATAAAGTACTCGAAAGTGCGGTTACATAGGTTCCTACCTGTAATCCTTTCTCATTAGTGAAGTGGGTAAGTGTCCCTTGTAGTGCAGGTTGTCTTGCAGTAAATTCTTTCAGCCCTTTGACAATGTCTTCATTCTGACTATTCCTCTCATTATTTACCTTAAGGAAGTGGTTCTCAACTTGTGGGTTACAATCCTCTTTAAAAATTAAATTACCCTTCCAAAGGGATTGCAAAAACCATTGGATATTTACAATTCATAATAGTAGCAAAGTTACAGTTATGAGGTAGCAACAAAAATCATTTTATGGTTTGGAGTTACCACAACATGAGGAACTGCCTTAAAGGGCTGAAGCATTAGGAGGGTTTAGAAACACTGCCTTAAGGACACTGTTCCATCATCTTCTAGGCTACTTTCCTATTTGCAAAGTTTCTGGTGAGAAGCGAGTAATTTATTTTCTGCTTTTAAGATGTTTTCTTTCTCTTTATGTTTCACTGACTTCATTATTATGAGTTTAACAGTGACTTTCTTTATATTTTACTGTGAATAGGGTTTAGTGAACTTCTAGATCTTTGGGTTGATGTTTTCATCAAACATGGAAGGTTTGAATTGGTATTTCTTCTATAAAAGATAGTTTATTTCTTGTGTGTGTGTGTGTGTGTGTGTGTATCTGTGTGAGGTAGCCATGTAGGTATGGGTGTCTGCAGAGGCAAAAGAGTTTGATCCTTTATAACTAAGTTATAGATGGTTGTGAGCCACCCACGTGGGTGCTTGGAACCAAACCGTGATCCTCTGCAAAAGCATCGAGCATCCTTATCACCGAGAAACCTCTTCAGCCTTCAATCGTTATTTCTTCAAGTATTTTGTGCTACTTACTTGTCAATATTCTCTCTTCCTGGGTCTTCCATTGCATATATATCACAAACTCAAAATTATTCTGTAGTTATTAATAATATTCTCATTTTTCCTCTTTCTCCTTCATCCTGTATATTTTTGTCTATGTTTACATGTGAGCACTTTTAAAAGTATGTGTGAAACCGAGAGGTTGATATTGGGTGTCTCACCTAACTGCTGACCATCTTAGTCTTTAAGACAGGATCTCCCAGAAAACCTGGATCTTAGCAACTTGGTGAGTTTGGCTGGCCAGTAGGACTCTGGGATTCTCCTATTTCCATCCAGTCGCTACATTTATATGCACCATTGCACCCGCCTTTTACGTGGGTGCTGGGGATTGGACTCATGACCTCGTGATTGTGTGGCAAACATTTTACCAACTGATCCATCTCCCTACCCTAGTCTGGATAGATTTTTGTGCTCTTTATTCACATTTACTGATCTTTTCTTCTGTTATTCTAATTCCTGTTCTTAAAGCTACTAATAACCTAGATGCAGTATATTTCAGTTCTATAATTTTTTTCTTATTTTTGATTCTACTTTCTTAAAATAATCCATTTTTAATATATTATGTTCAAGTTTTTTTTTTCTGTAAATTTTCTAGCATATTTCTAAGTTCTTTTACACTCCTGATTTGGTAATTCCAGTAGCAGGTGTCTAGATTAGGGATTCTATTGCTGTGAAGAGACACAATAACCATGGCAACTCTTTTAAAGAGAAGCATTTAATTGGGCCTGGCTTACAGTGCAGAGGTTTAGTCTGTTATTGTCATGATGGGAAGCATGGTGGGGCTCACGGTGCCGGAGAGATAGATGAGAGTTCTACATCTGGATCTGCAGGCAGCAGGAAGAGTGAGTGAGCCACTGGGCCTGGCTTGAGTTTCTGAAACCTCACAGCCCACACCCAGTGACACATTTTCTCCAACAAGGTCATATCTTCTCCAGCAAGGCCACACCTCCTAATCCTTCTTAAGTAGTGCCGCTCTCTCTCTCTATGAGCATAAGGGGCTCATTCTCATTCACAGCAGGCCTTCCTTGAGTTTCTTTCACTGTTTCTGCATCCTAGCCAGAATTTTGAACTTTCTGATATTGTTTTTAAACAATGTCAGTTTCCCCAGGATCCAGTTATCTCACTGGTGAAGATGAAATAAAACAAAATAAACAAAAACCCCTCCCACACAATCTGACATGTCAGTAATGCCTCTTTTCTGATCTAAAACTTTCCTAGGAGATATGAGAAGGCAGAATGCTTTCAGAGTATCCCAGGATGCTGGAGATTTGGGGTGCTTCAATATCTTGGCTTTTAAAGGTAAGAAATTCCCTGTGTTCCGTGCTAGCACATGCCCCCTTCTTACCCTCTATATATTTTACTTGATGATGCCATCCATTCCCAAGGTTTCAATTACCTCCTATATACAGTCAAATTCCAAATATGTCTGTAGGTCTTTCTCTTGAGTCAGACAGGAAGAATTCTGTCTGCCCAGCTGCATAAATTTCCACATGGATTCCCAGTTGAGCATGCAGAACACATACAAGCATGCTCTCTTTCTCTCTTTTCTGTTATACTTCAGGACTATGAAATAAAACTTCAAAAACCTTTTATTTGCTACCCCATATAATTTTATATACATTAAAAATGTTTGGCTACCAAGGTTAGAGTGCTAAGGCATTATTTTTAAGTACACAATTAAAAATGGTTTATGTTTGTATGACTTTGCATTACAATTTCTCAGTATATTTCAATTGTTGCCCAGAAGAAAATGAGACCCAGAGGAAACATGAATTTATAAAAGGATAGTGTGCAATGACTAATGCACTATCTCTTTATCATCTCATACAGAATCCAAAACAACCAAGCCAACAAATAAACCCCAAGTCTATCTTGCCAATCTCAATATGCTCTGTGTAGATCTTATGAATGATTCTGTTGGAAAACTCTTGGCGAACTCTATGAAAGCTAAATTTGAACATCAGGGCTAGCTCTATTGTCACAGCTTGGAAGGACAAGGTTCTTGTATTGGGATATATTCCAGAAATCCATAGGGAGTGAATCAAAGTCCTTAAGATGGAATCTAACACTGTCCCCCAGACAATACACAAGAAAGAACTGCCAGCACGTCATCTCCTGGGAAACTGGTCATCTATCTTCTCTATCTTCTCTCAGTTCAAATTTACTGGAATGAACATCATCATAATTTCCTTTTTTATTTTAAAATTACACTTATTTATTCTCTCTCTCTCTCTCTCTCTCTCTCTCTCTCTCTCTGTGTGTGTGTGTGTATGTGTGTGTGTGTAGAAGAATATACATGCCAAGGTATATGTGTAGAAGTCAGAAGAAGACAACTTACAGAATTCATAGTCATTTCTCTTCTTCTACCCTGCGGGTCCCAGGGATCAAACTCAGCTAATTACACTTGGTGGCAAGTGCTTTTTTCTACTGAGTCATCTTACAGCTCCTGTTATTTCCTTTCTTTCTTTTTCTTTTTTTATTTATTATAATTTATTCCCTTTGTATTCCAGCTGTAGCCTCCTCCCTGGAACCCTCCTAATCCCACCCTCCCTACCTCTTCTTCTCCTATGCCCCTCCCCCAGTCCAATGATAAGGGAGGCCTTCCTCCCCTTCCATCTGACCCCAGTCTATCAGGTCTCATCAGGATTGGCTCCATTGTCTTCCTCTGTGGCCTGGTAAGGCTGCTCCCCCATCAGGGGGAGATGATCATGAGTTCATGAGCCCATGAGTTCCTGTCATGGGCTCCCTGTTCCTATTACTGGTGATCCCACTTGGACGCTGAGCTGCCATGGGCTACATCTGTGCAAGGGCTCTAGGTTATCTCCATGCATGGTCCTTGTTTGGAGTATCAGTCTCACAAAATACCCCTGTGCCCAGATTTTTTATTCTGTTGCTCTCCTTGTGGAGCTCCTGTCCCCTCCAGGTCTTTCTATCTCCCCCTTCTTTCATAAGATTCCCTGCACTCTGAAGAAAGTTTGGCTATGAGTCTCAGCATCTGCTTTGATACCCTACTGGACAGAGTCTCTCAGAGGTGCTCTGTGGTAGGCTCCTGTCCTGTTCCCTGTTTTCTCCATCTTCTGATGTCTATCCTGTTCACTTTTCTAAATGAGAATTGAGCATCTTCAATAAATGGTGTTGGTCTAACTGGATGTCTACATGTTGAAAAATGCAAATAGATCCATACTTATCACCCTGCACAAAACTAAAGTCCAAGTGGATCAAAGTTCTCAACATAAAACCAGATACACTAAACCTGTTAGAAAAAAGAGTGGGGAAGAGCCTTGAACTCATTGGCACAAGAGACAACTTCCTGAAAAGAACACCAACAGCACAGGCTCTAAGATCAACAATCAATAAATGGGACCTCATGAAACCGAAAATCTTTTATTTTCTTTATTTATGCAATAATTGTTCTATTGACTGACAACAAGAAAGACAGGTGGTAATTTGGAGCCAAAATCAAGAGTAACTGTAATGGGCTGTAAAAACAGGAAACTTGCCTAGGATTCTCTTCTAATACTCATGTTCTTATTTTGATGTTATTAAATTAAAAGACAAAAATTTAGTGTATGTCTTAATGCTGCCCCTGAGAAATGGTAAGCCACACGTCTGTTAAACCTCTAATCTTCATTTAATTGGCCATTCTGGTGTGTATTTCTGTAGAAGGTCATCCACAAAGGACCAGAACTGTGAGATAAACAAGCTCCTTTCTTTAATATTTTTTGTATGGATAAGTAATTTCCTGCTGGTATATATGTGTAACCTGTGCATTCCTGGTGCCTTCAGAGGCCAGAAAAAGATGGCGAATCCCGTGGAACTGGAGTTACAGTTGTGAACTGCCATGTGGATGCTGGGAATTGAACCCAGGCCCTCTGGGAGAGCGGCATGTGTTCTTAACCACTGAGATGTCTATCCAGCCACAAACTTATTCCTTTTATTTCCAATTATAGCAACTCAAAATGAACTCTCAACTTCCATTTCCTGGAAAAATGAAAATCATGGTAACACCCTTGCATGATGGCTGTGATAATTAAATAAGATAGCTTCCTAATAGACAGCTGGTGCTATATAAATGCTCATCTTCGCTCCCTCTCCTTTCCTTTTGGCATCCAAGGAAGTGATAGGATCTAGTGATGAAAGTGATCAGTTACAGCCACACAACTGTGAAAAGTCAGTATCACACCTGTCTGTACTTTCATCACGCATGTTTCTCCATTAATGCTACACTTTTCTATGTGGAAAAAAAAATCATATTTTCTTATGGAAATTAGCTACTCTTAACAGAATCCAGCTGTTTTAAGAAAATTCCTGCAAGTTGAGAGCAGCATGTCCTTGGGTGGCCTACCTCAGAGAGCAGCATGTTCTTAGGTAGACTACCTCAGAGGGCAGCACGTCCTTGGGTGGGCTACCTCAGAGGACAGCATGTCCTTGGGTGGGCTACCTCATGCTCTGAGGAAGCAGGCTCTGAACTTGCAGAGGACACACCTTGAGAAGCACGCATGGAAAACAAGGTCAAGCGGGCAATACCAAGGACATAAATGTGCCCCCGACCTCTCTCATGTCTGTGGTGACTACTTCCCACATTCTGCTTAAAGACAGAGAAACACTACGGGAAGATGGTGAAGGGTACAGAAGAGAACTCTTAATTATTTTAGACACAAGATTTCCCCGTGCCCCAGTGCGTGCCACAGTGGCTTACAGGGAAACTCAAGGGCAATGCACAGCCCTCCTGGGAGCTATTTTAGGTTTCTACACATCTTGTTGGCATCTGGATACAAAGCTAAGTGGTGATGTGCTTATAAGATGGCGCTAGGGAGAAAAAGGTCATCGTGTCACCTGTTCATTTCCATGGTATAAATGCTGCCCCTGGGACAGATTACAAGCTACTATCAGACATCAGTGAACAGAATTGACAAAGCCACTAGCAAGTGTTTCTTTTGAGCCAGTTGTAAGCTTGACTGAGGACACCACAGAGCCTGAGATTCATGACTTAGGAAGGGTAGCTATTGGCACAGCAAATCCTTGTTGAAAACAGACGTCATCAAGTTCTACAATTGTCTGCCTCAGGCCCCACGGCCTGAATTTTGGTCATTGTTTCTTCGGCTTCTTGAAACAGGTCAGAAAAATCTCAGCCCCATAGAGCCCAGCTCCTTGGACTTAACGAAGATTGATGTCCTCATTAGATTTTGAGAAGGAATGCTTGGACACTTGATTACCTGGTGTCCGGAGCCTAGCACTCTCTGTTCTGCCCATCTCCCCCACCTCCTGTGACACATTCCTGAAATTGCTCCAGGAGAACAATGTAACAGGCTTGGCCCACTAGCCTTGCCAATTGTGCAACGTCCTTCCTCAGAAAGCCCAGTCCCCACAAGCAGGCACTCTGAAACAGGAGTGGGAAATGGGGAACAGGTCAGTCCCAGGGAGGGCCGGTGCAGAAGACCGAGTGCCATGAGCAGGACAAAATGATCCTAGAAAGATATGGTGCTTATGGATGTCTCACCAAGTTTATGGATTTAGAAAAACGGGAAACATTCATTGGAGAGAAGATGGAGTTAAAGGGGGTATTTTCTTTTCCAATTTTTTTCCACTTTTATTTAATCAGTTTGTTACCCCTTTAAGAAGTAGCTTTACAAACATGGTCTCATTTGTTCCCCACAGTGGAGTGATGAGACACCATTACTATATGACTGATAGGCTTAGCATGAAAATATACCAAATACAGCATGCACTGTTATGTAAGTATCAGCATTTCACCTTTACAGATGATGATATTGGGTCCGCAGGAGATAATTGACTTTCTCAGGGTCACGTAGCTATTAAAGACAGGAGGAACTTGAACTCCAGTTGTCTAGTGCAGGCTAGATGCTCTCCCTAGTGAGCTGTGTGTGAACATGGTGACTGTGGAAGGTTTCTTCAACCCTGAGCATTTCACTTGAGGTGTATTCAAGACTCTCAGAAGGTTTAACCAACTCTGCTGTTACTCTCTAGCCCTAGGTATGAGAGAGTCTCAGCAGTGTGGTTCGCAACACCTCACTTCTCTGCCCACACCAGCAGAGAAGGAGACACAAGGCAGAAATGAGATGAGTGTGTAAAGCTCCTGAACTTCAGATGAAGCTTTTCTCAGTGCGATGCGCAGCGGCATGTGTTCTCGAGCACAGAAAACCAGAAAAAGCTGACTAGCCTTTTCTTGTGGGTTCAGAGAATGCTTGTAAATCTCAAATTACTTAGACATCTAATCCTTTGCCCTCTGGGACTCGAAGCCCACATTTCCAGGTTGCTCTGCCTTTTAGCTTCTGATTCTATCCGGGACTCTTACCTTTGAGCCTCTGCACTCCCCTAGCTCAGGATCCTAATCAGTTCTGGAGCAGAGAACCAGTTTAGATAGCACACTGCCTGGATTTGTTGGTGATTCGGGAATAGGTGGGCTCTTAATAAAGGTCTGGGAATCACCTCTCCCCTGTCTTTGCTTTCAGGTATGCAGAGGGGCTATGGCTACGCTGCCAAGATGCCTTTATCAGGAGAGCCCCTTCATCACTAAGCTGCCTCGATGGCTGATGACCAGTGGTGGCAGCCGTACCTGTCTCTGAAGATTTGGCCAGGACCTGCAAGAGATTAGGTTGCGTTGTTCATGGGACTCACAGCTATTAACTGTGCCCAGGGCTCTTGGGTCAAGTTAGGACCCCGGGGCAGTACTTGTGCTTAAACGTCTTTCTCCGGGGGTCAGGCTGAGACTGAGCTGTCCGATGAGCCCATGGTTGGGGGGGGGGAACTTTGTGTCTTTCTACCCCCATCTTACTCCTCTAGTTCCTGCCACGGTTCCCCTGTCCATAATTGGAGAAGACTCTCTGTCTGGACCTCTGGTTCCAGGGACCCTGACCCAAGGCAGGCAGCTTTGGCAACAGCTCCAACTCATATTCTCAGCTGCATTCTAGAGAGATAACAGACACAAGAGGCTATACCCTCCCCTTTTCCCTTGCCTTTCCCCACCACCGTGCCAAAGTCAGGTGAGGATGGAAGCCTGGTCATGAAAGAATACAGAGGAAGAAAAAAAATGTTTGAAAAAAAAAAGTCAGAATTGCTTATTTGTTAAATGGACTCAAAGCATTACATGTGTGTTAGAGCCAAAAGTCAGAAAAACCCAGACCCAATGCCCTCCCCCCACCTCACTCACCACACTAAGAGCAATGAGGAAACAAAATAAATAGGATGATAACTCTATATCAGGATAGGGCTATGACCTACGCCAGAACTTATTCATTTCTTAAGCAATATTTCTTAAGCATCCACTCTGTGCTTAAACCCTTGAGGGACAAGGAGCCCCGAGAAGAGAGCTCAGCACTGAGGAGCTGCAGGGAACTGGAGTTTGGGGGGAGACCGGGAGAAGAAAAGAAGATGGAGAGGAGGGAGGGGTGGATATGAGGAGGTCTTATCTGCCACACCCAGTTCATCAGGAGGCTGACTGTCAGCCATGGAGCACAGTGGACAGAGAGGGGGTGAGCTTTCATAGGACCCTCAGCCTCAGCCCGTGGGCAGATGAGAAGCCCACAAACCGCACATCAGTACGTGACAGCCCAGACGACCCAAATGTGATTTACTGATGGACTCTGTGCTTCAGTGCATGTGTCTTCTGGAAGAAAAATGAAGAATCATTTTAAGTTCTGACTCATGAACATTTGGTTAAACATTTGCCTAAAGTTTCCTGCTGCACACTCTGTGGGTTAGAGAGGGGCAGGTACTTATATATGGCTGCTGTGTGGGTCAAGGCATTTCTGTCCCTGGTTTTATATGGTTTGATATGCTGTCACCATGACCTGAGAGGCCACCATTGCAGGAACAGCTCTTAGGATAACCAGGCTCTCACACAGCCTGGGAGAGGAGGTCTTAAAGATCAGGTGGAAGAAGAGAGCAGAGAGGGGTGGAAAGAGAAGCCTGGGAAGAGAGGACCGAGTTTCCCATGGAGCAGCGCAGAGGTGGAAATGGTGGGAATGAGCAAAGGTGCTGAGATGAAGAGAAAGAAACTAGAGCTTGAGGGGGTAATAAATCCACATTCCCTTTTGTATGTAATATTTCAGTGGCAGGGTACTGTCCAACGTTACTTTAGCAACACTTAGTATCCAGTATTTGAACTGCTACATTGTTACAAAGATTAAAGACTACCCCTTGTGTAAATTAATTCCTAAACTGGAGATGAAGCCTAATAGTAGAGCAGATCCTAGCATCTGTAAAGTCTTGGGTTCCACCCCTGTCTACGGGGAGGAGAGATGGGAATGAGAGAAGGGAACAAAAGGAAAGGGAATGGAAAGAGGAAAGAAGAGGAAGAGTGGGGAGGAAGAAAGAAAATGAGCATACTTAATTTCTGTCTTCGGGGAAATGCTCATGTTTTCCTCCATCACACAACAGTAGCAACCACCATCTGAATGATTAATGCATGTCTGGTGCTTTGCCTGTATTTATTTTAACTCATTCAGCCGTGACTTAAACCAACACCCAAATTATGGTCATGAGTTCTCATTAGTAACTGGACACTGTGGCAGAGAGTGCACAGTTTACAGAGCTGCTGAATACCATACTGACTGACGTCAGTCTGTTCTGCCGGGGCCCGTGTCAGCGCCTAACCTGTGTGGGACATGCTCTCCCCGAACTGGTCACTGCCTCTCCCATTGTTGCCTATTCTTTTCGTCCACTTCAAGGATCATCCACTCACCTGCGCCCCCTCTAGGTGGGTGCCCAGTGCTCTTGCTCTCTGTGAAAGTTTCCTACCCTGGTTCCTCACACTGACAGGAGAGGTTTACTTCCAGGTAGAGAACAGCTTTACAGGGAATCAGTTTGCATCATGCCCTAAGGGTTTCAGTGAATTTGGTTCTCTCTCTCTCTCTGACTATCTGTCTGTCTCTCTCTCCCAAAAGGTTTTCTGGGTAGGGATCAAGGCTCGAGATCCCATCTCCTCAGTAGCACCAACCTAAAGCTAGGCTGAACGCAGGCAGGTCCCTGACACCAGTGAGTCTCCATCTTGGGGCTGCACTGGTGGTAAGCAGTGGCGGCGGCTGCAGATCTGATAAGGTCTGAGGGATGGCAGAAGATGTCTGATCAGTCAGTGTTTACCATTTTAACCCACGGAAGCAGGCAGAGATAACGGCGGGAGCCTGCGGACAGAAGTTCACGGGGATCATGGGTTCACAGGTCAGAGTAAAGGTCTCTTGCTTTCAAAATATGTGAAGGGTCAGGAAACGTGTGCACCAGGTGTTTTGTGTTCATGGCTGCCCGGGAAAGATAATTCTGTCCACTGGATAAGAACATTGTGCTCCACACATCAGGTTGTTTTTCCAACAGCTATTTTCTGCCTATAAAAATGAGCCTTGCTGGTTCCCAACCTTTCTTGCTAATCCCTTGGGCCACAAACAGTAACAAAAGGTATCTCATATTTATACAAAGCCATCCCCAGAAAGGCTCAAGGACGAGCTGGTTTCCTATATAGAAAGAGTTCTTACATAATCCCCAAGGGGGAAAAGAACCGAGGGGTGATGCTGGGTTCAGAATGCTGTCATTCCCAGCCAGCAAAACGGAAAGGTGAGGCCCTAGCAAACAGCACACCGAGGTCCACAAGCAGGACAGGAAGTTCTTCCCTACTTCCTGTTCAGTGTTCTACACCACGAGGGACACTGCCTGGTCTGAAATCCCGGAGCTTATAAAAATCCAGGGCAGATGCAGAGAGGGGAAAGCCTGGGAGAGAAAGCCCAACCACAGCTGCACGACCTCTCAGGATTGCTGTGTTCACTGATAAGGATTCAGCAACTGGAGGGGGTTTCTCTTGTCCTCTGTAGAGCTGACTCTGGGAAACATTTTAATCACCGTCATCAGGAATGACAGCAGGATCATAGTAGATTCCAGAAGCCTGGATAGGTTTGGGGAGAAGAGACATCCAAGTGAAGGGCGCTCTGTAAATATTTATTGCACACTTAGATACAACTATGAGTAAGGCATGAGGCAGCATTCAGAGAGTGAAGCACTGAGCAGGGGATAAACAAGGGCTAAAGGGATCAGGACAGTCAGAAGAGCATGCTAGAAGGGCTGTTCTTTTGACTTCAAGGGAGCTATTTCAGGCCGGGGGCAAGGATTAGTGAGAAAATTTTTAAGAGATATCTTCTGCTCTACATTGAGCTCTGTATTAAAATCAGCTGGGGAGCTTTTCAAAAACACCCCACTCTTAAAAAAAAAAAAAAAAAGAAGGGTGGGGTCGGGGAGAAGGAGGAGGATCAGATTGGTAAGAGCCTGGACCTCGTTCCTGTAAAAGACTTCCAATGTGATTTTACTGAGCAACCAAAGAAGACAACAGGAGAGAGGGTGGCTTTGGAGACAGTCCATCCTGCTCTGGCACCCTGTGACCTTGGGCAAGATGCACTGTGGGTAGGGTGACTCCCCCGAGATCATCCCTCCTTTCTAATGTGCCCTCTGCTGTAAAGAGAACGTCACGAGAGCACCCTACCTCTTTGTTAAGCTGCCCGTGACTGAAAATGCTTGCAGCGGGACAGACAAGATGTGGGTTCCACCCCAGATCTGCTGCCAAGACACTTCAGGAGCCCAGTGGACCGACCCAGGGAGACCAGGCAGGCACTAGGATTGTCACTGCAGGCTGGAAACCCAAGCTTCACCAAGCCCCATGTCCCCGTCTGTGGATGTTCTGTAGTGGCGGCTCTGTAGGTTATAAGGTCTCTTTAACAGACCATAACCAGAACTACCTTAACTATGACTTACAAAGTGGAGTGCACTGTAGAGCAGGGGCGTGCATGACAGAGCAAAGCTGACTCAGTTACACACGCGTGGATTCTCACACAGAATGTAAAATGACTCCATGTTGTGGACTCAAGCTTAAAAGCTTAATGGCTCTGACTTTGCACACACACACACACACACACACACACACACACACACACACACACATATGAATGATGAGGAGGGATGGAAAGGACTGCAAGGTCAGTGTGGAAAATGTCATGAAGGTATTCCATGCACACTTTAAAAACGAACAAAGCTGGTCTGAAAAATCATGGGATTATATAACTTTTAAAGAAACCCTTCCTTCTACTCTGCCACTTGTGGCTGCCCCGGCCCACTGTGGCCTCCTTTCAGAGCGTTCTGTAGAGTTCTGCCCTGTGTTTTTAAAGGGGGAACGCAGAATAGTGACGTGGCTGAAAGCACTTGTGAAGTTTAGGATTGCCAGCTTGACAGGGTCTAGGGTCACCTAGGAGACAAATCTCCGAATGTGTCTGTGAGGGTTTTAGGGCTTAGTTAAGGTCAGAAGATCTTCTCCAAATGTGGGTGGTGACACTCCATGCACTAGGGTCCTGGGTGGACACGGAGGACAAACGGCTGAGCGGCCACGCTCGCTTTCTGCTTTCTGCTCTCTGACTGCACATGGGGCGTGACCAGCCTCGAGCTCACACCCCACTCCACGCTGTGCTATACGCACCCTCACACTGGGAGCCCAAACCAACCCTACTTTCCTGAGGTTACTCCTGACCCCCAATTTGTCACAGCAACAAGGAAAGTAAGGAACACGGTGCCTTTCTGAGCTGGCTAAGTCCGTGTTTGAATCTTTCCCCATTTATTAACTGGGTGATTTAGCAGATGTAAAAAAAAACAATCTCCCTCAGGTTTAGATTTCTCGCATAGATGCTACCACATATCACCCAGGATTTGTGAGAGTTTTAAGGATAAATGAAGGCTGGGTTTGTAACTCAGTGATACTGAACTTAGCTTGTGCATGGGAGACATGCTCGCGTGCGTACACACACACACACACACACACACACACACACACACACACACCTTGTTCATAGGAAGCACTCAGCATTTGGTGGAAGTTAAAACTCAACCCCAACCCTATTCAGATCTTAGGTACAGCTTGTTATTCAGTGCAGACCAAATTATAAAATTATAAATACCTTACGCTTATCTGATTGGAAAACCACAAGGATTCCAGCCTAAATGGACCCCGACTTTGAAGAACAGCTATCCTTTGTGGCCATGTCCCATCACCATGCTGGCCTTGCTGTGGGAGTGACAGCATTTCTGAATGTGTTGTGTCCTCCACTCGTCTTTTACCCTGTCTCTGACATGGCCAGCTGGACCTGTGGAAAGGAGGCAGAAGGCAGCTGATTCTGGAGACAGTCTAAGGATCAAAATGACGCTATGCCAGCACTGTAAGGATCAGCAGACAGGTGGAGGCTGACATTCAGCTACGTTATCAACTGGGAAAAGTTAGAGGTGGAGGGAAAGGAGAGAGGGAGAGAGAGGGAGGGGGAAAGGGAGAGAAGAGAGAAGGTGACAAGAACATTGAGAAACTGAGGATAAACCTCAAATATTAGGCTAGAAAGAAAAGACTATAATCAGACAGTAAACAAACAAGCAACTCAGTAATTCCTAATGACTTTAGAGATAGGTTGGGGACCAAGGCATTGCCTTGTAAATGAATCATTTCAGGAAATACTCATCAATTAACGGGGCTCCTGTGTAAGAGTGTCACGGATTTATTGTCAGGGACTGTGTGAATTGGATATTTGACTCTGGAATGAGATAAGCACAGACGGTGTGGTAACCTAATCTAATTACCCCAAGTGGCAACAAAGACATTAGCTGCCCTTGGTGGGAGCCAGCCAGTTAGTAGAGAGTGAAAAGAAATCCATTCATCATGGCAGAACTCCTCAGCATCCCAGGCACCCAAGGCATTCAGCTCTGGTGAGAAGTTGCTGATGGAGAAGGGGATGATGACCCAGAAATACAGACATGGGAAGGGGTGGAGAAGATGGAAAAAGCTTCGTGAAATTGCACAGGAAAAAGAAGGGGGGGTTGAAGTGATACAAAATGAGATAACTAAAAGATAGTATAAAACTAGAGTAAGAATCCAAATGATGTTATAAATGATAGGAGTGGTGTGTGTGTGTGTGTGTGTTCTTGAAAGACAACATGGTTTGAAATTGTATGTTATTAAAAAAAGAGAGAGAGAAAGAAACTATGTGTGAACCTGTAGCCCCACCTAAAAAATGTTGCTAATACAACTTTTTTTATTCAGGAAAGAAAAAGCGAGGGCGACTGGAAATAGCTGCATTTAATCAGCCCCCATCCCCAGCAATCAACTGAAGTCCAGGAAATTCCATATGTGCCCAAAAGAATAGACATCCTGGAGCATTCTGCCACAGTTAAGATTAACGGAAACAGACCCCCGGCCTCGCTCTGAACAAAGAACCAAAGGCAAAGAGATCACAGAGGCTCCTTCAGCTCCTTGCTGGGAAGGTGATGGTCACCAGGGCAAGGGGGAGCCGGTGGAACTGGGACCCCTTGGCTGCCTGGGCTGGGCTGATGATTCTTTGTTCTAAGACCATCTTCGACAGCAGCCCAGAGGCACCTACTTCTCCAGGAAAAATGATGACAATCCATGTGGCCAGAGCTTAAGCATCCTTTTGCTACATCTTCATGAGCCTTAAACTTGTGTCTTCACACCCCCATGGCTCATGTTGAGGCCTCTGTGGATCTGAAGAAAGCCCTGCCTCTGCAGCGGCCACGCAGATGCTTTCTCTTCCATTTCGTAGAAGACTGAAAGTTTTTCCATCTGCACGATCTCATCCTTTTCCATAGACCCAAGCGACACAGAAAGCACAAGCCTAAAGGCAGGAGAGGAGTCAGTTTTGCTTTAAATAATAAATGAAGGACGTGTTTCTGCCAAACACGTTCATCTTTCCACAAGAGAGTGAAAAGATCAGCCCCACTGGGATGACAGAAGACTAGGATTGAGAATGCCCACAGCCGCTGGAAAACGTGCCAGAACAGGACAAAGAAATCCACACGGGAAGTAATCATAACTATCAACATATTGAAAGACCGCCGATTTCTTCAATTACTGGAAAAATGCAAGCTTAAATTAAGACATGTCAATTCACATCCGTTACGCAAACAAAAACATAATGAAGACAGGCAATAACAGTGAAGAAGCTGCAGCACAGGAGGCTCTTACGGGATGGCTCCAGACTGCTGGTTAGTGGAGTGTCTTTGAGAAACAAACTATTATTTAGCACAGGTGAAGGGACATCTGTGTGTCCTGACACTGCCCTGGAGAGACTGTGGCAGATGTCCACCAGGAAGCATGTATAAGCAGCATTTGTACCGACAGACACATAAGCAACACTAGAAAAGATTTCCGGGGGACAGTTCTGGCTAGCCAGCCGTTTTTAAAAGCAAGGATATATAATACCACCAAGATTCATGGCCAAAGGGTGGGATGCAGAATAAGAAAGAATTCACACACACACACACCCGCCCCCCCGGAAAATGTGCCAAAATATGACAAGGGAATGGAAGGCAGGAGAAGGGGAGTTAGGCAAGAGGGCATAGCCAATTTTAATAGGCTAGTTAGTGAGACTGTCAATATTAGTTAGTTGGTAATATTAATTGATAGTAAATTGCAGATTCTTATGGAATATAATTTCAAAACATACATCCATTGTGTCATGATCAAATCATATAAATTAGCATATCTGTCACCACCTCAAATATTCATCAATTTTTTGTAAGGAAAACTTTCACAATTATTTTTCCGAATAGTTTGAAATATACAATGCATGGGCTAGTGAGATGATTCAATGGATAGAGGTGCTTTCTGCCCAGGCTGACGACCTGAGTTCCATGTGCAGGACTCACATGATGGACTATAAGGAGGGAACAAGCAGGGTGAGGTGGCGCACACCTTTAATCTCGGTGCACTCGGAGGCAGAAAGAGGCAAATCTCTGTGCGTTCGAGGCCAGCCTGGTCTACAAAGTGAGTCCAGAACAGTCAAGGCTACACCTAGAAACCCTGTCTCAAGAAACAAAAACAACAAACAAACAAACAAGTTAACATTAAAAAAAAAGGAGAGAACCAACTCCCGAAAGTTACCCTCTGACCTCCACATGTATGCTGTAGCACATGAACAACACACACACACACACACACACACACACGTAAATAATAAATAAAAGTGTAATAAAAATATACAATAAATTATTACTAACTGCAGTCACTCTGTTGTGCATTAGACAGTCAAGACTTATTATTCCTTCTGAGAGTAACTTTGTATTCACTGATCAACACTTCCTCTTCCCCTCCCGTTCCTCTCTTCTAGCCTCACATATCCGGCATTCTCCTCACTTCTGTGAGCTTAACATGCTTTCTTCTACACATCAGTGACAGCATACAGTAGTTTTCTCTCTGTGCCTGGTCATTAGAAGTACTAGAATTCCCATTCTTTGTGAAATGAACCTACCATGTGTTTACTCCAGTGGCCTGTCGATGGGCTCTTGGATTATTTCTGTGTCCTGAACACACCATATATGTGTGTGTGTGTCTGTGTGTGTGTGTGTGTGTGTGTGTGTATCCAGAGTCTAGACAGATAGATAGACAGCCTGATTATATGTACATATATATATATGACTATGTGTATATATTGTTTTGGATGAATAACCATTACAAGGAATATTATTATTGCAAGAATCGTATGGTAATTCTGTTTTCCGCTTTCTGAAGAACTTTTGTACTCTTTCAAAATGGCGGTACTTACAACCATTAATAGCCTGCAAAATTGCCTTTCCCATACAAACTCATCAATAATATTTGTTGTCATGGACTTAAAAAAGCCAGGCTACCGGCATGAGATGGAGTTTCATTACGGCTCTGGTTTGTATTTCTTTGGCACTTATCATTTATTCATGTATTTGTTGTTATGTCTGCTTTTGAGAAATGGGGAAATTCTGGTTTAGTGGGAGACCCTGTCTCGAGACAATATGGCAGACAGTAGCAGAAAACGACATCTGACATCCTGCCCTGGCCTCATATTTATGTACATAGGCACACACACTTGCATGCCCACGTGCAGGTACCACACACATATATACCACATGCTAGCACACACACCGCATACAGATTGAAAGCTGCTGATGTCAACTTAGATTTAATTAGCATTTGCATGGTAATATTTCATTTTCCTCCACTGTCTCCGTCTACTTGTGTCCGTTCTCACTGTGTCTCTGAACAAAATTTAAATGGATTTGTTTTTTTGTCCAGTCTGATACTATTTGACTTTTAGCAAGAATGTTAATGCCCTTTACCTATTTTAATTGCTGCTATATTTGGTTGTGGGTCGCTGCTAGCTCTGGAAGAGGAAAGGAAAAGGTTATTGTTGACCCGAGTGCATGGGGAGACAGAGCTTCAGTGGAGATGGAGAAATCTTTCTTCCAGAAAATCACCTTCCTGGGCTGACTAATTTTTTTTTTTTCCTAAAAAGTGTGTGTATTGGTTGGAGAGGGGGTGAGAGGGTGAAGGGTGGAGGGTTGAGGAGTAGGGATAGAATCACCATCTCTGTCTTTAGACTGATTGTGTCCTCAGTCACCAGGAGCAAAAGTTGGTACAGTCCAGGGTCAGTTCACTTGCTGGATGGAGCCGCCCAGACAAGATTTAGTTACCCAGCACTCAAATGATGCCCTTGTTCACAACTGCGCTTTCCTCTCAGGCCTTCATATCAGGAGCTCAAATCTAATTTCATAAGACCTGATCTCACTACGGGTCAACAAAAGATCCACGCTGAGCCTTGCAAAATTAAGCCGTAAGCTTTTCTTCCACCAAAGTTTCAAATCTTTGCCCAGATGTCAGAGTTAATCCGTTCACCCCAGGCCCTCTTAACCCACAGAAGAGTAGATTTGTCTCTCTGTCTTTTCAGTGGAGTGGCGTTCCCTCCACTCAGCGACTTCCCTCACTTTGTCGATTATACCTAATTGGGGTTTTTCTTTGTCTGAACTAAGATGATGGACAGATCATTTGGCAAATGAGGCTATTGTATTTATATTTGTTCAGCTTTAAATGTAAACCATAGAGACCTCTAGGGACCAAGTACCCATTGGGAATCCTTATCCCATTCTAGCTGTTTGTTCTGAAAACAAAACTGTCATCAATGACCCTAGAAGACAGAACCTGGAGCTTTAAGGATGTTGTAGCCGTTACCTGATACTACAGCCGAGCCGCCTGTGCCCGGTGGTGTTAATTGGGGTCAGCTTCCAACATGTTTTCCAGGTCTGTGGGTGTTTTCGATACAACCTAAGTCCGTCAAAGGCTGCACGCTTATCAAGAGTCCAATCATAGTCCTAGTCTTTTAGATCAGTCACAGTAGGTTATACACTATCATGACTGATGGTGTAATTTAAGGTTAGATTTTTTTTCTAACGTTTTACTTTCATAGCGTTCTTTTCATTCCATATATGGTCGCATCTTGGAAGTACATATATATATTCTGTGTCTGTGTGCGTGTGTGTGTGTGTGTGTGTGTGTGTGTGTGTGTGTGCGTGCGTGCGCGCGCCTGTGTGTGGAAATCTTGGAGGTACATCTGGTTAAGACAGAAAGACTGTTTGTTTTAAATCCTCACCACCTCCTTTTAAAAGTGTGGCCTTTGGCAATTACTCAAACTCCATTTCTCCATCTGTGAAGCTGGGACAATGACACTCATCCCGGCGGTCTGTAGCGAGGACTACATGAAATAAGGCTCATAAGGTTCCTAGCGTGGTACAGGACTTACAATCAGTGCTTTGTGGATGGCCTTTCCTTTGATCGCCTTGTTGATAAAACTTTTTTTTTCCGCCTCCAAGAAAGAGTTACTATTGAAAATGTGGACCAGAGATTTAGATTCAGAATTGAATGGAGATCAAAAACTGCTAGCTGAACTGGAGGTTGTCAGTCTGGCTTCCAGCGTTCTTCTGCGTAGCCTTTGGAAGAGACGTCCCAGTATTGCAGACACGAGAGAAAAAGCAAAGGGAAGGCTGAGAGCTGGTGATACAAGTTGAAGCTATGCAGTTGTTTTCTAGTTGGGTCCCCTTTGTCGCCCCAGCTGCAACTCAGAATTCTAAATTATGGATGGGTGTACTGGCTGGTTTGGTGTGACCTTGACACAAGCTAGCGTCATCAGAAGAAGGAGTCACAGTTGAGGAAATGCCTCCATGAGATCCAGCTTAAGGCATTTTCTCAACTAGTGATCAATGGGGAGGGCCCGGTTCATAGTGGGTGGTACCATCCCTGAGCTGGTGGTCCTGGGTTCTAGAAGAAAGCGGGCTGGGCAAGCCAGGGAAGCAAGCTAGTAAGCGGCACCCTCGATGGCCTCTGCATCAGCCCTTGCCTCCAGCTTGGATTTTAGTCCTAGTGTTTAATCACAGCAATAGAAACCCTGACTAAGACACTGCATTTCTGCTGCCTGCATCACCTTGCTGCTTCTTACAACAGGACCCAGAGATCACTCTGTCCTGTGTGCAAAAAGAGAGGTCCTAGAGAGCACTCTTAGATACAGTGGGCCACAGAGTCATGCTGAAGGGAGGGTGTCAGGACTATGAGCTTCAGCAGCAGTGGTCCATGAGACGACAACTACCATCCTCACAGGCCAGTGGACAAGACAAACAAGCACACAGGCGATGCTCCTGCAGGGTATGAAGGCCACAGGGGTGTGAGTGTCGGGCTCCGGCTCTTGGAGACACAGCTGACTCCTAGGAGGTCAGAGAAAGGGACAGCAGACCTGACTAGTAAAGGTGGGAGCCAAGAAGCCACTGTGTGCAGGCCAACCTGACCCCAGTGCTCAGGGAATGGTGTGTGTGTGTGTGTGTGTGTGTGTGTGTGTGTGTGTGTGTGTGTGTGAAGGTGTTAGGAAGGGAACGTGCATGTGGCAAGTGAGGCTGGTGCAAAGACATGCTTCACTCAGTGCTGGGAAGTGAGAAAAGTTTGAGGATAGTTGAGGACCTGTGTGCCAACTGCTCCTGGCACCTCTGTGGTGCCATCTAAAGACTGCCATTTTCTTTTCTTAAAAAAATATAGTTTATTTATTCACTTTACATCCTGATCGTAGCCCCTCCTTCCCCTCCTCCCAGTCTCACCCTGTCTCCCTTTTCCCCATTCTCCCCCCACAGCCCACCCCAGTCACTTCAGGACTGGGATCACCTGCTGACTTGCACAGGAGCGTGGAGAGGTGTTCTGCTCTGACTTTAGGATAGTACCCTCACTGTACGTCTCAAGGGAAGTCTTCACAGGTCTCCTTTCAGCAAGGAGATGTGTCTAGAACGTTGGCAAGCAGGGAGGATATAGGCATTTCCCTTGGCGGTCATGGCTATGAGTCCACTCTTCTGAATCCTGCCTCAGGTCGACAGAAGAGAATGCTCTCTTCACTTTCTGATTTCCGGTGTCTTTGGTGTTAAGACTGTGTGGCTTTGGCTTCCCAGGCAGGGTCATTGCTGTGATGTAAATTCTTGATGAAACCATTAGCTTATCTTCTATTATTTTCAAAAGGCAATGCAAAACTGGGAGTGATGCTCACGACTTTAATCCCAGCACTCAGGAGGCAGACGCAGGCAGAGCTCTGTGTGTTTGAAGCCAGCCTGTCTATAGAGAGTACCAAGATAGCCAAGGCTATACAGAGAGAGACTATGTGTTAAAAAATAAAATAAAGCAAAATGAAAAAACACACTACAATGTCTTAAAGCCTGGACTCTAAAGCCTGGTTTGAACACCAGGTCTGACCTTACCAGTCGTGTGAACTTGGCTGCTCACGCTTGAGTTCAGCTGAATGTCATGTGCTCCCAGCATTGCCCAGTCCTTGGTGCTGTAGACTGAGGAGGTGAGGGCTGGCATCGTCTCTCCCACTGTCCCCTTGGTGGCATCAGCAGAATCCTTGAGCTACCGTGAGGAGGTCTGTCTCCGAAGAGGAAAGAAATACGCTTGTGCTGTGACACGTCATTATCGAGACGTCCAGAGATATGTCATGTGTGTGGGCTGCGCACATGGGTTCATGTGAATGGGTGCACGTGCATATTCGGGTGTGCGTACGCTCGTGCTAATGGAGGCCAGAGGTCGCTGCTGAGTGACGTCTTCAGTTGTTTTCCACCGTGTTGTTGGTCTTCTGTTCGTTTCGACACAGATGTGAACCTGGGGCTCATTGCTTTGGCTAGGCTGTGTGACCAGCGCGCTTCAAGGAGCCGCCTGTTTCCGTGGCTCCTCACCCCCAGCTCTGGCCTCACAGAGATGGACCACCGTAGCCAGGGTTTACAGAGGTGGGGATACAAACTCCGGTCCCCACGCTGCCCTCCAGCACTTCACAGACTGAGCCATCTCCTCGACCTTTAGCGCTTTTCATTTCTTTTCACAACACTGTTTGTGCTTCTCTAACATAATAATATAGTGTTCTGAAAACTAATTAGGACGTAACACGTATATTAAATTTCCCCCTAGTCTTATTATTAGAGGTTAAGTTGGAAGTGCTCGGGGCCAGAATTGTTTTGTCTTTCAGCTTTTGGAACATTTGCACATAGGTATAACGAGATATCTTGGGATTGATGCTTCACACACAGCTTACAAAGAGAGCCTGAAGGTGAGTTTATGTAATGTTTTTAATGGCTTTGGGGAGGGAGGCCTGGGGAGATGGGCCCGTGTATGCGGTGCTTGCCACACAAGGATGAGGACCTGTACGTAGAGCTGGCACCCGTGCGTGCGAGTTAAAGGTGGAGGAGGCGGTTCACGGCTGAAACCTCAGGACTGAGGGAGGGGAGGGGCCCCTGCCATCCCTGCACAGCCCATCTGGTGGAACCAGTGACTTCTGGGGTTAGTGAGAGACCCTCCCTCAAGAAATGAGGTGACAGCATAAAAAAAAAACACACACACAGGTGCACACGGGTGCTGCATATGTACCTGCCCACACCAACACAAACACACGCATTCACACACACATTCGCACACTCATACACAAACACACAGTCACGCGCACACCCTCGCTCACACACAGTCACACACACTCAAATACTTACATTTACAGACACTCACACTCAAACCATCATTTCATCTCTTCAGGGCATTGCCTTTGCTCTGTGGTCCATGGAGTTTTTTTTTTTTTTTTTTTTCTTTTTTACAGATTCTCCAGCATCTATTTTATCATTCACTGTTATCGTTTATCCTCTTTTTCTTGGTCTTTAATGGTGTTTCTTTTTCCTTCATTTTATTAGCATACGTTAATTGTGTTTTTTTAATAAAGGTTTCACATTTCGTTATGACATTTTTGTCTGAGAGCGGAGAAGAATTCCCCCCTTAGTCGAGCTGTGTCTGAGATGTCTTTACAGTAATTTCTTTTATTATATTTGAACAGCATTTGGATGCATAGCTCTGAGCCCACAGGAGGAGGACGGCAGGGGAAAGCCTTGGCTTTCAACATGAAGTAGAAGGGCTGCAGGTGACCCTGAAGTGTCCCAGGAGTGGCTGAGGTTTGGCAGCAGTGTGACTAGAGTCCAGCACTAGCCCTGCACACTGTGCCACCCTGTCTCCTCTCTGAGCTTCTCAAGGGGAGGGAGTAGGTCGCCTGCTGGTCAATGGGTAGGGGTTTCTAGAACTGCAAGGGTTCCTATGTCAATGGTTTGAGTGTGAGTGTCTGCAAATTTTCTCACTTCATGGCAGTCAGAAAAGAAAGAGAAGAAGAGAAGGAAGAAAGAGAAAAGAAGGGAGGAAAGGAAAGGGGAGAGAGGAAGAGAGGGATGAAAGGGAAGTGAAGAGAGAAACTCTCAGTGGGAAAAGCAGTCTTCGAAACTATACCCCAGTGAACCCCATACTGGTCATAGTTCACCAGTGTGAAAGGCTTTTGGCTATTATTTCCAAGGACGATAGCCTTTTGGGTAGCTGATACTCTTTCAACTTACTAATAACTTTCAAAAGTTATTGGCTAATATTAGTTCTTTGTTAATGATCTTCCAAACATCTCCAGGCCAGATCCTTTCGAATGTCGACTTCCCTTTGTGATTGTTAGCCCAGAGGCAGCCATTGTTATCCAGAGAAAAAAAGAGAAGGGACCAGGGTACAGGAAACACCCTTCAAGGACATGCCTGCGGCAAACTTCTTCAAGGTGGCCACTATCTCTAAAGTTTCTGCCTAATTTCCCATTCAGTCATGATTCTGTAGATTTTGGGGGTTGACTGGGTGGTGGGGATGGAGTTGGGTGGGTGAGAATGGGAGGATCAGCTGGGAAGGGGAAGGAGAGATGGGATGGAAGGAGAGAATGAGGGGAGAGACAGAATCAAAGAATGTTTGAAAGGTAGGTGATCCTAATGAGGTCTCTGGATAATGTGGGAGATGGAACCCCTACTGCTCATCTCTTGTCTGGGTTTCATTCAATTGAGTTGCTGGCCAAAAGAGTCTCATGAAAATACCTAAACACCCAGGCAATAGGCTGCTCTCCACAAAACTGAGAGCAAGGACCCGTTGCTGAAGACAGCATTCACACAACTCATGTACATGGAAAGAGGAAGAGCTGGTGCCTACACAGAACCTTTAAGCCCTTGTTCTAGTGTCCGTGACGTGGAAAGGCACTCTGAAGGCTAGCAAAAGAGAACACTAAACACCAACCCAACCACAAAACCTTTGAACTATAATCTGCCCTGTCTGCAAAAATATGTTAAGGCAATAGGGGTCCAAACCTTGTAGAAGTAACCAAATGAAATCTGGTTTGACTTGAGTCCGACTCCATGAGCTAGAACGTATACCTAACACTACTTGGGTGACCAAGAACCAGAGACTAGATAGCCCAGAGACCTAGGATAAAACCAAATACTACTGGTCTTAACAAAATAAATAAATAAAAATACAATGACTCATAATGATATCCTGTTCATAGATCAGTGCCTTAATTAGCCATTATTAAAGAACCTTCCTCCTATATGTAGCAGATGGCAACAAGTACAGAGACCCACAGTCAGGCATAATGCAGGAAGAGAGGCTTTGGAACATACAGCTCTAAATGGGAGGAATCAATCAAATCCCTCCCCTCAGAGTTCAGAGAACCCTATAGAAGAGGAAGCAGAAGAGAGAGAGGGGATAGAGAACAAGGCCCTCTAAAACAACTGAGCAAAGATCATATAAACTCACAGAGGAGGCAGAAAGCACAGGGTATACATGGGTCTGCACCAGGTCCTCTGAATATATACTACAGCTCTCAGTTTAGTGCTTTAGGGAATTCTCGAATGTGCAAACAAGTGGGTCTCTGATTCTTGTACGCTTTCTTGGGGCTCTTTTATTCTTCTGTTGTCTTGTCCTATCCAACTTCAATATGTTGGTTTCTGTTTTATCTCATTGTATTTTAGTTTGTTATTATATCCCAAAAGTCTGCTCTTTTATTTTCCCACAATATGACATTTTATTAATTATTTGGAAATTTCACATTATGCACCACAATCACATTCACTTCCCAGTCATCCAATTTCTACCCTATCACCCTCAGAACCAATTCCCTCAAGAAGGAGGAGGAGGAGGAGGAGGAGGAGGAGGAGAAGAAGAAGAAGAAGAAGAATAGGAGGAGGAGGAAGAGGAAGATGAAGAAGGAGGAGGAGGAGGTTAGTCCAATCTGTGCTAGCCATATACTCACTGGAGCATGGTCAAATTCCCAGTGGAAAAGTGAGTCCTTCCCCACCTGCACCCCTGCCAGAAGCCGTCAGTTGTGGAGAGCCACACTTCACATCCTTATCACAAATTTTAAGAGTTCTCTTTGATGGCCTTCTATCTAGGCTGTTATTTTGGGGGAGGGAGTGAGGATAGAGTTTGTCACAGAGCCCTCTATGTCCCTTTCTCTCAACTTGAGTCTGCAGTCATTGACACCACTACAAAAGTAGCTGCCAGTTCTTTTCTAATGAGTGACAGAAACAGGAAAGATCTGGGTGGGAGAGGAGGGAGGGAAGAACCACACGAAGAAGAGGAAGGGGATCCAGATCACATTGCATGATAAAATAATTTGTGTTTACTAAAAGGGGAAAAACAAAACAAAAGGCATGATGTTGTAAGTGGATTAATCTGCTCACCGGGTCACAGGCATTATGGTTCAATTGCCTCCCAAAAACTGTCTCAGAACATTCCTACATTAGGGACCAAGCTTTCCACACGTGAGCCAAACTTTAATATTACATTTCTTTGTTTCAGGAGTTTAATACCCAGGTTATATATCCTACAGTGACCCAGTAGCCACTATAAACTCACTTTTCCTCTTAGCCCTCTTAGGAAAAATGAGCTTAGATACTGGCATCTCTCTTGGAACTTCTATTGTTCTGAAATACTCTAAAATTATCAACCGGTAGAAGATTATTTTACAGCTCTGTCAACAGCATCTTAATTTACTGGAATTTGGGTTTAAAAAAAAACATACACATAATCACTGCTTCTTTTTATCTCTAGTGTTGACTTTCTGTTTTCTGGAGTTACTTTAAGGATCGTCTTTCAGAAGTAAAACAAGCCCAGTGTATAAACCACTTCAGTGCCTGTTTATCCAGAGTGTAGGATGAGCATACGATTTGGCATGAAAAAACAATTAATTTCATGGGTATTAAGCTGTAGTTCCAGGCTTCATCTTCAGGGACCCAGGGTCTCAGGCTAGTGTAGAATTAGAGGAGGTTGATGCCCGGGTAAGAGACGGGGAGAATATTGCCTAATTTGTTTTCTGAATAAATATTCAGGAGCATCCATCTTTTGCTTTTCATCTCTTCACCTACACACCTGATTAAATACTTAGGGAAGTAAGTTCAAAATCAAATTATCAACACAATGAGGAGCAGATGTGATCGCATCGCCCAAGAACAGCAGAGTGGAGCGGGGAGTGGCGTATCAGGGGGACTAGGAAAGGATGAGAAAAAGCACAGTCCCAAGCTGGGTCTCAGAAGGAAGCTGAGGAGACCGTTCTAGAACCTCCGGACTCTCTAGCCTATGACAGGTAGGCTCAGGATGGGTGTGTGAATCTGAGGATTCAAATAGCCCTGATGGGTGATCTGAGGATTCAGTGAATACAGAAGCTAAGCATAGCCTTGGCATTCAATAGTGAGGGGCAGGATTGGACAGAAATGGACTGTGCCTAAGGTCCTGTGCTCTACATTCCAACAAGCAACAAGTTAAATGAATTAAAAAAATAATTTAAAAAAAATGCCCAGGAGACTTAGGAAAATAGGCCCTTAGTGATACAAAACATAGAACGTAGAAGTTAGTCATGCTCAGTGGGCCCTGCACACCCACAGACTCAGCCGATAACTTTTTTTGTTAGGTTGTACCTGGTGTGAGCGTTTGCAGAGATCTCCCTGCTCAGTATTACCCGAGCAATGCACTACACCAATGCTATTACCCAAGCAGCACAGCAAATGATATCCAGAGCATTTACAGTGTCTTAGTTTTCACATCTAGGGCATGATTTATAAAACATGTCGAAGGGGAGGCTTATGCAAACCCTAACCATTTTATATGAGGGAGCAGAGTATCCGAGGATGTTGGTAATGGATCAGAAAAGAGGAGCTACAACAAATTCCCCCATGGATACCGAAGAATGACTACATATGTATAAAGTTACCGCCTCATTTCATCTTTCTGTCCCTTAGAGTGGGTTGAACTGAATCGAATAAAGGATAGTTTTATTCAGTTCATTGTAACGTTTGTTGCCACACATTGTATCTTTAGAGTAAAGTCAATGGAATTGTCTGTAGTACCAAGAATCGCTGATCATAGATTCAATTTTTCTGTACTTCCAAGTTGAGAAACTACCAAAAGGAGAAAAAAAAAATAAACTCATTACTTTATAAAATTAAAGTAAATAAAGACATTCGGCTTTAGGCCTCACCCTACAAAAGTCAAGTAGACAGAAAATGAGGGGTTTGCTGAGAGCTCCCAGGTGGAGCCACTATCCGAATTGCTGCCCATCTCTGTATGTTTAATCCTCATAAAACTCTGTCAGCTGTGAACTGTCCTTTTCCCAGCTTTACAGAGGAGGACACGGAGACACGAGAAGGCTCTGTTGCTGATGGAGCATCATACCCGGATCTGGACAACATAGGGGGTGCTAGAGTAGCATGAGGGGAGCTGGAATAGTGCTAGGAACAAGGTACCCCCAATTCCCAAGACAGGAGGCAGTCCTTCATTCCACCTGGAGGATTCAGGGCAGAGTTTGAGTGGGAGGCGCTGTGGGAGTTGAAAGAATGAGTTGAACTTTCAGTAGGTGAAGGAGAGCGGTCCTGTCCTGTCAGCATCATTTGACCCAGATGATAACTTCTCTACCTTCAAACCCTTTCTTCTCTAGGCTTTTGGGGAATCCTTATCTGAATGCTCTTACCTCACTAGTCATGCCCTCCTGGAGGAGATTTAGTTACTTACTTACTCATTTATTTTTGAAACAGGATCTCTTGTTGTGAACTACAAGCGAGGTGATGCCTGAGCCCTGAGCCCTGAGCCCTGAACTTAGCCACATGGAAGCGCTTGACTTGGGAACTTTCTACATGGGCACCTAGTGAGCATCTCACAAATGCTTGCCTGGAGCTGTGTCTACACAGCTTCCCTTGCATTCGTGCATGGCTTCCCTTTTGGCTCTGTGGGAAGCTCATTAGATGAAGCTGCCTTTGGGCTAAGCTGTGATGGTAGGTGTGCTTTGATGTCAGGGAAGAGAATGTTCAGATCAAAGGAGACACAAAGCCAGGCGTCACCATCATACCATCACACTTTCTTCTCACTTTTAGAAACACGCTCCCCAGTGGCCTGAACATGCTGAGGTGCCTCACCTAACCAACCGGGGCAGGTGAGCTAGCTTGCAGAACCATGATGCTACATTCCCTTACTCCAGGGATCTGTCCAAGTGTCGCGAAGCCACCATCACACCAAGAAGCTTCACACTTGTTCTTAGACCTGAGAGCACACTTGCCTGGGCATGGATCTGGGCTTGTTGAGTCTGGGAAGGGCAGAAGTCTTCTGCTTCCCCTAGAGGCCAGTGCACGGAAGGCAGGAGGCCATGTGCCTTCAAGAGGTCAGAAGGCGGCTCCAGCCCATCCAGAAATGTACAGTCCTCAGTGGAGGGAGATTCCAGGCAGGCCAGGTTTTACTGAAAACTCCCCTCTCTGACTCGGGCCCCCAACTACTGACTCCATACTGCACAGGAGTGACCTCAGGGGCTGTTTCCCATTATCAGCATCCTCCGCAAAATCCCATGATAGATGATGGCCTGTTTCCTCACTTCTGTTTGTGGGGGCACTGCAAAAGGACATCATAGGCTGCAGACCTGCTGGGTCAGAACTCCCCCTGCCCCCGGTCTCCATCTTGCCACAGAGACGGTCCTCCCCAGTGTGCTATTGATCACAGACATGGCAGAGCTCCAGGGGAGGCTGGGAAAGGAGGAAGGATGGGCAGTGGAATTAAAGGAGATGGAAAAGTTAAAAGAGGGAGAATTTTTTTATTTTTGCAACGTGCCCCTCTGCTAACCATTATTTCAAGCTTCCTGAATGGAAACCAGTCAGGAAACCGCAGTGGGACTAATAAAAGTGAACTGGGCAACAGCTGGGGAGAGAACCCAACATCCTTAATATGCCCCACCGTGTACAGTTGTGCCAGGGCCCTTGCGTTATAGACACTGACTCCCTATGCCTTTCTCCCAGTGTCTCCACTGTTCTGTCTTGGACAAAGCTTCTCTGACTCAGCATGGATCTTCTGGGGCAGATGGAGATGGTGAGGATGTAAGAGGACGTTCTTGCAGTTCAGTGTCTTCAGGCAAACTGTGGTTTCTTCCGTGCCTGGCTCTTCCGGGTGCGCACTGCCGTGCTGTCTTCTGCTTCACTGTCAGCCTCGGCTACCTCGGGCAGTTTCTGCCTTTTTGAGACCAAGCCAAAAGGTGACTCCAGAAGCCCGAGTGTTCTCCTAAATAAAGACTCACACGGAAGTATTACCTGTCCTGTGGTAATCTTTTCTTCCCAGTGGGGACTTTGTTCCTTGGTCTTGATAATTTTTTTTCATATTATTTTTGGCTTCTTTTTTCTGTTCATTTATTCATCAAATGGATTTGTAAGGTGCTGAGCTTTATTGAGCACTTACTGTGTATCAAGTGAAATACTATGTTCAGGAAGTACAGGGCCCCTCCACGGTCGAAGAAAGGTGTTATAATTGGGATGGGGGACTGTCTCTCACAGGTACATGTGTCCGAAAACTTGCTCTCTGGCTGGTGGCTCTATAATGGGAAGATATGGAACTTTGGGGACATAAGGCTGGGCTGTTGAGAGCAGCTCACCAGGCACAAACCTTCAAAGGTCACCTACTTCTCTGCTCCTGGTCTGTTAAGACGGGGGAGAGCCCAGCACATGCCTCCAAGTGCTCTGTACTCTAGACGCCTTTCTTGCCCTGATGGAATGAGACAGTCTGAAACTGTGAGCTCAAACAAATCTATCCTCCTTTCAGGTCACGGCAACGAGAAGAGTGACTAACAGAGGGTGTGAGGAGATCTGAAAGGTGAGGTGGCGTAAGGCAGGTGAAGAGAGCGGCAGAAGAGCTGAGAGGGTGGGAACACACATCTGGCCGCGGGAGAAAGCAAAGCCTTAGATGAAATGTCCCCAGAGGCTGTGCGCATGCGGAGGCCAGTGGGGCACGGTAACACCTTTCCCGTGCTAACGCTTTCCCAAGGACAAGGGAAGGTTCTGAGGGGTTTCAACAGAGCCTCCTGCAGGCCTTTGACAGTGGGGCGCACTTGGAAGCTTGGGGAGACACCGGTCCCCCTGTCTTGATGTCGGGGAACACAGAAGTCGTCAGGGGTATCAGTCTTCACCCTGGCTAGGATCCACCACAAGAATGACTCTGAACAGAAAGTTATTAAGAAAACTCCTCAGCCGAGGTGATGGAGAAGGGCACCGGGGATCAAGCCCAGGCGGGAAGGAAGAATTCAGCACAAAGATTCTGTGATCCTCCGCCAAATTCCACGAGCGCCTCGGGAGTCACCCAGCCCTGCAAGGGGGCAGCTCGCCAGGATGCATGGGCTTCTCTGTTGCCTGGTGATTTGTCTTGGGCATGCCCTCTGAATTCCAGGTTTTATTCTTTTCCTGGGGGTGCGTGCGGGTAGAATCCTGGAAAGCACTCGTTTTTTTTAAAATTCTGATCTGTTAACCTCTCCTTTTGCCTCTGATCACACCAGTTCTAACAGCTGGCTGGTTCCCATCTTCTCACCCCTGCTTCTGCTGCTCAAAGCTGTCCCTTCTGCTGTCCACAGAAACTATTAGCACATCTGAGGCTTTCATGGTGGTGAAGGAGAGATATGTCAAAACTCACTGTCCCACTGATCATAACAGTTCTGCTATGTCAAGCTGACCACTCTTTCCCAAGATGCCTGCCTGCCTAGCTACTGCCTTTCCGTGAAGTCTTTGTTCAAATACGACCTCCTTGCCTAGGCTCACTCTATCTCATTTAATGCTAACTGCGTCCTAACTCTCTTTACCCAACTTTTCCTTTTCTCTTTTTTCTGTCTTCCTATCATGGCAACCTGTGCAACTGACTTATTGACTGGGCCTCTTGTTTATTGTTTATTTTCTCCAGACCAGAATGTAAATTCGCTGGGGTCCTGGTGTGACCCAAGAGCATAGCATGGCCAGAAGCTGGCATTGGGAGCTGTTCCTGAACGGAGCCCTTGCAGGTGAATGCTCTCTCTCAGCACGGGGAAGGAGGCCAGTCTCCATCACCCTTCTCTGGCCGTGCTGGTGGTCTGTCACCTAGGATGTACTGTCTTGGGCATAGACACAACAGAATTCCGACATGGCCTGGAGCATCTCCAGGACACAGTCATCTCCTTGACACACACAAATGAAGCAGGGGGTGAGGGATTGTTCTCTGATAGGCATCATGGATCAAGGAAGGGGAAAAGAAGATCTGATGCCAGCAGGCAGCTGTGGGGGCAAATGCTTTGAAACCCAGAGGTGGATGGCTAAGCCTGAGAACTGTGGGGTGGTGTGAACTCTCATGAAGACAGAGGGTGGCTGCGCAGCCAGCACCAGCAGCCCCCAATCAACAAGGTCAGCGAGGAACCAACTCCATGCAGGAAGTCATCTATTTTTGATATGAGATTGCTTTCCTGTTTTCTTCTGTGTGTTGCTGAAGGAGCCCACTTCCAAGAGTTTTGTTTGAATGCTTTCCTCTCCTGTTTTTTTTTTTTTTTTTCTTTTTCTTTTTTTAAATTTGGATGTAGCCTTGGAATTCTAGAGAGCAAATGTTCTCTGGTTATTTTAAGAAAGCCGGGAGGACGGGCCATCCGCTGGGCTTGAACAATGCTGGGCTGATCTTTAGTGTCAGGGTCTCTGAGGTGGTAGAATGGGATCCCTCCACCCCCCCCCCACCAAGGGGACAATGTGAAAGTGCTACAACCCAGCAAAGATGCGGTAGATACACTGGCTGAGCAAGCCAGCCCAGAGAAGCAAGAGTGCTCACCGAGCTGGCCAGACTTGCAGGAACCATCTGCCAGTGTCTACTCTCCTCCTATCTCGCCACACCCCGTGGAACTGAAGAGAGACATTCTTTTCATGCCCAAAGCAGTCCAAGGCCCTCCTGGATTCATTTTTTTCTGGCTAATTATCTGTCAAGTGACGTTTGCAGAGCTCACATTTTCCAAGCTCGGACCACAGATTTACCAGCAATTGCTTATCCCTCAGCCACAGACCCTGCTTGCTCTCACCTCAGATGAGCTTGATACTGTCTGCAGGGTCAATGCGGCCAAATGCTGGCAGGTAGTGGAAGCAACCGCAGCCGGGTTTCCTAAGCACAGGTTCTTCCGTGCAGTGCAGGCACTCTGAGGGAGTCTAGGCTGCCTAATTCGGACTGTGCACCTGACGCCATAGTCCCGTGCCCTGGGAGCTGGCTTTGGGTTAGAGATGCTCCATCTTTCCAGCTCAAGTCTCTCTGTGTTTGAAGCAGCTTCTTTCCTTGAGCTTGCAGACGCTAGCATGAGCAATCCTGGAAACAGTGATCTCTGGGTGCTCACCGCAACCTTGGCCCCTGTCTCCTGTGTGAAGTATTGAAGCCACATTGCAATGGCCAGTCTGGAGATATCCAGACATTTTTTTCTAGCGCTTTGGCTAGACTACTTAGGGGTTTGGGGTCACAGAAGAGGCATGCTTGCACATGCTTCTCCAGGATCAGTCTCTGAGCAAGAGAAGGTGGGTGACTACTGAGTGCCCTGGCCCAGAATTTCAAGTGCCCTGGCCCTTGTGTTCAAGATGATTTCATGCTTTGAACACTATCTAAGTTAGGGTTTCTATCCATATCCAAAAGCGACTTGGACAAGAAATGGTTTACTTGGCTTATACTTCTCCATCATAGTCCATCATTGAGGGAAGTCGAAGCAGGAACTCATGTGAGAACCCAGAGGCAGGAACCGAAGAAGAGACCCTGGAGGAACAGCTGCTCACTCGCTTGATCCCGTGGCTGGCCCTAAAGAAAGCCAGGAGGCTGGGCCATCAGTTGGGCCTGGAAAGTGCAAGGCTGATTTTTAGTGTCAGCCTGCTTTTTGATATGACCCCAAGTTGCATCACCCTCAGTGGGCTGGGCCCTCTCACATGAGTCATTAATCAAGAAAATGCCCCCTGGGCCATGTTACAGGCAATGTGAGAGAGGCATTCTCTCCGCCGAGTTCCCCTCTCAAAGATGACTCTAGCTTGTATCAGGTTATCAGACAAACAACAAAACCCCATCCAAGCAGGACAAACAATAAATTCGGATGGAGTCAGGATGGGGCTGGATGTTCAATAACCCATCGTGGGAAGGACAGAAACCTAGAAATGTTCTTGCTGCCCTACCCTCTCTAGGACAGGAGTACCTTGTGGGGGAAAAAATCATTCCTATCTCCCACGTTTTTCATTCATGGAGGGTTTTTTTTTCTAAAGAACCCCCACACTTTGAAAATCGTATTATTTTTTTATTCTAGCTAAAACAGATTAATACATCACATCTTGCACTATAAACAATACACAGGAAATACTTAAATATAAAATGTAAGCGGGAACAGAAAGACCTCTGACAGGGAATTATCACAACTGTAAAATGGGGACAAGAAAACCACAGTTAGAACAGCTGTTTCAACTTGTGAACAGCAACCCCCTTTGAACGAGGATCTAATGACCCTTTCACAGGACTTGCCTAAGCCTACCAGAAAGCACACAAATTTTCATTACAGTTTGTAACAATAGCAAAATTACAGTTATGACGTAACAACAAAAATCATTTTATGGCTGGGGGTCACCGAAACGTAAGAAATTGTATTAAAGGTTTGCAGCGTTAGGAAGGCTGAGAATCAGAGTTAGAAAAATTTCTTTGACCCCAGAGCTTGCTAGGAGTCAAAGCAAAGAAGGAAATAATGGTCATCTACAAATGTGTTATTATGCATTAGGGGCGAAAAATGTCCTTTTCTCAGAAATTAAAATATTTTGGTTTTAGCTCTGATGGTGCCTCATGGAAGGCTTAACCGAATAAACTCATGGGTATCACGCATTCATATGCTTCAGGATATTTCCATGCAATGAAGCCTTGGTTGGGATAGGGATTATTCCTGGCCAGCTGTTTTCTATCATGTCCATCTATTTTAAGGGCCATCACCCAAGACTGAAGGGGAGCTGACGTTGACTCATTTGGATGAGCTTTTTATAGAAACACTTCGGTGTGAAACACATGTGTGCTAGCCTATCTGGAAGCATGACGTTCTCAAGCACGAATCCCCCCCCCCCGCACACACACACACACAAACACACAGGTAAAGGCGTGTGTCATGAATGCCTGGAGACCAGAAATCAGTCTGTGAAACCCACATGAAGGTGGAAGGAGAGAACTGATTCCACAAAGTTGTCTTCTGACCTCCCCGAGCTGCCACGTGGAAAGGGGGAGGGGAGGTGGGCTGAGAGGCTTTGGGCACAGCCGGTGAGGGAAACACCTAAAATGTCAAATGCACAAATCATTCTGATATGAAGTAGCTCGGTCATCTCAGCAGGTTTGTGCTACTGTAAAGGAATGCCATCCACCGAGCGGCTTAAACAATGAGAATTTACTTCTCATCGTCCCGGAGGCTGAAAGTCCAAGATTAAGGGTGCAACCAGTTGAGTTCCTGGCTAGCTTTGGGGAGGGTGATTTCTCATTGTCTGCTGACGTGGTGGAAAGTCTCTTCTGATGAGGGCCCATCCCCCCATAGCCTGATCACTCCTTGCTGAGGCTCCTCTCCTATTGTTGCCATCTAGGTTGGGATTTGAACATGTGAATCTGGGAAGGACACAAGTGTGCAGCCCCTGACAGGTATATTTAGTGCCGCTGTGTCGTCTTCAGCGAGCACGGGGCTGCTAGCTATCCTTTTGAAGGAATTATGGAGTCAATCTGGGTTCTACATTTCCAAAACTGTTCAGGCATGAAGATAGTTCCAAGATTCTCCCTGACCAGTTGGTAAGGTGTGTTTAATCCTATCCCAAACTCTCTGGCTGTGGGATGGTCCCCTCCATAGAGGAGCTGGCCTGTGCCACCTGCCCATCCTGGGGCTCTGGGTCCGGGTTCACTATCAAACCCTGCAGGCAGGGGAGGTGAGAGTATCTATGGGGCTTTGTGGGTCTGGTACCAACGTGAAAGCCTGTAGGGAGCTCCACTATAAAGGCCAATATGGCTTTCCCTTCCTGAAATCCAGCCCCTGTTTGTCTCAGTTTCTTCTAATATCCCTGGAACTCAAATTCAGTTTCATTTCCTTATGAATTCAAGGGAGATGGTGGCACAAAGGTAAATCACTCACTGAGAGAGAAACAGTTAACTGCAGGGGAGCCATCTTTCTTTTCCTAGCCAGCACAGCCTAATTTATACACTGTTCCTTGTCACCTGGCTGCGGTCACCCAGGGAGCCGAGTGTAATTCGTGTAATTCCCTAAATCCTGTGCTTCCAGCAGCCTGGAAACCTGCTTGGGGCCATGTGTTTCCAGCACAGCAAGACTGCTCTCAGCCCTACCTACCAAGAACTGACTCTGAAGACTAGTCATCTCTTGATACGAACAATGCCATAAGCCTAAAAAACAGTTTCTCTATGTGAATTCTTTGCTTTTCTCAACCTGGACGTTCAGTCAACTCTCAGGTTTCATACCACAACGGTGAGGGACCAGAGCTCCCTGGGGAACTTAAGCCTTTTTTTCAGACTATATAGTATTTTTACCAGTCAGGATAATGTCCTAACAGTGCCACAAATAATAAAAAAAATAAAAATAAGAGACAATATCTATTTTTTCCCACAGCCAATTTTTTGCCCTGTGTATGGAAAACCCTATTGTTGCAATGAATTTTGCCATGCGCTAACCATTGCACATATATACAGAAGAGGCTCATCTCTTTGATTCTATAATAGACTAGAAACAATTTTTCATTCACCTCTAAAAACCTGCAAAAAGATGTCTCCTAAGTCTCCTTCAACCCTCAGACTCAGCATATGGAAAAAGCTTGGCGATCATGTTTATTCACTCCACCCCCTTAGGGATCAAATCATCTTCCCCTCAGAAAATATCTACTGAGCTCCTTCTCTGAGACCAGAGCTGTGGAAGGCGCTTTATATGTGATAGGAAAGAACAGCAGATGTGGTCCCTGCCTCATGAAAGTTCCTATCTGATGGAGGGGACAAACGTCCCCAAACAATCCCCAGACACCAGTGAAGAAGTGTAACTGTTGAGCACTGAAGGGCCCAACTGATCCTTCCTCTGTGATCACTCCCGAGTCTGGTCCTCCCAACTCTGTTCCCTGGCCACAGCCACGACCAGGCCTCTGTGATGTCACTGTACAATGATACTGTAGGACGGAGCCCAGGTCCCCGTTCTTTCTCACTCAGCGGGGTGCAGGTGCCTGCTGCTCCTCCTTGCCAGCACAACTTGTGCACCTGTGTCCTGGTCTCTTGATTATTTTTAATTATTATCTTTGCAAAGCCTACTGTTCCCTGAGATGCCAAGGGCATGTCTGCCTTCCTCAGTGTGCACGTGTGCCATGCCCATATATGTGGCATATGCACACGCTCTGAACATACATGTGACGTATGTGTGCGTGCCTGTGGAGGCTGGAGGTCTCTGCCCTGTGTCTTCCTTAGTTGCTCTCCACCTTATTGTGTTCTTTGGGGCAGAATAGCTCACTGGAGCTCATCAGCTAGCATGGCTGACCGGGGTGCCCCAGGGATCCACCAGTCTCTGCTCCTTGGATACTGGGCATTAAAGATGGGATGCCACCATGGCTGGCCCTTAGGTGGGTACTGGGATCCTAACCCATCTCCTCATGCTTACACGGAAAGCACTTAGCTGGCTGAGCCATCTCCCCACACCTGATGTTTTCTTTAAAACCAGGCTCTTCCCTGTCGGGATGGACACCCCACTCTCAATGGACACCCCATCAGAAAACATACTCCTCTAGCTAAGAAGCCTTCTCTGTCTGCATCATTCTGCTGGCATTTCTTATGTACCGTGGTCATCGTGCGTATCTTCTCTTCTGCTAGGATGTAAGCGACAGAAGGGCCAGGATAGGTGCAGTGCTCACCTGTCATGCTTTTGGCTCTACCAGCATCTAAAGTTCCCGCTCATATTTTGAGATGAGTCCTTCTTGGAGAGCCATATTCCTTCTTCTTATAGATGTCTGTAGATTCCTTGTGGCTGATAGTTCAGAGCGTGGACAGATGACTTACAGTTTCCCAAGCAAATGCATCAGCTGACGTTTCAGGGGAATTGCTGACGGTGCAAAGCAGCAAGGACATGAAAGTGGGTGTCGAGTGGAGGAAACAATTAGAGATTGCGAACCCTGAAGGTCCAGTGGCGGCAGCACTGATGGCATCTTTCAGAGCCCTGGACAGATGGCTGTCCTCCCGTCGGTCTTGATCTGTGATAACTCTTGGGTTTTGTTCCTGGGAGCAGTAGCCACATCCCCTCGGCTTTCTGTGAGTGTCTCCGTGTCATTTGGGGATCTGTCTTCTGTCTGCCTCAACAACCTTAGTCCCTTTGTGTAGCCAGACACTCTGGACTAAGTCATGTAGGAACAACGGACATTTATTTCTTAGTTCTTGAGGCTGAAGGTCCAATGTCAAGGCAAACAGGCCTGGCGTCTGGTTAAGAGCTCTCTCTGCCTTTGAGTCCAGCGTTGGTAACACCGACTGCTTCTGAAGGGAAGGGGTCCGTGTCTTCATGTGACAGAAGGGACAGAAGGGTCAAGTCTTCATAAGGAACCCATGTGCACAGTCAGAAAACAGAGTTCTTGTGACTTTCTCCCTACTCCCAATACTGTTGCTTATTGTTTGGGGGAGACAACATTTCATGATGGAACTTGCAGGGACTCGAACATTCAATCCCTAACACTCAACGGAGACGCTGAGGGAGGTCTCTGGCAAGGGCACGTGTCCTAGACTTCTTATCTTGCTTCATACAATTCACATTTAAACACTGGTTGCCTTTCTGTTTCGTTGGCACCCGAAGTTTCTAGCCATGGGCTTGCAGCCTGACTGGACATCTCTCTTCAGAGGCTGTGCCATCCACAGTGTCACGGCCACTTTGGCGACTCAGAAAGAGACAGTACTGGGGACATCAGTCCAGCATCAGGAAAACTGAAGCAGAAAATAAAACAACAAAAAACAAAACAACAACAAAAACACTCTTCCATCCAACCAAAGAGCTACAGCGCCCCTTACAGGACAAGCAGGGAACGTGAAGCAGAGAGGTCGGGAAGAGGTCATGAGGAGAAAGCAAAGCCGGGAGTGGAGGCAAAGGGCAGGGAGAAAACAGCTCCTGGCTGGACAGCGAGGAGGCAGAGCCACGCCAGCTTCTGGAAACCAGCTGACAGTGACAGGCTGGGGGCCCAGTGTTTGCCTTGTACCTTTACCAAACACGTGATGGTAACCTTCACGTTCTCGGACTCAGAGCAAACACTTCGGGGACTTTGTCAGTCACGATTTTCTTTTATTATTATTACTAATTTTACTTTTTGAAACATGTCATTGAAATGTTCTTTTGATGCCGAGTTTCTCAGTGCCCCTTAAACGTTGATCCTGGGTCACCTCCCCCTGGCCCTGGCTTTATTCACACCAGATGGTGGTTGGCAAACACTGGAGCATATGAGCTCATCCAGCCTTCACAGCAACCCAATAGCCCGAGCTCCATTTTATAGTATCACAAATTGACCCGCAGGAGGATTAACTCTCTGCCAAACTCCATGCTAATTGAAAAATTAACCTGCTCAAACTGAACTTGAACACAAGCTGTGTTCTTTTCACAAAGCATAATTAGAGCCCAAGGCAATACACTGAGACTATGGAGGACTGTGTGAGAATCGACTGAATACAATTTATTTAAACAACTATTATTACTGAAATTTAGATCCTGGAAGAATTTAGATCCTTAACATAGAAGGCTGTAGGGAACAGAACGGTTTGAGACTTTTTGAGGGACTGTCCTTAAAAAGTTGTGACAGGTGGGTGTGGCAGTGTGCATCCAGAAACGCAACTCTCAGGAGGCTGAGGCAGGAGGATTGCCGAAGGTTTGAGGCCAGCCTGGGTTACAAGTTAGATTCTGTGTCTCAGTAAGGAGTTCTACTGTTGTGATAAATTGCCATGACCAAAAGCAACTTGGGGAGGAAAGGATTTATTTCCGCTCACAACTCTCGGGTTGTACTCCATCGCTGAGGGAAGTCAGAGTGGGAACTCAAGGCAAGAATCTGGAGGCAGAAACTGGAGCAGAGGTCCTGGAGGGTCACTGCTAACTAATTTCCCAGAGCTTTCTCGCACAACTCAAACCCACCTACCCACTGTGGGGTGGCATCACCCACAGGGGGCGGGGCGGGGCCCCTTCCACATCAGTCACTAATCAAGAATAGTCCACAGGCTTCTATAGGCCAATCTTACAGAGCGTTTTTCTCACCTTCCCAGGTGAGTCTTGGTTTGTGTCAAGTTTGACAAGACCAATCATTTCACCTTGTATCTAAAAAGAAAAAAAAAAAAAGTTATGCCAGATGAAATGTTTTCACTTTCATCATTTCATAGTCTCCGCTTCAAAGAAATCTTTCTTGACAAATTCTTTAAGCCGTCGGCTATATTTTGGCATGCGCTGTTCCGGTGTCTCCAAACACTACTGAGTTCTCCGCGTTCATCATAGCAGCCGGCTTTAAGTAGTCGTTTCTTCCTTAGTTAACCTTAGGACTTGGTTTCCCTTGGATACACACCATCAAAGCCATTTTTAATTAAATTTCTCAAAAGCTTGGCAGAGTACAGGGAGAAGTATTTGACTAGCCAGACAAGTAAGCGTCACTAGAATGCTATTACGTTGTGCAGGAAGAAAAAAAAAGTTTTCATTATTTTATACATATTTCTCATTCTACTTCCCATGCTTATCTCCAGAGGAATTTCTGGATTACAGAGACTGTAATCTGAAGCAGTCGGAATAGCTGGGTTTGGCTCACAGGTGGAAACACTTCTTCGCAGCCCATATGTTGTAGGCTTTGGCAGCAGGCGAGTAGAAAGGTATGCCTTCAAAATCCCGGATTTTGTTTCAAAAGTTCAACCCTTTCCTTAGTAGACTGATGGATAAATATGTTATGGACATGGTGTAATAAATTTAAAAATGTATGGCCTAACAAATGTCTATTGTTAGGCTATAATCATTACGGCAGCATTATTTAACCCGCTAACACAATCAGATATGATGCAGACACCCGTTAGATTCATAATTGCCTTATTTACCTCGGGCCAGGCAGATATTCTACCTACACTGTCTCGGTATCCTCCCCATCCATCTCACAGCCCCCATCCAATGCCATCTGCCTTAACCGTTTCTACCTGGGCTGCCTTCTACCCATAATCCCAAGATACCTGCTTATATTTTTCCTGTTGGTGTTTTCTCCATCCACACCATCCTTGGAGTCCTTCCTCCCAGCCCACGTGGATCCTTCTCCACATTAAACCATCATGGCATCCCCCTGCCTCCTCTTTTCCCATCTCTCTGTTTCCCTTGATTTTCTTGAACCCAAAGCCAGGGAACCTTAGCCATGCTACCCCATTCTGCCCTGTCCAGGTTTTAGGTCTTTAATCAACCAATCAGGTAGAATGTCTTAGGCCAGTTTACACATCAAGGAGAGGTTTATCCAGGCAGTAACCAGATCATAAGGGCCAGTAATTAGCATCAAAACACAAGCATCAGATCAACCTCCAACGTGGATGAGCCATGAAAACAAAACAAAAAAACAAAAAACAAAAAAAAACATCATCAGGGGTTTTTTTTAATGTTGTTGGTGTTCATATACTTTATTTAGTCTGGTCTTAACGGGGTTCAAAGAGTCCATAATCTTATGTGGATTGGATTTGTGAAATTTTTCCACACAGAACCCAGCCATCTACATTCAAGAAAGACAGGGGAAAGTAAATGTCTCTCTAGAGAAATGTCTGGGTTAGTAATAATCTCCTAGGACTTGGATACACTTGAAAACAAAACAAAACAAAACAAGAACAACAGAGTTTAATGTTCCCAAAGGGAAATCTTATATATATATTAAATCTTTCTCAATGAACTATTCATTATTCACTTACTCAACACCTACTGTTGACTCAAGCCATGTTTCAAAGGCAGTCACTCCTCCCGAAGACCATTGTCCTCTTAAAGCATTCATTCTAAGGGAGGGACAAGCTGGGAGGGAGTAGATGGGAGTCCTTTACTCTTTGTTGTAGCCTCATGATGTACTCGGAAGGATTCTGTCGAGTATCTTTTGCAGGGTTGGCTTTAGTGAGCATGAATTTCTTTAGCCTGCATTCATCAGGGAAAGTTTCTTTCTCCTTCAATTATGGCAGGTAGATTTTTGTGGGGTATAGTAGTCTTGATTGCTCAGTGTTATAATTCAGAATTTGAAGCACACAGTTCTAAGCCCTACTGACTTCTAAAATTTCTGTTTAAAAAAACATGTGCTGATATTTTACTGGTTCTGGCTTGACATGTGATTTGGTGTTTCTATCTTGCTGGTTTCAATACACATTCTTTGTTCAGTGTGCTCAGGTGGTAAACTTATGCTGTGAATGGCAGGAAGCAGTGTGCTCTTTTCTGGTCTTGTCTGTTTTTTGTTCTCAGTGCCTCCTGCATCTATTTTGCCATCTCATTCCATAATTTTGGGACATTTTCTACTGTGATTTTATTTAAAATGTGTTCTAAGCTCTTTTAATAAAATGAAAAATTTCTTCCCATGAAACCAAAATGTTTCTACACAGAAGAGAAAAGGCTTAATCAAGAGACAGCTTGCAGAAGAGGAGAAAAATCTTTGCCAATTAGACATCTAACTGAGGTTTAACAGGTAAAACACACAATATTTCAATGACCCCTCACACCTTTTCTAGGTTTTCTAATAACTCCATATGTCTAAAAATAGCACATGCTTAATACCCATGTTTGAAATTGGCACAATTTTAAAATAAGGTAAATACAAAGACATAAGACTGAATAACCTGTGAAAATGTAGATGTCAGAATATGTGGAATTTTAACATCTAAAGCAATACCTCAAGATAGTTATAGCTTTAAATAAGCCTAATAGCAAAGAAGAACAAATTAAACGTAAGACATTTGAAAACACAAAGAACAAAAGACAGAAATAAGGCTGAAGGCAGAAAGAAGTCAGTAGAATAGAGAAAAGTCAAAATGAATTAAATTTTAATTGGATAATATTGATGATAGTTGACAGATTAAGTTTGAAAAAATACAAAGAAATCATTACAGAATAGAAAGGGGAAATTACCTCCAAAATAAGTAAACATACTTAAAAACATACTAATATCTTGAACAATTATATGTTAATTAATTCAAAACCTTAAAATGCTTTCTTTAAGACAGGTAAAATACACAATTTTCTCCAATTTAGAAGATGCCAAAATTATCGCAATCGGAACTATAAACTTCAATCAATTAGCAAGAACTACAGACTTTGAGGGAAAAACCAAAGCCTTTGCCTTTTCCCAAAGCCCCAGACCAAAGTAGTTTTACAGGTGAATTTTCTGAAATCTCCAATATGAAAGAAACTCAGATGTTTCTAGGAGACGTAGATAATCTTTACTCCAGAACAAGTGAGCAAGGGTACAAGAAAATTAAAGGCATAGCTGTCTTTTTAAAGACAGGTTTAAAAATACAAAATAAGATATTAGTAAGGTCAAACTGTAGCATATTATTAGTGTATATTAATAATCAATACATTATAGAATATCAAAGAGTAAGACATTATCTTAAACAAATAATATGCTTGAAGAAATTGTCCCTGGAGCTGGGAGATGGCTTAGTGGCTGAGGTGTTCGCTGTGCAATCGTGAGCACCCACGTGAAAAACACCAGGCAGAGTGGCAGGCTGGCACGGTAGAGGTAAGGTAAGACACAGGTAGACGGTAGAAACGCACTGGCCTGCAAGTCCAGAGAAAACACGGAGTTCCAGGTTCCGAGGGAATCTGTGTCAAATAAGAGTGTCAGACAGTGACAGATAAAGATAGCTGAGTCCAACCTCTGTCACACACACACACACACACACACACACACACACACACACACACACAC
>NW_026596117.1:11024403-11145217 GCF_907164565.1 Psammomys obesus
CACACACACACACACACACACACACACACACACACACACACACACACACAAGAAAGATGTAGCTTCAAGAAAATATACTTAAAGGAAGTCAACTAACATAGCCAACTACATAAATTTAAAAGAGTGTATTCTTGAGTTTAGGAGAAACAGAAAAGGCATTTAATAAAACCTAGTAAATATGATTAAAACGAGAATGCTTAGATCTTGAGGAACATGTACTAATTTTACAGAATGTGTATATGATGAGCTTATGTGAAGTCATGTGACCATGTGTAGGGGTGCACATACTTTAGGAAAAATAATGAAATAAGAGGCAAAAAGATTTAAAAGAAAATAAATAATTGTCATTTTCCTGAAGTAATTTATACAGAAAAGCAATAGAATAGTCAATGAACTGCTAGAACAAATGAGTTCAAAATAACTGCTGAATACAGTTACAAAAACCAGGAGCAATTCTCTATATGAGTAATAACTCTTTGTGAGCAATTGCATATATTATTTACTTTATAAACATTTTTAAAGATACTTTTCACAGTAAAATCCCAAACTCTGGAAAACTAAGGGCTAACAGATGAAAGTTCATTTAACGATATTTCTGGTTATAATGGCTACATTCATCTTATGGATCTGCATGAAGCTGTAAAAATAGTATACTTCTTATGCAAGTAATATTTCAATAAGTACATTTAAAAAAGAAAAAATAATAAGGTAATAAGAGACAATAGAAAGCTAGAACTCTTACAGAGAAAAGTAATCAAAACAATTTGATTAAAGAAATTACTACTTAAGAGCCCTGTGAGGCTTAGAGAGCATGAAGAGCCAAGGCAGCTCTGGAAAAGAGGGGCGGAGGACAGTCACTGAGCATTTGCTTTACCACAGAATCATGGAAATACAGGCAGAAGAGTTCTGATGAAAGAGAATGAGCCAATAAAACACAGCTGGGAGAAAAAACCACATTCTGCCTCATACCACATGGGTGGACAGAGTCTGTCTGTCTGTCTGAGACCTGAACAGTCTGAATGATAAAGCGCCAAATTAGTCAAAGATGCACAGACTGTGTGTGTGTGTGTGTGTGTGTGTGTGTGTGTGTGTGTGTTTCTGAGATGAGAACAGACCTTGGAAACAAGATTTCCCCAAATAGAAAGCATGAAGCTCAGATTGGTGGCCCTAACGATGTTGGAATAAGCATTTCTGTTAGCTAAAATAATGATGGACAAAGCTAAGGGAACACCAGCAGAGAGAGACTCAGCAGTTCCAATGCAAGTGTTCTTGAAGGAAAAACGCTTGAGGTTCATGTGCAGAGGAAAGAGAAAATGATGTCAAGGCCAGGACTGCATGTTCACACACACTGAGGTTTGCAAGAAATACGGAAGTCACAGAGACATACCTGTGACATCAGTTCATCTCACGAGGATGGAGCTCATGCCCAGTGTTCAAGCGCGGGGCACACAGGTCCTCAGGCTCTGTGGTTGGGGAGATGAACTGCAGCAGATGGAGGCAGCCACAGCTGGTCCTGCCGGTCAGATCCAGAATAGTGACCTCCTGTGAGCCAGCGGTTCTGCTAGAGAGCCCGAAGGTTGAAGGTGGGTGGGTATCTGGGCCTGCATCTCGGCGGTGGCCTTACGCAGTGCCCCACAGCAGGGATATTACAAGGTCGGTAAGCAGCATGCCTCTGATGAATGGAGCGGTGTGAAGGGCCCCTCAGACTGGAAAGGCCAGTCAAAGTGTGAGCCAATGAACGCTCTCTTGTGCAGGCCAACAGGTTGCATAAATAAATACACGTGTGTCTGTCAAAAAGAGGGCCGGTGTGGATCCACAAAGATGGCACACTAGGAGATGAGGATTTTTGATTTGAGATGTAATGTTGGATTTACATAGAAAGGAAAAGGAAGGAGTAAAAGTGACTCTTACTCAGGCCCTGCTGAGCCTGTCAGTGCCTCTGAGGGCTGTTTCAAGGGTGGGCATCAAAGAGAGTGTGGCACAGGGCCTTCTTCAGAGAGGCAGGCCCATAGGAAGTTGTTGCTGGGGTGATGGGAAAGGGAGAATTGGGCAACTGATCCATTCACGAAAGAATCCAGGCAGAAGGAGAGTACAGGAACCTGACTGCCTAAAGTGGACAGTTAAGGTTTAGGAACGTCATTGACTAGCCAGATGTCAGAAGCAGGATAACTCCTGCACAGAGACCACTAGAGACCTGGGTAGAGGTGACCTGTGGGCACCCAGCAGAGGGAGGCCAGAGGGATAAGGCACAGTGCAGTGGGGAGGCCATCACAGCCCTGTGGTGCACATTGAACCAGAGGACAGAAGTGTATTGGTGGGATGGACCTTTCTAGCTTCGTGTGTGTGTGTGTGTGTGTGTGTGTGTGTGTGTGTGTGTCCACTTTCTCCCAGAAGTCAAAGCTTTTATTATGTTTTTCTTTTTCCTTCTGTCAGATCCCCGAATTCTAAGCAAACATAGCTCATTTTAATAATTTGTTCTCATTATTCATGGTGATGGTCTTAAAGGACCAGTCAGTGCTAGGTTGTCACCATGGAAACTGTCCCAGGCTGGGTGTGTCCTCTCAGTTTCTCCTACCTAAAATTCTCACACTGATTCAACTGTCAAGATGGGAAGACCTGACAAGAGCCGGGGCGACATGTGACTTCCACGTGCCATCCCGTAACACCAGGAGGTGAGGCGTGTCACGTGAGAGTCAAAGTGGCCAGCTCTCTGTCCTCCGTGGGCTCCTCAGACTGCTGCTCCTTCCAGGAATGGGTAATAAATAATTCCTTTTTTGCATTCCTGGTTTATCTTTTCAGAGCGCTTATGAAATATTACCCGTGACAACCTCTGAGGCTCCATCCTTACGTATTCCTATTCATCACACAGGAGCCAGCCCAGTGCCTTTGGCAGAAAACCCAGGCACTAGCACAGGTGGGGATGGATACCTGTTTTTTGTTTGTTTGTTTGTAGTTCAAGCAACTCAGTAGTGGCAGACATGCATAGTTAACTTTTATAGGAAAATACACTGTGTTTATCCAAACTAGATCTTAAAAAACACACTGCTAAAATTTACATTAAATTTCAAAACAAGTATCATATGTGCAGCTTCAAGCGTACTATAGGTTGTCTTGAACATGGCCCTTCCCTTTTCGCAGCGTTGCTTAGGCCCTTGGCCTCCCCGTGCCTTCCTGCTCGATAGTTCTAGAAGGTGGTGTCCTGCTGACTGCTCACCTCAGCCATCACGGTTGATGAATGAATAAGCCAATGGCACCCGGCTGGCTATTTCCCTCTTCAGCGGATCAGGACTATTCTATTTCCCAGACTTTAGGTTTCCCTGGAGCAGGAACATCCCAGTTCACTCCACATAGTAATGCTAGAGTTTGGGGTTTAGCGAGTGAGGTCTGTGTTGACTGCTACAAAATGCCTGACGAGAGCAACACGGATGGAAGGATTTATTTTGTCTCGTGGTTTGAAGGGACACGGTCCTTCGAGGCCGGGAGGCCACGGCAGGGGGAGTGTGAAGTAGCTAGTCATGTTGCGGCGAATCAAGGAAAGCAGCTGAGACGTGATGGCTGGCTCAGGTTCTCCTGTGTCCACTTTTATTCAGACAGGACACATTCACAAAGCCCTAACTTCAACCCCCAGAAACCTCCTGGAGTGGCCATTGTGGCAATTGCCTGAAACCCCAACAGTCAAGAGATAGGAGGGTCATAAGTTCATGGTCATCCTTGGCTACATGGTAAAGTTTGAGCCAAAGAGCTAAAAGAGAAAAAAAAAAGTTAAATAAATTCTTTTACTCCACCCTGTAAATGAACCATCTGTTCTTTTTATTTGTTTGTGCACACACTCGCTCTACTGTGAGGGTGTCTTCAAAAGGCCAGGGCTCCTCTTACCTTTTGCTGCCTTTAAAATTTCATTGCTGATGTCTGGCATTCTCATGACTTTTTTTTTTCTCTTTTTTTATTTTTATATTATTTACAGTTTATTCACTTTGGGTCCCAGCTGTAGCCCCGTTCCTCATTTCCTCCCAGTCCCACCCTCCTCCCTCTTCTCTTCCCATGCCCCTCTCCAAGTCCACTGATAGGGGTCCTCCTCCCCTTCCATCTGACCCTAGCCTATCAGGTCTCATCAGGACTGGCTGCATTGTCCTCCTTTGTGGCCTGGTAAGGCTGCACCACCATCAGAGGGAGGTGATCAGAGAGCCAGCCACTAAGTTCATGCCAGAGACAGTTCCTGTTCCCCTTACTAGGGAACGCACTTGGAGACTGAGCTGACATGGGCTACATCTGAGCAGGGGTTCTAGGTTATCTCCATGCATGGTGCTTGGTTGGAGTATCAGTCTCAGAAAAGACCCCTTTGCCTACATTTCTTGGTCCTGTTGCTCTCCTTGTGGAGCTCCTGTGCCCTCCAGGTCTTTCAATTTCCCCCTTCTTTCATAAGATTCACTGCACTCTTCCCAAAGTTTGGCTATGAGCCTCAGCATATGCTTTGATACCCTGCTGGGCAGAGTCTTTCAGAGGCCCTCTGTGATAGCCTCCTGTCCTGTTCCGTTTTCTCCCTCTTTCTATCCCGTTTGCCTTTCTGAGTGAGGATTGATCATCCTACCCAGGGTCCTCCTTCTTGCTTAGCTTCTTTAGGTGTACAGATTTTGGTATGTTTATCCTATATTAAATGTCTAATATCCACTTATAAGTGAGTATATACCATGTGTGTCTTTCTGCTTCTGGGATACCTCACTCAAGATGATCTTTTCTAGATCCCACCATTTCCCTGCAAATTTCATGATTTCCTTGTTTTTGATTGTTAAGTATTAGTCCATTGTGTAAATGTACCACAATTTCTGTATCCATTCCTCAATTGAGGGACATCTGGGTTGTTTCCAGGTTCTGGCTATTATGCATAAAGCTACTATGGACATGGTTGAACAAATGTCCTTGCTGTGTACTTGAGCATACTTTGGATATATGCCTAGGAGTGGTATAGCTGGATCTTGAGGTAGCACTATTCCTAATTGTCTGAGAAAGTACCAGATTGATTTCCAAAGTGATTGTACAAGTTTACATTCCCACCAGCAATGGAGGAGGGTTCCCCTTTCTCCACAACCTCTCTAGCATGTATTGTCACTTGAGTTTTTGATCTTAGCCATTCTGATGGGTGTAAGGTGAAATCTCAGGGTTGTTTTGATTTGCATTTCCCTGATGACTAATGATGCTGTTTAAGTGTTTCGATATTCCTCTAGTCAGAATTCTCTGTTTAGCTCTGTACCCAATTTTTAAAATTGGATTACTTGATTTGTTGCTTTTTAACTTCTTGAATTCTTTATATATTCTGGATATTAGCCCTCTATGAGATATAGAATTGGTGAAGATCCTTTCCCAGTCTGTAGGCTGTTGTTTTGTTCTGATGACAGTGTCCTTTGCTTTACACAAGCTTTTCAGTTTCATGAGGTCCCATTTATTGATTGTTGCTCTTAGAGCCTGTGCTGTTGGTATTCTGTTCAGGAAGTTGTCTTCTCCTGTGCCAATGAGTTCAAGGCTCTTCCCCACTTTTCCTCTAACAGGTTTAGTGTGTCTGGTTTTATATTGAAGTCTTTGGTCCACTTGGACTTTAGTTTTGTGCAGAGTGATAAAGTATGGATCTATTTGCATTTTTCTGCATGTAGACATCCAGTTAGACCAGCACCATTTGTTGAAGATGTCATGACTTCTTTTATCCAAGAAGCTTATTTATCTTTCTTTGTTTAGCTCCTCTCATCCCGTCATAAAGCTGCTTACTGGAGGGAGAGGCAGTCATTCTCGTTCTAGGTCCAGCCTTGGCAATTTGAAGGTGTAAAGCTTTCTGTCAGTTGCTCCTCCTTTGGAAGTTTCTCCTCGGATACTGCAGTTGAATGGTAGCCAAGGTTACAGGGAGGTGGCTGGACACAGAATGCCAGGCATCTATGTGCAGAGGGTGCTGTTCCGATTGACTGCCGGAAGAGCTTGGCTGAAAAGACCCTAGGGGTCCTCCCTCCTGTAATTCCAACTCATCTTTGTTGTAACAAGATATTTAGCACTAACAAAAGATAAGTTTATTGCTCGTTGTAAAGAAGGGGTACTATTAAAAGTATATTGTGCTGTTTCCCACCCTATAAAATCGATCTCTTGGTGTGTCCTCAGCGTGTTGCTGTGCTTTTACTAGAAAGGAAACCTGGCACAGGCTGGTCCCAACTGTCAGAAACATCAAGCTGTGCCAAGATCGCCACCTAGTGTCTGACTTTGGCATTGCCACTCTACTAAACCAGGGCAAGACGCAAGGATTTCTTTTCTCTTGTCTGCTGGTGTGTGTGTTGTCTTGGGTGTTGTGCTGGTCGCTTGTTTGGGTATTTGCTTTGAGGTTGAGTTTACCTGTGATTTTATCTTTGGTTAATATCACAGTGCATGCTCATATTCAAGATGAAGAGTGGATATTGTCTTGGTAACATCGGCTATAAATGAGGAGTGATAGCATGGCTCCATGCCCCTGCAGGGTGGTCCCTTGGGCCCCAGATTTTACATTTTCCAAGAAACTGCAATTCCCCTTCCTTGCTTATCTTTGTGCTGTACCGTGATGGCCCCAGTTTTATGTGTTCAAGACTATGAATGCGTGTACTCTTGTCTCCCTGGCCTGTCACATGGCTGCACACTTATTTCTCATCTGACAGAGCAAACGTTTCAAAGGACGTGACAAGTTTTACTGCTCAGACTATGCCCAGAGAGGAGAAAATACTGCTGCTCCAGTAATATGAATGAACAAATAAATGATCAAAAGAATGGATGGGTGGATGGATGGATGGTTTCTCAAAATAAGATTAAAGGCAGGGCTAACTTTTCTCATTGAAACTCCCAGGGTTGGTTTTTTTTTTTTTTTTTTTTTTTTTTTTTTTGCTAAGCTCAGTAAAATATTCCATCATGAAATAGCTGAATTAACAACTGTGTAAGTTCTTGGCAGGACAATGAAAGCCATGGTTTGAGGGCACAACCTCTAATTCAAAGGCGGAGGAAGCTTTGATGGTGGTTAGGATGGAGGTGCCTTTTAAAATGAGAGTCCCATTCTCTGGTCCCTTTACAAGGCCGATCATAACTGTTTTCCCTTATACCAAGGTTTGAGTATGCGTGCACCCTTGTTCTCACTGAGTGCAGAGCACACACCCAGGAGAGGGAAAGAGGGGGAAGAATATAGACTCACATCTGGCCAGGGACAAATCCTTCATCATTCTCTGAAATTAAAACATTTCATCCTCCTGTTCCCTTTCTTTTAGAGAGCATGAAGGTGATGAGATGAATGGAGTTATACATACATACATACATACATACATACATACATACATACATACATAGATACACGTTTTTATATCATGTGGTATGTGTGTGCAGCTTGTGTGTCTGTAGCATGTGTGTGTATGAGTATATGTGTGTGTGTGTGTGTGGACAGCATGTGTTTGCATCTATGTATGTATGTCTGTGTGTCTGTCTGTGCCTCTGTGTGTAGGTACAGAATGTGTATGGAGGCCAGAAGTTGGCAGTGTTTTTCCTCAGTTTCCACCTTCGTGTGTACATGTGCGTGCGTGGGGTGGGGAAGGGAGAATCTGCTTGCCTGTATGTACAAAGTGTGCATACTTGGTGCCCACAGAAGCCAGAAGAGTGAATTGGATTCTCTGGGATTGAAGACATGGGCGGTGGTAAGCTACCTGATGTGGGAGCTGGGAACCAAACCTGAGGCCTCTGCCAGATCACCACAGGCCCTTCCCCGCTGAGCCATCTCTCCAGCCTGTCCTGGTCATTTTTGGAAGTCTCTCTCAAACCTTATGTTTGCTGTTTCTGATTGTTAAAGCCCGAGGACGCTGTCTCTGCTTCCTCTAGGGCTGAGTGGTAGATTTGCCCACCATACCCTGATTTTTTAAAATAAATCATTTGCCTTTTATTTATTTTTATGTGCATTGGTGTTTTGCCTGAGTGTGCCCGTGTGAAGGTTTCAAATTACCTGCACAGACAGAGAGTTACGGAGAGCGGGTGCTGGGAATAGAACCTGGGTCCTCTGGAAGAGCATGCAGTGTTCTTAACTGTTGAGTCACCTCTCCAGCCCCAACTACACCCTGAGTTTTACACAGGTGCTAGGGATCCGAACTCAGGTCCTCATGCCCGAGTGGCAATCGCTTTACCAACTGAGCCATCTCCCTGACCCCTAATCGTTCTGTTTCTTAAGACAGCTGCTCCTTGCCCCTGAAAATGTGGTGCAAGGCCATAACCTATAACCTTCTCTCTGTGGGACGTGTGACCTCACACACCTTCTCCTGTGCCTCTCGGCACCCAAGGCCTCTAACCCCGAGAGGAAATTCCCTGGGGCTCTCTTGGTTTGGTGGGTCCTGTTCCTTCTTCTGAGTTAACAGAGTGCTGTCCTTGGGAGTAGCCACATGCCTAGCTTAGAGATACCCCAACTCAGATTTTTCAGCTTTCCTTGCCAGGTAGGAGTGATCAAATTTTGGTTGGTGAAAAAAAAAAAAAGTACAGATGTTGTGGAATTTCCCAGACAAATTCCCTTGGCAGCGGTTGGGGTAGGGGCGGGGGGTGTCACTTCATAAGACACACTGTTTTGACCCGGTTCTTCTCATTCTGGAACTTAGATGTGATGGCTGGAGCTCTAGCAGCTTTCCGGTGGCCACAGAGCCCACCTGCTGCTAAGGAAGAAGAAGCAGAAATACACCATCTAAGTCTCTGATGAACTGCTCTTGGACACACTGTGGGTCATCATCCCCACCCAAATCTCCAAGCTTGTAACCCAAGCAAAACAAGACCCCTGATTTATTCAGATATCTGTTTAGAAGAGGCCTACTGCTTGGGGCTTCTGTCAGTTAATTATAGGGAAGAGCCGAGACAATGAGCTTATAGAGAGAAAGGTTTGTTTTGGCTTACACTTCTGTTCATACTTGAGCTAGTCCCACTGCTACTTTGGGCCTGTGGGGAGGTAGTATGCCACAGCAGAGCCAAACTGACCCTTATGTAGCCAGAAAGTAAAGGAGAGAGGAACATACCCCCCCTCCCCACCTCCCCTCTCCACTTCCTCACCTCCCCACCTCCCCACCCCACCTCCCGTCCCCACGCCACCATGAGCTGACGCTTAGGTTACTTTTGTATTTGTGTGTGCAAAATAACCTCACGGAGCAACTTTAGGGAGAGACGGGTCTTGGCCACACAGTGGAGGCGAGGCTGTGGAAGCCTGGGGTAGGGTTTGTAGATCAGGAAGCAGAGAGCATTTCAGATGTCCTGCCTACTGTGCTCCCTGCCCAGCTATTGGCTGATCAGCTTCTTTATTAACCAATCAGAGATGATGGAGAATGATTTTCACCCGATAATGAGTCAGAAGACTCTTCTTAGAAATGACAATGTCCAGCTGGACATGAAATCAGCATCTGAATACTCAGTAAACAAGCTCATCCCCGGACCATGTACCCTACAAGAGAGCTGAACACCATTCCTAACCAGCACAAGGCCCTTCGTGAAACTTGTCTGTGTTTGTTTAGAGTGGTTCTCAGCCTGTGGGTTGTGACCCTGATCACAACTGCGATTTATAGCAGCATCACAATTACAGTTATAAAGTAGCTACAAAATAATTTCACGGTCGGGGGTCACCACAACATGAGGAACTGTGTTAAAAGGTTGCAGCATTAGGAAGTGATCTAGAGTCTGCTTGGCCCTCATGATTAACAAAAAACACCAGGTCTGAATGTTAGGGGAACAAAAAGGACTGAACTGAGGAGCCCTCAACTAAGGGAGGTAAAAGGCTGATATTTTCTGAAGAGGAGAAATCTATGTGCAGGGCCTATCCGCTGTCAGGAATAATGTTAGCAGGGTTAGTGACTCAGCGACGGCTGAGGTCCACTCTTCCGAAAAACACCAAGTCAGCTCTAGAGCATAGATGTTCTTTTCAACACACATAATTGGTCCCATGTGCAACATTTGGCAAAACCACGAGATTCTGATAGCAAGAGTCATGTTGCCACCTGAATACAATTTCAGCTGTAAAATCAGGTGAACTCACAACCACGTCTTTCTTGCCAGTGACGGTTCCATGCTAGGTCCAAAGTTGTTCGCCAGGCTTTGGTTCTGGCACTGGAACTCATTTGCCATGGTCCTGACGAAATTATTTCAATGGCTAAGCCGCCTTGCCTTCCTCCTCTGTAAGACCCCCGCACACACACAGTGCAGATTTCTGGGGGTAGTCCCTAAGGACTAAATGAGCCTTAGTCATGGTTTGTCCACAAGTAAGTGCTTAATATAAGTGTGATGGGTAGGTAGGAAAGACTCAAGGACGGCAGTACTCTCGGGGCCTGCGGGGTTCTAGCTGGTTTTCCCATGTCTGCTTGTTCTGTACATGGTTCCCAGGGAACTCGCTCTCAGTGGGGCAGAGAGACAGCACCCGTGCGGGCAAAGCCACGGCCCTCACCTCCCCAGGATTGGCACAGTTGCTCTGTTTGCTTGGCGTCAAGGTCCCTTCACCCGTACCTCTCAGCTTCCCAACGCCCAGCCCCAGCACATGTAACATTTCCTCTCTGTAGCCCTGCCTTGGCACTTGGGCATAAAAAAGGAGAGTCTCCTAAGAGGAAAGAGGAATATTTCAAAACTCTTTAAATGTTCAAAAATGACATTCATCGATCGTTTGAGTCACTCTGTGTGTGTGTTCCAGGACATGCCTCAGTGCACGTGTAGATATGAGAAGCCAAGTTTCAGGAATCCTCTCCTTCTGCTGTGAGTTCCATGCTGTGAGGCTTGGGAGCAAGTGTCTTTACCTGCTGGCTCTCCTCACTGGCCCAAGCCAGGCTGTGAGCTCCTGAGAGGCCAGGCTGGGTGACCTTCACCTTCATTTCCCAGCAGTCACTTTCCGTTGGTCGTTTAGCAGGCTTCCAGTGGCTGTGAGCTTCTTCTGCCTTTGGATGGATTTGAAAGAACTTTCCCACCCTTCAGCTGTTCCCTGCTAGTTAAATCCCGGAAGGAGCAAACAAAGCTGAAAGAAATAGCACAGTGGTGATGAGTTGTCAACATGTTCTAAGCACATGAGCCAGATGAAAGAGAGAGGCTGCCTGTTAGCAATCCGTGCAAGTGGCCTTCGCACGAGGCGGAAGCCTCCCGGAGCCCTCGTGTGGCCTCCATGAAGCGGCTTCTTTGGATGAGTTTGGCCAAGTGCTCTGAAGACACACCTCCCTCCCTGCAGACAGCCCCTCCCAGATTCTGCATTTATGTGGATGCAACTTTCAATCCATCTCTGCTAATTTTTGCCCTCCGAATGCCCCTACACTCTTGTTTTGTGAGCATGCAGGCAGTTCAAAGGAGTATCTAGGTGGGACAGATCGATAGCATCTGAGTTCCACCTCAGGTAGTATGTCTGCAGAGACTCAGGGAGGTCGGTATACAGAGGAGGCAGCTGTCTGCTTCATGGCATGTGTGTGCGTGAATGCGTGAGTTCAGCGAATACCTGAGTTAGGCCTCTCTGCAGCTTGCATGTTCAATGCTGTATTTAGTCCAGAGTTGTCTTCTTTCAAGCAGAGGCTGCGCCTGGCCTCTTCTTCTGGCCTCTTTGTGATAGTGACTGTCCTGGCCTCGGCAGGATGAGAGGGAGAGGTGAGCCCTTTCCTTGGCCTACCTGTTATACCTTCTAAAGTAGTGGGCTAAAGGTTTGTGTTCCCCAAAATCCAAATGCTGAGGTCCGAGCACCTCCAACCTGCTGTTGTTAGAAGGCGGGGCCTTCAGGAGCTAATGAGGGCCTAAGTAAGGAGCATTCCTGAAAATAAAGACAGCGATGGCTGGGAGCTTGCTTGGTGGGTGAAGTGGTGGGCCCTGCAAACACGAGGGGCCGAGCTTGGATTCCCAGCCTCCATGTAAAAGCTGGGAGCAGGAGCACATGGGTAGGCAGAAATGGGGGTGGGGGGATTCTCACAGCCTGCTGGTGGGCCAATCTAGCCTAGTCAGCGAGCAAGGGAAGGCTGCTTTATTGAACCCATTCAGGATCAGTGAAGAGAGCTGGTCTCCAAGCTAAGATGGAGAACAACTGAGGAAGATACTAGGGTACCGTCTGCTGGCCACCCCAAGCATGACCACGCACACATATACACACACAAGTGAACACACACACACATGCATGCGCACAAAGAAATAAAGACACTGGAGCGCTTTCTTCACAGCCTGCTGCGGCAAATAGCACTGTTTTAACTACCAGGCACACACATAAAGCTGTTGAACCGAATTGGAATGTCTTAAAGCAGGCCACCTTAAGGGGCGCGGTGGAGACTTTGATTAAAAAAAAAAAAAAGAAAAAGAAAAAACAGTGGGAGCAGTTAATTGAAAAATGAAACAAATCCTTCATTGCATACACAATAAGCCAGCTGCCTTCCTAACTTGGTCATACGCGCTGGTCTGTATGTTCACGTTCGCACTGCTTTTTCTCCGCTCCAAGAGGCATCTTGAGGCAGGGCCACTTCGTTCAGAAAGGAGCCTACAATGTCTGTGCCCAGGTACCCTGACTGATCTTGAATTCAGCAGTCCTTCATGTTGGGTTTCAGGCCATACCAAAGTGGACCAGGTTCTCCCAGCATCCCTTGGTCCCTACCTGCTGCGGGGCGTGGCTGGCAAACCCCGCCCTCTAACTCTGAACTTTCCAGCCCAGGGGCAGGGTTTCCCTTGCCCTTTCCCAGGGGCTCTTCTTCACTACGTAATTCAGACGTTTTGGTTCTCCCCTCTGCATTTTCTCTCAGTCTCCTCTTTCTTTTTCTGTGTCTCTCCTCTTCCTCTTCTTCCTCTCCTCTCTCTCTCCCTCCCCTTCGCATGGAGGCCTAGAGCTGCTCCCAATAAACCTGCGTTTATATACCATTACTTCGTTCCCCGCGTTTCAATCACTCTGGAACATGAACTCGGTCCATAAAACGTGAGCGTCCGCCACTGAACTTGAGTGTGAGGGACGTGGTGGGAGTCCCTGGTAGAGGCAGGAGGCAGCGCCCTTGTGCTCTCACCATCACAGTTAGGCTGCTGTCAGTGGATTCGCCCTCCGGGTCTTTCCGGATTTGGCTTTTCTGATGCTCCTGGACGCGCCCCTGACTGTGGGCTTTCCTTCCCTGTGCTGTGTCAATACAGTGACCACGCTGGAACATTGGCCAGGCCCCCGGGAGAAAGCATTCCAGAGGAGGTGAGCAATACTTTGCTTTACAGATTTCAATCTTTACCAAACCGTAAAGTGGGCTCCTATATGCCTTTAGGTTATAAAAGGTTAACCTCTAGGCTAGTTATTTTTACTCCCTGTTTGTGGGGGAGGGGCACACCTGTCTGTAGGGGCCAGGGGACCAGCTCAGGTACCCTTTTTCATGACCTATGTGCCTAGTTTTGGAGTCAAGGTCTGTCACTGGCCTGGAGCTTTTGCCAGTTAGGTTTGTGTGACTGGCCAGCAAACCCCACAGATCTCTCCCCTGGGCAGTCATTTGCTTCTGTGCTCTTACACTGATTTCGATCTTTTTCCCATCTCCTCTGAATTTGGGGACTAGTGCTGCAAAGTCGATGGGCCAGGCTCCATTACTAGCTGGGATAGGATCTATCCATGTAGTTCAGCTTTGGAGACATGGAGACAGAGGCAGGAGGCAGATGAGCAGGGAGGGAGAGCGGGCCTTCCCTCATCTTCTCTTTCTGCTCCGGGAGTGGTAGCTGGGCTCCCCTTATTCCCTTTCTGCTAGCGACCCTGGCACTACCCCCCAACGGTGCTATCTCTTTTCTGTATCCTTCCAGTAGCCAAGGCTATAGCCACCTTGCTACTAATCTACAATGATCCCAATGTTGCTTATAGACTTTTAGCCTTTTCCAGTTCTATGTTAAGTTCTCCCCCATTGAACTACCTGTCATGGGGCCTGGGTCTCCAGTTACAGCCTAATTGGCGCAGATTCCCAGGCAACATCCTCCCTCGACATCCTCCCAAAGCCAGCACGGGAAAGCTGACGGACCAAGTTCTGTTAAAACCAGCCAGAATATTGGTCCTCACAGGCAAGAAAAGAGACACACACCACCAGTTCCTGGGCCCAGCGGCACGAATAAAGATAGCTCTTATGTTCCCCTTTGTCTAAGGCCTATACCGACAGCCCTTAATGCCGGCAAGCAAGGGTTTGTATCAGGCTTACCTGAGGAATTGCCACATGCAAGTATTTTTGACCTATTGAAATGGCAATAATGACTTAACGGGTGGAAAAGAAGTGGGCGGGCTGGGAGAAGGTAAATACATCGCTCATGATGATTGGCAGCCAGTAATAAAGCTATCGCTTACTCCACGGTGACCATTTACAGCCTCCTACAGCTCTTTAAATGCCAATACAATGGCATTTTCTCTCACAATGCCTTGTAATGCGAAGAAGGTAAGAAACTCGCCAAAGACCACGCCTTGAAGCCAGCCAGCTCAGCTCTGCGACTTCCGTTCACTGTCCTCCGACAAGCTGGTTTTGAATGAGATGCTCTTTTCATTTCACAAAGAAACCCAGGAGACGGGGGTTACGAAACAGTTTGCCCAAAGTCATCCAGCTAGCAACAGGCTCGGGCAGCATTTGAACTCTGTGCCACAGGATCGCAAGCTCGAGTGCCTGCCCCTTCCACGCCCTCGCTTGCCCCCGAGGCTCTAACTTGCCACTTCTCAGGATTCTTTCGTCTGTTCCACAAACAGTAACGACGCGCAGCTCTGCACATGTCCTCTCCCACCCGTCAATCCCTTGCCGAATTCTGTGACTTGTCTTCATTACCATGCCTCGAGCCTTTACCCGGGTATGGCCCGTAAGGAGGAAGTTACCATGGCTTGCGTTGGTACTACCAGCAACACAGGGATTTGGGTATCGCTTTCACCTTGTGCGCCACCCAGTCTGGGACCCTCTCTCTCCACTCTCCGGTCTTTCATCTAAAATTTGGCATCGAGTAATGACCTTGCTTACAGCGTATACGTGTTTTTGCGCTACGTCTGCAGCCTGCTAAGACTCATGAACAGCACACTCCGCTTGGCTTGTGCTCAGTGGTGTCCCTATGGGGTCTTTGGGGCAAGGGCTGTCGTAATTAAATTAGACACAAGAGGGCGCCATTTCTTTTCTCGCTCTTCATGGCTACAACTGCTTCTGGGGCCACAGATGTGAAATGCTATTCTGGACACAGTAATTAAACCACATTTAGTGCAATTTACCCAAAATAAATGAAATGATTTGTTTGGTGGAATAATGAATTCTATCATTTATTTAACCTCCAAATACAAAGAGGGACGCCTTTAAATAAAATGAATTAGTTTCGCAGATCTTCACTGGGAAAATCTCCATTCCCGTTTGGATGGTGGCATCTGAAAAACTCAAATTCCATTTTATGATGTCTCAAGCACTGCTTCCAGGCCGTCTTTGTGAGTTGGAAGTCTTCGTAAAAACTTCAAGAATAGTGGCAGGAGTGACAAACGACATCATCTTAAGGGCCCCTCCTAACGAAAGTCATTCAGCGGCAGGTCGGGAAAGTAAATACCATATTTGTTGTTTCAGCAGAGGAGATTGAATTGGGGGGATTAACCTTGATGAGCCTACTCTTCACAGGTAAGAGGGGGAAGGGACAAGTACTACCAAAGCAACCAGCATTGTAACTGCTGGAAAGAAGTCAGGACTACCCAAACCGGGGCGCTCGGGGGAAGGGGCTCCTTGCACGTGGGTGAGTGTGTTTCTGTGGCAGCTGATCACATTGATGGCACTGTAGGGCCCAGGAACTCCCTGGCAAAACTTAATGGAGAACCAGCTGTAGACAGAGACTTGTACACCTCGGCGGCTGGACTTCAGGGAAGAGCACAGGATGGCAGCTTTGGAAGTAGGAGTTAACAGCTTGACACTCTCCCAACCTCCCCTTCAGCTACTCAGCTAATATTTTAGTACACAGCTCACATAGCACAGTAGCCTTGGGCCTGGGCTGTAGATGCTAACATTTTCTATTTCCTTTTACTACAAAATACATCCTAGAATCCCTCGGGTCCTGGCAGAGTGCTTGTGGAGAAGAAATATGATTTCTTTTGCTAAGCAGGACCGACCAGCACCCCCCCTTTTTTGCCTGTTCGTTCATGGGGAACAGAACCCCAGTGACCAGCTGTTTGTCTTCACCTACACATCAGAAGAGCAACTTTTGTCACCCAGTGGGAGTATTTCTCTATTACGGAAACAACCCCCCACACTGGAAGAGCCAGTGTGTTTGGGACAAAACCCCCCACACTGGAAGAGCCGAAGTGTTTGGGACAAAAAGCTAGCATCTATTAGGCACAACAGCGGGAGACACTCTCTCACACTCACCTTGGTCCCTGGACCCAGGAGCTCTGTCTGTGAGGGAAAACGGGCCATTGTTGGTCACTTCTCCAAAGTACATGTGGCATCCGACCTTCAGGGCCCTCCCCCACACTACAGTGTTAAGTGAGGCTCCCTTAGCCCTTAGCCCTTAGCTGTTTGCTTTCTATAAGACCCCCTGCTCCTACGGAACAGGAACTGAAGCCACAAATTCCAAGGACAGGAGCGGTCACACGCTTCACGCCTGTATGAGTGGAGAGTGAGTGAAGAGATACCTGGGATCAGAATTAATGTTTTGTGAAATTTTATGCACCTGAAGAAAGGCCTTTGGAAAAGGCAAGGTTATAAAGTAGGCTTAGTCCGTTTTTTCTTGCATTTATTGACTGATTGGTTTCTTTCTTTCTTCTTTCTTTTAAGGGGAGAGTGCTACAGTGAATGTGTGGGGGCCAAAAGACAATTTGCTACAGTCTAGTCTCTCTTTCTATCATGTAGGTCCTGGGAATTGAATTCTGGTCTTTGGGCTTGATGGCAGATAACTTTATCCTCTGAGTCATCTTGCTGGCCAAAAAATATATGCTTGTGTGTGTGTATTCACATATTAAACAAAAAATATTATATGTGTACATATCTATGTATGTTTACTTATATATAACATTTTTGTTTGATATATTAAATATTACATGTATATTAAAATGCCCAAGACTTGGTAGTTTGTATAGAAGACAAGTTTACTTAGCTCGCAGTTCTGGAGACTAGGAAGTCCGTGGTTATGTGATCATGATGTTGCCATCTTTTCAGCAGCTGGCTGTCACAGCTGAGGCAGAGCGGGTGGGTGAGCAGTAGGTCAGGTCTCTCTCCTTCATCTTATACGGGTCCTCAGGGGGACCAGCCTCACAGCCTAACCTGATATTAATCATTTCTCAAAGGCCTGCCCCCAAATTCCATTAACTTATTTGGGGGGCAGTCAGGTTTCTCACATGTAAATTTAGCAGAGATTGAGGAATTGCCGGTTCTTTTGTTTTGGTTCGGTTTTGTGGTGGCAGAGAAAAATGCATCGGGTGACAATGTCATAGAGGTAAAGCCAGATGTACAGCAGATGTCAAGTGTCACAGATGTGCCATCGGTCCTGCCCTTTGCCCTCTTTTCTGTTTGTTTGAGGACAGGTGATAGGCCAAGGTGGGTCAGGTTGCCACCATGCCTTCATTTCAGCTCATGCCATGACTTGAATCTGTAATTCTATCACCTGGGAGGCAGAGGCAGTGGTATTGTCGTGAGTCTAAAAGCCGGCCTGCACCATAAGGTGATTTCCAGAGCAGCTGACACTACAGAGTTAGCACCTGTATAAAAACAAACAAACAAAAAAAAACACGAATAAATAAAAATAGAAGTAAATAACTAAATTATAGTGCTATATAGCTACTCTGCTTACCATTCAGGACAGAAGTCTAAGAACTAATTCTCTAATTGGGGTCCGAAAGAAATGCTCCCCAGGCCTCACTCCAGTTCTGAATGGGTGCTTGGTTTTGCACGGAACAAAAGCCTCTGCCTTCACTTTGGTTTAATTGAGTTTTTCACATGTCAGTGGCTTGCTTTGTGGTCAAACTCTTATCACTCTTATGAGACTGGAAAGAAGAAAATGGAACTATTCTTTAAATGCACATATTCACATTTCCCCCCAAAATGAGGGTCTATTGTATACCAAGAATGAAGCAACCACTGAGCTTCTCATTACATGTGTCTTTAGAGCAGGCCAGCCTTTGTGGCCTGGTAGGCTAAAAACACGAGCAAAAACCTAATTCTGTGGTTTATCGCCTCATGGGAAACCCAGGCCCATTCTAACCCCTCCTCTGCTCTGGGGTGTGTGGTGGAGTGTGTCACGGAGCTTTCTTCCTCTCCTCACCGGGATCACATACCTTAGGCACTCCTGGGGGACACATACGCTGTGTACTGCTCAGAGAAGACCGGGCCTGTGCTGTGTGTCAGAGTCAAGGGAAGCCATGTTGACGAGGGAAGGGCCTGATGTGACCAAAGAACTCTGGGAGCTGGCCTCTCACCCAAGTCCTTAAACCATGGCTCGGTGAGCACAGAGGGGTCAGTCATAGGAGGTTGGGCTTTGGAAGGCGGGATGGCATATTAGTTAGTGGTAGAAACCGCTTGAGGAAAGATGTTTATGATGGTCGCGCTGTCAGCAGGCTGTGCTTCATTATAACAGGGAAGGCACGCTGGAAGGGCCCTGGCTGAGCTAGTGGCAGCCTGTGGCAGGGACTTTTTCATGTGGCCAGGAATGAAGAGCATGTTTAGAAGTAGAGTTGGGTTACAACCTCCAGACGAACAGCCTCTGCTCTGCTGTGCGGTCTAAAACCTTCAGACGAGATCCCATGGGCATCGTTCCTATGAGGCACCTCGCTCCTGACTCCATCCAAGTCCTGCAGCCAGCAGTAGGCCTGCCCACAGTCCTTTCCTCTGTCTTGTGTTCGGTCGGGTTGACTTCCCTACCTGTGTAGCATGCCACTCGTGCTTGCTCAGTGGAAGGTAAGTACATAAGGACTCCAGAGAGAGACTTTAGGAGTCAGAGCAAGGTTTTTTATGCCCTTTCCCCTCACAGGATGACTCACAAAGGCCTGTGTGATGGAGCATCTGTGAGTAGAGTTTGTAGAGTTTGTCTGTTAAGACAACACTGGACGTGTGATGTGAGCCAGAGGCAAACCTGGGCGGTGTAAAGAAGTTGAAATTTGTGATTGTAGCATAACCTTGCCTGTCCTGACTGATGCAAAGTCCCCAGGTGCCTGGAGCTGCAAAGATTGTATACCACAGAGGCCTTTGGAGTCCAGCCTCTGGCAAGCCAAGACAAGAGTCAGAGCACAGTTTAAGTACGGTGGCCATTATCGCCCGAAATTCCTGCTAAATCACTACCATCTTGGCTTCTTCTGTCTTAACAGTCGTTACTAGATTGATCTTGGGTTCCATAATTGCCAGGGATATGTCACCGCCGTGAAAAGTGATGGAAGGTAATTAGGACTTAGCTCTACAGAGCTCGCTTTAAATAAAAAAAGAACAGCTCTCATTTAAAGGCTCTGGCAGTTCATCTGGGTCTGGACAGTGGCCCTGGTTCCCCCTGTGAAATGGCAAGAATGTGGGGACGTACAGGAAGCCCCAAAGCTGGAATGGTGAGCATGCTGCGTGTTCCTTGCTTGTCCCTGACACCCTGTGCTCTCAGACTCTTATTTCCTGTGAGCCTCACAAGAGGGGACCAAGAGGTCTCGATGAGTTGGGATTTGGGAATTTGTGGCCACAGTCAATGGGATCTGGTTGGCTAGAGGAGCTGCCTCTCAGTCCACAGCCCCTGGATTGGACCCTCTCCATCTGAGGTAGACCCTGAGAAGTCTGTCACTGCTTTGATTCTCCTGAACTGTAATCAGCTGGGAAGTATCTCAACAAAGGAAGTATCTCAAGCATTTCAACACCTCTCCCCTGGGTGCGCCTGTGAAAGGCCCTGGGGATAAAGAGGTGGTGAGGGAAGGTCTCTGACTTACAAGCCTGTACTAGGTTGGCAAATTGCAGCTCCTAGCCAAATCCAGTGGCTCAAAACGTTTGTACAAAAGGTTTACCGGAAGGCAGCCATTCCTTCTGCCATTCCATTCGTCTGTCCGTTTCTTCCCTGCAGCCATGGTGGCACTGGAGCTGCAAAGGGGACAGTTGCCTGGCTGTCTATCTGGCCCCTTACAGAAACAACTTGCAGACCTCTTTCAAGTGGATTCTGCATCTTTCTTGGAACCTGACTCTGAGAATTTCTCTTTTAAAGGCCAGTTCTGCGAGGCTTCCGAGAACTATGTTAATGGAGAAGATTCAGATGACAGGGGACAAGCATGAGGAAGGGGGTGACAGCTATCTGCTGAGAGAGCACTGCCTCCGGCAGCTGCCTTCTCTGTCAGTTTAGAAGTGGGGTCTGCCTCTGGTCTTCTGTGCTGCCGGGAAAGCAAGAAGGCAGAGGTGGCTCCCGTCACCATGGCTGATCCCCGGAAAGAGGAAACCAGGCCTCTCTCTGACCGCTGTGTTCTGCACACCTACCTTCCCTTATGTTCCAGGGAGATCCCTTGCCTCCTGGATAGCCAGAGTCTGATGTAGTACAGGAGCTGACTTTGTCTCTTTAGGTCCTCTGGGTTTTCTGATGACAGCAAGCGATTTTGTGCAAGCGCCAAAGAAACCTTTGGCTGTCGTGTCTCTCCCTAGACATAGATGGGTGTGGGAATTTATGAGGTTCCCTTGATTTTTTTTTTTAAAGCTAAGGGGGTATGTGAGAAGTCAAGGGTCAGACAGGCAGGAAGCTCCCACACACCTGTGGGATTTCCACAAAGATTGTATGCACTGTCTGAAATGCCCAGGCTACCTCACACTAGCAGCGAGAGCTGCCCATGGAAGGGTCCCAGTGAGTCACTGTGCCATAAAGACTGTGGTCTTCTAAGAAGCACAATGACCTGGACCTCAGTCCTCACGTGGACAATGAACCGAATCCTTCTTCTATGAGATGTGATCACTCAGGCTGGATACTGTGGCCATCACAGAGACCCAGCCTACATTAACATCGGAGTGGTATCTTTCTCCCAAAGACATCTTGGGCCAGGAGTGGTCCTGGCCTCTATGCTGGGAGGTCTGAGGAGGAATCATCTGCAATCTGTCATTCAGTTCTCAATGGAGAGGGTAGGGAAATCGTACAGGGCCTCACATCCTTCCTCCTGCTCCAGGGTTGTCATGGAAACATATTCAATTCATCTCAGCAAATATGGGCAGCGTCTGAGGAGCAAGGCATGTCCCCACAGAAGCTGGAGGGATGAGGCTGCAGAGATGACTGACTGTGACATGGTTGCCATTTTCCTCAAAGCCACAAAGCAGAGACAGGAGTAAAGAAACTGCCCTGAAGTAAGATAGACAGGAGTGGCGGCAGGGGGATAAAGGAATCACAAGATGATATGTCTGGGTTTACATCTGACCTCAGCCACAAGAAGCAAAATGACTGGCTATGTTCACTAATTAACTCTTTAAGAGGCATTGGCTGAAGACCCAGTGGGTACCACATAGCCAAGAAACAGGGATAGATGAGTGGCTTAGCTGAAAGGAGGCGGCCTTCCTTGTTCTGGTAGAACTTACATGCTCTCATGGAAAGACTGAAAATGAAACTCGGAAAGAAGAAAATGAATGGAGTTCCTGGGAGTGATGGGGCTGAGAAGAAAACAGACAGATGGGCACGCCGACTCAGCACGGTGGCAGTGAAGAGGAGGAACATCAACTTAATGAGAGTGGTGGGAGGTTTGATGAGGCACTGTGTATAATTTAGGGCTGGGGGTGTAGCTCCATGGGAAAGGGCTTGACTAGTGTGCCTGAGTCCTTAAGATTCACCCCCAGTGGGGGTCTATTTCCAGCACCTAGTTCATACACACAAATTATTTATCTCAAAGCCCAGCTTGTGGGAAACTTGTCCTCAGTGTTATTTAGTAGAAAATCAAAACCCAGGTCTGTGATCTGTCCTGATGAATTTGAGGTGAGTGCTGGGCAGAGAGGGACCTGGACTTTACCCAACTCTTGCAAAAGAGTGGGGTTCCAGGAAGCAGGCTGTGTGGCTGATGCCCCTGCTCTTGGTTCCTGCGCGACCCAATAGCATTCCTTTCCGAAGTTTAGGCACGTTCGATTAGAATACCATGAATGGCTCTCTCCCCTCTAATCTACACATGATACAAAGAGAAGGGCAAGCTCCCTTCTTTGTCATCCTTCTCTAGTGTTTTCATGAGATGTGGCGTGGCAATTCACATCTTGTGCACTCACACATGCATGGATGCTGGACAGTGGGAGGGCATGGCAGGCGGTAAGTACAACATGAATCCAGGGGTGTACGGGAACAGGTAGTGGATCAGTAAGAACCTGTGACCCAGGCAGAGAAGTGCAGGGAATGAAACGGACCAGCTGAGACAAGTCAGGTGAGATCTTTAAAACTTGATGGTCTCAGTTCACACTGACACAAAGGACTGTTTGTTTCTCCTCTTTGCAAATGTCCACAATGGGAGACGAAAAGAAATAGTGGCCCCCTGACCACATGGTGGGGATAAAGCCAGCTTGCTTGTGGTTATCACCCACACTGCCCAGAACCCTAGACTCCTTTACTGTCTAGAAGAGCACACGCCTAGAGGACATAATCCGCTCACATATTGATCGTAACAGAAGATAGACACTTGGTACCTATGACAGGCTGGTGCTTTTGCTAGTCATCTTTGTTAGTCGTCGTTAGTCGTTGTAGCATCCCTGCAGCTACAAGGTTCTTAGCACTCTTGTTTAGAGGTGAAAGTCTGACCTCGAGGTGATAGACAAACGACCCGTCCGAGGTCACACAGGCAGTAGCTGGCAGAGCCTGTACTCGAAGTCCAGGCCCCTCTGACAGCTAGAGCAGCAGCTGTCCACACACTCTTGGTGTGATCTTTTTTTATGTTCCTCCAAATTCATATGGTAAAGCCCCAACCCTTGGGGTGATGGTGGTGAGAGATGACATTGAAAAGGTCACTGTGTCACGAAGGTGGAGCCCGCTGAGAACAATGCCCTTCCACAAGGTCTTGAAGAGATAGCATGAGTCTACAGAAACCCAGCTGGAAGGCAGGATTTATGAAGCAGGGCAGGTCTCCTCTAGGCACCAAATCTTCCAGTGACTGCCCTGGGACCTCCTAGCCTCTAGAACCACGAGAAAAAATATATATATTTTAAGTAATGCACTCAGTTTATGATATTTGTTGGAGCAACTTGAACAGAGTTCCCATCTGCCAAATAATGTCCAATTATTGCCTTAGCCCTCTTCTTCTTGGCAGTAGAGGCGGAGGCAAGAAGTGGGTCCTGATGGTTCCTTTGGGAATGACATAGTCTGGAGAGGAAGAAAGTGACTCAGTGGGTGGGAGCAGGTCAAGGTGGGAGTGTCCCTGTGTGGGTCACTGCTTGATGAAGGGTATTGAGTGAGTCTTACCCGTCTGCAACGGGACGGATCACCTCTGCTAAGGCGTTAGGTCTAATCCTAATTTCTGTAACCTATGAACGACAGCTATTGTAGACCAAAAGTTCCTCCAGGTGTAATGAAGTGTCTTGTAATAATGAGCTCGTCCTGGACTATCTGGATGGGCCTGCCATTCAATGTCAAGAGATCTCCGGGGCAGATGGACAGAGGAGGAGGCAGCATCAGCACAGGGAAGGCTCACCTGAAAGGGGTAAGAAACTGAATCATTCTAGAACAGTGGTGCTCAACCCATGGGTAGCGACCCCCCTCTGGGGGTCAAACAACCCTCTCCCAAGGGTCACCTAAGACCATCTGAAAACACAGATATTTCTAGTATGATTCATAACTAACAAAACTGCAGTTTTGAGGTACAATAAAAATAATTTTATAGTCACGACTACAGGAGGAAGTGTATTAAAGGGTCGCAGCATTCAGAAGGTTGAGAACCACCACCCTAGACCCTATATGAAATATGGTGATGCTCGCACACAGGTGCAGACTTCCGGCCTACAGACCCACGAGCGGGTACAGCTTCTGCTTAAAGCCACCCTGTTTGGGGGCACCTTGTTTGAATGGCCTTCAGAAATGAACGTCACGAACTCAGTCATGTGAGATGCCTTCACACAGTCTATTCTAAGAAGCATAGATGTGTCTACACATGAAACAAAGAGGGTGTTTATCTATCTGAAGTGAATCTCCTCTTTGCTCCAGAAGGGAATGACTTCCTCTTCCATGCAGCTAGCAGCTACAGGGCCTGGGTGGGAGCTCCTTGAAGGGCTGGAAGCCATACCCCTAGGTGAAGTGCTTCATTCACGACCACAGACACGGGATAAGACACAAACTAGAAGCAGGTCACATGGCTGGTCTGCCTGCAGACAGCAGTCTTTACTGAGGGGGGGGGTCTGAGCTTATAGCCAGACATCTGAGCAGGCCTGGGTGCCGATGCTGGCCAGGTCCAGGTAGAATTCATGGGTTCCAAGAGCCACAAGATACAATAAACAGTGAGGTGGCACATGGTATACGAACAACACATCAAGCTAAAAACATAATTGATGCCATTTCATAAGACCCTCTTTCAGCCATCTCAGTCCCAAAGGTCCTGTAGAGTACCCACCAGTTGCCACTTGCCCAACATGACGTCATGTCAGCTGACCAAACTAAAAGCGAAGCCGGCAGGCCAGCTCTTTTGGCATCTGCTCCACGTCTGCTTCCTTGTCTTAGTTCACCTTAAAGTGTGACAAAAAGGCTTAGGATGTTTGACCACCTCTGACAGGACAGGTGGTCATGGGACACAATAACACGGACCAGTTGTACATTAGCATGGGCCCTTCCATCTTGAGGCACCACAGAAGAAAAGTCCCCATCCCTGACCCAGTGCTCCTTTCCCAAGAGTCAGTAGTGTTTCCTGTTTCTGTTCTTGGGGCCAATGCATAAAGAAGAGGCCAAAATAGCTGTGAAGGAGACATGTGCTCAGGAGTCCTGGGTTGCAGGACCACCAGCAGAGGCTGCCTACCCTGGAGTTTGTAGGAGCGTGTATTGCTAACGCCGCCTAACCACATACCGTGGACTCTGTGTCTTATAGCACGAGAAAACGAACGCGTTTTCTCACAGTTCTGAAAGCTAGAAACTCAAGGTCAAGTTGGCAGCAGGCTCGGTGTCTTCTGAGGACGTTCTCTTTGTCCGCTTGCTGCGTCCTCATGAGGTCTTTAAACACATATGGCCCTGAGGTCTGTGTGCCTCTGTTAGGGACGACAGAACGGTAGGGCTTTTTTTGATAGTGGGGGTGGATTAGGACTGAGTTAATATCATGTGTCCACATAGACCATGAGATACCTTCACCTTTGACCTTATTCTGGAGTTCCATGGAAGGCTACTTCTCAATGCGCTTGACTTTCACCTCAGTAGACAGCGTGAAGCTGATTTTAATTCCTATTGTGGGTGAATCTCATCCAATAAATTGAAAGCCTGACACCAACAAACAGTTTTTCTCTCCTTTGGTTAAGAAAGAATGCTTTCTGACTGCTGGCCTTTTCTCCAGGACCTTGAGTTTTGCCAACCTTGGAACTCTCCTGGAAACATCGGGTCTTCCTGAGCATCTACCTGGCAGCCTTCAGGCTCAAACAGTATTACTATTCTTGGGTATTTGCCCTTTGCTTGGATTGGAGCTGTATCATCTGCTTCCCAGGGGCTTCGTATTACCCAGCAATTCTTCAGCCTTGACATTTTTTTTCCTGGTCTCCCGAACTGTATGAGCCAATTCCCTGCAGCAAGTATGTGTGTGAGTTCATGCCTTTGTATGCATGCGAGCATTCTATTGCTTCTCCAGGAAAGACCCTGGAGAATCCTGAAGAATTGAGCATCTACTCAAGAGTTTAATTTAACCGCCCTCTTTGAGACCTGGATTCCTAACTAGAATAGTCCCACTCTTGGATAGTGGGGGGTTGGGCTCCAGCTCGAGAACTTGGGCGGACTCCAGCTTGGTTCCTAATGGTGATTAGATAATCCTCTCTGTCCTCAGCCATTGCCCCTTGAGCAGAGAGTGGACTTGACCACCGACTTAGGATGTGAACTCACACACATGAACAGTCCATGAGAAGGTGGGCAGGCATTGGGTCTCTGTTCTGTCCTAGCATGTTCTATTTTCAAAGAATCACGGGACCCAGACTTGGGCTAATGTGGATAACAATGATATCAAGGTGATGGGTAACTTTGGGGGCTCTCCCCATCACATCTCAGTTCGCCCACTTCTAGCTGGCATTAAAATAGTGCCATCTACCCTGCCTGGGAAAGTCATCCAGACCAGGAAGGGGGCATCTGGTTTGGCGGCAGAGGTGGGGTGGTCCCATAGCCACAGCTCTTTTCAGCTGAACCTACTGAAATGTCCTGACTGCCTCCCAACCAATGCCAGCTGCTAATATGGAAGAATTAATGCAGTAATAATTGGGCCGTATTCAGCAAGCACTAATTTCTTTCACTATATCAAATCAAGCCTCATGATTGTTTCTAAATAAACAAGCCATTCCCAGAATGTTGAATCCACCCCCTTGACACACACACACACACACACACACACACACACACACACACACACCAGCAACTGGGTCCTGAATAGCTCTGCAAGGGTCTGGTTAGCCCAGTGTTGGGACTCATCCCTCAGATGACTGGACCTGGTCACATTTTGAAAAGGAAGACGTTGAGCCATGTATCTGGACAGCATCCAAGAGTCTCTGTCTCCACAGCAGGTGCAGCCCTTGCCATTCTCCTCTCTGGGGGAGATGCTACTGTTTCAGCCTTGCCGAGAGAAGCTTTCAAGTGTCAGTGCACTCTCACTGGGGCTAGAGGCCCCTAGGTCAGCTGGCAAGTAAGCCTCAGAGGAAGGCTCTAACAGACTCTTATATGCAGGCAAACAGGAAAACCAAAAAGAGAGTGGAGGGCCAGCCATGCAGGGAGCTCATCTTTGCTGTGCCTGGAGGGGAAGCTGCCAGATCTCAGATGCTGATAATCAAGGACGGACCAGATGGGTGAGGGATGCCCAGTGGGCTCGGGGGTGGGGTGGGGTGGGGTGGCGCTGGTTCTGCAAATAAGATGTGTAACTGCTTGCTGAGGACTGGGGAGGTGCCGCCATTCTCACTGAGGAGTGTTCTCTGTGAAGTCACAGAGGTCATCGTTCCCCTGCCCTCCTCCCTCCCACACTTGCCTGCTCATGTCGTGAACATCCCGTGAATACCCCGTCAGGCCAAGCCCTAGGCTTGATGCTGGGGAACAGAGCAGACACAGCTCCTGTCTTCCTCCTTCTCCTCTGCTGGGTGTTTCCTCCCTGCTTCTCTCCCTCCCTCCCTCCCTCCATCCATCCCTCCCTCCCTCCCCCCACCTCCTCTGCCTTTCCTTATCCTCTCTAGGATTAAGAGCTACATGACTTTGGCGAGAAACTTCATATTCGGTCCAATGGAATCACTGCTTTTGAACCTCTCATTAGTTAATCTCCAAATAAGCAACTGAGGATGCAGAGCCACTTCTTTCTCCCGTAACTTCCATGTACACACAGGAGGACCATCCACTCTGAGATGCAGTTCCCTAATTTGCTGCCTGGCACCCCATTGCCCGGGAGCGGCTTATCCACCCACGGGCTTATAACATCAGTGTCTTATAAAGCTTCTTCCGAATTCCTCCTCTTCCTTCCTGCGCTTATCCTGTCAATCAGGATGAGAGAAAATTAAGTTGTGTGAGTCTGGACATCTCCCTGTGGTGCCGGCTCACAGCCCTGGAGCTGCGGGCAAAGCTGTAAGGTCACCATGTTGCCTGGGTCTGGATTCGGATGCAGAGGGCCACGCAGGATGAGACTCCAGAGCCACCCTCCCCTCTCAGGAGAAAAGACAGCACACCCTGCATGCCGGTGTACACCGCCCAGTGAGTGCAGATGGGGACCACTCTCCTGATCACCCAGCCTCCAGCCGTGGGCTCTGGACAGAGCTGGGCTTTGTCCCCACGGAGGGAGGATTGTGTTGCTATGACTGTGTCACGCGCTTAGCCCTGAGGGTACACCCGTGTAGAAGGGACACCTGTTTTCAAATTCGTACCGAGGAGCTATATATGTCAACTCTGATGAGAAGAAGTTACAAACTGACTTTTAAACACGTTTCCAATTTTTTTTTTTTTTTGTTAGTTTCAGGGTGTACTTTAGAATTGTCATGAATTTAGCGCCACTTTTTTGTTTTGTTATTTCAGGACAGGGTTTCTCTGTGTAGCCGTGGCTGTCCTGAACTTGCTTTGTAGACCAGGCTGGCCCCTAACTCACAGCCTCTGCCTGCCTCTGCCTCCCCACATGCTGGGATTACAGGCCTGCACCACCACCATGTCTAGCTAGTGCCACTTCTTTTTCCGTTGGATACCAGGGTTTATTCTTGTGTGTCTGCCAGGCCCCTGGGACTGTCCTAGGGGACAGTGTGCCCTATCTTTGCAGTGGTTACCTATTTTTCTTTCCACACTGACTTCGGCCCTGATGATGCGAGGTTTTGGTTAATAGAATTGTGGGCAGCTGGGTTCAGTGATTCGCTTTTGTAATCCCAGCACTTGGAAGGCCGAAGCAGGAGGCTCATGTTAGGCTAGTTTAGGCTACCTATAGCGAGTTCAAAGCTAGCCTGGGCTACATATCAAGAACCTGTCTAAAAACGGATAGAAAGCAAAGCTGGCAGAGTAGTAATGCATCGGCTATAAACCACGGCTCTATGAAACATGGCACAGTTCTGCCAGCTGCCCTATGGTGTACCTTCTGCACTGATCATGCCCTCGGGGAATGGTTGCTCTAATATCAGACAGGTACAGAAACCCTAAGCCTGACCTAAAACCTGGAGGCTAGACAAGCATGGGCAGCAGTAGCTGAGCGCAGCCAAGTCACAGTCAACGAACAAGTGTGTTGCTCTGCAGCACTGTCCCAGTACCAGTTCTGGACTGCCTGAAGAAAGGGTCTCTCGTAGCCCAGGCAGGCTTTGAACTTGCTGTATAACTGAGCACAGCCTTGAACCCCTGACCCTCCTGTCTCAACGTTTCACGTGGCAGGATTGCCTCGGTGGTCTGCCATCATGCTTAGTTTTGCCTAAGTTTGAATACCCAGAAATTGTCTCAATCACACCACGAGGTTCGTTTTTACTTTACGTGAAACAAAATAAGGACCCTGAAGGTTAAAGGACTTACATGAACTAGTATCTGGTCTATCTAGCGTCGACACCCATAGCTACCTCAAGTCCAAAGATGTCCCCTTTCTGCCTGAAGGATCTTTTTAATTCATTCATTCATTGCCTGTTTTCATATTTTAAGTGTGTGCAATGTGGGGCACGTACATGTTTGTGCGCACATCTGTTCCATGTACATATGTGTGTGTGCACATGTACTTTATGTACATGATTGTGTAGTGTGTGCACGGATGTGCTGCACGTGGAGGCCAGAAGGTATCATCCTCTATCACTATCCGCTCTACTCCTTTGAGACAGGGTCTCTCTGCGCTGGAGCTCACTGACTGGCCTAGGCTGGTTGGCCAAGGAGTGTCAGGGAATCTGCCTGTGTCTGACACCAGGGCAGGGGACAGAGCTGCACGCCTCTGCTGGCTTTTACACGGATCCTAAAGATCCAGACTCAGGTTACCATGTCTGCCCAGCCAGTACTTCACCAACTTGGCTGTATTTTCTGTCCTCTGTTTAGCAAAAATGATGCCAAGAGAGCAGGTACCTTTCTTCTGCTTCCCAAAGCAGAGAAGGAAGCAACGGGCTTCCATTTTGCAAGACTGCAAAGTGACCTTTCTTTCAAATTGTCAGCTCGCACGAGGTTCTGTTGACACGCTTAGATCTTCCTTTTCTCCCGTGCCCACTCTATGCTTGCTGCTGTTAAAAGTTGGAAGGCTTTGACTAGAACGCCTCTCTCGTTGGCTGGAAATACCTGTGGCGAAGGCCGCGTTTGGCTTGGCACTTTGCTTGTTGTCAGTACAATCAGCTAGTACCAGATGCAGATCACTGAGCCGAGGAGCAACCTCTTTCCTGACAGCTTCGTGGGCAGAAAAAAAAAAAAAAAAACAACAAAACACCTTTGTCTGATGTGTTGTTCAGGGGGAAAAGCGAAGCGAAGAACAGTGTCTATTGTATGCTATTATCTGTGTATCTAAGGAGCTAATCCATCTGTGAGTGTTACATCTTCGTAGAATGTCTCCAGGAGGTATGGCAGGAGCAGGAGGATGACTTCTGGATGACTGCGTCTTTAACGCTTCCTACATTGCTCTCAAAACTATGGATCAACTCTTTAAAGAGAGGGTGTCTGCCCCAGCCTGCCTGCCATTCCCAGGAGCCCCATGCTTGTGTCTTCTGACTTTTAAAAAGTGATTTGAGAAGAGGAAGTAGCCTAAGAGAAGGAGGTGCCTTCTGGAATATTCTCTCTCTTTCCATAGTTGAGGCCATATAAACATCCTGAAGGTCTCTGAGTGAGGAAGGACAGCAAAGACTAAAGGAAGTGACCCAGACTTCAGCCACTGGCTTCCACAATCGAAAGTGTTGCTTCATTCACGAACCCCAGGCTGTAGAGGGAAAGACACGAACCATTCATTTTGGGTTTATGTTTAAAGATCTAACACATCCTCAGATTTTGCTCCAAACGGGTCACCTCGTTTGAACAGTCTTCAGTGGTTCACTTGGACCCGAAGGGTGTTTTTCCTGCTGAATTCTAATCCAATCACCGGAGCTGATTGACTGTTTCAACAACAGACATCTATGTCCATTCATTAAAAAAAAATAAAGCAAAGTAAATAAATCAACTTCCAAATCGCGTCCTTCTGCAAACACCAGCTGCACAGGAAGAGGAAGGCAGCCTGCAAGGGCCCCTGGAGCACAGGCTTTGCTGGCGGTGGAGGAGCGCAGAGCCAAGCTGCTGGCAACACCACCGACAGCCCACAGGAAAGAACCTCGGCGGAAAGCAAGGAGGCAGAACAATTGTGTGAACTTAGCTCCCGTCCTCACCCGTGAACATCTGTCCACAGCGCCGTGTGTCACTTCTCTGACAGAAATCTGTTCTGGGATTCCACACCGTGGCACTCTCCGCCTGAGGGGCTGGGGAGGACTCCCTCAGAGATGGAGGGAGCTCAGGCTCACCTCAAGAGTGGAAGCGGTGGGGCAGGTGAGAAACAGGGTTTCTGAAATCATCCTGTCTGAGATGCCCAGAGCTCTGCCCGCTCTTTTATGGAGAACATCAAACAAAAGCTGGAAGTGAAGAGGTCGCTGGGAAAGCCCTTCTGATGAGGGCCAAAGGGGGAGGGGGGGAAGTGGAGGATGTCATTTTGGGATTGGCCCTTCAGAGGGAAGAGCACTGTGCTTCAGACAGTGTGTTTACAGACGCAGATGTCAGGGGCGCGCAGTTTATTTTTATAGTTCCGCATCTTACATTCCCCCCACTGATTCCCTTATCTTCCTTTGCATCAGAACAGCCAAACAGGATTCAAGTGGTGCATTTGGATGGCTTGCTTCCCTGCACTGTGTCTAGACCCACGACTGTGGCCATTGCCGCTTCATCCTCACAACCTCGGGTCTCACATCTCTGTCTTTTAACTGGAGGACTTTGAACAACAGCTTTGCGGCCTTACAAATCAGTCCGGTGGTAATTATGCTTGCCGATCAGCTATCAAGTTTATGTGCTTGTCAAATTTTGACTGTATGCTTCATTGAAATGTAATTAGAGCCACTTGGAGCTGCTTGGGCGCCAATGTTAAGACGCTGGCCAGTCTTGGTGACCTCAGGCTTCAGGCTCAGCCCACCCTGGGACTCCCTTCCGCTGCTCCACCTGGATGGGGGACTGGGTGAGCGGCATACAGAGTAGAAAGGAAATGAAAGCCAGGAGGAGCCAGAAGGAAATCCAGTGGGGTCAAAAGCCACGTCTGACATTTCCTCTGGGCAGAAGCCGCTGATGGCAGGATTTTAGATTGGAGCAGACTGGACAGGCACATTGTTACGTGTATGAGACTTAAAACTTTAGTCGACAGTCAGCTCACACAGAACCAGCACTGCACTAGCGCTGCTCTAAGTGGTTTACAAGTATTTCCTGTTTTCCTCCTCATAGCAATGTTCTAGATAAGTACAATCACTATACCCAATTATCAGGTGGGAAAATCAAGGCATAAAAAATAAAATAATGTGCCTATTGCAAGAGGAAGAATTTTTTTTTATTATTCAATTCTTTCACCAGATACGAGTTTCCTCTGCTGGAGATAGGCCTCCCACTCCTCGTTTGTTTGGCGAACTCTTCCTCATCCTTCAGCTCATAACTCAAAGGCCTCCTCATCTGCCCTCAGTGAACTGGTGCCCTCACCTTCATCCCGTCTTCCTGGAGCAGCTTTTGCGCTTCCATGCTAGCCCTTAAAACACTCGGTTTTAACCACGGAACCTCTCTGTCTGTAAGTCAAGAGGTACACCTTCCGTTTCTTCGGCTTCACTGCGCCCAGAAAGTCATGAGAGCTCAAGGGGGGGGGGGGGGTGGGGGGGCTGAGTCAAAGTGTCTTCTGGGCATGATGGGACTGCTGTGCTCACGAGCACACAGCAGCTGGGGCCTCCTATGTAAGTCCTGAGCAAGTTGGAGCCTCACAACATTCCAGCGCAGACTGGGCTCGTGCCCTTGAGGAGTCATTGACAGTTGATGGAGTCCGGGGCAGGACCGGTCAGCTTCCTGGGTAGGTCAGCCAAGCTCCAGTGGATGGCCTCGCACCAGTGGATACACAGGCAGCATAAATTGGACTTGGTGGGTTATGGTGGGGGGAGATAGGGGTGGATCTAAGAGGACTTTGGGGGAGGGGTGGGGGGAAATACGATCAATGTACTTTTCATGAAATCCTCCAAGAATTAATAAAAATGTGTTTTTTTTTTAAATCATTTAAAAATTACATTGCTACAGTTTTCGGTTGGCATTAATGACCACCTGGGGGTCTGCCCATAGGCCGTAGGCACCGTTCGCTTCCTTGGCTGTGCCACCTGAGAAAACTTCCAATGAGGATGGTCTTGAGAATACAGCCCGATAACGCCAACGCCGAAAGTCACACTTTGGTGAGACAGAAGGGCCCTTTAAATGCAACAAACGCAAACCTGTGAGCACACAAGTGACAGCTCTGAATTGGTTTGCCCCGGCTAACACCACGGGTCGTGCCGCAGAGGCAAGCTGTCCCTACTGAGCCCTATTCGGACGGCAGGTTCAAAAACATAGTAAGTAAATGGTTGCCATTTACAGCATCTGAATTTGGGGGTCATTTATACACAGCAGTCAACGGCCAGAGTACTTCATTTACTTCATTCTTGTTCATCATTATCTTCTGTAAGTTATGGTTTGGTTTTTGTTGTTGTTGTTTTGTTGTTTTGTTTTTTGCTAGTAAAAATAAAGCTTGAGGGAGCTGGGAGATAACCCAGTGCTGAAAGTGATTGCTGATCAAGTGAGGACCTGGGTTTATAGCCTCGGCATCCACGTACAAACTGGGCATTGCTGCGCACACCTTTAAGCCCGGTACAAAGGGGCAGAGACAGAATCTTTGGGACTCGCTGGGCGGCTAGAGCAGTAAACGAGGATCTCCAGGTTCTGTGAGAGACCCTGGCCTAAAAACATAAAGTGGAAAAGTGATTGAGGAACTAGCTCAAGACCAACCCCTGGTGTCCAGGTCTACCCACACAGGTGAATAATGTTCTCCTCCCCTTCCCCAGGACACACACACTCACCCGTGCACACACGTACGCACACAAGATGAAGCCTGGCAGTCTGAGCCTAAAGCTTTGTAATCATCCCTGGTGGGAAAGGAGCACAGGCTATGAAATAAAGAGTCTCTGTCCAGCACAAAGAAGACCACCTTCCAGCACGGAGACTACCCTACGGCCCCTGACTTCCATAGCCCAGGAGGCAGGCTGAAAGCATGAGGAGTGTTGTCAGTTCCCCGGGGAGGAGATAGGGCAGGTGGGAGGGAACAAACCTGTAAGGCTCTCTGTGCATCTGCAGCCAAGCCGAGCCTATCAGTTGAGGAGGGACCAGGAGAGAAACACTGTCCTCTCCTCGACACAGAGAATCAGCAGGGGATGAAACAGATGGTTCCTGTCACCTGAGGTCTATCTGAATAAGTAAACCCTGCAGCGTGTCAGACACTGACGGCTTCTCTGGAGAAAACCGGTGAAAGGGGGTGGGGGGGGGAAGGAGCTCGGAGAGTGCATGTGGTTTTCCAGTTTAGTGGGGGAAGGCCTTCCTGAAACGATAACAGTGATTAACGTCTCAAAAGTGGTGAGAGAGAGAGAGAGAAAGAGAGAGCAAGACCGAGAATGGCGAGACATAGAAGTCAAGAGCAAGTGCCAAGAGTGGCTGTGAGTGTTTAGGGAGCAAGGGAGCAACAAAAATGGCCAAGTGGCAAACAGGCACTAAGTGAGGGTATTGAAACGGTGGCGCTCTCTGTGCCGGTGTAACAGTATGTGCCAGCACTGTTTTGCTCATAAGTCCTCAGTATGGGCAGAGCTTGGTGGGGGCAGCCTATCTCTGTTCCACGTGACATTAGCTGGGGCACCCTTGGCAAGGATGGGCTGGTTACACACTGACAGCTCCAAGTGGGCTCTTAGCTAGGGGCCTCCATCTTATCCATGCAGAAGCTCCCTGGGCTGAGACTGCCTTCCCCGTGTCCCATGTGACAGGTCAAGGGAGCTGCCAGAGCCCACTGGTGAAGGTGTCATCCCGGCCATCCGGGAGTCAGAGAGGGGAGGCCCCTGGGCTCCCCCTGGAAGGCTTGCCTACTAAGTGAAAGGCCATACTTTAAACTGCCGTAGATGACACTCGCCTTTAGCAGCAGCATTCAGGAGGCAGAGGCAGCCTGATTTTTGTGAGTTTAAGGCTAACCTGGTCTACATTGCACACTGAAGGCCAGCCAAAGCTACAGAGTGAGACCTTGTCTCACAAACAAAACAAAACAAACAAAACAAAATGAAAGCCAATAACTTCTTGCCTGGTCTTCTTTGAACGTGGCCATAATTAAGCAGGTGTTCCCATGCAATGCTTTGCTATTCTCAAACACCAATATCCTTTGGAGAATTTCTGTTAGGGCAGGAGAAGTGACTTAGCAGTAAACAACGCTTGTTACTCTAGGAGAGGACCCGGGTTCCATCCTCAGATCCCACACAGCAGCTCACAACCCTCTGTAACTCCAGTTCCAGAGGCTCCAACACCCTCTTCTGGCCTCTCTGGGCACCAGGCATGCTTGTGGTACACAGACGTACACGCAGGCAAGCACTTACACACATAAAAATAAAAACAAAAACATCTCTCTTTAAAGCTGACATAGAAAGGGGAAAAGAAAAAAACAAGGGCAAAGAGGACGCAGGTGATCAGGCGGGGGTGTGAATGGCTAGCAAGATAGGGTGAGAGGTGGTCAGATTCATCACGTATTTCAAGAAAGAGCTGGCTGGATTTGGGTTTTTTTTGTTGTTGTTGTTCTTTATTAATTACATTTTATTCACTTTGTATCCCCCCTGTGGTTCTCTCCCTCCTCCCATCCCAATCCCTCCCTTCCTCCACCCTCTGCATGCATGCCCCTCCCCAAGTCCACTGATAGGAGAGGTCTTCTTTTCCTTCCTTCTGATCCTAGTCAATTAGGTTTCATCAGGAGTGGCTGCATTGTCTTCTTCTGTGGCCTGGTAATGCTGCTTCCCCCTCAGGGGGAGGAAATTAAAGAGCAGGCCAATCAGTTCATGTCAGAGACAGTCCCTGTTCCTATTACAATGGAACCCACTTGGATACTGAACTGCCATGGGCTACATCTGTGCAGGGGTCTTAGGTTATCTCCATGCATAGTGCTTGGTTGGAATATCAGTCTCAGGAGAGACCCCTGTGCTCAGATATTTTGGTTCTGTTGCTCTCCTCGTGGAGTTCCTGTCCTCTCCAGATATTACTGTTTCCCACTTCTTTCCTAAGATTCCCTGCTGCATTTGCTGTGTAATATGAGAAAGGGAGGGATGGGGACGATGCTGAGTTCTGTGCTCAGCCATTGTCTGCTAGAAAACAAAGAGCCAGGCGTACAGTGTCGCATGTCTGTGATCTCAGCACTCAGGGAGGCAGAGGCAGGTGGGTCTCTGTGAGTTCGAGGCTAGCCAGGTCTATAAAGTGAGTCCAGGACAACCAGATGATCAGGAGTTTTGGGCCAACTTGAAGGTACAGTGGTCGGTGGAACGGAAGTAAGTACCCAAATTTGCAGAAATCTGCATTCAAGAGTAAGATAATAAATTGTAATAGAAAAGTTGGAAGTCAAAAATAAATGTAAGAAGGAAAATGAAACTATATATTATTCTTCTACCTGTAAAAAAAACCCTTCTCTTAATAATTAAATGTGTATCATTCCATGTGTGCCTTATAAAAGATGAGATCACACTGTATATATGGTTTTAGAACATCCATGAGTGAGTGATAGAGTCTGGGCAATTTTTTCATTAATCAATATTTTTTCTTTTTTAATTAAATTTTTATTTTTATATTAATTACAGTGTATTTACTTTGTATCCCAGCTGTATTCCCCTCCTTCACTCCCTCCCAATCCCACTCTCCCTCCCTCATCTCCTCCCTGCCCCTCTCCAAGTCCACAGATAGGGGAGGTCTCCTCCCCTTCCATCTGACCCTAGCTTATCAGGTATCATCAGGACTGGCTGCAATGTTCTCCTCTGTGGCCTAGCAAGGCTGCTCGACCCTCGGGGTTGGGGGGGAGTCAAAGAGCCAGCCACTGAGTCCATGTCAGAGACAGTCCCTGTTCCCTTTACTAGGGAATCCACTTGGATACTGAACTGCCATGGGCTACGTCTGAGCAAGGGTTCTAGGTTATAATCCATGCATGGTCCTTGGTTGGAGAATCAGTCTCAGAAAAGACCCCTGTGCCCAGATATATTTGGTCCTTGCAGAGCTACTGTCCTCTCCAGGTCTTACTAACCCCCCCTTCTTTCATATGATTCCCTGCACGCTAAACAAGGTTTGGTTATGAGTCTCAGCGTCTGCTTTGATACACTGCCAGGTAGAGTCTTTCAGAGGCCCTCTGTGGTAGGCTCCTGTCCTGTTTCTTGTTTTCTCCTACTTCCAATGTCCATCCCATTTGTCTTTCTAAGTGAGGATTGATCATCTTACCCTGGGTCTTCCTTCTTGTTAATATTCATATATAGTAATTTAATTTAATGACTATATAGGGTGTTGCTTCAAATATAAACTCATTAGGCATCTAATCCTATAATACAAAGTTTAAACTGGTTTCAGTTTTTACTGTTAGAAGCAGCAGGTGGGGAAAGGCCTTTGTACAAAGCCATGATTCTTACTCCTTGTGAAAAAGACTCTAGATTTATTGGGCAATCCATCCCTCTGGTGACCAGAGCACATTCAGTATTTTGAGGCTTTTGATACCTACTGCCAATATGTCTTCTGGAAATATTTCACCAGTTTATAGCCCTCTCAGTGGTATAGAATAATGCCCAGGTCTCCATATAATCTTTTTTTTTTTAAACTATGACCCCTAAAATAGTATTTACCTTGGAAGAATGTTCAAATCCTTTCTGCCTCTTGCCTGATGTTTCCACAGTGAGAATATATGCTCAGGTTTATTGGTTGTTGAGCCACAGGGCTAGAAGGATTAACTTCCCATAAGAAGAGTTGGGATGCCATTTTTAAGTTGTTAGAAAGCTTGGCCCTAAAGCAGCATGGAGAGGCAAAGCGGTTGCAAGGGAGGGACTGGAGCACCAGCTACCCTGCCCCGAGTTGTTCATAGTCACCCATCTTTCTTCCAGCCTTTTAGTTTCTAAGAGCACTTATTTTCCCATTTCACAGAACATCCTTGCCAGCTCATCCTCAGCACCCATAGACAGGAAGATCACCCCAGCACCAAATATATTTGGATAGAATCCTCCCGTCTCATTGGCCCCTTCTTGCAAGTTCGGCTCTTACTAGAAATTTGAGTTCCACCCATGCCACTGTCTTCCATTTCACCTTGGATGACACTTAGTGAGCCTCTCTCTGTTTCACGGTGACATTCCCAGCGTAACAGAAGCCCACGTACATTCTTCCTTTCTCTCGAGTCCCTCTCTTTTCTCCCTCTCTGCATCTTTTGTCCATCCAACAGTATTTCCTTCTCCGTCTCCTCTCTAGGGAATTGAAAAGGCTGTGGCTGTCGTCATCTTCCTGTCGTAGGCACAGCGTGATTCACCAGCCAGTGAAGGCTGACTGTTTGACTCCAAGAGCAGGATAAACAAGAACCGCTGATAACACAGGGGAGAGGTTCCTCCTGGGCAGCGTGGGTTACATAAGAGGCATTGTTCACCTTCAGAACAATGGTGTTGGAAAACAAAAAAAGACCAGAAGAATGAGTTAGCACCTGAACAAACGAGGTGACATTTGGGAACGCACTGGTTTACGTAGACTATTTTCAGGGCCTCCAAAAGTTGAGTCACGTTTTTCCCTTTTTGCTTAGGGCTCATTTGATGGTCTCCTTAAGGCTCCAAGGAGTTTAAAGAGAAGGAAAATGTTTTGGCTCATTAGCACAATTTTCATCCTTCAGAAGAGACTGGGGAACAAAATCCAAGTCCTAATAATGAAATACCAAGCATGTTGCTTAGTGCCAGACTAGGATATAGTTTGTAGGAAAATAACCTCTAGTTTTATATGCTGTTTATCCAAGACTTCCATATGTGAACACACAGGCACAGGTCCTGGCTCCATTATTAAAAAAACAAAACAAAACAGAAACATATGTATATCTAAAATGTGAATTATGTCTGTAAATTTTGTGGTCTCATCCTGGAGAGAAGCTCTCATGACGAGGGACTCCCTCTCTGTCCCTTGTTCTAAGTAGAAGCTAGAGACTGTCATTAGTCCCGAGCAGAGGAGCATGGGCCAAAGGGTGACAGGAGAGGAGTTATCCCCCATGTCAGCTGCTGGGTGTGATGCCACAGAGATGAACGCCCTCTGCGTCTGCCTCTCTGCTCCGGGAAGTGAAAGCCAGTGACACATGTCAATACGCTCATGGCGCTAGATGGAAATGAAGTGGGGCTGTCTGGATCAGACGCAAGAGCGGCAGAGCTCAGGATGTGGCTGCCAGATGGTACTTTAGGAACTGGGCACATGGGATGGCCGCTTGGGGAGGTTTGATTAGCAGAGACAAGTGGCCAGGCACCTCTGGGTGCCACCTTTTCCCTTTGTAAGGACTCTTACTGCAGTGCATGCTCCAATTTTCCTTTTAAAAACCCATTAAACACACAGCCTTTCCCCCTTTTCCTTTCTACTGGACTTACTGACAAGTGTCTGGAGGGATCTTGGATAAAGGGTACCACCAAAATACGGAAAAAAAGAAAGGGGAGAGGCTGGTGAGGGAGCAAAGCCTCCTTGCAGGGATTTTGCTTATAGGTGCATTTTGTTTAGATTTGTTTTAGTGAGGGATGACATTTCTTTCAAAAGATACGGTCGGACTTGAGTGAGAAGGGAGCCGTTACCTAGACTTACCTTAATATTCCCTGGGAGCATGCTTTCGGGGTAAGTGCTTGGCCGTGCCAGAGCACAGCAAACATACTTATTTTTCTTTCTCCTGGGTAAATGGGCAAAATACCTTTAACATCCCAAAACCCACATTTGCCATTTTAGCTTCATAATTTACAAAGTGCTCTCCTACGGACTGGCAACTCCTCCCAATCATAGTATCTGATACAAAAATAGGCCAAAGGCGTGGCCCTGGTTCTGGTCGCACAGTGACCATGCAGCCAAGCCCTCGGCCCCAGAGGTCCTGCCTAGCCTGACTCTCCGTTAGCTACCACTTCCTACCAAATATCCACTCCGTGACATGTGCTGTACACTTCCTGCTTAACCCTTCGCCGTCTCTAGAGTAGGCCTCGCTGTTGTCCATCAGATGACAAAACTGAGGCTTACAGGGCTCGTGGTCACGTCTAGTGCAACTAATTTTTAATTTTATTTCTTTTGTTTTTATTTATTGTAATATATACATTTCCCCCCGGAAACAGAGTCTCACTATGTAGCTTAGGCTGGCTTCAAATCCATAATCCCCCTGCCTCAGCCTCCAAAGTGATGATGAAACAGATGGGTGTCTCGTGCCTTCCCAGATGCAGACATTCCAGTGACTATATGGCTATCGACGGCAGCCTTCATGCTTGCCTGCTCCCAGCAGCAGCTGTAGCTGAAGAAGGCTTTTAGACAGGCCCATTTCTTTCGAGTTTTAGAAACTCTCCCTGGAATCGGTACCAGCTCCTGTATTAGTACCCAAATTTCCTTGCATCTCTAGGGTCTCTTTTGGATCAGGAATTAATGACTTTGCTAGTGTTAATGTGATTTCTGATTAGCCACCTCAGCATGTACTTGGGGGCTTCTGGGAAGGATCAGGCCTCAGTGCCAGTGCTGATGAATCAGTCTTCTCTATCAGAAAGGTCCCCAAGTGACCCCCAGGCACATTAACCTGCTGTAACGCGGGGCCCAGAGCCCTGAAGGGCACAGAGCCGAATCCCAGCTACACACAGGAATCCTTGAGGTCCCTATGTAGAATTCCCACAGTGGGAGGCTTTGCAAAGTATGGGTCCATAGACCCTACTCTTGAGGACCCAGGTTTACTTGTCACCTGGGTCTCAGGAGTTCACCTACTTCCACCAGATGACTATAGATAGAAGCCGATGGTGAGAACTACTGCTCTGAATCTGCCTCCGGGCAGATTCAAAGTTCCGCTCACTCATCCTGTGCAGTGCAGCAAGCTGAGGAAGAATTGTAACAGAAGTGGCAATGCTCATAATGAACTGCCCTGACTCCTCCCCTGGATCCCACCGCACTGGTTTGACTTTCTTTCTTTTCTTTTCTCTTTTAAAACTACACTCTGATTAAAGAGGGGAGGTATTAGTGTGATGTTGTATACCCCAGCTTTCTGACCAGAAACTTTGTCATTCAACTACAAGGCCTGAGTGTTATTCTAACTGTTCAGAGATAGGATAGGCTACCCACCCAGAAAAGATTGTCTAAAAGAATATGGATGCCACAGAAAATTCTAGACACAGCAGAGGACTGGCTAGTGAGGAAGAGCTGAAGATTTTGACTATGTCCAATCTCTTAAAAAGCCTCTTATTGCATATAATCTTGTAGTTAGGCTGTAGGTGATATAAAAAATACACCACCTCATTGTCTAAGTCAGGGGATTTAGTTATGGTCTTATTTTTCCCCTTTCTGTTCTGGAGACAGGGTCTATGGTATTGAAGGCTGGCTTCAAACTTGCTATGTACCCAAAGGAGACCTTGAACTTTTTGATTTCCCTGCCTCTACATTACCACACCTCATTTTATGTGATTCTGGTGACTCAAACCCAGGGCTTCATGCATGCTAGGCAACTAGGCTACCAACTAGTTCAATCAATGGAGCTATATCCCCAATCATTTATGGTCTTGCTTCTTAAAAAAAAAAAATAACGTGTATTGAGACAGGCAGAATTGTCGGTGCTTGGAAGTGACCTGACTGACAGTAGGTATGTTTGAACACTTACTGAGTAAAAGTGAGTGGGGAGGTGTCAGTAGAGACACGTGATTGTCACCGATCCAGTTGAGTGTGCTCTGTTAATTGGCACATTCTAAACATCTCATTTAATCTTTGTGGCCACTTCTTAAGGGGTACGACTTTATCGTTTGCTTCTTAGCTTTCAGTTACTCACTGAAGTTGAATATCGAAGTCAATGGTGGCAACTCTTCAATGAGTAAAAGAGTTTCATTCATGAAACACATTTTTGTGTGTGCCCTAGACACTACCATAGGAGTTTGGAATACATCAGGAAACAAAACAGAAAAAGACCTCCTACCTTTGCAAATTTATGCAATTATATAATAAATAAATAACATAGTATGTAAAAGGCAATTAAGTGCTATTTCTCAACACGAACAAACACAAATGAAAGGGCTGTGGTGGTGATGAGCTGTTGTGCTAGCTTGGTGTCAGCTTGACAAGGCCACTATACAGCCATTTAATCAAATACTAATCTTGTTGTTACCAGAAAGATATTCTATAGATGTGTTTACAACTTAAGGCTAGTTGGCTTTAGGTAAAGAAACTCACCCTTATATAGGCCTCACCCACTCTGTTCAAAAAGTTGGGTTAACCTGGAGCCTTCAGTCCTGGCTCTCACATGAGTTTTTGGTCTGCTGCCTGACACCTGTTAGATTTGAAAGTTTCCTAATTCATTAAAATAAATCTCAGATGAACCCTGTCTAATGTTGATTTTGGTACCAAGAGTGGGGTGCTACTGAAATTAATGCTTGAAAATGTGGACACAGTTTTTAGCATTGAATGATGAAAAAAGGGTAGAAGAATTTTGAGGCACAAGAGAGAAAATGGATAGACCACTTGCCTTCTTGAAGAAATTGTCAACAAATATATAGACATTAAAGAAAATTCTGAGGGAGTCTCGGAAAGAAGAATTGTAGAGAATGCTTCTAGTGTCTTAGAGACAAATGTAGATGAGAGATAGATGATAGATGACAGATAATAAATAGATGATATATCCGTATATATTATATAACAGTCATTGACAGAATATTGTTTTAGATGTGGATATTAGCAAATATTCCTGGTGCAGTCTCGGGTAGAATGAGGAACGGGTTGTCAGACACTAGAGAAAGGAGTATTTTGGAAATAGTGGCACAACATGTAGCTTTTTGTGTTTCTCTGATGGGTGAAAACAGTGTTTATAAGCATTGACTTTTAATCATTCTCAGGCCTGATAAACTAGTGGAATTTGCCCTGTTGGGTCATGAACATGTCTTAGACTAGTATCCTTTTATTCTTTCTATTTCCTTCTCTTGGAACTGGGAATATCTTTCTGATCCCTGTGTCAGTAATAGTGTTTAGTTGCCTAGGTTTCACAGTTTAAAGATGGAAAAACATTTCATCCAAGACGGCCGTACCTGCGGTCTCAGCCAGGCTTGGTTTAAAACAGATGAGACTTGAGACTTTCTGAGTAGATGTATACTTTCTATTTAGAATTAATCCTAGAATGGGTGAAGAATCTTGAAGATGTTGGGCAGACAGGTGACTGTATTTTTTTATGCAGATCAGCCTGGAATTTTAGAAGCCAGATGTCAGACATTGCTGTCCTCTAAGTTCATTCAGATCCTGAACCTCAAAACGTGATCTGTTTGGAAGTAGGGCTCTTTCGGATGGAACCCACTATGGCTACATGTGAATTACAGTGGGCTCTGACCCGGTGAGTGGTGTCCTAGTAAGAAAGGAAAACACTGGGACTGTAGACAGGTGGCTTGGCAGTGAAGCGGGCTTGCTGTTCTCCCTAGCACCCACGTCAGGCAGCTCACAGCCACCTTGCCTCCAGCTCTCATGGACTGTGTGCCCTCTTCTGACCTTCTTGAGTAGCTGCATACACATGGCATACACTCTCATGGACACACACTTACCCATAAATAAAAATGAAAATAAATCTAAAAGAGGGAGAGAGAGAAAAAAAAATCACCCAGGGAGATGCCACATGGAGGTGGAGGTGGAGATTGGACTGATAAATCTACAACTCAAGGAATGCTGAGGGCTGTTGTCAGCCTCTAAAGTCCAGTGTTATTTTTGGATGAGACGAGGAAGGTTTCCCTTCTAGAACCTTCAGTGATGAAGATGCCCCTTCTTTTGCCTTGAGTTTGGACTTACAGGCTTTAGAATTCCGAAAGGCTAAACTGCTGTTTTCATATACTAAATCTGTGATCTTTTAGTTTAGTTATCCATAGGAAGTGAACTTAGCGATTTAGACTGAACAGTTGAAATCTGAACAGTCTAGCACGATGGGGCAGTTGGCCAAATGTGTGTCTGGGAGCAGGATTCAAACAGAGAGCACAGAGTAAGGACTCTACCATAAAGCCGTTTTCTCTCTCTCTCTCTCTCTCTCTCTCTCTCTCTCTCTCTCACACACACACACACACACACACACACACACACACACACACACGAAACACAATCTTTACTTTTAACCTCTCTTCACAATAACACCTGGGGTTTGCAGATCGCTGAATATGTCGAGTAAATTTTGGTTATCTCTGAGAGAGGTGTGTGTGGGGGGCATGCTAATTGCCTTTCCCCCTGTTTCTTTTTAGTTCCACCCCTAAGAAGATCCGGGCCAGGCCTTTCAGAGCAAGTGCTGCACAGACACCTTTATGCTTCAAAGGCAAAGCCCAAACCTCTGCCCAGGGATTTGGGTCGCCCTCTGATACAATCCAGTGGCCTGAATCCAGAGTCTGGCTGCCCAGCAGTGTTCCTAGCAGAGGCATGGTGCAGGCCCCACTTAGCCCTCATTAGGCATTGGCTGCAGCTGGGAATGAGAGCCAAGAGAAGAAGAGGCAGCTGCAGGCACCTGAGTTCTGAGTTCTCCCCTTCCCTCTTCTCCTCCATCCTTCCTTCCTTCCCTCCCTCCCTCCTGTCATCTTTCTACTTTCTTAAAACACCCAACAATGTATATTAATTGTACAAAGTAATGGGTTTCATGATGACGTTCTCATGCTTGCATATAGCACGCTTCACTCATATTCACTCTGTCCTCTCTCTCCCTCTCCCACTAATTCCAAACAATTCCTCATTCCACTTTCATGTCTCTCCTTAAATGCAGATTCTGCAGGAGAGAAAATATGCAATTTTTTTTTTTGCTTTTTCTGAGTCTAGTTTATTTCACTTAACACAATGACCTCCAGTTCTACCCATATTTTTGAAAATGACATAATTTTTGCTCTTTTATGGGGGGTTGAAATATAAATATATATGTATACACACCACACACACGTATAATTTTCTTTGTTCATTTATCCTCTGCTGGAGAGCTAGGTACATTCCATATGTTAGCAGCTGTGAATGGTTTTACATAAATATGGAAGTGCAGATATCTCATTTCCATTGTATGGTAACTTTGATTCCTTTGGGTAAACACCCACAAATGGGGCTTGTTCTGTTTTTAGTTAGTTTTTAAGACCCTCTATAGTGATTTCCATAGTGATAGACTAATTTGCATTCCCACCATCATCATGTAAGGGTTCCTGGCATCAGAAGCAGGGAGATTGTTCTGCCTAACCTTCCTTCTTATAGAGAAGGGTTTTGAGGTGGCTTATAAGAAGCTAAGGAACATGTACTGGGAGGAAAGAGAGAGAAAGTCAGTTGACAAGAGGAATAATTTTGTAGCTGCAAAGAGTGGTGTGAGAAAATGAATCTCAAACAAGCCAGTTGTTAGAATGGCCTCAGGTCCCAATTTGAATGAAATAGGGGAGAAACGGCTCTTGGATTTGGGAGTGAAACTGTGGAAGGAGAATAATAATTATTACTATACTGATGAGAGCGGTGGTGATAGCGGCATATCGGCAGATGAAGGATAAAATACTAATGAATTGCATCTTCTGTGGTGTCTTCTCACAATCGCCATTTCATTCATGCCGTGCACCACTCTGATAGGGTAGGGATTAAATCATTTTACGGAAGGAAGAACTAGAGGTTGGAGAGAGAGAGAGAGTTCTGCCAAGTACGTTAGATTATATTAATATGCAAGCATATTTTCTGAGGCTGGAGGCAGGGCATGACTCAATGGGCAGAATGCTTACTATGCTTGCTCATGCCTGAGTGCAGATCCCCAGCGTCTATGTGACAATCTGTGTGTGACTACAAGAGCCCGTGACCCCAGCCCTGGGGGACAGAGACTGGAGGACTGAGGTGGCTAGCAAGCTGTCAGTGAGCCTAAGGTTCAGTGAATGAGCCTATCTCAAGGGACTAAGGTGGGAGGTGATAAAGGAGAACACAGAAAATGCTGCTCTGGCCTCTGCATACATGAGCATCCATGCGTCTACATACATACATATATGCCAGACATACACACACTGTTAGTTTGACGTATGTATTTTTCCTGTTGCCCTGCGTGGGCCTTCTGTCCATTAGTTCCTACTCGTAGACAACTTCACGATCACACCTGTTCATCTGAGATCCGGCTCACCCCGTAACTTGCTATAACAGCTAAAATGCTGTGTGAGTGACATGTGCCATTGTCAGCGCTTTAAAACCCTCTGCACGGGTCCTCCACTGATCTTCTCCATCTGGAGAGAAGCGGGGCTGTCAGCCTGGCAATGGAGGCTCAGCACAGGTCTGTAGCCAACGGCCCAGAGTGGATTGAGAGCAAGAAATCAGCCTCTCATGCCACAAGCTACCAGGACATGAGGTCTGATGTGTAGTGTAGCTTATCATGACAGTAGACCCAGGACATGAGTTTTCTCCTAGGTTGTATGTTCAGAATCCTGTTGTTAGTTCTTATTATCTTTGATTTCCTTTTCCTATTTAATACTCAATCCATCTTTCCTGTGAGATGTTTCAGATTTCTCTGGTTTTCTTCCTAATCTGTGCCTGTTGCTTTGTGGCTCTTCTGTAAGGCTGGTGTTCACTAAGATGCTAGCCTTGGGTCATCTTGCCTAACACATTTTCTCCTGGCAATTACCTTCTTGTACCTGTCTTCATCCATACATGGGTGGGCTCAACGGGACTCAAAACTGTCCACTTACAAAGCTGGTAGCACAGCCTGAGGGAAACATTGGATCGGGCCCAAGAGCTATGGCGTAAACAACCCCAGTAGAATGGGAATGGTTATCAGGTGTGAGTTTAAGGCAAAACAGTTGAGAAGTGGAACCAAGTGAGGAAGGAGAAATGAGGTAGCTGAGGGTAGGAGTGAATCAGCCCTTTCTACGTCTCTTCTAAGTCCTGGACCACTTCGGTTAGGTTCAAATATAGAAACTTTGGAGAAGGAAGCAATAAAAAAGGAAAGAAGTAATTGTTTTGGGAGGAGAATGTCTCTAGATTGAAGAAACTGAATTCCACAGTGATGGGGCAAGCATGTCTGTCCAGCATGCGGACTTCGGAAGGAACAGCACAAATGTCTCTAGGATGGGTAGTGGCATTGGCACTTGCCTGTTTGACTGGGAGCAAGGCAAAGCGGTGGCACATAGGCGTATGAGCCACAAACATAGAAATTCGAGCAGAACACAAATTGGACATGTCCCCAACCAGTTTAATTTTTGTTCTCCAAGCCCATTTCTTTCTTCCATCTAAACATGGCTCTCAGGGAGTATTTGGAAATCTGTGTGGAGAGTGGAGGACTTTGTGGGTGTTGCAATGACTCGGCAACACTATTGGCATTTCATGGAGTGCGGCCAAGGATGCCAAATATTTTTAAATGCATGAGAGAATCCCACACATTTTCCTGAATGAAATGTCATTAGCACCTCTCTTAAGAAACATGGAGAATGTCATCCTTGGATACCCAACTGCCCAAGTTAGAAAACTGGGTACCATCCAAGATCCCTTCCTCTCTCTTCCCTCACCCAGCTGAGTTGTCACTGACTTCTGTTCATTTTGCTTCCTAAATGTTTCTCACATCAATGCCCTCCTCTTCATTCCCAAGTCTTCCTCTCATCTCCCAACTAGGCTGCAAGCTCTGCCTGGCAGACACCCTGACTGCCAAATGCATGCCAGGCACAAGGAAGATGCCACAAAATATTTGTTGAATGAATGCCTTCCCCCTCCCTCCACTGCTCTCTTCCTTATTTAGAATAAGCCTTCTAAAAAAATAAATAAGTAAAACATATCTGATCAGGCTACTCTTGGTTTTTTAAATCTGTCATCTGTCCCCTGCCATGTTCAGAGTAAAGATTAAACATATTAGTGCACAACAACCTGACCTCACACCAAACCTCCACCATCTCACACCAATCCTCCGTGGGAATCCTTTGCTCCAACTTTTTCAGACTATCATTGAGACCTGCAATCTTTTCTTTTCTTTTCATGTGTTTTCGTTTTTGATTTATGGAAACTGATTAGCATAGGCTAATCCAAAAGCTAAAAGTCAATATAGCACAGAGCTTATAAGCTCCCAAACCTCTACTTTCTCTTCTCCAGTGCTGGGTTTATAGGCAGATGCAACCCCTCTGGACTGGGGTTTTGTTTTGCTGTGCTGAGGTTACACCTAGGGCCTCATGGAGGCTAGGCCGCTGCTCTACCACTAAACTATAGTCCCAGCCATCTCTGAGTTTTTTTCAACTTGGTGTACCATTTCCTGTATTGGACTTACCTTTCTCCTCTTAACGGCTAATTCATAGTTTCAACCTAGACAAAGTGCCCTCTGAAAAGCTTCGTGATTGCCCTTCAGGCAACTTCTGGGCTGAGACCCTTCACTCTTCTTCCATGGCCTCTCTGTCTTGTGCCTCTACACACTGTAAGCAATTGCTGTTATGTGCCCCCTGTCGGCACTACACAGCGGTACACTTGTGGCCTGAGGCCAGCAACTGTTGTGTGTGTGTGTGTGTGTGTGTGTCTTTTTGTTTGTTTGTTTTCATTTCTCCATCCCCTATATTCAACATAATCCTTAAATCCAGTAGCTCAAATTAATACTCGCTTATATAGTCAGAGAAAGCTATCTCAGACAAACCTCTAGACCCTGGTCCACTCTTGGGATGCTTAGAAATAAAGGAAAATGATTTCTGGGTTGATGTGTTTCTTCTGGAATGAGGGAGTTCTGGCATGGTTCTGGCAATGAATGACTAAGCTTCATTCAACTTTTAGAACTACCTGGATGCTCACTGTATCCAGAAATAGGTACAAGAACAGGTCCACGGATTTTTTTTTTTCTAGGTGGAGGCAGATGAGGGGCATTGCCAAGGACTCATAGCATCACAAAGTATTATTCTAAGGTCAGGTTCTCGGAGGCAAGCTGGCCGGGCCTCAGGAATTTAATTAAGTCAGAGTGAGTGTGGGGTACTTCCGCGTAGCCAGAGTCTCCTGTCACCCAATGGGTGTCATCTAGGAGCTAACCAAGAGTGTCAGGAAGGTGTAGCCAACTTTCTTCCCATCTCAGTCATCAGCCAAAAAGCAGGGAGCCTGAGCTGGTTCCCGGGAGGAAATCTGGTATTGGGACGTGTTGTTTATCGGCAGCACCACCTGGCAGTGCTGGAGTCACTGGCGTCTGTTAAAAAGAGGGGAAGGGAGCCAAAATAATAACAGCTGTCACTTCCAACACCTGGATGGGAGAAGGGTGAGGGAAGCTGCAGAGGTCATTTGGAATCCAGCGGCTCGAGTCTTTCTGGTGTCTGAGCTCTGGAAAAGGCATCTTCTAGTCAGCATTCCCACCGGGACTCGCTCAAGGGCAGACAGGAAGGCGCGCAGCAGCCAAGACGCTGAACGCACTGAGCTGAAACTGGTGGCTCTTCCTGCCTCCTCCACCAGACTACAAGTGGCCTTAGAGGTTTCAAGCTGTGGTGGGACTCTCACAGGGTCTCGGAAATAGCAGGGTGATGACAAACCAGATACCTGTTTGTGAGGTGTACTTAAGAAAGGGTGTAGGGGAGGTGTCATGCCCCGAGGATGACCCGGGAAGCTATTGGAAGTTTAATTGCCACGGAAAAGAGGAGATATTTTCTTCAATGGTACAGCCACTAGGAGGTTGCCCGTTCCCCAGTAAATGATTCCTCACCTATGCATATGCAAGTGACCCTAATTAAGCTCAGTGAATATATCACACACACACACACACACACACACACACAGAGAGAGAGAGAGAGAGAGAGATATGAAAGTAGAAGGGAAAGGTTGGGAAGAAAATGTCCAGTGGGAGGGAAAGGGAGAGGGCAAAGGTGAATATGATCAAACTACTTAATATACATGAGTAAACTTGTTACAGAAATTAAGTAAAATAGATGTTTTTAAAGAATGATTGAGTTAGCAGGCAGTGCCTGGTACGGGCCAGCAGAACCTTGTGGAAATAAGTAATTTATGAATGAGGAGCTAGGCGTAGAGTCATGTCACTTCTGTAAGCCCCAGCACTAAAGAGGCAGAGACAGGAAGGATTCTGGTGAATCTGAGGCCAGCGGGGCCATGTAGTGAGTTCCAGGATGGCCAACGTTACATGTGAGACCCCTTCTCAAGACAAACACAAAGACCAAAATCCAAAACTGATCCAAAGGAGATGAATGAGGAGCAAAGGGCTAAGTGACACAGTGGTTTCAAGAATGCAGAAGGTCCTGAGTTCATCTCTAGCCCTGAAAAATGGGGGTAAAAAATAATAAGTGAGCAAAATCAGCTGGGTCAGCGTAATGTCATACCCGGTTTAACTTTCACGCTGATTTCCTCACTAGTTTTTACTAGGACAATGGGACACACAATAAAATGACTTTCAGCAGAGAAAACAAACTTCATTAGTTACCAAATCTGTTGCTCTTGGAAAGTTCCTGTTTACATGGTTTTTACATGATTTTTTTTTTAAAAACCAACTGTTTTTTTTTTTTTTTCATGATCTCAGATTAGTTTAGTTTCTCTAATTTGGTTACATAAAGAAATATTTCACTTTTTGTGCAAGATCAACTTTGGGAAAACAGCTTACTAAACTCTGAGTATTGATAATGTGGAAATGTTCTTAATTTGTGTTCTGTAATTTGTTGTGGCGTTTTAGGACATCTTGTTTGGGGAAGGAATTACCTGGACATCACAGTGGGTACGTAGATTTGGCCTTCAGACAGATACCTCTGGCTTCATTTCCATTCTCCCCACCTCTGCCTAAGACTAAATCCTAGAGAAACCACTGCCAAGCAGCCCTTTGCGGATCTGAAAAATCAAGAGAAATCAATAGAAAAGTGAAACAGGGAGGTGGTTGGTAGTGAAGGAAGCAGAGATGAGTCTTTAAAAGCCAACGAAGCAATGAGAGCCGGGCACCATCTTAACCACCAAGTGTTACAGCGCTGCCAGCTGCAAGCTCGTAAAGCAAGCAGAAACTCAACTACGAAGACAACCCAGCAACAAGCTGTGTGGAAATGCAGAAGATTTCTATCTCACCAGCCCAGGAAGAAAGGAGATTGCAAGATAGAGGGCGTCATGAACAACATGAACAACAACTGAGTTCCAAATCTCCTCAGTGCTCCAGCAGGAAACGAACAAGAATCGCTGCTTCACTTCTGGAGAGAGAGAGAGACAGATACACAGAGAGAAACAGAAAGAGAGAGAAACTGTGTGTGTGTGTGTGTGTGTGTGTGTGTGTGTGTGTGTGTGTGTGTGTTAATCCCTCTGGCTTGTGGACTTTCTAGCATGTAGGAGGGTTATTTTCTACACCTCCAGAGAAGGTCGATTTTCTTCAAGTACTAAAGGGGTCCCAAAGCTAGTGTTTCCAGGCATGCTGTTCTTCAGGCCTCCGCCTCATGTCTTATTTAAAACAAGTCTTGGTTTAACTCTTGCTCCAGATCCTGACATCAATTTACCATTCCCTGTTCCACATATGGGAAATTTTAATTGCCGGAGATGTGCGAACACTCAGGTTAAAAGCCGCAGGTATGAAGTTGTCTTTCTTGGGACAACACTGTGTTTGAGTGAGTGTGATGATGGGACATGGGGAGTGCCTCTCGGAGAGCATGACTAGTTTATGAAACTTCTTCCTCATGCTGGAGGAGAGCAGGCCGGCTCCTGGGGCAGAGCTTGCTTTGAGGGGGACTGTGTATAGCATATGGAAGAGAAAGCTGGGATCCCCAAATACTTGAGGTTGTTTCTTCAAGTGGCAGCTGTGGTGCTGGCAGTTTTCAGTGATGGTTGTGTGTGGTAGAGTTGTACTTGTGGCAATGGTGGTTGTGACTGTGGTATGGTGTTGCGGTAGGGTGATGGTGAGGGTGGTGGTGTGGTGATGGTAACGGCAGTGGTTGTGTGTGGTGCTGTGGTAGTGACTGTGTGGTGATGGTGGTGGTGGGGTAGGGTAGGGTGGTAATATCGCTGGTCAAATGCCTTCTTTTTTTTTTTTTTTCTGAGAGCCGGGAGCAGGGAGTTCATGTCCGAGTCAGAATTTAGCAGCAACAGAGCTTGGATTGTCTCCTGCGCAGCCTCCTGGCACAGGACCCTGTTCTAGAATCTGAATGCCTGAGCCTTTATTCCCAAGCTTCAGTTACGTGGCTATGGACAAGCTACTTAGCCTCTTTGGTCTTGGTTCTTAGTGAGTATGAAATGGAAAGAAGAAGAAGAAAATATCTACCTTGTAGCGTTAGCTACAGCTGCTGATATAATGCATGTGAGCGTCACTCACGCTCAGGGCGAAGGTCATGTAGATAGATAACCAAGAGCACAGACCTCATGCTTTTCTGCACCAGTGCTTCTCAGCCTTTCCAGTGCTGTGACCCCCAGCCACAGCAAACGTTTCGTTGCTGCTTCATAACTGTGATTTTGCTGCTGGTATGAATTGTAGTGTAAATGCCTGATATGCGGGATATCTGATATGCGACACCCAAAGGGGTCATGACCCACAGGTTAAGAGCTGCTACCCTAGACTGACCCATCTCACCTGCTTCTTATGTATTCACTGTGCCATTCTACTGACGTGGCCTCAGGCAAGGCACTCTACAGTTCTGCGGTACTTGACAGTTCTGTGTCTAGGTTATTCTGTAAGATTCAGTAGGTATGATGTGCTGACTAAATTAATTAGTGTTTTCATCATCCTACTATTTACATTTATTTTATTGATATTTATTACTTTATTAATAATTATTAATACTGCCCTTTGCGAATATTAATATCGCACACACTAGGTACTGCACAAATGCCTCTACCGACATCACACCCCAACCTTCTGAGGATTTAGCAAGTAAGCTGTGGTTATAAACATGACCAGGGGGAGATTTGAACTAGGTTGTGGAGATAGCCAGGACAACTGTAAGAGAAGGGGTGGCTGGGCTGTGCCAGAGAGGAGCTGGGAGACTATAAATGGCCCCTTTGAAGATGATTTCTTCTCAGTGTATCAGAGGAACAAAACAGAGGCTCAAGGCAAAATTAATTAATGTTACTGACAGCCAAGTCCTACCGTGATTACATGACTGATTTTGCTGCAACCACTGTAAAGAATCTGGGGGTCCCGGTCTGGAATCACTAAGCCCTTGAAAATGGTTGTGGTATTGCTTCACGGTTTCATCTGCTTTGATCCTGACAGTGGGTTTCTTTTTTTATTTGGTTTCAGTGGAGTTCCTGCCGGTGATCAGGAAGCATCTAATAAGAAGTGGCCTCGGATGAGACAGGGTCACTAGAGCATGTCTTGTGAAATAGCGTCAGTTTTAACTGGCGAAGGAAGCTTTGTCCCATGTCCCAAAGGAACAATGGCTGTAGAAAAGGCCCTTTCTTTGTTTTATTTTATCTCAAGATCTGGAAGGCCAGAAGTGAGAGATGGAACCCAGAAGAAGAGGGAAGGATTGGCAATCGATTTCTCCCCCCTGCCACAGGTGGCACCCAGCTATTTCTGGCTCATCTTTGTATTTGATCCTTTACCATGTCCTAGAAGAGCCTCAAGATACAGATCCCCATTCCTGCTGTGGCCACACTCCCCTATCTCATGGTCTTCCGGACAATCTTTGCCAACAGCAGCACAGTCTCTGTGAGGGTTCTGTCTGAGACAGTGCTGTGCCCAATTAGCAATGCCTCTCACAGGTGGAGGTGACAGACATCTGGGTTTAAGTCCCCTGTGATGGTAGAAAGGTTCCAACCATAAAGATGGCGTCTGTTTTGTAAGCGTGCAGGACCCCCATCGCCATCTTTAAAATGGAGTGACAAGAAAGTGATTTCTATGAAGTCAGCCTGTCTCTAAGAGCTTTATATGTATTAACCCATTCAATACTCTCAGCTTAAAAAGGAGGGCTACTGTTACTCCTTTCTCCAAGTGATACAGACCTCTGGTGATTAATTATCCCACCCAGGAAGTGTCTCTGCTCTTCGTAGGAGAGAGCCTTTGGCCTTGTGTACATGTATAGCACTCGGTAATGATTTTCTGTTTATTTCTGGGTTGCAGGACCTTCTCCAAAGAATAAGGACCTGTGAGGGAACAGACAGAAAACAGGTTAGTGGATTCTGCCGCCACCTTCAACTGTCACATTCTGTTTCATTGTTGTGGAACTTTGGGGAAGGATATTAACACTTAAGTCCACAGCGAATCTCATTGAGCCATATTTCCTGTCTATGTGGCCCCAGACAGTTTAGAATTCTATGTAGTTATCACTGCCTACCCTCAAAACTCTGTGATATGTGTGGGGACCTTCACTTTTATTAGGAACTGTGTTTTGCTCAGAAACTTTGTACTTCATCAAAAGATGTGCTGATCCCGCTCTTTCAATGTGCTCAAATGTTCCTTCTAGCACCAGCTAGTGACCAGCCTTCAAAGCATGGTCCCTGGCCACAGCATCAGCACCCGGGAGCTCATTAGACATGAAGTCTCTAGTCCCACCTCAGATTGAAGGAGCCGTTCCACAGAGTCCAGGAAGCCATGCTGTAACAGGCCCTCACACACGCTCAACTCTGAGGCCTCCTGCACTTCATGAAATTCTTGGAAGAAGAGCTGAAGAAAGTTGAGACCATTTGAATGAGAGCGAGCTTCAGAGTAATTAACTATTCCAGCCACGCAGACTGTGACATCTGCCAGAGGATGTTTGAAAGAAGGAAACAGTGGTATGGTTTGGTTAATGTTTAGTCAGGGTTTCAGTAAACTTAAGTGAGTTCTCTGAAAGAGACATTACAGTTAGGATATTCCATGAAATTTATCAGTTCCTTTTCTTACTGCTGTGGCAAAATGCTTGACGAAAGCAACTTAAGGAAGGAAAGGCTTAGTTTGGCTCGAGCTTTGAGGGAACAGTTCAAGGATGGGAAGTCTTGGCTGGGCATCAGGTGTGTGAGGCAGCTGGTCACAGTGCTCAAAGAGACGATGCTGACGCTGATGCCCAGCTCTCTTCCTCTTTTTTTCCCTTTTGTATGTCTTTCAGATCATGAGAGGGAGCTGCCCACGTACAGGCTGTCTTCCCTCCTCAGCTAACCTTTCAGGAAATAACCCCCCCCCACACACACACACAGCAGTTTGTCTCCTAGGTGATTCTAAATCCTGTCAAGGAGGCAATGGAGACTAGCCATCCCAGGAGACACTCCCAATCATTAGAACAGGATCTAATATTCTAATATGTCTGTTACTCCACAGAATGTACACCAGAAGTTCTCTAATAGGTGAATACAGTTGGAATTTTTTAATTTTAATTTTTATTAATTACACTTTATTCACTTTGTATTCCCCCTGTAGCTCTCTCCATCCTCCCTCCCAATTCCACCCTCCCTTTCCCCTTCTCCACACATGCCCCTCCCCAAGTCCACTGATAAGGGAGGTCTTCCTCTCCTTCTTTCTGATCCTAGTCTATCAGGTCTCATCAGGAGTGGCTGCATTGTCTTCCTCTGTGGCCTGTTAAGGCTGCTCCCCCATCAGGGGTTGGTGACCAAAGAGCCAGCCAGAGTTCATGTCAGAGGCAGTCCCTGTTCCCATTACTAGGGAATCCACTTGGACACTGAACTGCCATGGGCTACAACTGTGCAGGGGTTCTAGGACCATTCTCCATGAATGGTCCTTGGTTGGAGTATCAGTCTCAGAAAAGACCCCTGTGCCCAGATTTTTTGGTTCTGCTGCTCTCCTTGTGGAGCTCCTGTCCTCTCCAGGTCTTACTATCTCCCCCTTTCTTCATAAGATTCCCTGCACTCTGCCCAAAGGTTGCCCATAAGTCTCAGCATCTGCATTGATAGTCTGCAAGGTAGAGCCTTTCAGAGGCCCTCTATAGTAGGCTCCTTTGAGGAGGCCAGTTAAGTAGGAATCTTTCTGTTTATGACAAACTGACAAATGGGAAAGGAGGGTTAAAAGGAGATAAATCTTCATTGCTTTCAAAGCTTAGAGTAGAGGGTATGGTTGTTCCATATTCCTTTTTCTTATGAACTAACCCCAGACAGTGGCTTAAGGCTACTCATTTTCCTGCTGTGGTATAGAATTGGCCAGCTACTGGGCACGTTTCACTTGGGCCTAGCATGTGGCTGCCATCACATGATGACAGAGGAGGGCTAGTCCCCCATGTGTCTAGCCTTAGTGTCAGAAGACTGACAGCCAGGGCTAGAACAGCCCTCCTCATCCGTCCCATAGTCTCTCTCCAACCAGAGATCTCAGAGCACACAGGCCTCTCTCGTAGTAACTGTAGGGTCCTGAAGAGAGAGCTCTGAGAGAAGTAAAAAAAAAAGTCATACAGCTCCTGAGTGAGCTGTCCCAGAAGCAGAAAGTCGCACACGGTATATACTCACTCATATAGACATATAATATAGGATAAACCCACTAAAATCTATATACCTAAAGAACTAATCAAGAGGGAGGACTCTGGCTAAAATGCTCAATCCCCATCCAGAAAGGCAAAGAGGATGGACATCAGAAGAAGGAGAAAAGAGGGAACAAGTCAAGAGCCTGACACAGAGGACCTCTGAAAGGCTCTGCCCTGCAGACTATCAATGCAGATGCTGAGACTTATGGAGAACCTTTGGGCAGAGTGTAGGGAATCTTATGAAAGAAGTGAGAAACAGTAAGATCTGGAGAGGACAGGAACTCCACAAGGAGAGCAACAGAACCAAAAAATCTAAACACAGCGGTCTTTCCTGAGACTGATACTCCAACCAAGGACCATGCATGGAGATAACCTAAGACCCCTGCACAGATGTAGCCCATGGCAGTTCAGTATCCAAGTGGGTTCCATAGTAATGGGAAGAGGGACTGTCTCTGACATGAACTGATTGGCCTGCTCTTTAATTACCTCCCTCTGCGGGGGAAGAAGCATTACCAGGCCACAGAAGAAGACAATGCAGCCACTCTTGATGAAACCTAATTGACTAGGATCAGAAGGAAGGAAAAGAAGACCTCCCCTATCAGTGGACTTGGGGAGGGGCATGCATGCAGAGGGTGGAGGAAGGGAGGGATTGGGACGGGAGAAGGGAGAGAACCACAGGGGGGATACAAAGTGAATAAAGTATAATTAATAAAGAATTAAAAAAAAACATAAAAGAGAAAAAAAAAGTCATACAGCTCTTTAACCATCCCTGGAGCCAACACGGCAGCACCTCTTCAGACCTCAAGGCAGTCACAAAGCAGCTCCCAGGCTCAAAGCAAGAAAATGGAGCAAACCTCTGGGTGGAGAGATGTCAAAGAACATGCAGCTACGATTTCACAGGATTCAGTGTGCTGATGTATGGCTCTGTAAATTCCCCCTCCCACCCTGTAAGGTTGTAGACATCTGCCCTTCATAACGGTAGAGATCGCCACAACCAGCTTACTAAGAGCACATTCGACTTCCTTTTCCAATTTACCCATCAGAGAATCTGATTCTGACCTGGGAAAAGGGGAGTAAAAAAAAATGTTGGAAGGCCATACTAAAGAAATCTCTCCAAGGAAACACAGGCCAGGCCGGGGCACCTGAACCACTTTGCTATAGACAGTTGGGTTCAGTGGTTCTTAAGCTGTGGGTCGTCCCCTCTCTAATGGGCATTGCATATCAGGTATTTATGTCACAATTCATAGCAGTAGCGAACTTATAGTTACGAGTAGCGACAAAAACAGTTTCATGGTTGGGATCACCACAACATGAGAAATTGTATTAAAAGGCTGCAGGATTGGGAAGGTTGAGAACCGCTGGGTTAGACTGATCTACTTTGTTTCTAAGCTTTTGAGAAATGTTGAATTCTGGTTCCTAAATACTGCGTGTGTTCCATCCCACAATAACGTATTTTTTCAAAGACAATATTGACATTTTTTTGTTTTCACTGTGTGTTCATTTGTTATATTGTCTACTTGTTCTTTGTTGCTCATCAAGTTGTCTTAAGATGCTTAAGCATATTTATTTAGGTATGCCAACCTCAGCCTAAACAAAACAGAGAAAAAAGACTCTGCAAAGAATAGTGGTCTTGGTAATGGCAGGCTCAAAATGAGTTCATGCATGCCAACATAACTACGACCATGTTCAAATGGAAGTTGTTTAGAAAAAAACAGGACTTATGTCTTATATTCTGAAGGAATTACTCTTGCTCATAACAAGAGTGGTGCCAGTCTGAGGCCACTGGGCAGCTGTCCCTACAGCAGGACTTTTGTGTGAGGGCACAGTGGCCTCTGAAACTTAGGATTCCAGAAGAATATTTTGTGATAATTATTGACAGACATCCAGACATAAGAGCTGTCCTCTGTAACCACCTAATTTTTCTTTTTGTTATGAATGGCTCAGGGGGACTCCGTTTTGACTTCGACAATCTTTACTTTTCTCCACAGAGTGAAATCATGCACCATCTATCTGATTCACTTAACATCAGCAGTCCAATGACTTTTCATATGGTCAATACACGCAACAGTCCCACAGGCAATTTTTGAGCATTTTTATTATCTTTAAAAGGAGCTCTGGTTCAGGAGTAAAGGCTTGGCACAATTTGAGGACCTGAGTTCAGTCCCGGGAACCCATGTAAGCAAGCCAGGCATTCTTGTGCCCATGTGAAATCATGCTGAAAGGGCAGAGAAGAGTGGATCCCTGGAGCTTGCTGGCCAGCCAGTCTAGCCTGGTTGGTGAGCTCTAGCTAAAATTCAGAGCCCAGGATCTCTGTGCCTCCACAAACAAGATGGATCACTCCTGAGGAATGACACAAGAGGCTGATTTCTGGCCTTCACATGCCCAAGTGTGTGCACATATACCCACATGCCCATCCACACATCCACACACACTCCACACACTCCACACACTCTTACACACACACACACACACACACACACACACACACACACACACACACACACCTCGAGCCCTGTTACCTCCTGTCTCTCCATGGATGGCAGCCCAGTAAGGAACATCAGCTTTGAAGACTGAGCTGCGCAGAGGCCCTAGGGACAGTCAGGTGTTCTTTGCCTGTTGGTCCTTTGACACCAACACACCGTCGGTGGGGAGATGTCAGGCTGGTGAGGCCATCACCATTTCAGTGTTGGCCATCCCCTTTCCGGAACCCATGTGAGGGGGCTGTGTTTGCTGTTTGTCTGTTTTGCCTGGTGTGGTTTTAACACACTCATGTGCTCATGTGTTCCAGTCTACGTTGATAAACATATGGTAGGGAACTTTCACTTTTAAGAATAAGATATTCTGTCTGTTCCTGAGAGGTGGGGCTAGGCCGGTGGTGCTATCTACGTGCACAAAATGTCTTAGGGTTTTATTGCTGTGAAGAGACACTGTGACCATGGCAACTCTTACACAGGCAAACATTTAAGTAGGGCTGGCTTACAGTTTAGGGGTTTAGGCCACCCTCGTCATGGTGGGACGCGGGGCAGAGCGCAGGCACACAGTGTGCTGGAGAAGGAGCCGAGAGTTCTACCTCAGGATCGGCAGGCAGCAGCAGGTGAATGCCACACTAGACCTGGCTTGATCATCTGAGACCTCCAAGCCCACCCCCTAGTGATGCACTTCCTCCAACAAAGCCACGCCTACCCCAAAAAGGCCCTACCTTCTAACAGTACCACTTTCTACAGGCCTATGGGGGGGATTTTATAAGTTTATTTATTTATTTATTCACTTTACATCCTGATCATAGCCCTCTCTCTCCTCTCCTCCCTGTCCCACACTCCCACCCTCTTCTCCCTATCCTACTCCCCTTCTCCTCAGAAAAGGGGAGCCACCACCCCCTTACTAACCCACCCCAGCACATCAAGTCAGGATTGAGCAGACCCTCTTCTACTGGGGCCATGCAAGGGGGCCCCACCAGGGGGAAGTGATAGAAAAGCAGGCAACAGAATCCATGCCAGGGACAGCCCCCACTCCCCTTATTTCCCCACACGAAGACTAAGCTGCTCATTGGCTACATATGTGAAGGGGATCTAGGTCCAGTCCATATAGGGTCCTTGGTTGGTACTTTGGTCTCTGTAAGCCTGGGATGGGGGTGCATTTTTATTCAAACCAGCACAGATGTTCATCAGTCTGTGCCTGAGAGGTGGTTCTTGGCAGGTGATAGTGTTTATATGCACAAATGGATTAAAAGCCTGCCTCTGCAGTGTCACTCAAGACAGAGCCAGATGCTGTGTATAAAATGGACCCAGCCACCTAAGACAACTTAACAAGCTGAAAGCCACTGCCCTACCCATCCCGGAGTGACTTAGAGCAGCCACGGTACAGGCTTGAGCCTTTTGCCCACGCTTATGTTGGATTGTTTGCCTTCTCGAATATTCTAGATTCATGTTCCTTATCAGATATTTGATTTACAAATATTTTCTTTCATTCTGATTCCTTTAAAGTATGTGATTCAATTGTTTTTGGTATTCGGTTGACTTTTCACTTTCTTGCTAATGCCCTTTGATGTTCAACAGTTTTTAATTTCAATGAAGTATTAGCTATTTGGATTTTCTTTTGTTGTTCATGCTTTTGGACTCATATCTGAGAATCTATTGGCAGATCTGAGGTCCTGATGGCCTATTTCAATGTTAGCATCTAACAGTTTTAAAACTTAACTCTTTCTTTTAGGTCTTTGACCCACGTTGAGCTAACATTTACATACAATGTGAGGTATAACGTCATGAAATTTATATTTGCTCTTTGTGCACATTTCCTGGCATAGAGTGACTAAAATCATGTAATTGCCATTGTGAGAGTTTCTTTGTGCTAATGAGTGTGAGGGTTACTCATCAGAGAGATGTGATTGCCCTGCTGGGATTTCAGTTCTGCCCTGGGAACAAGAAGGGAAATAAAAGCTAAGTTAGCCTCCAAGAATGAATAATTTAATCAGCTGTGCCTATGTCAGGAAGCCCTTACAAAAGCTTGGAAGGACAGGGTTCTGGGAGCTTCTAGATTGCCAAACTTGTGTAGGCTCCTGTAGCTGGCATGCCTGGGAGAGTATTGAAGCCCCAGACCTGTATGTATAACAAACCAGTCAACAAATAATGTCTTCCCCCTGAGTTCCATGAGCTGTTACAATAAACCAGTCAAGCCTGTGGAGCCTGAGTGTGTACAACACCGGCAAAGAAACACCAGGCTTGCAAGAAGCATCTCCAGAGGCAAAGAGAGGAAGTCGTATGGGCAGAGGCCCCCACGATGTCTGCAGGCAGCCATTTGTTCGAGAACGGAGCTGAATTACAGCATACCCAACTGGTTTCTGCTTTACCAGAATTGGTTGCTTGGTGTGTGGAATCTCTGTCAGAAGTGATCTGTGTTGTGAATATATCACAGGAGAAACTGAGTCTGAGGGTGTTTATTTTTTTTCCTATGTGAAGTAAGAATCCAACTTCAAGTTTTTTTTTTACATATATGACTATATGCTGCTTGGATCATTTGTTGAAAACATTACTCTTTTCCAATTGGTTCGGTCTTGAGCCTGTCGTCATCAATCGGTTGATGATAGATATGTGATTTATTTTTGGCTTACAATTCTAACTCATTGACCCACTTTCTAGTACCTTGCTGTCTCAATTGCCATTGGTTTGTTAGAGGTTTTAGAATCAAGAAATATCGCTCATCTTTGTTCCTTTTTTTGAGATTGTTCTGCTTATTCTTGTCTCTAGCAACTCCACATGAATTTTAGAGTCAACTTGATTTCTGTGATGTAGTCAAAATTCTGATAAAAATTACTTTGATGGGCTGGGAATTCAGCTCAGTGAGACAACACTTTTAAATTTACAACGTTATTTTTAAATAATTTATTCTTTCCAATGTTATTATAATAGAAATATGTTTATTTATTTTATTTTCATTGTTAGCATAGAGTATAATTGTTTTTTATTCTCAATTATATAATTTTGTTGTACTTGTTTACTAAGGTTTTATTTTTGTTTTGTTTTTTGTTTTGTTAGTGAGTTCTTAGGATTTTCTATGTTAACTAATGCTGTTTGTGAACAGAGACAGTTTAATGTCTTGTCCTCCAGTCTAGATATGGTTCTTCCAACCCATTGGTGGACCTTTGTTTTTCCCAGCCAATCATATTGTCTGTTCATTGAAAAGGTTTTGTTGTAATCTGCCTACCCTGCTTAAATTCTATAGCCCCTCCATTGAAACCTACTGTAGTTCCTAACATAATTATAGCTCCATTGATACCTGCTATTGTCTTTAGCATATCAAAAGCCATTTTGCCTCCAAGTCTCCATTTTGATCATAAGGTGAAATTAAGTTCAAGTTCTGAAGCCTGTGACCAGGATACACTTTAATAGTTCAATACTTGCTGCTTAGAATAAAGCTATAGATGATAAATGCATGTTCTGCTCTAGCTAAAGATAAATGTATGTTCTATTAGAGTTAAGACTGAAACGTCCTGCTCTGTTCCTCTCTCCTGGAAAGGTGGGGAGCTAGAAAGTCCACAAGCCTATATCCTAGCCAATAAGCTTAAAATGCTTTGTCTAGCTACCTAGATACAATAACTTGTAACAAAATTGATTATGTTTAGCTAGTGAAAATGATGTAATGCTGTCACCCGACCCCCAACCCCATAAACCCCTGCTTCCTACACCTGGTTACCTGGTTGCTACCTGGTTACAGTTTTTCATAAAAAAACAAAACAAAAAAAACTTGCCTTAGAAGCAAACAGGAGTCACAATCTGGCCCCTGAGCCCAGATTCTGACCCTGACCGGTCAGTCTTTATTCCCTCAATCTGAGTCTGTTGTTAAAGCAGTCACTGTGTAGCTATCCCTGAACCCATAACAAGTTTTACATGTTGACATGTGGGCATCAAAGTCTACATTCCCAAGATCTTTCAAACAGCTAGTTCTTGAGTCTAGAAGATAGACCTCAGGATGACTACACAATGTTGAAACCTGGTGTGTTAGGGTTCTCTAGAAGAACAAAAGTGATAAAATGAATATATATGTAAAACACTTGATTTATATCTAGTTTTACATATGATAAATGTATATGGCAAAACTAGCTACATATGATATATGGTATATATAACATATATTTATAAATGTATGTATGTATGCATGTATGTATGTATGTATGTATGTATGGGTGGATGGATGGATGGGAGGTTTATTACAGTAGTTTCCAGGCTAATTCAGCAATGCTGTCTACCAACGTAAAGTCCAGTAATTGTTCAGTCCATAAGGCTGGTGTCTCAGCTGGTCTTCTGTATACAATGGAATCTGGAAAAGGTAGGTTCTAATGTCTGTGAAGGAATGAACTTGACAGCAAGAGTGAGGGCAAGCAGACAAAGAGCAAATGCTTCCTTCTTCTATGTCCTTTATATAGGCTGCCAGAAGAAGGTGTAGTCAGATTACAAGTGGATCTTTCCACTTCAAAAGACCCGGATTAAATACAAGACTTCCGGCCTCAAAGATCTGGATTAAAGGTGGGTTCAAATGAAAAATCTCTCACAAGTGTACCCACTAGGTTAGGGTATAGTTAATTTTGAAGTAGTCAAGTTGATAGCCAAGAACAGTCATTATACCTAGAAAGTGGGCTTGGGGAGTTTATTAGTTCCTAGACACATGAACACTGGTCTAGAGATATCAAAGGCCACAGGTCCTAGGTAGACATTTGTAGCTCATATTGGAAATTAATATGTCCAAGAGTTCCAACGTGAGTCTCCTAAAGGATAGCATCCGGAGGACCCTTCTGTCTCGGTCTGAGGGTGGTCCTATGCCCCCACTCTGGGTAAGGTTTTTGAGGTCCCCTTTGCATCTCACTGAGTTGCATCTGAACTCCTCATCTTAGGGTACATGGCCTAACACAACCTGGATCAACCTAGTTCCCACCTCCCTCAGCTTTTCCACGAACTTTCTAACTGAGAAGTCACTTCCTTCTAGTCTGACCTGAAGTCCCAGAGGGAATGAATTGTGTTCTCATGCTTTGATGACCTTCAGCTGATCTCTTGAACACACATGAGTGCTCTTCATTAAACTGGGTAACAACATCTCACACTGTGTTGTTATTCCTGGTTAGTGTCTGCCTTCATCAGAAGAGTAAACTCACTAAGGAGTGGCCAGTCTTTACTCAGGGATTATCACCGTGCCCTTCTTTTGGGGAAGCTGTCCCTCACTCTCTCAATCCTTACAAAACTCCCTACTTTACCACTAGATTCCAGTTGTTGACCCTACTCTTGTACCTCTAACAGCTGGCAATATGCGACTTAAACTGAGGCAATTAAGTTCTTTCCCGTTAGTTTTTTTGACTGTCCCTATGTGGAGAATTTCCTCTTAGTTAGCAGAGCTAGGAAGGTAAAACTTGAAGTTCCTGCTTTTCATGCTATCATCTTCAAGAAGATAATTGCCAGAACAAAGGGAAGAGGAGCTAAGACATGAGAAAATCTGAAAAGTGTCCGGGTCTCTGGTTCTTGTCCTTGTAGCCATGTCTACAGTTTGGGTATGTGAGTCAATGGCTTTCTCTTTTGCTTCAGCTATTTTAAATTTAAATTTTATGAGCTGAACATAAGAATCCCATAAGGTTCTTTTCCCAGGCAGAAGTCAATATTCATTTTTGTACAAGTTCATGGAGTGCCCAGTATAGAATGGGCACCGCAAATGCTTACTGTTTTGAGGCAGATTATGAACTGGTTGAATTAGTTTATTGAGAACTGCGCTGGAAAATGAAAAGAAAGCAGCCTGTGTTACTGCTGTGTACTGAAAGAACGAGGGCTTGATGTTTTATGTGATTCAATGAGAGGGAGACAATAAAACAGTCTAGAAAAGGAATAAAAGTGCTGCCAACTTGGCAAAGAGAAAGCTGAGAAGCCAGAGCTATCTACTTCCCTCCTCATTCTCCAGGGGTCGTCCTCTGCCTTTTAGGAAAGAACACAACTGTTTTTGCTTATTAAAGATGGAAACCAGAGATGTGCGCATCCTTCCTTGAACCTGGTTGTAGTTCATGCTCATACTGAAGCTTTAGAAACCAGGGAACAAGGCAAAGGGACGCTCAGTGGTCTTTCATCAGCTGGTAAGCCCAGTGACTCAGGAAAAAATGTGGGGCCTTTGTTTTACCTATGCTCAGACATTCAAAAAATTTATTATAACAGTGCCAGAAAATGCACCCACAGCTTCCCCAGGCTTGCTGGTATGGCTGGTTTAGAACCGTGTGCTTTGCCAATTTCAGTGATTGTACCAATTACAAGTTCAAGATCCTAAACAGTCTATTGTTTGTGAAAACCAAGTGCCTTTTATTCCTGGAGCAGAATGAAACCTTAGAGGCCATCAGATTCGACCTCCAACAGCTGCCTTGTCATTTCCACATCTGCCTTTTAATTAATTTCTGAATTCCTTCTAAACTCATTCCTAAAGAGGGGCCCAAAGCTTTAGAAAACCACACACTCTCAGAAAAAAAATCTTTTATATATATAAAAATGAAAATTGTTTTATGAATTTCCCTGCCAAAGACTCAAATGCCCTCTCATCTACGTTGTATGAAATAAATTTAATCACTTTTCAAAAATCCTTCCCGCACTCTAGCCACCTATGGCGTCTCTCTAGGAAAAATAACAGATCCCTCATTAGTCTCACCTGGGACATTAACATTTTAATCTCCTTTGGGGCAGGTAGTAGGTCAGACAGCAATGAAAAATACAAGACACACAGCCAGAGAAACAAGAAACAGTCCTTGCTCCCCAGTGTACCCTGAAATCTCAGTGATTCATCTGCATTGCTTAGTCTCTCTCTCTCTCTCTCTCTCTCTCTCTCTCTCTCTCTCTCTCAATCTCTCTCCTCGCTGCCCTCCTAGTCTGACTTTGTTTTTTTGAGACAGAGTCTCACTATATACCTCTAGCTTTCCTAGAACTCACTATGTTGACCAAGTTGGCTTTGAATTCAGAGACCCACATTTCCCTGTCTCCCAAGTGCCCGGATTAAAGGTGTCTGCCTGGCCTCTTTAGCCTTTCCCAACCACAAGTTCATCGTTGCTGAGAGCCACCCCTTCTGAGCATTTCAGTTATTTGATTTTTTTTATGTAATTTTTTTAACTTTATTTTTTTATTTTTATTAATTACAGTTTATTCACATTGTATCCCCCCATAGCTCCCTTCCTCCTCCTCACCCAATCCCACCTTCCTTCCCCCTTCTCCATGCATGCCCCTCCCCAAGTCCACTGACAGGGGAGGTCCTCCTCTCCTTCCTTCTGATCCTAGCCTATCAGGTCTCATCAGGAGTGACTGCATTGTCTTCCTCTGTGTCCTGGTAAGGCTGCTTCCCTCCTCAGGAGGAGGTGATCAAAGAGCCAGCCACTGAGTCCATGTCAGAGACAGTCCCTGTTCCCCTTACTTGGACACTGACCTGCCATGGGTAGTCTTAAAGATTATGAAGGCATCCATATAAAATCGCTGTCTCAATGCCTAGAACACACACGTTGTTTTTGCTATACTTATACACTGTATTGCTCTATTTTAATACTGTGTATGCAAGTTTGAGCTGTTCAAACAGCATATATATTGGTTGATACAAACTACAGAAATTATTTCTTACAGTTCTGGGGGATAGATGCTCAAGGTCAAAAGGTCAAAAGCTAGGCCTCCCTCAAAGGATGTTTCTCTTGTCTCATGGGTAGACACTAGCTCTCTCTATGTTCATTGACATATTTGTTGCCTTGTTGGGGTGCACATGGTGATGTCTCCTCTTACATTTTCCCCTGAGTGGCAGTGGTAAGACTAAGGGTCTGAGTTGGAGGATGCTGGTATGGTCTGTGCATTCCCAGAATCCTCTTGTCAATAGTGTGCAGAATGGGTTGAGGGGACTTAACTGTATGAGGAACCTCTCTCTCTCTCTTTCTCTCTCTCTCACACACACACACACACACACAAACACTAATGACTGCCCCCAGATGGGTGAGAAGAGACATACTAAGGATCTGAGTACAAACACCCTGGGATAGAATTTGAACTCAAGTCTCACTGGTAATTATTCAGCCTTGCTCCTAACTAGTAATACCCGCCCTCCTCCTCCCTCTTCCCCACGGCTCTTCTCTAATCTCTGATTTTCTCTGATTGTTGTGGAAGAGTGAATTTTGGGTGCTGTTACTAATTAGCATCATGTAAGATAAGCAGCAATTTGGTTGGAACATTTTAATAATAGTTATTTTCTCTTTTGCCTGTATTTAAAAGTTCTAATTTAATGAATAAATTATCTTTAGAGATCTAAGTTATTTCTAGTTTTGTTGTTCCATCTGATATGTTAATTTCGTCAACAGATTTATTTTAATAATGAAGAGGAAACTTAGAGAGAAAAATGCACCTTGAAGTCTAAACCAACTTGCACATTAATATCCCAAGGAGCTGTGGTGTAGAAGGGTATACACAAGGGGTTTGGATGACTGGATTCACAGAATATTCTTCACACTCAAAGACGGGACACTGCTGAATTAGTCATCTGAACTTACTTTGATTGATTTTTAACCACTTGGGATAGGATTAATTTTCATTTGAATGAACAGCCAGTAGCTGAAACAGAAACAGCCATGGACCAGAAACCGTGTCCCAGCTTTGGCTCCGTCATTAGCTGGCTCTGTGTTGCACCACAAGTCAATAGCTTTTTCAGATCTCAACTATTCTCAGAAAATGAGGGAACAGAAATAGATCATTTTTAAGGCCAAGATAGGCATGTGCCTTTTGTAATGTTCATGTTCTGCACAGAGAACGTAGAAGTGAGCAGAACAGATAAGGTCTCCAATCCTATCCATCATATTCTTTGGGGGGTGGGGGTGTGATTTGTAAACTAGCATTACCAAGGCAACTCTCAGGGTAAACTGTGTGTGAAGGAAGTGAAATGGGCCGTGTCATAAAGAGAGATCTGAGGTATTGGCAGTGACTCTAAAGAGTGAGTGGTGAGAAAGTGTTCTCCAGACAGAGATCTAGGCAGAGTAAGACTGCAAGATGCAACCAGCAAAGATATGGAGAAGCCGGTGCATTCCAGGCCAGTGCAGCTGCAGCAAACAGAGCAAAACTGAAAATAGTGCGAAATGGGCTGTAAGATACAGACAGTGGCCAGCTCCGTCTGATGCATTTGCATCTTATTTTACTATTCAAGAATAATTATGACACATGGGACAGTGTTGGTTGTCTTGTCTTGTTTCAACTATTAACTCTGGGTGTCATGTGGAAACCGTACTGAGGGAAAGAATGGAGCAGAGACAGTAGATGAGAGGCAGTGGGGAAGCAGAGGTGAGCACGTGGTAGAGCAGAATGCACCTGCTAAAGCACCAAGGTGGCTAATCCTGACTTCTAACTTAACCTAAGAGAATGCCAAAGCAGATCTCTAGTGTGTCTGTGAGGATGTTTCCAGGGACAGCTGTGTCACAAGGGCTCTGACCTAACGAATGACTGAACTCATTGATGGATTCTTAATCTGAAGACTATGGAGGAGATAGAATTTGGAGGGTGGAGCCTGGTTGGGGGAAATAAGTCACTGTGACAGGAGGTGCATCCTTGAGGTCTCTATCTTCTCCTGGTTCTATCTCCTGTCTATCATGAGATGAAGAGACAACTCTGCCACACACTCACATCAAGATGGCGTTTTGTCTAAATGCGTGCAGCCAATCAACCATTTCCTGAACCATCTGGAACCAGGAGCCAATATAAGTCTTTTACCCCTTAAGTTTCTTTTCTCAAGTATTTAAAACAATATAAACCTAGATAATGTATGGCTATCAAAGGCTCTGACCTCTTGATCTACAAGGCTGTATGCCCTTTTCTTCCATATGTCTTATATGGCTGACTGGAAGGTCGATGGCTATGTGACAACCTCAGGACAACCCACCAAGAGAGCTGAGGGAGACCTGAAACCTTTTAACATGATATTTCATCTTACTGAGTCAATGGGGTGGTCACTGTTAGCTACATCTCCCAAAGGAGTTGAAAGCAAGGAGTAGAGATGGTGTCTAGACAAACCCAAACCCTCGCAGATAGTGAAGGTTTTGCTTTCTTTCCCTTTCAAATTTGTTCCCAAGAACTTGGTACATTCAGTTTGGCTGTAGTAGAGACAGCTGTTTGAAACAGAACTGAATCCAATTTCCATGACATTTTGTACGCATGCAGAGCTTGGCATTGATGTGATTCGTGAGAGCAATTAATAAATGGCAGCATTATCTTGGAGCATTCGGTGTATTGTATTTTCAGGAAATGAGATCTAGCTAACCTTTATCAATTTATACTTTGCCTTCACTTGTATTTAGTCATTTCACTAGTAGTTTTTGGATATATATTCCTAAAATATAATTATCTTCCTTATCAAGCTGAGCAGTAGGATGATTTCCTTCTTCCGTGACACCACACCATGGGGTATGTTGATTTCAGAAAGAATAACAAATCAAGCAGAGATTCAAAGAGAGCTGCGTCCATTCTAAAACCTGCTAAGAATGTTATCAGTGCCTCTAAGATATCACCTACCTCTGTCTTTGTCAACCACTTTCTCATCAAACAAACAAATAAAAACAGACCAAGCAAACAAAAGAACCATAGTTGTGCCAAGGACACCTGGGATACCTAAACATCCAGTTCTTTCATTGATCCTCTGGTACTGAGCACCTTGATCTAGAGAAGGCCCTGTCAAAACACCTTGTTCAGTTTTAAATCATAATGATATTCCTGTCTTCCATTTGGCTGTTGGCTTGGGAAGGTCATGTGGAAAGACTGAATAATGCAAGACATTTTAAAGTTATAAAGGAGCTTACAATGTAAAGAAAAGCCCGATGATAAGTAGTGGGTTGTAGCCGTGCTTCCTAAGCTGTTACAGGTACATAAATTTCTTAGGCATCTCAATAAATTTATATGTAGCTCCAGCAGATCTACTGTTTTTGTTACTTTTCTATTGCTTTGATAAGACACCATGACCAAGGCAACTTATAGAAGAAAGAGTTTATTGGGAGCTTGCCGTTTCAGAGGGTGACCATTACGGCAGGGAACATGGCAACAGGCAGGCACGCACGGCGCTGGAGCAGTAACCGAGAGCTTACATCTCCATCCGCTAACACAAAGCAGAGAGGGAGCTCCTTGGAACCTGCATGGGAAATTTGAAACATCAAAGCTGGTTCCCAGCGACACCCCTCTTCCAACAGGCTACATCTTCTAATTCTTCCCAAACAGTTCTACCATCTGGACCAAGTATTGGGTCAGGGGGGTGCCGGCGGGCATTCTCATTCAAGCCAATGTATCTATAGATCAGGAATTAGGGTAGACTAGATTCGCAGCTGGTGCTGATGTCCTTGTCCCATTACTAAGTTTAAGTGCAAATAACTACACATGAGATCCAGAATCTCTTCTGTGGCAACTCAGTACACTGCAGTGAATTCATGGGGCACCCTGGGAGATGCTTTTAAAAAATTTAAAGCAAAACCACATAAGACACGGTGGTACCCATCATGTGCTTCAGGTGTGACTGGTTTGAGGTAGTTTATGGTTTAGACAGAGTAGGCTCTATTCCTTTGGATCTTTATAAAGTTGTTAATTTATTTTTTTGTGTGCACCTCGGTGTGGTGGCATGGGGCAATTTTCAGGACTTTTGGATCCTACCATGCCTTTGCAGAGCTGGACCCTTGACAGCAGTGACCAAAATTGAGTGACCCACTTGGGACAGGCAATGATGGTGGTGGTGTCTGGTTTGATTTCAAACTCTGAGATGTTGTGCAGTCATAGGTGTCTACATCCGACTCGCAAGTAAGTGTGCTTACAGGAAATGTTTAAAATAACAACTTCCTTTTATTTATGTGTTTTATTATGTTCATTATTATTATTGGTGTATGTGTGTGAATGGTGTATGTGAGAGAAAGGGGCAGAGAGAGAGTGCTAGAGGACAATTTGGGGAGTCATTGGTCTCCTTCTACTATGTGAATTCTTGGTATCAAATTCAGGTTGTGAGCTTGGCAGCGAGTGTTTTGACTCCCTCTATGAGTGAGTAAACATAGCCATCTCTATGTCCCTACTTGTGTATTTGACATAAGTATGGAATGTACTTTTGCCATAGTCTCCAAATGCTGCCTCCATGCCTTACCCTCTTGCATCCCTTTGTCTTCTTGGTTTCCCTTCACAGTTTTGCTTTTACTTTCATGCCATTCAGACAGGTCTATAAAACAACAGCTTTCTTTCCATTTCTATGCCTTCCGTGCTACTGTAGTACTGTCAGGGCAGGATTCTTCACTCTGCTGTTTGGGCAGATCTGTAGGTGCTTCCCAACTTACAACTGTAAAACTTTAAAGGCTATTTTTATTTTGCCATCGTATGAACTTATCTGCACTGACTAGAAAGCCTGCTTCGGAGTTTGAGCATCTCAAAGGCGGAGACGGTTCAGCATGGCTTTCTTGTGACACTGGACCCTGCAGCCATAGTCAGTCACGCAATGACAAGGGCAAACATCCAGAACTCTGCAGAAGGACATGTTGCCGGGCCAGGATGTAGAACAGTTTAGATCTATTAAAAGCCTTTTCTAGTCATGAACATTTCATCTTACAACGGGTTTATTGGGATGTAAGACCAGTTGAGAGACATTAATACTTAATAACAAGGCCCTCTTTTGGCATTAGGTAAAATGAGAAATCATTAAGACACCGTGAACAGAGAAAGTTCTGTAAACCTGTGGGTTAGAGCATAGATACGAATTCAGAAAGGAGGACACAAAAGTCTGGTGTGGCTGAACGCCATCTGAAAAACTGAGATGCCCACATAGGTCCTCAAGGATGTAAATAGTGGGTAGTGTGGGGTTAAGAACAGTGGACAATATGACTGCTTAATTTTTTTTAATTTACTTATTGTGTGTGTGGGGGTATGCATTATGACAAGTGTGATGATAAGACATCAATTTGCAAGAGTCAGTGCAGAAGTCAGTTCTTCTTCCACCGTGTGGGTCATGGGGATTGAACTCAGGTCGTTAGACTTGGCAGCAATCACCTTTACCTTGGAGGTCATCTCACTGCTCCAGATTTTCTGATATGCATGAACTATACGTGCTTAGAGTTCACGCTTCTCTGAATCCCCAGTTTTCTTTGGTGGCCCTTGGACTTCACACGCTTTTCTACTCTGAATTCCCTCTGCTGAGCAGGACCAAAGCTGAGGAGTCTATAGACCCCAACCAGATCTCCTTTATCATCTCAACCTGGAGGGGGTTTGCTGCATGGAGCTGTGCGGTTGGAACCAGCACAGTCCTTTTTCCTTGGTGTATAGCGCAGATGACAGCTGGCAATGCCTATCGCTAACCACAGTGTGCCTCTGTGGTTCAAAAACTTTAAGAAATCAGATATTTATTTTCATCATCTTATAAGCATCAGCTGTCATTAAACACAGTAGTGTCTTAATTGCTTTCTTATTCAGGTTTAGGAACAACTCTGTTTTTGTTTTTGTTTTCTCTATAGGCTACAGTTTATATTTGTAAAAGAGACTTGGATACGCACACGATGGTGAAAGAAGTCATCAGTTCTGCCATTTTGCTCCACATCTGTTTGACAGATGATGGTGATCTCAGAACAATAGACACTGGAAGAGGAAGTTGGCTTTAGAACAACAGGTGACGGGGAACTGAGACACAAGAGGAGTCATGCAGTATTTTAGGAAGATTGTTTTTGTGGTCTGATTCAGGAAGATGAGTGGGAGGAAGCCATGGAGCTCTGTTGTGAAGCTCTGACATTAGGTGACAGTGGCCGTGGACTGAAAAGAAAGTGTAGGCTACAAGGCATTTTCTTCCCCCGTGAGGTGATCTATAGCTTCCATCGGATTCAAGCTTCCATCGGAATCCATTGGATTCCTCTCCAAATTCAAGAACAACTGCTCTAGATGAGTGTTTTGGTAGATCATTGGTGTTAAAAGGAGTTATGAAAGAGACCGCAATAAGGAACATGAAAGAAGGAAAACATACTATGTAGCCTCAGGATGTAGAAGAAAAACAAGTGTAACTCTTAAAATGAGAGATATGAGTCTACCGGAAGGAGAGAGGGAGGAGCTCTGTTGTGAAGCTCTGACATTAGGTGACAGAAGAAAGAAACATGGGTGGCCTGAGGGAGGGAGGGAGAGCACATGCTATGGAGAGAGGCAGTGACCAATGGCCGGGAGGAGGTTGGCACCTGTCTTCAGTGGCCTGCCTGTCTTCACTAGTCATTGCTGCTATCCTATGACTGAGTTTAGTGATGCTCTGTGAGCTTTCCCAGAAGTAATCAGTCAGCAAATAGGTAAAGAAATGAACAGGTGAGAAGAAGATGGAAGGTAGGAGATGAGGAAAGGGAACAGGGAATGGAAAGAGAGAAAGGGCAAGGTGAAGGGCAAGCCTTCAGGAGACGTTAGGAAAAGGGAACAAAGAAGTGGAAAAGGGGAATGGAGCTGAGCATTATAGGTTCTTATACATCAAGCCCTTTTCGGTGACAAGGAACATGTCATGCATTAGTGTTCTAGCTTCTGATTAAAGTCTACGCTAGGGCCCCAGGAAGAGTCCATTTTGTCTTCCCTGTACTTCCGTGTTCTAACCTGGGAGAGGGACACCTGATGGAATTGTTTTTATTACTGTATTCTTCATTTCTTTGTATCACCTGGGTTTCATGGATATTTAATTATCCTCCCTAAACACCATATTTTTCTTTTAATGAAAGTCTTTAAAAGAAATCAAAACAAAGCCTTTTTGATGCAAATGCAAATTAAATTTTTTGTTTTGTTTGCATAAGAAGAAAACCCATAAGGAACACCTTGTTTGCCTCCCTGTGGACTGTGGCAATTGCATTTTGGGTTTTGTTTTTGAACAAAAATAGAATTCTGTTGTTATACCACTATAAATAATACCCATGCAATCCAAGAAACAAATTTAGCCCGTGCTTTTAACATCTAGGTATTAACTAGAAATCCACTAAGGAATCAAAAGCCACAAAAAAACTTCTAATTCAAAAAAGATACACACACTCACATTTTACCTAACGTCAGCGTGAGATGTATGTTCAAAATCTACCATGTGCTGGACACTCCGTTGTTCCTAACTTAAAGGAACTCACAATCAACAAAACAAGATAAGTCAATTAAGAAGGGTGAGAAAAACGGTTGCTGTTGTTTGAACATTCAATGTGTGGCAAACAATGCTCTAAATACTTTCTACTAGCTCATGTCATCTCACAGTAACCTGTCCTAGGCACTATCGTTACCCTTATTGCGTAAATGTGGACTATGAAGAATAGATGAATGTTATAGATTGGATATTGAGTGTTCACTGAAGGTCTGAATGTTGTTATTATTAGGAGAGGATAATCCTAAAGACAGACTCTTTAGGAGGCAGGGTCTGGTGGGAGGGCCCCAGGTCTTTGGAAATCTGCTCTCATTGGGTGTTATGGGGCCCAGGTCTCATCTGTTTTGCTTTCCAGAGGCACCACATACTGCCACTACCATATGCTGGTCTGCCACAGGCACAAAGAAATGGAACAATTCACTGTGGACCGGAAACTTCAAACTGCGAGCCAAGAGTAAATATTTTCTAACTTAACTATCTCAGGTAATTTATTATAGCGACAAAAAGCTGATGAACAGGAAGAGTTAAATAACTTGCCTACGGTCATATGGTCAGGGACTGGCAGTCCCACCCAGCCTACAGTCTAACCATATCATAGCCTTCAAACAGGTAAGCTGGGAGAGAAGGCTTGCTTGGCATGGAGGGCACTTCCCATGCGGGTGACTTCTGAGTGACTGTTAGGATGAAGAACATGGTGACTTATATGCAGAAAAGTCTAGTGTTGCTGGTGTCGGATGCAAGAGGCCCAGGACTGGCTGGGAGGTGAGGTTGGAGACTGCCAAGAGGCTGCTCAGGCAAGGCCTTAAAGCAATTAGACTCTGCAGCTAGGATAGACTCCAAGGAGTAACAGCCAGAGGAGGGACATGTTGGATATAAATAAGTCTTATTCTCTCACCAATTCTGGATTGTTAATTGTACTTTTTTAAAAATATACTACACAAGAAAGAGTGGGCTGGAGAGAGGAAGGGTCCAGCAGTTGAGAACACTTATTACTCTTGAAGAGGACCAGAGTTCAGCTCCCAGCACCTGTATGGTGATTCACAACCATCCGCTACCCCAGTTTTATAGGACACAGTACCCTCTTCTGACCTCCTTAGCACAACACGTGTGTTTACATACATTCAGGCAAAACACTCACACACATAAGATAAAAATAAATGAATCTAAAAAGAAAAAAAAAAGAAATTGCAAAGATTAAATTAATGTAAGTTGTGGTAACTTTTAACTTGCTCACTTGATTCTTTAATGAGTAACAAATTTGTTTATATTTCGTATTCGTGAGACATTGCCGGTAAAGGAATTAGGACTAATGAGATCGGTCGCTGTGTCCGGGTGCCTGCTGCCAAGCCTGGTGATCTGAATTTGGTTCCCAGGACCCAGATGGTGGAGGAAGAGGACAGACACAACAAGTTGTGCTCTGACCTCTACATACGTGTTGTTCCATGTTCAAACCCCTCCACACCCAGAAGTGAATGTAATACAAATAGTCCTTGAAAGAAATTAATTTTAATTATCATTAACTCCTAAAGAAATTTAATGAGATTTCAATATAAAAAAACCCAAGGCATTTTAATTATTAATTTTTATTAATAATAAATAAATAAGACTAATAAAAATAATATAAGTAAAACATAGTGAGAGCACATTTCTTAGGGAGCAGATTGTCCTACGTGCTTTGGGGAAAGCGTATTTCTTGACTGTTGATATAAATCAATTTGTACATAATTTTATATTCTACCCCAATTCAATTCCAGGTTTTATTCTGGGGCCAAATTGAAGTCTTGTGCATACATGTAATGTAAGTAATTCTGCCTGGGCGCCCTCCCTTCCAGCAATGGGCTTTCCTTTATCATAGGTGTTAAAGTAGCAGGACACCCCATCTCCTGTACTGTAGAAAAGCCACCACTCTCCCAAGTTTGCCAAAGCTTCCCCCAGGGTCCCACATTGTCAAGGTCACCTCCTGCTTTTAATTTCAGATCTCACTGAATTAGTTGTTCTTTCGTAATCATACCTACCTATTTAGATTTTTTTTTCCTCCCTTAACAAAAGAACTGTTTTTCTTTCCTAAGAATTCTTGCCTCCAGTCTGGGCCAACCTATCTAAACTGCAAACTCCTTTGAAAATAATAATATTTTCTTTCCTATTACGGCAATACCTCCCGTTACTTCAGGTATTCTAATTGCACAGAACATTACAGTTTTCAAAACATATCCACAAAGGAGCAGGTTTTGTTCTCATCTTGGAGGGTAATGGGGAGGGACTTTCACTTGTGGACTGCTTTGTGTGAGTTGAGGGAGGCTTTGTGCTTGCTGACTCAGGTGTTTGAGTTTATTAGCATACGAAATCTAATTAAGCGCATTTCCCCTTCCATTCTTCACAGCAATTTTGCAAGGTAAGCACAAGCACTAGTCATCTATTGTTGGGTAATAAACAATAGCAGAATGTAGCAGTTTCAAACCACAAACATTTGTTATCTAACAATTCCTGAGGGTTAGGATCTTGGGGCGTAGTTTTCAAAAGTCTTACTAGCTGTCTAGCCGGCTCACCCAGGTGAGCTGGTGGAGACCACCGTTCCTAAGGCAACTGAAGTCTCCCTCTGTTTATTGCCTCTCCAGGAAGCAGTTCACGATGTGGCTGCTGGTGTTCTTTACAGGAGCGAGCAGTAGAGTGGACAGACTTCAAGTTAGCAGATGAGGTCTCAGTATCAGAGCGATGCTCACATCTCTACTCTATGTCATAAGAATCGCTAAGTCTCTTCACGTTGAAGGATGGACTGCTAAAGAGCATGGGTGCCCGTGGTCAGGAGTGTCTGGGCCCACCTTGCAGGGCTGGCACCTGGGAATTTACAGGCCTCTATCTCATACTAGGATCATAGGGTCCTATTAAGTGGGCCTTGACTCTCACATAAGATACCCAGATGTCAGGAAACAGTGCCGTGTATGTTCACAGCATCTAGTGAGGCAGGAAAAGGGAATTTACTTAAATGGAGTAAATTCCCATAATTACAAATTAAATTTAATTTTTTTTTCACTAATTTTAATGTAAAGGATGCAAAGATAGCACAGAGGGTCCCTATTCTCCTCTCTAGTTTCTGCCACAATTTCATTTTCACTCTACTATGATAGATCTGTTGCTTATGACCCAGAATTGGTCTAACACTTAGCCATGACCTACTGTTGAGATTCCAGGGTTTTTTTTCCATGATGCTCTTTCTCTGTCTCTGAGTTCTGATCAAGGCATTCCATTGCCTGTCCTTGGTCTCTTCTACTCTTCCCAGTGTTTGATGACCTCTGTAGTTGTAAGGAGTTAAAAGTAGTATGAGGTCTGGTATTTTGTAGGATGTATCTTAGATTGGGTTCCTCTGGTGTTCTCTTCATGGAGATTCAGTACTCCAGAGAGGTGAAACACTTGACATTGATAGCAAACACTATCTGCAAAGGGCAGAACGAATCTGAGTTCTGCAACCATAGGCTATATCTACACATTTGACACCGTGATCTTTTAGAAGCACAGATCTTATCTTCTACTTCTTCTTCCATTCCCTGAGAATCTTTGAACATCTTCAAGAGATTAATATCACGCATTCAATAATCAATATTCAAGACCAAGACAGTGTGCTGTTCACTGAAAAAACAAAAATATTGAACTCAAGTCTTAGATAGCCCATGTTCACTCTGATTTCTATCTTATTTCAGGCTACTATTGCCATGATGGAACACCAGGAACAAATTGGGAAAGAAAGGGTTCATTTGGCTTACACTTCCATATTGTTGTTCATCATTGAAGGATGTCAGGGCAGGAACCCAAACAGGGCAGGAACCCAAACAGGGCAGAGACTGATGCAGAAGCCATGCAGGGATGCTGCTTACTGGCTTTCTCCCTAATTTCTTATAGACTCCAGGACTACCAGTCCAGGGATGGACCCACCCATAATGCCATGGACCCTCTCCCATCAATCACTAGTTAAGAAAATGTCCTATAGGCATTGTCTACAGCCTGATCGTATGGAGGCATTTTCTTAATTGAGGTTCCTTGTATCAAGTTGATGTAAAACTACCCTACACAATTTCCAAAGTTATCACTAGGGTGAGCCTGAAAGACCTCTGGGTACCTGCCAGGAAGATGGGATTCTGAGATGGATTATGTCTGCTCTGAATTCATGTTCAAGTCTTAGGATCTGATACCCTACCAACTGATTTACTGGGCCTTTCCTAGTCAAATCTTAACCCCTGGTACTTGTGAATGTGACCTGATTTGGAAATGGTCTCCGCTGATCACATCACATTAAGAAGATAAAGTAGACAGGGTGGGCCTATCCAGTGTCCTTAAAAGAAGAAAAGTCTTTGGCCAGTCACAAGTAGGAAACATCCTGAGATGGCAGAAGCAAATGTTGAAGCAAAACACCTACAAAATGTGAAATCTGAAGGATTGAGAGCACCCGTCAGAAAGTAGGAGAGAGGCAGAAAGTTGACCCTGTCTCTGAATCCCTAGAAGGAACCAACATACCAGCGCCTTGACTTTAGACGTTTAACATCCAGAATTGTATGATAATATAGTTCTACTATTTTTAAGTCACACACATTTGAGAAGATGGTTATAGCATCATCCCCAGAAAACCAATGCATATAGGGCCTGGGAGAATGGATGTATAAGAAGACTTGGTGTGGTGAAGCCCTGAGTCATTTTCTTAAAGGATGCTCAGAAACATTCCATGGGTGGGGCTTTAGACTCCTGACCCTATCACGAGCAGGCTGCTGCCGCTATCCCTTGGCTTGGTACCACACTGACATTTCATAAGATTAGCTACATATGCACGAGGGAAAATGTCCCATGACACCAAACACATTATCACACATACTTGTATGCCTTATGTATTTCTCTAAAACTGAGGAATTTGTCCTTTTATATTCCAAATATAGTTTTAAAAGAAAGAACAAGGCTGGCTATCTGCCTTGTCTAAGATAATGAAGGGAATGGCTTCCTGTCCCCATGGATGGAATACTAGAGTGGACTTGGCTTGCAGCTGACGGTAAATTCCTCAGGGCCTGTGCCCTGCCAAGGAACTTGGAAAACTTTGGAACCAAGGATGATGGAGATTAGTTACCAACAGAGGGAACTTGAAGTAAGGCTAGAGGGGTCAGCAGCAGCCTTTTGGGGAGCACAGACCTGAGCAGGGTCTGTTGTCTTTGAAGAGTGAATGTATACAGGAGGGAGGACCCAGCATTTCTCATAGCCTAGGTAGTGCTCAACTCTCCTTGAATTGAGTTTTGAACAAATATTGGAAGAGTGCTCTGTGCAGACATAGCATCCCCCTTCTGATTCAACATTCAGGAAGAAGATCGGGGCTGGTGGGTCCTTGCACGTCTGCAAGAGGTCTTTGTGGGTTCCACCTGGTATAATATTAATAAGAACCCAAATAAAAATGATCTACTTCTAAGTCTGATATTGTGCTAGTGTTTGAATAAGATCAGTATTGATCTTCATACCAGCTTTATGAAGTAGATAATATTATTATTCTGTATTATTGATAAGGAAACGATGAATTTGAGAGGCTAAGGATTTTCCCCAGATCACGTGGCCACATAGTTGGAATCAAAATTGATAGGTAGGTCTATTTTAAAAGCAATAAATAAATAAATGTTTTGTTTTTTTTTTTAAGAGGCAACTTGATTGGGGAATGATGATGAAGGGAAGTACAGCAAAGGGGCCTAGCTTCAGGCTTAGACAGCCATGGATGTCCTACGAAGGATTCTACCTTATAAACACCAAGAGCCTATCGAGTCAGTGCGCACAGAAGTTGGGTGTATCTTCAACGCATAGCACAATCATTCTGTGTTTGTAAGCTGTGAAGAATGGACTCGCGGTGGACAGGGCCAGAAGGCTAGAAACCAGAGTTAAGATCAGGTAAAAGAACTGAGATATCTTAGTGTACCACACAGGGCCCTAAATAAAGTACCCGGCTCTCCTCTTACAGAACTACCATGCAAACTTGAATGAGGCTGTGCACCTGTCACCTCATGCTCTCCCGCTTTTGGTCTTAGCCATCTTAGAGCCTTGAGAACCCATCTTGGGGGCTGCGTGACGTCTCAGTGCGTAAGAGCTCTTGCAGTGCGAGCATTGCAGAATGAGTGCGACCTCTGAAATTCACAGTGGAAGGAGAGACCAACTCCTGAACCCTGTCCTCCGACCTTCACACAAGCACTGAATACATGCGCGTGGTAGCACATGCAAGCGACAACAATGACAATAATAACAGTAATAATTTTTTTAAAAAAAAAGCTAGGCATTTTAGCATCAGTGATTTTGGCTCTCCCTCGTGTAGAATGGGTTAATGGGAAACAGACGGAAAATAGTTGACTTCAGCAAAGCATCTGAAGTTAGATACTGTGCCTGGAGTTTGGGTACAGACGGATGAAAGCAAATGTTTCAGAGACAGGAGTAGGAGTGGGGGCACCAGCTGCTGTGTAGTTTTAGTACGTGGCTCTGTCATGCACCACAGTGGAGAGTGCATGAAGGAAAAATATTGAGGACAACGAGGTGCTAATTTTAAGAGTTGGAAAGTGCTAGAATTTGGGTCTTAATTGCCTCCAAAGGTCTGTGTGTGGAAGACTTGAGCTGAGGGAAAACCCTAGAAGCGGCACCTAGCTGAGGGCCTCAGGTCTCCAGGGTCTTTCTTCCCACCACAGGGTGAGTGGTTTTCCTCCAGCACACCCTCCTGCCATGATGTGCTGTCTGCCACCGGAAGCTCGGCGCTCCACACTGCCAAGGACTGTCTCATAGGGAAGCAATGGGTCAGCTCAAACATGACCTGTGTCAAAAGAAACCTTTGCTATTCACTAGTTGATTATTTCGGGTAGCTGTTACAGTAATCGGAAGCTGCCTGATACAGTAGCCAATAATCCAGTCAGAAGCTTAGAGGTTCTAAATCCCAGCATTGGACACTAGTGTTCGTCCAGCTCATGCCCTGCCATACGGTGTGTCTGTAGCTTATTCCCCTCGTTCTCCTTCCCATCTATGTTTGCCTCCCAAGCATATTGTGAATATATTTAATAGACAATGTCTGAGACTTATAAATATGCCTATGTCCGGGTATATCCTTCCCCGTCATATTTCTGTCACTGGCTTACCACCTGTTAACCAAGACTCATTTCACATTTTATCATCTTACTGGATGAGAACAAGGGGACAACCCCCAAATCTCCACTCCAGCAAGTCCACTCTCATCAAACATACCTGTATTTCTGCAATGCTGTTCTATCAAGTTCCATTATGTGTATTATTTTTTTAAGTTCAACATTAAAATCAAATGGCTTTGAAGGCAGAGACTAAAGTGTCTGCTCACTGTATCTTTAGTTAAGTGGAGGCCTGATAAGTACCAAGCATTAATATTTATTAAATAGCTCGCACTGAAGAACTCAGCTAGCTTTTCCTCTTGGGAAAACTGTCATGCTTACCTGTTAGAAGAAAATTTAGTATTTCAGTTCACCAAATAAATACTGTCTACAGTGTGCTGGATTTACATTTTAGAATAAAGAGAATGAATAGAAGTCTCCTCTGAATGTTCTTACAATGTCATTGGGAGATGACTTTTTAAATACCTAATTAAAAAAAAAGATTTTATTTTATATATATAAGCGATTTGCCTGCATGTATTTAAGTTCACTGCCTGGTGCCCTCAGAAGAAAAGAGGACACTGAATCCTCTAGAAGTAGAATTATTATAGAGAGTTGTCAGCCACCATGTGAATGCTGGGAATAAAACCCTGGTCCTCTGCAAGAGCAGCCAGTGCTCTTAAACACTAAGCCACACTCAGCAACTAAACAAGTAATTTTAAAATGTAGGACTTGCCATGAAGCTGTAAAAAATGAATTTCAAAGGGATGCGATTGAGATCCCTTGTTTATTCAGCCTTCAGGACCATATCATATGAACATGCATATCTATGACCCTTTGAAGACTATAAAAGTACAATTACATCCCTATCTGGGAAGTATATTTTAATGTACGCACACACGGAGGGAAAGAGTGAGGTATACGTGTTCTTATGCGTTGACGGGAAGGCCAGAGGTCAACACTGGTTGTCTTCCTCAGTTGTACCATGTGTTTTGAGACAGGTCCCTCAATGAATTCAAAGCCCACTGATGAGTAGATTAGCTTGCCAGTGAGCTCCAGGAATCTGCCTGTCTCTGACCTCCAGGGCTGGGGTTACAGACATGCACCACCATGCCTGGCTTTTACATGGACGCTGGAAATCCAAATTCCCAGGTCCTCGGGCATGCATGGCCACAACGTACCCATGAATCATCTCCCCAGTCCCTTAACTGCCATTTCTTTGTTTCTTTTTGTCTTTTCTTTTGTTTGTTGTTTTTTTGTTTGTTTGTTTGAGGAAGGTTTTCATTGGGTGGCCCTGGTTGCCTATAACAAGGCTAGGTTACCCAAGTATTGGCCTGGCACTCTCAGCCATCCTCCTGCCTCAGCTTCCCTAGTGCTTGGATCATAGATGTGAAGTACTGTGCCTGGTCTTGATATCAGAACTTATTAAATATTTTTTTGACGATGGGTCAAATTTCCCTGATTCTTTGTACACCAAGCACTCTTTTGTTTTAGACTAGGTGTGTGACTAGTCTAAAACTGTGACTATTGGATCGTAGAATCTGGAATCTGTTGTGCCCCTTCGTGATTATTGGTAACTTCAGTTTCTTGTAAGCTGCTTGTTTACTGGCTGGATAATTTGGACTTGGTAGGGTTGCCTGCATGATTTGTTAGCACAGATAACATTGAGAAACTACAGAGTCACTCAGCTTTGTTAACTTTTCTAAAACTTTTCCCAGTCAGACTTCCTGTGGGCTTCCTGTAGATGAGGCTAGGTCTAGAGTCTGTCTTCCTCAAAGCCTTCAACCAGCGTTTTTCATCTGAACTGTATGACACAAGGAATCATTTCCATTATCGTCCTCTCAGTTTTTTCAATGGATGATATGTATTAGCATCCTTAGAACCAAAGTTATGCAACCCATAACCTGTGGGCACCCTCAGTAGTTGTATAAGAACATACATCATATCCGTGGGTTTTGCCTTTTGGTCTGCAAAGCCTACAGAAATGCACTCTCTGCTCCTTTAAGAGCAAGTTTGCTGACTCTTTCTGCATGCTGAAAAGAAGCCTTTATGTTGGTGTGTATCAGGCTTCATTCCCTCCCGGATCTCTGTTGGGTGCGCTGGTGGGGATGGCTCTCACCCCTGAGGCATGGGCCTTGCTGTCTCCCCTTACTAAGCAGATGCTAACAAAGCAACCTCTCTGAGCTGAGCTGACAGGCTCACAGTCCCCAGTGTGGTTTGACCTTCATGATCGGTCAGATTCTGAGGCTTGCATACATACTCTAGTTCTTGGTCATCTGTGTAAGGGAATGTGAGGGAGATGGCTTAGGCAGTAAATGCTTGTTGCTCAAGCATGATGTCCTGAATTTGGATCTCAAGTACTCATGTGAAAATATGAGTCCAGTGGTGTGTTTGTAATCGCAGCTTTGGAAGCAGGATGGTGGGGGAGACTGACAGATCCATGGAGCTCACTGGCTAGCCAGCCTACTGAAGCCATGAGATTTGGGTTCAGTGAGAGACCTGGCTCAAAAACTAAGAACGAGGAGCAATTGAGGAAGACATTCAGGGCTGACCTCTGCCCTCCATACACAGATACACAAAGGTTCACATGTGCTTGCATACACACAGTTATACATGCACACACACACATGTGTTAGAGTAAAACTCACAGAAATTCTGGGTTCTCCTCTTCACTCCCTTTTAATGGACTGAAGTTTATGTCCCTCTACAATTCATAAATCAAATTCCTAACTTAACCATGATGTCACTTGCTGGTGAGGCCCTTGGGAGGTATTCAGGTTTAGATGAGGTCATGAGGGTGGGGGCTCCCATGGCAGAACCGGTGTCCTCATGAGCAGACATGAGATCAGAGCCCACTCTGCCATGAGGTCACAATGGAAAGGCAGCCCTGCCAGCCTGGATGAAGACCCTCACTGGCTCCTTACCCTGAACCTCCCAGCGTCTAGGCCTATGAGAAAGAAATTCCTAGGCTAGAGGTTTTTGTTAGCACAGTTGGAGTTAACACTCTTGTGGATTCCATGCTCCAAATACTGATCTCTGCCTCCTTGGTAGGGAGAGTGCCGTCTTTCTAGGAAGATCCTGGTATTGTGTTGATATGTTTGGATGGGTCCCTGATCCCCTACATACTTAGCCCTGCTTCTTTCCAAGTTCTGCTCAACGGACTGCTCTACCTGAACCCCCAGAATGCTTCCAACCAGCATGTGTATTTATTTCACCCATCTTCCGAAGTAAAAATGACAATCCAGAGGGGTGTTCTCGAATGGGTGATCTATACAGTAAAGACAGTTGAGCCAAAATAGAAAACAGTTGGTTGTGAAACCTTGAAGACCTGGCGGCCATGTTCATGGGAGACACTAATCTAGTTACATATCAGATCACCAGAGATACGAACACATGCATATACATGTATAATACACACTTCTGTGTATATATGTGTGTATGAGTGTGAATGCATAATATGTTCGATATGTTTGTATATACATACATGATACATATGTACATACATATATATATGTGTATATTATTATATATGTATATATAACCTAGATATGTATAGTTAATATTACATGATATTAGATAATGTAATATATGTATATATCTAATAATAACTCTATAACATCATATCTAATATATTATTAGATATAATATGTATCTACATATATAGTATGTTAGATATATTAGATATACGTGTGCATAGATGCATATATAAATTTGCCTAATTATATATTTCAGTGATATTTGGGGGGGGATCCTCATACAATCAGTCTAATCCTACATTTCAAACATGTGCTTTCAAGATCTCATGGGTTATCATCCCTGGCCTCCATTTGCTGATCCTTCTCTGTTCTTTCCCAGCTGACAGGCACCTCGGGAGTCTCGATTCTCCAGAAGATATCCCCTCGTGGATGCAGAGTGATCTTCATTCCTGACTGAAGGTCAGAGGGCCTGGTGCCTCTCTTCTGGAGTTCCTCTCCTGATTCTGGCCTTGACTGAATCTCTTTCTTCCACGGCCACAGCCAGTAGTTCACTGTTGCTAGCTTGCTAATTTTTCAGTAATTTTGTGGGCCATTTGTGAAAGATAGTGTTTTTTAAAAAATTAAGTCTATATAAATGTGCAATTATGTAACTCGAATTTAAACAAGTCCTCAACATCTGTGACTTTCCAACTCTTCTGTTATCTGTGCATGTGGTTAGGTGCCTCTTTTGTGTTTCTGAATGACTATGTGCATGACCAGAGTCCTTCCTAAGTCTGAATTCACCAACTGTACATTGCTAGCTAGATATGAGCCATAGTTGAAAGATTTGCCTCACAAGATACTACAAATGGGTAGTAACTTTTCCTTAAAATATCATCAGACATCTCTGAGGAAACAAACCTCTAGCCATGGCTGTTGTGTCTGGCTCCTCCTCCACTCTGCTAGCTTCTCCAAGGCCCTGGGACCACTGTGCCCTCCTCTTGGGTCTTCAGGTTGAGGGATGGTGATATCACTTTTCTGTTACTAGGGTTCTTATTGATTCTCCTACCACTAGCTCCACCTTTCACAATAGTCCCTTCCTTAGATGCTCTTCAGTTACATCCTTGTGAGTAACTAGAGGCCCCACTGCAAACTGAAACACAGTCAGGTAGCCAGAGTTCCACAAGTACAATTGGAAGGGGAGAAATACTGAAACATGGAAAGAATGTCTACATCAAAGATTCAAATACATTTAGGAAAGCCATAATCCAACAAAAACAGAATTGTTTCCTACAGAACTTTTCAAGGGCTCTAAAATAGATCCTATATAACACTGAACTTTACTTTAGGCTTCTTGGCCGTGGTTTCCATATAACACCAATCAACACAGGATCACTTTCACAAGAAACACTGTGTTAAGTTAGTTTAGAAATCTGATAATCGGGGCTGGAGAGTGGTTCAGTGGTTACTGGCTGCTCCTTTTTAGCATCTAGATTTGGTTCCCAGCACCCACAACTGTCTGGAACTCCAGTTTCGCCCTCCTCTTACCTCTGTTGGCACAGCGCATGCTGTACACAGGCCTTCATTCAGGCGAAACACCCACACACATAAAATTAAAAAATGAATTGTTATCTTAATTGGGTGGGGTATGGGGGTGGACGACATGGTCCAGCAACTAAGAGTGCTTTCTGCTCTTGCACTGTAGAGTTCACAAAAATCTATAACTCCAGCTCCAAGGGAAGCCATTTTGCTGGCCTCTGTGGGCACCTGTGGTATTTGAGACATTTCTTGATATCTACTGGGGCTCTGTTGATTTTCTCTCGTATTAAATGACTCCAAGCAGCTGGTTTTGAGTCTCCATGCCTTAGACATCGTTTATTATCCCATTCTCTGTCAGGTTGTCAGATTCCATTGCTTATAATCGTCAACATGGCTAAGTTTAGCTTCCTTCTTGCCTTTAATATTCTCCAACATGGGAATCCAGACATCTAGATGGTTAGAACTGGGTACATAGTAAACAAAGAAGGGTTATGCCTTATATTTTAGGTTGATAAGGTTATCATATAAGAGTGCATCAGACTCAGGCCAAATTTATACTAAACTAGAACTAAGTTTTGTCTGTTAATTTGTTTAAATAAATATGGTGAATTTTGTGTAGAAATAACAAACCTTGGTAAATAGAATGTTGTGGGATTAACCCTTTGGTCCTAATTTTTCATTTTCAACAAGTTATCTGTTCGGTTGTTTTTTAAACAGACAGCTCAACATTTTGTTTGGTGAAGCTCTGTCTGTTTTCCTGACATTCACCTTATCAGTTTCATGTCAGACAAATTAATCCTGAAGGGAAAAATAAATGTTCACTTTTTGCCTTCTTCTTTTTTTGATTCGCTTTCGGATCCAAGATTGAAATCATCTCTGTGGGATGAGAACTCCGAGAACTCAAACATCTGAGGAAGAAGACAAAAGTCACAAGGAAGACCCCAAGGCATGCTGCAAAGGCACCTGCCCGAGGCAGCACGCCCTTACATAAGTTTCCATGATGCATGGACTCACTGAAGATCTTTGCGGTGGCCCCAAGGAGAGCTCGTTTCGCGGATAGTGTTACGTATGCTAGCCACATTTTGAGTCAGAGAGAGTGGTGTTTGATGTTAAATAAATCAATAAAATTGCCCTTATGGAAAAGCACCTCCTCCACGGGCCGGAGTCATCATCGGGAGACTCATGACCTTGAGGCTTAGTTTGGACTTGTGGAGAACAGTCATTGGTTGATTGAAAAAGCTGGTCATACATTACCTTCTGTTTCTAGAGAGATGTTATTGTTTGGTTAATGAGCACACACCATACACGTCTACACACATGTTTTAAACTCTTATTTTATATATACTATGGTTGGGAAGAAGTGTCTCTATCTCTTGAAGGAGACTGCTTCTCTGAAGATTAATGTTTAATTTCCAGGTGAGAGGAATCCAATTTAGATAAAACCTCGAGACAATTGATTTATGGATGGGTATGGAGGTGAGAACTATACTGTGTCCGCAGCTCACCAGATTTCTGGTACGAGCCACATGCCTTATACTCACCTATGTCCGTAATCCCCAGCACCACCCTATGCTGGTCCCATTTTCTAGATTCACAAGCTAACTCTTGGTAAACTTAATCCTTTTTATCTGAATTCAAACATCACTGAACTGGTAGAAGTGGAATTAAAGGATGGAATTAAAGGCGGCTCATCCTGCTCACCCCTTGATCAGCCTTTCTCTTTGTCACACATAAAGCCATGAAATCTCACACCGAAGACCCAGGTTTGGGGGATAGCAAGAGTTTCTTCCCAGAGGAGACCCCCATGGTCATACTGTGGCTATCTCAGTTCTTCCCTGAGGACCCAGAATGGAGCACAAGCACACTCCCAGCCCAGACTGCAGCCCTGCCCTCAGTTCCCATCTCCTTCCATCACATTCTGGGATTTAAGCCTTCCTCCGGCACCCGAATCCTCCCCATCCACTTTGGAGTCAATCACCTACTTGCATCTTTATCTCTGCCTTTGGTATCTTCTATCATATCCATTCAGGTACATTTTACCTGCCCTTCATGGTCTAGCCACTAAGCCACTGCTCTTGAGAACATTCTCCCAACCCCACCCCCAGCTGGAAATGATCTTTTCCCCTTTGAACTTCTGCAGTGGTTAGTGCATATATTTCTTCTAGATGTTATCAGTTACTACCCAGGACGTTCATTTTGAGTCACCTTTACACACTACAGGAGTCATTGGCCCACGCCTGCATTATATGCCGCAGAAACTCAGTCTGTTACTAAGCATGTAGTAATAAATAAATATTTCAATGATGAGGAGATCCTGCTTGTCTTTACTGCTAATGGGAAAGGCTGTTTTATGGTATTCGGAGGGAAAGAGAGAAAGCTGTATAAAAAGCAAAGTGGACATACCTATTCATCTATGCTCCAGGTCCAGAAATTGAATTAAATGCACCCCAGGGGGCATGTCTCATTTTTCCTATTTATTATCTCCTCCCAATTCCCCAGAGCTGAATTATTTCTGAAACTATAGAATCATTTCGCTTATATTTTACTTTATGTGATGTAATCAAACATGTATTCTTTTGTGTGTGATGTTCCTTTCCCAGAGCATATTTTTATGAGACTATCAAGGTTGTTCGTGTGGCTGTTCTTTTTTATTATTATTAGTGGATAGTTTGCCACCCAGGAGACATATCCTGGTTTCCTTGTGAATCCTTGTGATGGATATTTTTGCTTAGAATACTACCTGTTGGCAGGCATTCCAGTTTGGGACTATTATAAGTAATATCACTATGGACATTCTTCATAGTGCTGGCAGTTTTAGACATGATGATGCTGTTACGCTCAAAGAAGAAATTAACTTTGGGATAAATCGAAGTGTGAACTGGCATGTTTCCAACTTTGTGTTAGACAACCAACATTATCAGTTGAAGTAAATGGGTCACTGAAAGTGGTCTCATGTCCGTTCAGAAGAGTTTTAAATGCCAAGACATCTGTGAGTTAGCATTCCCCCGTGGCTGAATGCCTGTGAATGAAGGGAACCTCAGAGCTGTCTGAGAGGCATGTTCTGTGCAGATAATTCTAGCAAAAGTCAAGTCCCATGTTGCTTTAAGTTTTCCCCACCCATATCACTGGTGAGGGAGAGATTCCTGCCCAAGGATCATGGACATGGTAGAAAACGGTATGCTTCAGGCCTGCCCAGCTGAAAGCCACAGGGTGGTCAGACACAGACACCCACATCTGTGGGAGTGGAATATCACAACTCTGCAGAGTCTCTTGGGGGAGATGCTCTGGAATATAACGAACAGCCGTTAGCCCATGCTCAGGCTTTGTGTTATTCAGAGAAAAAGGTTGACTCCAGCTTAATGCAAGGGAAGAAACCCACCATGCAACGATAAATAGAAACCATGCCTGGCCCCTTGGTGGGTATGTGGGGATTGTTGGGCTAGGCCATCTTATTTGAGGAGAGGGAAACTTGCAGTTAGACCACTTGAAGCCCTCTGGATTTCATGAGATCAAGGGAAAGTATATTAGGTCTTGGGCCTTGCATGATAGGTAGAGCAGGGGATATGTCAAAATTGAGAGTGGAATCAAAGGTGTGAGCCAATTTGGCTGAAGCAGGCAATAGACGAGACCCCTTTGGAGATACAGTGGACAGGCTTGTAAGGATGATTTTAATCTGAGAGAAATCCCAGGACTTGGCATTCTTGCTCTTTGAGTTCCTTCCTGTTCTCCATCCAAAGAATTGGAATAAGTGATACAAGAATCAACCAAGACTGACTGTAAGTTCTAAGAAGGGTGGGCATGTGTGCATGTGTACGCACGTGTGTGTGTGTGTGTGTGTGTGTGTGTGTGTCAGTGTCTGTGTGTGACAGAGACCCAGAACTTCGAGTCAGAACTTCGTGTGTATTTTTAAGTTGAGTATCGTGCATTGACAGCATATCCTGTGCCCTTATTGCAGGAGTTTTTCATATTCTAGTCTTAACACATCTTACCCCCTTGGGCCTGGTTGTAGGCATGGACTGTATGCTCATATGTACAGAAATTAAGAAGTGTTCATCCTTGTATAGTCCCCCCCAGGTCTAGAGTAGTGTTTCGGTTTAAAAAAAGGAGTCACTTCATCGTGCAGGTGAGAGGATGGCACAGATGTTCAGCAAAGATGATGACAGTGGTTGCCTAACCTCACTATTCACAGTGTGGCCCACGGAATGTGCCCCGGCACCTTCTGGTGCCTGTTAGAAGCATGGAACTTCTCAACCCACTGGCCCAGAGGGTCGCCCCAAGGAGTCATTTCATGGAGAGACATTGATGTGTGTGACGGACCTTTCTGCATATACAGAAACCCCGTTAAGGTTTGAATTTAAAATGTTTCATTCAGGTTCGTGTTTTAAATGCTTGATCTCTGGTAGACAGATTCATTTGAGGGGGTTGAGGATTAGAAATTCAGGGAGATGGGCCCTCACTGAAGGATAAAGGTCATCGGGAGCAGATGTTTAGGGGAATTGTTCTTATAGACTTCCTACCGTGCTTTCTCCTTGCTGGTCAGTCATGAAATGGACACCTCTTCTTTTCCTCACCCTTCTATTACCGTGGTAGCCCGTCCTGGTGAGTAGAATCGTGGGTTGAGTCCACTAAAACCATGAACTAAAACAAGTTGCTCTTCTAAGTAGTTTCTGTAGGATATTTTAGTTGTGGTGACAAAAAGTTAATGATTCCTCTCCCAGGACTGCCTCCATCATATCCCAGTAAACAAGAAGATGCTGAGTGAGTTGACCTGTCTTCCCTTCAGCCCATATAACCCATGCCAACATAATTAAAGCTAATTGATCAGTACCCAACAATTTCATCAGAAAGTGCTTTTATTGTCTTCATTTAAGTAAGAAAGAAGGGGGAAATAGCCTGGGAAAGGAAAACAGGAAAGGGGGGGAGACATGAAGAAACACTTTTAGTCCTTGCAAAATGGAATTCAGTCCTGCCCTCCGATGTCCCCACGCCTGGGATTTGATCCTCATAAAGGGATGAAATGTCAGCAGGCTTGCCTCTCATTTCCATTGACTTTCTTCCTCATGCCTCGCAGTTATTGTTTTGTTTTGACATGCATAATGCTTGGCTCCAATATGTTTGGTGTCTAACCAGAAACTGGCTGTTAGAATGTAATTAGATGAGGGGAGAAGTAAGAAAACAAAAGCTTGGAGCCTTTCCCTTTTGGGTAGAGAGGAAATACCCGGCCAACTAGTCACAGGCTGGTTTTGCTTTTGCTCAAAACTTGATCTTGCAAAGCACTAGGTTAATCACGCGCCATGTAACGATGTTTTGGTGGATGACAGTCACACGTACAACAGTGGTCAGATGCTGTTTTATTTCCTAGTGACTCTGTAGCTGTCTTGCTCATGCACACACTGGTGTTCACAGTGACAAAATTTCTTAATAAAACATATCTCAGAACATAGCTCTACCATTCAGTAGAGTGTCACTCACTCTGCCCATGGCAAAGCAATTCTTCATAACACACCAGACTGTAGTATGATGATCCTGCCGTCTCTAATATCATCCTGGAGTGCGGATGTTATCACGCTTCTTTTATTTGATGTAGAAATTGAGGCTCTGAGGAATTAAATGATTTGGGAGTCCTATTGCTAATAAGTGCCGAAGTTAGTATTTGAATTTGGCTCAGAAATGAGCTCAATTTGGAGTGCCCAAATTTTCCCAACTCTCAATTAGAGTCATTTGTATCCTGACAGACCTCAGAGACACCCCAGTCCCAGCTGGAGTCCACAAACGAGTCAGCTTTGAGCTTGCCTTTTTATTCTATTCACTTTTGATTTTCCTTTCCATGGGAATCTATGTTTAGGGGGAGTGCCCTTCCCCCGGTATATCACAGCCCTGATCCCCAGAAAGCTTTTCCCCATTATCAGTGTGTGCAGATAGTGAGTTTCTATATTGCTTACCTATGCTAGTCCTTCAAGTGACATTGCACATACATGATTTATTTTTAATTTAAAAAATAAGCGTATAGAAGCAAACACATTCTCTCTCACCTGGAACATCCTCTGGTCTTACTTTTGAGAGGTTATGAAGAACTGAAGGCCCTAGGGATGCTGCCTTCCTGGAAAAGGGGGTTGTAGCTCCTATGTGACTCCAAAGCGATTTATACCATCAATCAGTTATCATTCAGGAGCTGGCAAACTCCAGCCCTCGGACTAATTCCAGCCCTCTTGCCTGCCCTTTTTATATAAATAAAGTTTTATTGGAACACAGCCATGTCCATTTGTTTTGAACTCTGTATGAGGCACTGCGTTGGCAGAACCGAATAGCTGCAACAGGTAGATAGCTCTTAGCCTGCGAAGCCACAAATATTTACTTCAAGTCTTTTCACAGGAAAAAAAAATCTTGTTAACCTCTTATTAAATTAATTGTTTAACAAACCTACTTAAGTATGTGCGATGAGCCTCCGATCATACTGGCACGAGGAGAGATCAGAGAAGATTACTTGCCTCTGAAGCTTACACTCAAGGGCAGCATCTGGGACTAAATACAGCAAGAAATCTTTCTCTTGTGACAGGAAGGAGAAATAGCTTCATGAAGGACTCCAACAGCCCTCAAAGATGTTGTGTATAACGTAGGCAATAAGAAGCCATCAAGTGTTTTTAGTAGGATAATTGTCTGATTTTTCTTTGGGGGTGAGGACAGATAAAGCTCACTGACAATATGAAAGGAAGGACCATACGTGCAACTGGCTGCATGGGACGTTGTGATTTGGCCTTCCCCCAGTCCTGCTGCTCAGCAGGAACATCCACATAGTATTTCTATGACAAGTGAGTATGTGAACAACACAGAAGCGAGAAATCATTAGGTCAACCATCTTTTTATTGTCATTGTTGAGCTCTTGTTTGATGGACAGCTCTCCGCCTCAGTGAATAAGACGGGAACTTGACAGAGGATGATTCCCAGCAACAACATCAGAACTCCACACATGTCCTCACAGGCACACGTGCCCTCACACATGTGAAAACACGCATGTGCACATGTGTCCAGACCACGTCTACATGACAAGTGGAAACATTTAAATGTTACATAAATATCAACCTGAGCCCTGTGAAAACAGAAGGGCAGTCTCAGGAGCACGTGTGGTTCCTGGAATGCTCCTTTCTAGCCTCTGCCCCAGCCCGTGAGGCTCTGGATCACTGTGCTGAGGCCTGGCCTCCTGGATTCTGAGTAGGAGTCTAATTCTAACCATATTTTGCTCCCAGACACCATGATTTCTCATTTTAATTTTTTTCTTTTTTAATTTTTTGCAACTTATTCATTTTATATCCCGATTGCAGCCCCCTTCCTCCTCCTTCCCTGTCCTACCCTTCCTCCCTCTTCCCCCACATCCCCTTCCCCTAGTCTACTGAGGACCTCTCCTGCCATCTGACCTTAGCCTATCAGGTCTCATCATGACTGCCTGGATCCTCTTCCTCCAGGAGCAAGTGAACAAAAAGCAAACAACCCAGTTCATGTCAGAGACAGCCCCTGCTCCCCTTCCTCGGGGACCCACATGGAGACTGAGCTGCCTACGGACTACATCTGAGCATGGGATCTAGGTCCTCTCCATACATGTTTCTTGGCTGGTGCATCAGTCTCTGCAGTAACCCCCTGGGCCTAGCTTTTTTTTTTTTTTTTTTTGGCTTTGTTGGTCTCCTGTGGAGCTCTTGTCCCTTCCAGGTCTTTCTTTTCCACGCCACCCCCTTCTTCCATAAGACTTTCTGTGCTCTGGCCAAAGTTTGACTTTGAGTCTCTGCATCTTCTTCTATCCCTGGTGGGTGGAGCCTTTCAGAGGGCATCTACAGTAGGCTTCCGTCCTGTTCCCTCTCTTCCACTGCTTCTGGTGTCTATTCAGTTTGCTATTCTGAATGAGATTTAAGCATCCTCCCTAGGGTCTTCCTTGTTGTTTAGCTTTTTTGGGTCTGTAGATTTTAGTATGTTTATCTTACATTATATGTTTAATATCCACTTCTAAGTGAGTATATACCATGAGTGTCTTTATGCTTCTGGATTACCTCACTCAAGATGATCTTTTTTAGTTCCATCCGTTGCCTGCAAATTTCATGATTTCATTGTTTTTAATAGTATTACACTGTGTTAATGTGCCACAAGTTCTGTATCCATTCTACAGTTGAGGGACATCTAGGTTGTTTCCAGATTCTGGCTATTATAAATAAAGCTGCTATGTGCATAATTGAGCAAATGGTTTTTGTTCAATGGTGGAGCATCTTTGGGATAAATGCCCAGGAGTGGTATAGCTGGATTTTTTTGTTGTTGTTGTTTAACAAAAGATCTTTAATAACATCAATCCCAGTAACACACATCCAATCACTATGAGCCAATACATAATATGTTTGTAGTGGGGTACTTCTCCTGGACTCAAAGTAGTCTTGGTCACAGCTTGATGATGGCCCTCAGGTAAGGGCTCACAACACTTCCAGTCCTCTATGATTCCACGGCTCAGGCAGTTCCAGTGTTTCAGGGCATAATATGAAAATTGGGCTGGGCAGATTAGCTGGATCTTGAGGTGCTGCTATTTCAAATTTTCCAAGGAAGTGCCAAAATGATTTCCACAGTGATTGTATAAATTTATACTCCCACCAGCAATGGAGGAGGGCTCTCCTTTCTCAACCTCCTCTCCAGCATGTGTTGTCACTTGAGTTTTTGATCTTAGCCATTCTGATGGGTGTAAGATGGAATCTTAGAATCGTTTTAATTTGCATTTCCCTGGTGACTAAGGACAATGAGCATTTTTTAAGTGTTTCTTCATTCGATAATCCTCAGTTGAGAATTCTCTGTTTAGCTCTGTATCTGATTTTTTTTCATTTTTAAAAATTTATTTATATTTTTATAAATTACAGTCTATTCACTTTGTATCTGTGCTGTAGCCTCCTCCTACCCTCCCTCCCTCATCTCCTCCCATGCCCCTTCCCAAGTCCATTGATAAGGGAGATCCTCCTTCCCTTCCCTCTGACCCTAGCCTATCAAGTCTCATCAGGACCGGCTGCATTGTTTTCCTCTGTGGCCTGGTAAGGCTGCTCCCCCATGGTATCTTTTGGTTGGTTGATGTTTCATTTCTTGAGGGCTAATATATTCTGGATATTAGCCCTCTGTTGGATGTAGAGATGGTGAAGATCTTTACCCAGTCTGTAGGCTGGAGTTTTGGTCTGTTGACAGTCCTTTGCTTTATGGAAGCTTTTCAGTTGCATGGGATCCCACTTATTAACTGTTGCTCTTAGAGCCTGTGCTATTGGTGTTCTGTTCAGGAAGTTGTCTCCTGTGCCAATGAGTATGAGACTCTTTCCCCACTTTTTCTTCTAACAGATTTAGTGTGTCTGGTTGCATTGAGGTCTTTGATCCATTGGACTTTAATTTTGTGCAGGGTGATAGAATATGGGTCTATTTGCATTTTTCTACATTTGAACATTCATTTAGACTAGCACTATTTGTTGAAAATGCTATCTTTTTCCACTCTATGGTTTTGGCTTCTTTGTCAAGAATCAGGTTTTCTGTAGGTGTGTGGATTTATATCTGGGTCTTCAGTTCGATTCCATCGATCCACCAGTCTGTTTCTATGGTAGTACCATGCAGATTTTATTACTGTTGCTTTATAGTACATCTTGAGATTAGGGATGGAGATACCTCCAGAAGATCTTTTATTATTAAAAAAGGATTGTTTTAGCTATTCTGTTTTGTTTTGCTTTTTCTTTTCCATATGAAGTTAGGTCAATCATCTGAACCAGAATTTTTGCACTCATTTGCATTTGGTGGGCTTCATAATTAAGGAATTACACTTTCTCTTTTTTTACTTACACCTAAATATGCTCATGATTATATTATGACAGTGATCTATCAATTGATTGAACTGAGTTTTGGAACACACTAGAAAATGCATGTTAGAATCCTCTGCCTTCTTTGCCAGAATAGGCCACTGTCTGCACAGGTCTCCATTCTTTACTCTCTGTCTTCTGGGAAGAGGAGGGTCATCAGAAGGGGCAGTCTAACTCCTTCCTGTCCCCCCAGAACCACTTCTGTCATTAGACCTGCCTGCTGTCATTACAAGAAAAGAATCGCATTGATTTTGCTGCCACTAACCTTTGGGTGTGAGGAATTTCTGTGTTGACAGAGAAGCAACTACTAACCCATGCTTCCTCTTTAACTTAATTTAGAGTCCGAGCTTACTGTCCTCACTCTGAGGCATGTAACCTCCGGCCCAGTCCATGCAAGATCAGATATGAGGAGAGCAATTAGGAGTTCATTGCAATAGCCTGGGCAAGTAATGCTCAAGCACTAAACTGGGGTAGAGGCAGCCCTGGGAAGGGAGCAAGAACTTGAGAACCAAATAAGGTATCCAGTTGACAGAACTTGGTGAGAATGGACCTGAAAAGTTAGTAAGTAAGTAGGTGAGTAAGCAAGCAAGCAAGCAACATTGTTCCTGGCTTGAGTGCGAAGAATGATGGTATCCCTCCATTAAACAGAAAGTAGAGAAAGAAAGACAAGTGGGTCTCAGGGGAAGACATAGTGTTGAGGTTTGTGTGTGCTTTTGAAGGTGTCTGAATGACTCCAAGCAGAGATTGGATACATGAGTCAAAATCTAGTGAGAGGTCATGGCTCAGGAGATTGGTACGGTTCATGTTACAGAAGTGAATGAATCATTCCTTGGGAATGAGGCAAGGTGAGGGTAGCCAGAGAGTGAGGAAAAGAGTCCCAGTGGAGAACAGGGCCTTGAGGTAGCTGTAAACAACCAAGATGTGGTCGAAAAGTGAGGGGACTCAGGATAATTTGCAGAAAGGATGGCATAAACACATTCCTTTTAGTTCCTAGAATAATTTTCACGAAATTGGAAAGCGAGCTTGTAAATGAAAATGTAGGGTACAGCTGACATTACAATTTGCTTTTATGTACCGTTTCACATTAGATATGTTCATATATTTATAATATAATAGTAATCTATCTGCTGATCTAATCATAGGTATAATATGATTTGAAGATAATTCAGTCTGACTAATATATGACAAGTTTGGAGGAAATTCTGCCCTTGAGATAAGGAACTTTGATGAGTGGGGTCTGTTTGACTCTACTTCTGCATTAAATGAAATACAAGGTGGCTGGGACTTAAGCAGAAAGGTTTCTTGGCTTGAAACATCAAAAGATGCAGGTTGGGACTGTAAGGGTTGTTGGAAATCGAAGGAAGAAATCCTGAAAGGAGATGCATGCAAAGGTAGGAACTGCAGACGTGCTGGCAAACACTCTCTCAGTGTGCAGCACACCTGAACATATGAGACAGGCACCGGTTCTATGTGCATAATTCAGTAGTTAGACAGCTAGAGACGCTGAGCCTAATCTTGGTGGTTGTCCAACAGAAGGGGAACAGACTTCAGAGTTTACACCCCACCAAGTCGGAAGGACTCAGTTGACACCTTTAACATTTCCTCCATTTTATTTTGTGTTAATAATGTCATAGAAAGTTGCAAAGATAGGCCTTATGTAGTCTTTATTCAGCTTCTCCTTGTGTTTCTTTTGTACACGATGATAGTATGAAACCCAAAGCCTGGGATTAGTTCAATACACAGCTCTATGCCATTTTTTTTTAAAAATTATGCATGTAAATTTGTGTAACCACTACTACAATCAAGATACAAGCTACCCATCACCATGAAGTTCTTTCCCTCATACCACCCCTTAGAGTCATGCCAATGACTCCCAACCATCTCTAACCCCTGGTAACAGGTAAATATTCCCAATATCTCTAATTCTGACTTCATGAGAACATTAAATATGTACTGTTATTCTATATGCGAGCCTCTAAAACCATCTTTTATTTTTCATTCAGCATAATAATCTTGAGATCCACCAAGTAGTACTTACCAATAGTTCCTTTGTGCGGCTGAGCAGTATATTTTGTTGTGGCCATACAGCTGTTCGGTTCGACATCTACTGATGAAGAGTATCTTTCCATTTCAAATTCTTGGTTATTGCATGCACCGTTATCAAAAGAGTTGTTTGTACTGTGTAGTTTGGTAACGTGTAGGTTTTAGTTCAGTTCGATAATCCCCACTTGCAGGATCTTTAGGCAAGATACTAAAATGCCCTGTGTTTTCTCTGCAAGGCTAGATTCTGTGAAACACTGTTAGAACTAACCTCTGGATTGTTGTGAAGATGGCATGAGATGATAAAATGCCAAAAGGGCTTGGGAAATATGTGCTATACAGCAATCAATAACTGTTGCCTGTTAATATTTATGAGCTGGTGATATGGAGAGCTTCATGAGCCCTCCCTTTGATCTATTTATTATGATGGATAACAGGGAATGTCAGAGAACTATGATGAGTTGGGCTTCTGTTGGCTATGGAGAGAAGAAGCTAAAAATGTACTTTCATCTGATAGGTTTTCACATTTTTAAGGCGCTACAGGCCAGGCTTGAGCTTAAAGTGTAAGTCTATTCCACTAAGATTTGCTGTTAGCTGTCTTTTATGACAGAATTCATGGTAGTGCCATCAATCTGAGTGTAGAGAAGACAGGTGGAGGCACCAAGGAAAAAAGCCATGCTTCCTGAATCAGTCGGCAAGTATCCACTATGCTTCAGTAGTAAATGAATCCCAAATCCAGCAGCGCAATACAGGGAAGACTTATTCCCTTTCAGGCCCTATGTGTATTTACAACCCAATCAGCAGCCCCGCTACATCTAACCATTCGGCACAGTGGGCTGACAGATGCTCCTCCATTCTGTATCCGTTCCAACTGAAGTATGCAGACAGCTCCCTGGTCCCATGGCCAGAAGACAGAAGCCTGGATAATCATGTCTGAGCCCTGCACTGATTCAGCCTGGAAGTAATTAAGGCTGCTTTCTCGTTGTGTTTCTCTGCCCAGAAACAATCAAATGGCTCAATCCAGTTGCGAGCTGGTTCATAAGGAGGCAAAGTTCCGAGCATTCAGAGAGAACTAGACATGGATAGAACCAGCCATCTTCCTCCTACACCTCCCACAACTTCCTTCTTCTTGCAAAGGAAGCCACCTCAAAATCACTTGAAAAACCACCTTTTGGCCAAGTAGACTACTGCTGTTCTTGCTGGCAGCTCTTCAGAAGGGAACTTTGACTATGCAAGGTCAGCTAAACTCCCCCATTTCTCCTTCTTTAAGTCAATCAGCACAAGTTACAGTGTGATGCTAATAGCTCAGTTACTGTGGGAAGTTCCTAACCTTCTGCATACAGCGTGCTGTGACTTAGAACTCAGCATGGTTGTGCCTGTTATACTCTAGGCCACTTCAGTGCTGCCACTCTTCTCTTGCTTCCCAGGCCGGAGGATACAGGCAATCATGAGCACACCTCCTAGTGAGGACAGTAGAACCAGAAAGCATAGCGCTGGCTCCCAGCTGCTCTAGACAAGTCTGCAAAGTCAAAGAAAATAGAAAATAGAACAGAAAACTGTGACCCAGAGAAAGCCATCTGGTCTGCTGTACAAGGGCAAAATTCCCACAGTGTGGCATTTGTCTGGTTTTGTGCTGGCCGAACTCTGATCCACTAAGCGTTTGCTTTCCAAGATGCTAGTTGAGAAAGCACGCACAGAGTTAAGTATGTTTGAGAACCACACGTTGTATCTTCTCAGAATAGGTGAAATGATCATCAGGTACTTAAAATGTGCCCAGCATAAGGCAAAAGGGGGACTCATTTACTCCGTGGTTTGAGAACCTGATTGACCAGAGAACTCTATTCTTTTGACATCAAGCCTATTAATACACCTTTGAAAGCATTCTTTGGAACCCAATTTATTTTTAAGGTCATCGTAGGAAAATTCACTGTGATGACCCAGAATCCACTTTGGAGCACAACTAGAGTCAATTGGTTTCATAGGGAAGATGCTCTTTTTATCAAGAAGCATACAGGGGCTGAAGAGATGGCTCAGTGGGTAAACAAATCACTCTGCGAGCCTGAGGGCTGAATTCTAGCCCTCAGAGCCAATGTAAAAAGCTGAGCATAATCATGAATGCCTGTAATCTGTGCACTGGGTGGGGGAGACAGGACCATCCAAGGGCTTGATGCTCAGTCTAGCTGAATTGGAAAGATTGGTTTCAGTGAGAGACCCTGCCTCAAAAAAATAGAGTGACTGAGGAAAACAAAGTCAACCTCTGACCTCCGTTCACAAACAGGCACATGCTTCCACGTGCATACATGTGCATGCATACACACAGGAGTATAAACATCTAAGATGAAGTGATTGATCATCTTACACAGGGTCCTCCTTCCTGCTTACCTTCTTTAGGTGTGCAGATTTTAGTATGTTTATCCTATATTATATATCTAATATCCACTTATAAGTGAGTATATACCATGTATGTCTTTCTGCTTCTGGGATACCTCACTCAGGATGATCTTTTCTAGTTTCCACCATTTGCCTGCAGATTTCATGATTTCCTTGTTTTTAATTGCTGAGTAGTATTCCATTGTGTAAATGTACCACAATTTCTGTATCCATTCCTCAATTGAGGGACATCTGGGTTGTTTCCAGGTTCTGGCTATTATGAATAAAGCTTCTATGAACATGCTTGAACAAATGTTCTTGTTATGTACTTGAGCATACTTTGGATATATGCCTATAAGTGGTATAGCTGGATCTTGAGGAAGCGCTATTCCTAATTGTCTGAGAAAGTGCCTACCTCTACCCAGCAAGGAATCAAAGCAGATGCTGAAACTCATAGCCAAACTTTGGGAAGAGCGCAGACAATCTTATGAAGGAAGGGGAGATAGAAAGACCTGGAGGGGACAGGAGCTCCACAAGAAGAACAACAGAACCAAAAATATCTGGGCAAAGGGGTCTTTTCTGAGACTGATACTCCAAACAAGGATCATGCAGAGAGATAACCGAAAGCCTCTGCACAGATGTAGCCCATGTCAGCTCAGTCTCCAAGTGGGTTCCCTAGTAATGGGAAGAGGGACTGTCTCTGACATGAACTCAGTGGCTAGCTCTTTGATCACCTCCCCCTAAGGAGAGGAGCAGCCTTACCAGGCCACAGAGGAAGACAATGCAGCTAGTCCTGATGAGACCTGAAAGGCTAGGGTCAGAGGGAAGGGGACAAGGACCTCCCCTATCAGTGGACTTGGAGAGGGGCATGGGAGGATATGAGGGAGGGAGAGTGGAATTAGGAGAGTATGAGGGAGGGAGCTATATTTGGAATACAAAGTGAATAAACTGTAATTAATAAAAATAAATTAATAAAATAACTGTAATGTAAAAAAAAAAGATGAAGTGATTAATGTTCAGGATTTCCTAGAGAAATAAGTTGTGGGTGGAGTAGAGTGTTAACATAAATAAAACAAACCCATTATTAGTTGACTTGTTTTAAATGGTTGATAGATACATAGAGATTCTTTAAACTTCTTTCTGGTTTTGTATTTATTTGGCATTCTTGCATAAAAGCATTTTAAAAGGAAATATTTGACCCCAAACTCCTAATAATTTATTCATAATGATAGTAATAAAAGATTTATCATGTTCTAAAGAATTTTCTAGACACTTTGTATGCATTATCACTTATTCATTATAGCATCTGCGGTGGTTTAAATGAGAAATGGACTCCATTGTCTTGACCACTAGAATACTTGGTCCCCAGTTTAAGGTGCTGTCTGGGGAGATTTTGGTGGTGCAGCCTTGCTGGAGGAAGTATGTCACTAGGAGTGAACTTTGGATTTAAAAACCCCTGAGGAAACTTCCGGTTCACTCTGCTTCATGCTTGCATCTGAAGAGGTGAGCTCTCGGCTTTCTCTTGCTCCTGCTGCTCACTGCCACACTTCCCCACCATAATGGACTCTTATCCCTCTGGAACCAGAAGTCCAAATAAACTCTTTCTTCCAGAAGTCAGTTTTGGTCACTTATGTTATCATAGCAACAGAAAAGAAACTAATACAGCATCTTGGTGAGGAAAGTGCTCATCATTGTCATCTTTTTATAAGATGAAAGGTCACACAGCTGGTAAGTTAAAGGAAAACCAACAGTGACAGGTTGTGGATCCAGGTCTCACCACCAAGCCTACATTCAGAACAAGTGTTCAGTTTACTAACTACACTGGCACTAAAGAGAACCAACCTCCTGTGGCCTCTGGCCATCCTACGTCTCCCTTAGGGGCAAAAATTGTCAAAGTCACCATCAAGGCTGTTTGTCATGTGTGAGGAAAGAAAACACAACTGGGGCAGATGCAAGCCACCGAGCCGGCAACGCCCACCCTGGGCCACCTCGGTCCATTCTCCACGGCTATGCACATGCTGTGAGAACAAGTTTCCTTGCTTTCCTCACCCATAGCTTGTGTCTCTCATGGAGGTGGAAAGTGGGCATAGCATAACGATACCTCCCCAAATGAGAGAGCTAGATTTAAAGCCTTCTGCGCCTCAGTTTTCCAGAACATATAACGCACTGCTTGCTTCATCACACTACAAATCCCCACTATGTATAAACTTTAAGTTCACTGCATGAACTGGAAGAAATTTGCTTTCAATGAAGAGGTATGCCATCAAAAGAAGCAAGCGTGACGAAACCCAGGCATTTTCGCTTCTTACCCCTTGACTGACTTCTCCTTCATTCTGAGGCAGTTTCCCAGAGATTACTAACCTCATAGTGTCCAGTAAGTATGGAAACAGTGAATGTGAAAGGGGCTTAGTAAATATCTGGACTGCATTCTTTTTAAGTTGAAAGTGAAGGGAAAATGACCAATGCTGTTTGCATGATGACGTTATGGGTTTGATAGGAAAGGGCTCATTTACAGTGTCTTATAACCCAGGCTCTATGTAAGGGAGGTTGGTACTCCAAAGAAAGGTACATTTTCAGAAATGTTTTCTCCTCAACAACAAAGCAGGGACACACACACACACACGTATGTGCATGTTTTGAAAAGACAAATAATATGTAATTATTGAGGAGGATTAAAATAGTCTCTTTGGTATCAAAATGGCTCATGTAGATTTTATGTGTTAAATCCAAGTGGCCCCACCTAAGGCAAATTTTCCATTTATAAGTAGCAATCTTACCCATTTGTTGACAAAGAGGAGCCATTGGTTATTCACATCCACTTTCAATCTCAGTTTTGTCTGTGAACAAAAGAGCGAGCTAATTACTTGGATAAGTGGATTTTTTTATTGTTATACGGCACAGAGAACTACAATCAAAAGTAAAAGGAACCTTCAGTGTCAGTGACCACAGAACACTGCTCCTTAACCCTTGTCCCCTGCTGAAGATTTTAGAATGCTGTAATTGGTCGAGACTGGATCAAGGGTCCTCTCCTGGAGAAGAGAGAAGAAGAAAGCCATACAGACCAACTGTAGCTGTTATGCACTAGCTCATTCTCCACAGGAAAGGCTGCTGAACTGACAAACCTTCCTTGTAATCTTAGGCCCGATCAGCGAAAGAGTGAACAGCCCGAATTGCCTCCCAGGTGCTCATTGAGAAACAGAAGTAAAATTCCAGGATGGGAGCCTCCAGCAAGGCAGCCATGTTCCCATTGCTGTTCAGAGAGGATAAATTCTGACTCCCAAGATGCTATCAGCCATGGTTAAAAAGCATTACAGGAATATTTTGATGAAAAATAAGGACAGGCCGGTAAGAGAGAACAAGGTTCCTAGAACAGGGACAGCAGACCTTCTGATCGGTGCTGTTCAGGAGGAGAGACTTGTGTATTCACCCCTTCTCGGTGTCAGTCAGTAAAACCTATCTACTTCAGTGGATGACAGGACTGATCTCTTGGTGAAGTTAAGCTGCTTGTGTGGTGACCTGTTGGCTCCCTTTTTAGCATCATCACCCACCTCAGTGGTTACCAAGAAGCTTGCTTGCCATAGGCAATGCCCATTGTGGAATATTAAGGGAATCTAGAAAGTTAGCCTACGTTCGAGACAAAAACTGAGATTTTTATCTGTCATCAAAAAGATACACTGATATCCCCAGGATTTCTGGAAAGGAATTTTATCTCCCTCTGTCTCCTACAAGCTGAGCAGCCAAGCATTCCTGCAAAGGCTGCTGCAGTTTAAGACAGAGTCATATTTAATCTTTTCCCATGCTTTTCCATTTGACCTTGGTTCTTTCTTTCCCTAGAGAAAAATCTGAGATTCCTGCAGAATCCTAGCGTCTCTGGTGTAGCATTTCTCAGCCTTGCATTCCTGTCTGTAACACTGTGAGTTAGCCTTTCTTCTTCTCAATTAAAACATCCTTCAAGAGCTTTGCTTTCTAAGACATCCACACTGGAAAACCTATTTCGTATGTGGTGTATGTATACGCGTGCGATTATCTATAAGCCTGCTCTCATAACTAAGAACGCAGTAATGAAAAAGAAAGACAGCTCTTTAGCTGCACCCAAATCCTAAAGGAAGGGAATGGCTATGCGAGCCCCAATCTCCATGCTTAAATTCTTGCCCAGATCCAAGCTTTCGGCTATTGGGCCAGGTGAAGTGCTTGGAAATTCAGGTCACAGCTTGACACCCAGACTATGGAAAATGGCATATTCAAAAGGGCCTGAATAAGATGCAGCCTTCAATGCAGTGTGTCTACTGGGCCCTGGCTCCTGCTCTTCGGAGATTGCATTATGTGTAGCTATCATCATCTCTTGCTATTATTTACATCTCTTCCTGGCTCTTTGTCTAACACTTGGTTTCACAGGATGCCATTCAGACGGTGATAGGGCGTCCTCCACAGTGGTTAAAGTGTTTCCTTTGCAAGTCTAAAGGGTACAGCCTGCTCATAATTAGACCTGACAGTTATTAAAGTGTGCCAGTGTGCCTGTCTTTATTGAGAGGAATTACAGGCCCGTGAGAGACAAGAAGATATCCCGATACTTTCGGGCTGGCCCACCAGTGAGTCTGCAGCATAGCTTTGTAAGGGTTGCGGTGGGAAGCCAGAATCCCAGCGCTTCTGGAAGAAAGCGCAGTTCTTCAGTCTAAGAGCTTCAGGCAGGCAGGAAGGGAGGAGGAGACAAGGAGGAGGAGGCAGCAACAGCCACCACCAAACCCGTCTCTAGCAGGTCTATCCCTGCGGGGTCCTGACCCACTAACTTTTCCCCCTCAGCCTCTCCTCCTGTTATTCTCTATCTTATCTCCCGAGGTCCATTTCCTCCTGCCTGTCAAACTCCACCTCCATGGGTTTCTGAACAGTGTGCTTCCTCAGCCCAGAATTCTCTTCCTCCTCTGTTAACTCTTGCTCACCCACGGCTCAGCTCACGGGAAACATCTGCTAGGAAGAGACTCTGAGATACAGGGAGTCTAGAGAGATGGCCTAGGGGTCAAAGAGCACCTGCTGCTCAATCATGAGGACCGGAGTTTGGTCTCTGCACCACTGTTGCAATCAGCGTGGCCCCTGACCCGTAGTATGGGCTCGTGTACACGTGTGTGCATGTACATGGAAGTCAGATGTTAGGAGTCTTCCTTTATTGCTCTGTGTCTTAGGCTATTGAGACGGAGTCTCCTAGTAAGCATCAAACTCACTGACTGATGAGACTAAACGGTCAGCAAACCTCCCCAGTACTGAGATTACAGACGTGTGCCACCACAGGGCCCTTTTACAGGAACCTGAAGTCAAGCCATTATCCTGATATAACACAAATATTTTACTTGCTTGCTTATCCAGCCATCTCTCTGGCTCTTGAATTTGGGGCTTTTGAAGGGCAAGAACTATGTTTTGTCCCTAAATGTTTAATAAATGTTTCTTAGATGAATGAATTAATGAGCGAGTGATTGAGTGAATAAAGGGAAAATCGAGGGAAAGTGTGAGATGAAACAATCAGATCTCAATTTTTATTAATGAGCCAGGTGTTAAACCAGCTCCCTCTGGAGTGTAGACTGAGGCATACTGTTCACATTAACTTTCTATAGTTTTAAACTGTACTTCTATTTGTGAAGCCATCATTTGTAGTCTAAAATAGCTTCTTTCCTCCTTCCAGTCATCTCTAGCAAATGTCACGCCTTGGCCATTTCCCCACCCAACTCTCTCAGTCCAGACACATGGCAACGTAGCTTTGCCGTGTTCTAACGGCGATGCTGACAAGTTGACAATGATCGTCAAAACTCTGTCAATGGACAAATTAGAAAAGAGCTATGGAGGAAGGTGGTCATGTCTCCAGGATCTTCCCTCCTTTCCTGGGCAACTTTTTCTTAGCGCCCTACGAGAGACCATTCTATTGTTTAGCCCAACAGAGATTGGGCTTCTCAGCATGTCCGTAAAAAGTGCATTCAACTACAAGTAGCTGAGACTCTACCAAGCTGGCATGAGCAAGGAAGAGGGTTCTGTTTCTCTCAGATATTAGGAAGTGCAGATGTGGGTAATCCAGGGCTTCCTGTTCTGCCTAATATTGCCACGGCAGGGTTTCTGTCTTTCAAGCTGGAAGATGGTGGTTGTGCCGTCTTCAGTCCACTCTCTCCAGGGCAGGCTAGCACTCACGGTTTCTGTCTTGCTGCCTTGAAAGAGAATTGATTCTTCTTAGGAGAGACCTCCCTCCTTCTCTCCCCTTGTCCCTCCCTGCCCATCCCCCACAATCACAATGGTGGGTTCACCATGGTGAACTCATCCTTCTGAGGAGCCTTCTATCTCTTGTCCAGGGACGATGGTCCCATTACGCAATAATTCTCACCCGAGAGGCTCGCTCGGGATCCCCTGTCCTCCCTAGGGCATTCTGTTTGTCACAGCATTAAGACCACAGCTCAATAAGTACTTGCTGGATGTCATTCAATTAAAACCAATTGGTACAAGATAGATTTCATCCTTAGAGATTTTTCACCCTAAATCATTATGAGGCTGAGGAGAATTTTGTTGCTAGAATTTTGTTGTCCCATATTCAAAGCTGGACCACATTGGAAGGCTTTCTTGTTAGCAGGGGCCGAGTAGAGGCTGCTCACTCAGCTTTCTGAAAATACATCGAAGGACCACTTAACATCCCTGAAGATCAAACCTGAAGAGACACCAATTTTAGGGGGGAAAATTTAAGTTTTGTTTTTATTTGTTAGTTTTGTTTTGTCTCGTGTAAACCAGGCTAGCTTGATCTTGCTATATAGCTAATGCTGATCTTGAATTCCTGATTGTCCTGCTGTACCCCACAAGTCTTGAGAGATATGCAGCATCATGTCCAGCTTAATGTGTTAGGCTCTGGGTTCTATTCCCAGCACTGCATAGTGAATAAATAAACAAGCAAACAAATATTTACTTTACAGCTACCTTTTTTCTTTTTCTTTTTTTTTTCTTTCTTGCTTTTTTTTTTTTTGAAATGAGGTATCGCTACATGGCTCTGGCTGGCCTTGAACTCTCTATGTAGACTAAAGATTCTCCTAACTCTGCCTCCTGAAAGCTGAGCTTAAAGGCCTGTACCATAACATACACACATGATAAATAAATAAATGTAAACAAATTTAAGAAATAGAGTGGGGAGCTATTTAGGAAGACACCTGACATCAATTTCTGGTGTCCGCAGATAGGCGCACAGAAAGAGAAACAAGGTACACACAGTCCTTGGGCCCCACTGGAGGTTTACTTCATTTTAACCTCCAACAGCATCTTCCTCACTATTGTTCTCCTCCCAGGTTCCTGTTTGCCATCTGAGGTCTTTATATTAGCTCACGGAGTCCTGATGTCTTTCCCAGTCCTGACTTTTCTCCTTGGTTGGCCCTAGCATTGTCCCCCGGGGCCAGAGCTATGGATTCTTTTTATGTGATCTGGTCAGCCAGAATGAGCCCTGCTTGACTGATTCTGTAATCTCACTGGAAGCCAGCCCACTGAGCAGGCTGCCTGCAGTCCCCTGGACGGCCATGCTCTTTCTCCCTCCAGTAAGTCCCTGACTCCGAGGGGCCCTTGGGTTCAGCCTAAACACAGACAGTGAAACGCCAGCATTTCCTTCTTCAGCAGCTCTCTCCTCTGCAGCTGTTTCCAAGGAGTCTGAATCCACAATGTGGCAGTTTTGCCATTCTCTTCTCAGGCTCATTGCCCCATCCTTCTGGAAGGCTGTAGGTGCTTCTCTTGGGCTCTGGAATTTGCCAGCGACATGCAGACTTAGTGCTTGTGTCTGTCCCTGCTTCTCAAGACTGTCTTTCTCTCAAGTTGTACCTTTGGCCTTCTCTATGCCCATCACTCATATACTAATCCAGTTCTCCATATCCCTTCCTGGGAGCCTGTAGGAAAACATGGGGCTGGCTGCCATCCTACCCCTTACCTGGAAACCCACTAAATTAGAAAAGCTAAGTAAGGGTCAAAGGTTGCATGTTTGTTACTTTATTTTATTTTTTGCTTACTGTGTTCCATTATGAAAGACACCATACAAAACAATGACATTATTATATCTCTAAGGAGAGACCAAACGGGAACTCCCATGCTAACAGCTGTAACCCCATTCCATCCACATATGAGGACACCAAGTAGCATGGACTTTGGTTTCCGTCATATTTTTGGCTATCACAGCACTTTCCTGGTGCTGTGATAAAACACTATGATTAAGGACACTTATAGAAGAAAGTTTGTTTGGCCTTCCTGTTGGTTCCAGGGGTTAGGGTCCATAATGGGGAGGACAACGTGGCAGCAGACAACAGACGTGGTGGCTGGAGCAGAAGCTTGGAGTTGGGAGCTCTCATTCCAAACTGCAAGCAGGACACAGAACGAAGTGGGGAAAAACGTCCGGTAGTTGTGAAACTTCAGAGCCCACCTCCAGTGACATACTTTCCTCCTAACCTGACCCAAACAGTATCACCAACCGGAGAGCAAGCATTCAAACCCCAGAGCCTGTGGAGGACAGTTCTCATTCAAACCAGCACACCAGCCATGCCAAGAGAACCTCCCTTTCCCCTTCTCCCAATGGCGTGGTGTTCAGAGGAAGCCTCAGAGGAGATGCCTTCCTTGAGCCCAACTCACAAATAGTTAACTTCAGTGAAAGAACCTTTCTGTGGTCCAATACAAAATGACGGGTGTTGTCAGCAAAGCCTATGTGCTAGGACAAGCTGGCATAGAACAGCCTGTTTGCAGGGAGGGGCCTCCAGGCAACAGATTGCTTATGGTGGTGTGTCCAGCCCTAGAAATTGTGCTCTCAGCACCTCCAGAAGAGTGTTTAGTAACATAGACAAGCTGGTTGGATGCAAGGATTTGTTTCGCCCTCCCCCTCCACACCTCTGGGAGAGGTGCGGGGGGGATGGAAGTGACCAGATAACCGGGTTTGTCATCTGTGCTAACATGCCAGAAAAATAACAAGCTGGAATAGAATTTTGTAAGGACTGTGCCCTTCATTCCACTTACCCCCTGTGGAGATGATTCTGGGTTTTCTGATATGAAAACAGTATCTGGTCATCGCTAGGGGTTTTCAGAACTTGTGGGCACAATACAGTCTGCTAAAGCTTGATTTAACCATTTGAGGTGTCCCTGGCCAGACATCATTGGCAGCCACCTACCAGCAGACAGGGGGTTTTAGGCTGATGTTCTCAAATGCTGCTCAGGCCTGGCCATAGCCCACCTTCTTGGAAGACTAAGCTTGGCTTTAGAACGGTTGGTTTAGAGGCAACCATTTTACTGTGTAGCTCTTGCTTTTGTCAACATAGTCCACCAAAAAAAGATGGAGAAGGCCTTTAAAATGTCCTTCCTAGACAGCAAAATGAAAGACCCTCACAGAGTGCCCTCTCCAGATATTGTGCCCAGAAAAATTGTCCCCCCCAAAAAAAAGGATAAATAAAGACTCTCAATAAACAAAACCAGGGACTTCATCACCCTTGACTCCCCAAATTGAAAAGGAAAAATAGAGATGCTTAAAGAGCAACAGGAAAGCTTCGGAAGAGAAAAATATATGAAGACGGGTTCAGAATACAGAAACACTGGGACAGTGGGGAACAAATCGCTTTCAATTTCTATGCAGGGAGTAGAGGTTTCCAAGAATATGGAGGCTTCTTTATGCCTTTATGAAACCAAAGATTAAAAAAATAATCCTAGCAGACCACTCATGGCCCTCAGCCCCTCTCAAATTATGCTAAAATTATGTTTAGAGGAGCTGTTGATTAAAAAAAAATACATAGGTGATCAAATGAATGCAGTACAGTTTTTTTTTTTTTAATCGGATGTCTGTTTTTATGAATCATGGTATCTGAATACATTCTAAAAATAGCCACAGAGATCTGGGAAGGTGGATCTTAGCAGTGCGGAGAGACTGCAGATATCACAGGCCTTTTGCAGGATTTCTGCATTAAAATTCAAGTCGAGCACAGGTCCCTGGGGGCTCTGCTCCAAGGATCTATTGTTTTTCTCACCCAACGGAGAGGCACCTGAGCCATGAAAGGTGCAGCAAACTCCATTTCCATATTTTCTCTAACCTGGGGAATTAAAAAGAAAATGATGAGCAAAGGAGTTGAATATTCCAAGAATGAGCGAGGGATTCTAATCTCTTCTGAGATAAGAAAGGGATCTTTGGCCAAAGATAGAGCTTTAGGCTACAGAGAACAACCCAACCCCAAGGGTCTTTCTGTATCCTAATGACTCCTACATCGATTCTACAGCCTGACTGGGCCAAAACCTGTGAGTGTGTGAAAGTCACGGTCTACAGAAAGGGCATAGTTATATTTCCTGATGGGACCCAGTCGCCTGTGCCACCCTTGTTAAGCAGTGAGCACTGCAGCCCTTTAGTGGATACCTGCATCCGTAGGGCTGATTCTGGCCAGGGACTATTGAGAAGAAGATAGAACGGTATTGCTTTCCTGTCACTTTGCAAGTGCACCAGGCTCACTGGCCAAATGGCGTTGGAGAGAAGGTCCTTCAGTCAGCCTGGGTCTCGGAGCATTTGATGAGTGGAACTTCTCCACGGCACCGGGATGATGAAGAGGTACGATGGCGCTCTGGTCTGCTTTGTGTTCTTTTAATACAGTACTACAGATGTAGTGACTCATAGAGAAGATATGTTTGTTCCTTACGGTTCCGGAGGCTGGGAAGTTCAATGTCAAACCTGGTGCCTGACGAGGGCCGTCAGGCTCCACGTGCTGGGTTATCCTGTGGTGGAAAGCAGAAAGGCAAGAGAACAGGACCGTACTGAACTTACTCTTACAGTGTTACATGACAATGGCCCGGCTTCTGCAGTAACCTGCATCTAATTGTGAGGGTAGAGCACTCACAACCCAGTGGCTTCCTGAAGACCCCAGCTCACAACACTTGTCCTGGCAATCCAGTCTCCAGCATACGAACTCAGGTGGACACACGAGTAACAAATGGGAGATAACCCTTCCTTGGGTTAAGCCTCAGCAACTTGGGAGTTGCTGACCAATGAGGCGATTGTGTTTTAAGTTCTTTATTAAGACTATATTGAAATGCCACAGTGACTGCTTTAATCCATCCAGCGCCTGTCCTCATCCACTGATTTGGCTAAGGTAGAGTGGATTTTAGAAAAAGAGCTGGGGAAAGGCTGTTGGTCAGGTTTCATTCAAAGCGGGGAGCTTGGCTGCTGCCCCTTCCCAGGCAATGAGTGGAGCAAGCAAGAAAGAGGAAGTGGGCACCACCAAAGCTCAGAAACCACAGGACTCAAGCCCGTGGGCATTTACGGCATCAATCTAGCTCTTTTCACGGACATGGCCCTTTTCTTGTGTCTGATTTTTTAAATGACGTTTTTGAATGTTGGCCAATTCGAATCATTTTCATCCCACACCCTGATTCTACTCCGGGACACTTGAACACACTCGGGTTTGTGTTTGGACAGTTGTGATGATGTATTCTCCAACCCACTGTTTAGCTGCACACTTTGGTGACAGGCCAGGATGAATTGGGCAGCTTGGCATGTGTCAGGTTGTAGATGAAGGGATCAAGGTTGCAATGGCACAGAGGGGGAAATAGAATGTCCTGAACCTGGCAGCAATGTCACGCTGCTGAGCTCTGACAGCCTGGTCGTTTGGTTACTTCCAGATCCAGCACCTTTTGGAAAAAAAATGCAAACATAGACCAGAATCACAAATAAAGTGAGAGGGAAACACACACACACACACACACACACACACCCCTTTACTTTACAATACCTAGTGATTCGGGAACAATCCTCTTAAGTGGGCATTTTTTTTTTAATAATGACATTTAAACATGGTCCAGCATTATTTCCCCCATTACCATTCCCCTTTCTTTGACGGACATGCCATTATTAAGCATCTTATTATTAGCACAAATGCGCTCTGTAGAAACATAAAGGCTAGGAGGCTCATTAATCAGAAACCAAATTTTCTATTCAGGCGCATAATCAGAGACCTGAGGAAGCATGAACAGGCTTATCTGGTTGGAAGGACTGAGAGCAGCTTCCTCGGGAGGCACTCCATCTGCGGGGATGATGATATTCTGAGAAAGATCACTGTGAGGCCTGAGCAACTATCCTTCCAGCTTCAGCAGTCCTGTGACACTCACCCGGAGGCTCATGGAGGACCTGATGGACTCCTGCAAAGGGAGATGTGCGGAGTGGGAGAACCGCTGTGCCTTGTCATAGTTTCCTGGCCTTCCAGGATCAGAGCATCACAGATGCTGGAATGGCCCACAGAAGGAACGGCCCTTCTGCCCTTAGGCATGGCAGATCTTGGCAGAGGTAATGTAGTTAGGGGTTACACCCACAGACTATGGGGTCATGCCTCCCTAACTTGAACTTCAGCTTTACTACTCAGTAATTGCATAGCCTTGGCTAAGTTAACAAGTTCTCTGGGCCTTCATCTAGGAAATGGGTTGTTCTGCCTTCTACAAGCATTTGAGGACCAAATCAATGTCTATCAGACAGGGAACTGAGCAGCGTCTGGTTCTTTGCCCAGGATGGACACGCCATGCAAAGGTAGTGCTGAGGTCACGAGTCTGAGGAGGTAGTCCAGGCATGCAGAGTTCTCCTGGGCAAGCATTTGGTCTGCAGTTTCCTCTCGCTGTGTGGCCTTCCCAAGGTCTTGTTTTAGTCCTAAAGTCACCGAAAGACAGCTCCCAAAGACTCACCACCTGGTGAACCATAGATATGGGGGCAGTATAAAGAAAATGAACCCAGTTCTTTGTTCATGGGAAGAGTGGGGTGCTGAAGGAGCACCGTACCATGAGTCTGATTACTTCTGTTGTGGGTATGATAGTGCACACCTATCATCCCAGCACTAGGGAAACTGAGGCTGGAGCTCACAAGTCTGTGGCCAGTCAGGGCTGCATAGCGAGAGATTGTCACGCAAAAACAAAATTAACAGCAACAAATATTTTTAAAGGCATAAAGGGCAAGAGAAAAACGGTAGGAAAGGAATTATTCCAAAAGCCAACTGCTGAACACTGGTTTTTACATTGACAGACGCTCGGCAGATTTTTCCTTTCTTCCCAAGTAGAAAGCATTTCTTTGAAAAGAAAATATGATGACTGCACCTTACCCAAGAATGTTCAAAAAGCTTTCCAGAAATTGCACACTGCAATCCCACGGGGGCAGCTAGTTCCCAAGCCCTCTTCTGCATGCAGTCCCCGAGAACAAAGGCAGAGAGTTGTTGACCTGCCCCATCGCACCAGGGCCGTGCCAAGTCAAGCCTGCTCCGATCTCCGCCTGGCTCTCTGAGCTTCCAGGCACAACCCGGGTGTTTCTTTATCACAAAAGTCTCGGTTCTATGCAAATTGCTGAGCAACTCAGATGTGGGTTTGAAGGTTCACTCTGACCTTTCTTGGTGTCTGGGACGATGTGGCTCTTTTAGTTTGTAATTGGACAGCATTAAGCTACCTGGCTGGCTGTCTTTTGTCGGGAGTTGCTACCTCCCCACTTTTAATGCACTGAAATTTTTGCTCAGACACTCCTCTCTGGTCTGACCTGTGGGCATTGTTAATAAGCAAAGAGAGTTATCTGTGACCTGCTTTGGGTTTTCCATCATTCTCAAAGCAATTCAGCGGCTTTCTGTTTTAATGCAAGCTCCTTTTTTTTTTTTTTGTTCCATTGTTCACCTAATAAAAGTTCATATTCATTAGCAATGGATAACTGTGACTAAAACAGTAGACCCAGAAAAAAAATCATGAAAGTTTAGCAAGGCTGTGTTGGTGGGGTGGGAGTAGGGGGCTTAGGGGTGTAGAAGGGAACATTGCTGAAATCTTCCATGGAAGTTTGTTCAGTTTCTTCTGCTTTTTTGCCGCTCTTCCTCTAGGTTCCTGGAGACTGGACGTTCTCATTTCAGCCTTCCTTCACAGTGGCATGTTGTGTTTTCTTTCAAGAAACCCTCTGTGTGGGGTGGGACAGTGTAAACAGGATCTTCTCAGGGAATCTCCTGCCCAGCAGACATTTTTCTGGCTATGAAAACAAACAGAAAAATACTAAATAAACATGTCTTTACATTGTTGGATTTGGGGGAGAGTAAAGAGCAAAGTGTTTATTTAATAACCCACCCCACTGAAGGAGCCATAGGTGGCCAATGAACATAGGATTAGGGCTATCAGCAAGAAGGAAGCCCACCCACCCCCAACCTCTTCTTTCGAATCTGCAAATGAACTTGTCAGCAACTTTATGCTGTTCCTCAACTCCTGAGGGTTCCCAGCATGCCTTGTCACAGAGGAAGCTGCCATTGGATCACACTCTGATTGCTTCTAGCATTGGATTTGAGCCTTGTGACCACACCAACTGCATACATACTTACAGATGTGACTTTTAATGGTACTTCATCTTGGCCAGTGTAGGGCGCCCATATGTAATTCCAGGCCTTGAGAGGCTAAAGCAAGAAGTTTGTCACCGGGCTACATGGTGAGTTTGAGGTAAGCCTGAGCTATGTAGTGAAACCCTTCCTTGTACAAGCCAATATCAATTAAAAAAAAATGGTTCATTTGAGGGGAGAATGAAAGGCTGGCCAAGAGATACAAAGCTGCAGCTCGACAGGAAGGTAAGTTTTAATGTCCAATGACAGGACTTACTATCTGAAAGAGAGACAGTTAAATGCCCTTACTACAAAGAAACAATAAATGTTTAATGACTATGTTATTAGTAATAAGTATGTTAATTTTCCTGATCTGATCATTATACATCAAATATTAGGAAATATAATTATCACCTTGTACCCTACAAATATAAACAATTACATAACAATCAAAAACTGAAGCTAAAATTTGACTCTTATTTCATGTTTAATTTGGGCAGTTGGAGCTTCACTCTGACTTTACAATGATAACACTCTTTTGGGATATGTGTCAAATAGAGAATTTTACATGAATCACTTCATTCATTTAAATGTCAGGGTAACAAGTCTGTGAGATAGATATTATCATCTCCATTTTACAGGTGAGAAAATCAAAGCACAGATAAGTCAAATAATGTGCCGAGGCCACACAGCTGATAGGTGAAGGATCCAGAATATAAAGCTTAGGCTAAACAATCAAAGTCCAAGTTTAACATTACTGTCATATTCCTCCGTGAACTGGCAGCCAGTAGAAAAACAATTGTGTAGTGGCTTGGAGATGATTCTTGTTGAATGAATCAAAACCAGACAAATAATTGACTCTTTTATAATAATCCCATCAAGGGAGTCAGAAACTTGTCAAAACACAAAATCACAACAGTTTTTTGTTTAAATATCTTAATGGGCTTTATTTGTAATTCTAGAGTCATTCAGCTCTGGGAAGGAGTGAGCACAGGAGTTTGTTTTTACACAGAGTGAAGGTCTTCAGAAAGCAGAAGCAAAGACCAAAAGTTGGATTTGACCATTTCAAGGTTACTTTGGGACAGAAGAAAGAATAATAGGTAACCAGGCAGTGAGGGCACATGCCATCGGGAGGCAGAGTCAGGTGGGTCTCTGTGAGTCTGAGCCCAGCCTGATGTATAGGACAGCTAGGGCAGAGAAACCCTGTCTTGGAAAAAAGAAAGAAAGAAAAGAAAGGAACTCATTGATTACTATCAGATTTCTTTCTTGCTAATTAATACTAGACTATTTGAGAAATTCAACTATTATCTCACTCTACTGTTTGCTCAGAAGGTCAGGAAATACATTAGTTTGGGGTTTAGTGATACAACTCTTAGCTTAATTTGAGTTTCAGTCTGGCCTGTCGAGGCCTAGCACAGGAACGTAGGCTAAAACAGTGTCTCCTATAATTATCAGTAGTACTCTCTGTGGCCGTCAAGGTCGATGAACCCATCTGCTGTGAGAAAATGCCCTTAGATGACAGTGGCTTAACACAGTAAAACTTTTTTTTTCCTCATGCCACCGAGCAATGACAAGTTCAAGATGACTAAAGGTGGGAGTGGGACTTCGTACACTGTGGGTCTGCCATTTTTTGGTGTTTGCCTCTTGAGGTAGGCTTCACGTCAGAGTTTCTAGACCTCCATTGCTATCAGGTGGCAGGTGGTCCCTGAGCAGAGGAGAACTCAGAGGCTTTAGGGTCAGGCCTGCGGTGTTGTGAATGCTGTTGTACTATCAGAACTTGGTCACTAGGCCCTGATGGCTGCAGATTGAGACTGAAAACATAGCTTCCCCAGGTACTCAACACAAGCATGAAGGGAAGACATACTTTGATGCTACCCACATCCATTTTTTTGATAGTCAGAAGGCTACCGGCTGTGTTATTGACTTAACAAACTCCTGTCCTCCAGCTTGCATGGGAGTTTCATCATTCTTGACACTCCTTTTAGTTTGGTGATGAATGTGGGAGTTTTGCAGAGTGAAGGCCGAATATAAAGTGTATAAACTCTTCCAAGACTACCAGTGCTTGTCTGTTTAAGACAGAACAGATTTTTGGACAACATTCGAAAGCACTAGATCTGGTGGGGGAAACTTTAATAAGGATTGACTTAGCAGAAAACTAGGTATTGAGGCTGGAAGAAGCCAAATGGATGCTTTCTTTAGAGAGAAAAATACATGCCTTTAGGTTTTTAAAGTCACAAGTTTACTTAAAAAGAAGTTGATTGTTTTGTTCAACACAACAAAGGAAGAATCAGCTTCAATCAGTTTTTAGACCGTGTCACAAATGCTTACCTAAATCTTGACTAAACTAGGGGAAGTCATTTTGGGAGTGTTGCTGTCACAGAGAAGCATGCTTGAGGCTTACCCCAGTGATAACTGGCAATGTCCCCCTTGTTTTCAAAGTTATAGTGCATTAAAAGCAGGCTTGGCTTTACTTGCCTGTAGAGTGGGGCTCTGAAGTTTCTAATTTCTAATGATAGGTTGAATTATTCATAAAAGATATCTATCTTTCTCAGTCTAATTACTAATCTCTCGATGCTATTGATGGTCTCAAGACTGCTGTAAAAGCTTAATGCATCCTGCATTGGTGTGTCACACTTGCTAGCAATGACTTTGGCATGGCAACAAAGGGGTTAAGAAAAATAAGACTTGAGGTGAGGCCAGGCAATTGGGTGATTACAAAATGCTTTCTGCACATTAAAGTAATCTTGTAAGCACTATGCCTGAAGTCACAGATACGGACTTATGCCTTAATTGTACCCTAGGGTTTTCCAAGTCATCAAGATTTAAGACTGTATTAAAAAAACATACTTTCCTACTTTCACAGCACACCATGGTTTGTGTTCTCAATAGCGTGTCTTCACTCATTTGAAAAATGCTTCAAATTAATAACCACTGTAGACGTAAGCACTGGTCAAGCACGCTTTCTGTGCTAGTGTTCCACTAGGCACCTTGTGAATGCTTCCTCAGTCATCCTGGGAGGGAAGGACAGTGCACAGCTGAGCCTCCAGTACTCCGGGTACTTGTTTGAGATCCCTATAATGCCGTCATTGGTGTGGCCACTGCTATGAGCTGAATCGTACTCCTCTAGAATTCATATCTGATGTTCTACCCTCAGAGGATCTTAAAAGAAGATTCTACAGTCATGTATTTTGCAGTTACAGGTTCGACCAACCACAGACCCAAACTGCTCGGTGGTGGGGAGGGGCTGAGTCCCGAAAGTTCCCAAAAGCAAAACTTGAATTTTCTGATGCCTGCTACTCTGATGAATCCATACTAAGTACGCAAATCCTGTGGTAGCCTCCACATTGCCTTACAGACCCAACATTCATCTGAACACCGCTTGTCTGTGTCTTGCTCATACCCTAAGAACTTGGGCCCAAGATGAGCACATTTGCACTGAACAAGCATGGATGTTTCTCTTCTTGTATCATTCCCTAGATAGTGAAAAAGCTTTCTACAGAACATTTGCATTGCATTTGGTAGTATAAGTCGTCTAGATTTGATTTAAAGTATCCAAGAGTGTGTGCATAGGTAATTTGCAAATACAGTACAGGTGATTGTGAAAATATGACACCACATTATAAAAAAGGATTTGAGCATCTGTGGGTTTAGATACCTGGGAGGAAGAGAGTGATGTTCTAGAACTGATCTGAAAGGATAGAGATGGATGATTGGATAGGAAAAGGGTCCTTAAAAGGTTAATAAAATAAAAAGGAGATCATTATAGCAGGCCTAACTCATACAATTGATGTCCTTGAGTTTTGAGCACTGTGGTGGTTTGAATGAGAAGGACCATCTTAGGCTCTTGTGTTTGAATGCTGGGTCAACAGGGAGGGCACTACTTAGGCGGAGTTGAGAAGTATGGCCTTGTTAAGAGTAGGTGTGACCTTGTTGGAGGAAGTGTGTCACTGGGGTGGGCTTTGGGCTTTCAAGGGCCCACGCCAGGCTCAGTGGCCCACTGACCCAGTGGGCCTACAGCCCAGGAGCTCTCTCTTCTCCTGCTGCCTGCAGATGTAGAACTCTCAGTCACTTCTCTGGCAGTGTCTGCCTGCGCACCACCATATCCACCGCCACGTTCACAATGGGAACTGGGGAACATAGTATAAGCATTATTTTTTCATAAAATATCAAATGTCATACTGACGATATCAATGGACACTAATGCCACAACAAGCCAGATAAGAAATGGTGCCCTGTTGGGCTGGAGAGATGGTTCAGAGGTTAAGAGAACTGCTGCTCTTCCAGAAGACTTGCATTCAATTTCCAGCAACTACATGGTGGCTCACAAACATCTGTTTGTGATCTGGTTACCTCTCTGGCATGCATTCATATATATAATCTTTACATATATATATAAAGATATATATATATATCTTTATATATATATATATATATAATCTTTTAAAAATGCTATTCTTCTAAGAGTTGCTGTGATCATGGTATCTATTCACACAGCAATGGAACCCTGACTAAGACAAGCAGAAACAGTCAGAGGGGAACCGCATGCAGACAGTGGTTATCCACAAGCCGCGGAGCCTCAGGAAAAACCAACCTGCATGCACCGTGACCTTCAACTTGAAGCTCCTCGAATTATGAGGAAACACATCTCTGTTGCTGAAGACTTCCACTCTGTGGGAATTTGTTAGAGCAGCCCGGCAAGGCAGCCGACCTAAGTACCATTATCCTATTTATTGTTAAGGGGAGAAAAATAAAATAGAGACGGCAGATTAAATTTCAATCATGGCTTTGAATTTTCTGTTGACATAATTTTGTTTTGCTTTAAACACACGCTTTCATCAAATGCAGCTTTCATACAGACGTAGGAAGGATGCATGAAATATGAATTAAGATGTTCCAGAAACTTCTGCGCATGTAGAAAGGTAGCTTTCTGAAGTACACTTCTGTTCACACTCAGTAAACCCTGGCTTCCCACACAGCCACCTCCTGTATGGTGGAGCCCATGTTGACACTGTGGCTCTTCAGAGAAGTGTGGCTGCTCTCTCAGGAGACACGCCTCAAGCCTCACACACATGATACAAGTTTACATGATGCTTTGATCCCTCACTCTGGTTTATCTTTCTGGCACATAATAAGCCTACATCTGTGTCAAATCATTATGTAAAACTCTGCATTTGATGATCAATTACACAATGAATATAGACCAAGAAGAAGTTGGAGTGGAAGAATGGCCAGGATTGGCTGGGGGACGGGGGCGGGGCTTTGCAGTGGGAAAGAGCAAGGAATGCACCCTTTACAAGCAGTCTGCCTCACAACTTCACCTCGGTCCGTCTGGGCATCCCCCCACATTTTGGTTGCCATGTGTGTCTTCTCTTCCTTCCTGGTTGGGGACAAAGGTATGTATAGTCCGTGTGACCTTCAGGCCTACTGGGTACTGAGGGCTGAACAGAGCTGTGTTATTTCAATCGAACCAGAAAAGAACAACATAAGGAAAGGCCCAGATGAGGACATCTGGTTTAAGTCTTGCTCTCACATAGAACCTGATATTTAAATTTTGAAGATACATATATATATATATATGTAAGTATATATGTGGCTAGGCAGCTGGCTCAGCAGATAAAGGCGCTCCTGCGGAGCCTGGCATCCTGGAGGCAGTCCCTGGGATACACATGGTGGAAGGAGAGAACTGATCCCTACAAACTGTCCTTTGACCTCTACATACATGCTGTGGCACACCAACCCCCCCACACCATAAATAGATAAATGTTACAAAATGAAAATTCTTCAAATGGTAGTTGTCCCAAATGTAGGAATGATCCTGATCCTATCTGATTTCTGAGAGGCCACAAATGTAACCTTTTCCCTTTAGTATCTTGGTAACAAATATTTATGGCATGGCTCCTGTGACTGTGCAAGTCAGCCAAGAAGGCACGCTTCATATGCCCACAGGAGTAAGGCATGCCTCTCTTGTCTCGGACAGCCCCGCTGTCCACCAGAGGAAACAACTCTAGCTTTGGGGCTGGTCTGATGAAGGAGTTCAGAGAATGGAAAGCTCCAATGTCATTCAAGAGGGGACCTGGTCAGAGACTGTTGAGTGTGAAAGTACAGGAGGAATGGCCTGTGACTAAAAGGAAGAAGATGTGGTTGGATGTAAGGATGGAGGGGGGCAGAGGCTGTGTATAAAAGCAACAGTGTGAGGAAAAACTGGGTTATTAAAAGAGAGAGAGAGAGAGAGCTCATACTAAGGTAGGGGTTGGCTCCAGTAGGTAGTCAAGGATAAAATAGGCAGGGAGTTAGGGAACCCAGCTGGAGGAGGACCAGAGGTTCTCAGTGCAGACTGCATATTATCACCATGGGAACTTTTGTAAACATTGATGCCTACATCCTGGCACACAGCCATCAGCTAATATTGTATGGAGGTGGTGATAGAGTGTGCAGCCTGAGAGCACAGTCTTTTCTTTTTCTCTCTTCCTTCCTTCTTTCTTTCTTTCTTTCTTTCTTTCTTTCTTTCTTTCTTTCTTTCTT
>NW_026596117.1:11145227-11160369 GCF_907164565.1 Psammomys obesus
CTTTCTTTCTTTCTTTCTTTCTTTCTTTCTTTCTTTCTTTCTTTCTTCCTTTCTTTCTTTTTTTCCTCTTTTCTTTCAGGTAGGGTCTTCCTATATAATCAAGCTGGTTTGGAACTTGCTCCATAGCCCAAGATGGCCTTGAATTTACAATCTTCCTTAACCTTCCTTCCGGGGTTATATATCCTACTCTGTTTTCCCGTTAATGTAAGTAGACTTGTTCTCAAGTCCAGGAGTTCTGAGATTTCTGGTCTACCCACTCATACCTGAGAAAAGACTTTCATTCCTGACCTGATGGTAGTGTGGCTCCAAACACGTGCAGGCATAAGACCATCGCAGTCTTAGAAAGGGTATTCCTAAAGAATTCCTCTGTAAAATCTCCTGGCCCCATGATGTTTAACTTGCTGTGGTTTATGGGGTAAAAGACATGAGATCAACTATGTCCAGAGAAACTACTGAATGTTTACTTTCTATCTAAATAATCTGCCACCACTTAGTTGTGGAAACACTGACCTGTGCTGTGAAGGGCAGGGTTAAGTTTCAGCTCGACCTTGGCGGTCACCATTACAACTTTGGTTTTGCCTCAATACATTTCCACCTCCTGGGATCGTAAATATTGACACTCATCCTTCAAGAAATCAATGCCTGCATATTAGCCTCCAATTTCATATATTGACGTACAGATCTAAGGGCCTCAGATAAATATGAGATGACTTCAGCTCCTCCTCCTGAGAGCTGAGAGGCCTGTGGCTCTGCCTTCCCTGGTAGCGCCTGGCTACGGGACTGGCATCTCTATTGTTTTGTCGTATTATCTGTTTGCAGTACTTGTAGTAAGGCCATTCTAGCAGCAAGCAGACGAAAGAAGGATCTGATTCTCAGAGGTCAAAGTCAACAATTCAGATTCTATAGAACGAAGTCCCTGGAATAAATTCTAAGATACATAGCTTTAAATCCTTTTGTTTAAAAATCCACATTTTTAAAATTGGAATCCCCTTAACCTTTATTCATATCAAGGGATAGGAGTATCCAGAAACAGCTTTTCCATGCCCCGTCTCCACCCAAGTGCCAAGTCCATCTGATTAAAACATGTGCTTAGAGTCTGTCAGTATCTACACACTTTTACCACCCACAGCATGGCTGTCCTAGTTCCCTACCGGAGTAAATGAGGAGACTTGGAGATGTAGCTCAGTGGTAGAATGCTTATCTAGCCTGTGCTAGACCCTGGGTTTAGTCCCTGTCACCAACCCTCCTGACAACCAAACAGTTTGGCAAACTCATCCAGGCCCTGTGAAAATGAAACACCTGGGACTGATGAACGAGAGTGAGCAAGTTAGTAGTTCTGGTCGGGGGGACACGTTACGAAAGGAAGGAACAGATAAAGCACCTTTCCTCCAGCTCACCCTCTCACCCCCACCCCCTGTGAGCCTGCTAGGAAGAGCAGGAAGAGCTAAAGGCTGTGTCTCAAAATAACTGAGGAGCCCCCAGGCCTCACTCCAGAGCTCCATTCCCTCCAGAGCTGCTGTTCCCTTAGGGGAAGTTGGCTCTGGTTTGGGGCGGTGCAGGTAGGAGAAACCATTTCAGTACCAGCACTCCTTGGTCTGAAATTGTGCAAGATGAGCAGGAAGGTTGGAATCTGGCAGCCGTGGCAGGCAGGCTGCCTAAGGGGCACAGAGTGGAGGTGCAGAGAGACCCCAGGGAGGTTGCTGGGACTGCTCCCGTACTCTGTCTTCTTGCCACTTTAGTCAACCGGAATTCCCGCCTCCTCTAAGATCGCCTCAAGCAGCCAGGATCTTTTATTCACATTTTCAAAACTGAAATTAATGACTCATGCTTTTAAAATTACAGATACCATTAAGTCTTCATAATGAGAAGGTTGCATAAGGCGAAACCAAAAAGAAAGGGCGCCCGTAGTCACCAGGCAAAGGTTGCCTGGTTATACTTTGGCTGTTTGCTTTCAGCCTTGGGTGTGTATGTGTGTGTGTGCATATGCTCAATTGTGTGTGCAGTGGGGAGCGGGGGGGGGGGGACTGAAACAAAGTTTCTAAGCTACAGACACTGAGGATAATGATCAGCAACACATGGTTTCCTAGTCAAGACCCAGGGACCACCAGGGGCCTTGCTGAGGGCCCCACCAGGCAGCCCAGCAGGCCGTTACATTTCTAATTTACAGTTTGGCTACACCAGGCAGTTTGGTGATAAGCACTGCTTGTTTGTTTGTCTTTGACGGATGCCAAGTGGATTGTGGTCAGACAATCTTCCTTCAGCAGCCCCGGCCCTTTGAATCTACCCATCCAACGAGGAGCCATCCCCTGAGCAAATCGAAGGTCACGGGCACAGTGGGCACCCACAACAAAAGGACAGCCACCACGGCTGCCCCATGAAGGCGGACAAAGAGAGAAAGGGGGAAGAGAGCCTGCCAGGGCTCCAGAGAGGCGGCCAGCAAGGTGGCAAAAAGGCTGGGCAGCAATTCTGTTTGTGCCGAGGATTTGCCCAGCAGAAACCAAGCTTTTGTGGGGCTTTGAATTGCACAACCTGTGTGGCTTCCAGCAATGATCTCGGGAGATCTGCTCAGTCTGGGAATTTTTTTTTTCCTTCCTCCCCGAGAGCTGTCAGGTTGCAGTGCGGTACCCTCTGATAGGACAGTTTGGAGCAGGCTGCAAAATCAAAAGCTAGGAATAGCCATGCGCGAGTGAGCACAGCTGGCTGTGAAAGAACATGTATTTCCAGTCTCCTAAAGCTGGAGCCTAAAGGGACCATGCCATGGGAGGACACCTGAAGACCCCAGTAGGTGCGGGATATGGCATGAGCTTGGGATGATAGGTAGGCATTCTGTTACCAGGAGCGTACAGCTCTTGGGGCCTTGGGTTACCTAAAAACTTCTTCAGCCTGAGCTGCACCATCTATTAGAGACGACCCCAACTTGGCCACTTTCTCTCCATCTTTGCTTCTTTGTGGGTGAGAGTATAGCATATGGTTAGAATTTAACAAGTTAATGATTTCAGACCCTTAAAGAACCAAGTCTCCCTCTTCAACTCAGGGAAAGGGTGCTGTGGCCAAGTAGGGGATAGAGCTGGTGCTAATGATGTTCCCCCCGCACAAATGCATTCTGGGGCACCAGCAGGGACAGCAACTCTTTACCTATTTTCCTATTTCACTCTGGTGAGGGTGAAGTTCCCATAATACGCCCCAGTGATCCACATCCGGCTCAGTTGTCAGCTCAACTCCAGCTCCAGTGGGCTTGAGACTCAGGCAGAGTTTGCAAACTGGCCTAGCCCGGGACTAATGTTCCCCACTTCCTGTGTACATGAATGCACTTTATAGATGCCAGGGTCATTCGTAATCTGTCAGCTGATTGAGAAAAATCAAAGGTGACACCACAATAACAAAGCCTGCTTAAAGGCATACTGTTCGTATAATGACACGCACAGAGGTTCGAAATCCTGAAGCAAGCGATCACGCTGATTTCTACAGTGGAACAAATGCACACATCAGTTCTGCCCAGACTCCCCAGACACATGCTGCTGATGTTTAGAATGGCGGCCATGATGAATCCTTTATTTCCTCCAGACTGTGAGATTCTTCATGTGGCGTCAGGTGATGGGTATGATGCTCTGGGGACCTGAGCAACCACTATTCCTAAATTGGGTCAATGTTTCAACAGAATCCTTCCCTGGTGCCCGAGGGCCTATTCGTTAGAGGGACTGTGGCCTGCACAGTGAATTGAGGGGAGCCTCATCCTGCGGGTGTGCTTGCTTCCCAAAGACTTCCTGGCACTGGCTGGGGTAACAGGAACCTTTCCGTGTGCTCTGACACACTGCCTTCATATGTACACACACACACACACACACACACACACACACCAAAGCCTCACTTGCAGGACAGAACACTCGTGCATGAACTCTTGGAGAGATGGTCAGTTGCCACCTGTGCGGGTTTTATGAGCACCATGGAAAGAGAACATGGACATTGCTAACCTTTTTCATCCAAATGGGCATGGTCTTATCTCGGAGGCTGAGACAGCTTGCAAAGTCAGCTTCATTTTACATCTGTGCCAAAAAAAAAAAAAAAAAAAAAAAAAGTAAACGAAGTTTTATCATTTTGCTTCTCTTCGCTGCCTCCACCAGGGCCTGACTGAGGAGGAGGCCAGGAGGGGCAATCTTCTCATAGGGTCTGAGGAGCAGAAACTCTGCTGGTTCTGCTTATTGCTCTCTTTTCCTTTTCTTACATTTTAAACATTTATTTATTTACAGTATTCATAATTTTGGTTTTTGGTCTTTCGAGACAGGATTTCTCTGTGTAGCCCTGGCTGTCCAGGTACTCCCTCTATAGACCAGCCTGGCCCCCACTGGAATTAAAGGTATGCACCACCACCGCCCTCAATTTTTTATTACTTTTATTTTTTCTTCCTCATTTTGAGGGGAACAGGGGTGCTTCTAGATGGGACACGATGAAGCTGCATCGTGTTTTCTAAAGAAAGGTAAGAGCAATGAAAAGTTGGCACCTATCATAAGCTTACCAGTCAGGAAGTGGCATACTTTTTCCCAGTGTGTTCTTTTTCAATTATTTATAATGTCCTGTGTGTGTGTGTGTGTGTGTGTGTGTGTGTGTGTAAGCCCAAAGCTTTTAAGTCTTTCTATAAATGATGTTTTTAGATTAATTAATTCCCTTTATACAAATCACCAAAGCATATATGCATGCTGTAAAATAGACACATGTGTTTCATACTTGTGATATTTTACAAGGCGGCATGTTCTTTAGTATTTATCTCAACCCAGACTTTAGTTGGTCCACTAAGATAGGTTAACTATCCCATCCCACAGATAAGGTAACTGAAGAGTGGAGCAAAAAGGCCTTTTGGCAAGGTCTTGCAAAGTGCAGGCTGTGCAATGTGATTTCATCTCAGGCATAACCAACTCCATGTCTTGGCTCTTTGTCTTAAAAACATGTTTCTTCTCAAATGGGAAAACTATCTATTTTAAAAAAATAATAATATTGTGCTGGTATTCTCCTTGGTTTAAAAGAAAAAGTTATAAAAACCTGAATTGTGTTTGTTGTGTTAGGCTGCAGTCTGTAAAACTGACATCTGACTAGCTTTGATGTATGGCTCACCTTCATGGCAGCTTCTTTTGTAGGGAAGGGAGAACAGAAAAGAAAAGAAAATTTAGAAAAAAAAAAAAGCAAAGCCAGCGTTGATGGCTCCCATCTATAATCCCAGCACTTAGAAGGCTGGTGCAAGTGTGTCGTGCCTGGTTCAAAGCACTTCTCGAATGTAGCACTAGTTCTCAACCTTCCTTCCTAATGCTCGGACCCTTTGACCCTTTAATACAGTGCCTCATGTTGTGGTTAGCCCCAAACATAAAATTATTTTTGTTGCTGCTTCATAACTGTAATTTTGCTGCTGCCATGTACCCTACTGTAAATATTTGATATGCAGGATATCTGATGTGCAATCCCAAAGAGGTTGTGACTCACAGGTTCAGAACTATCAAGTGAGCTCTGAGCCAACTTAGACTATAGTATGAGTCCCTATCTCACGAAACCAAGAGAAATAAAAATAAGAAATTAAGAAAAAACTTAAACACAAGCATACACACACACATGCACAAGGGAGAGAACAGCAAAGAGGGAAGCAAGTGAGAGAGGGAAGGCACTAGAAGATCCTCAAAACCGCAAGCCTCCGTGATCCCTTCCTACGTCCCGCTGCCTACAGCCTCTCACCCCACAGTCTTGGCTTTTCTTTGGCCTTCCCTTTGATCGGGCTTTTCACAGTCACCAGACTCCTTAAGTAATCAACAGAGACTGACTGTATCATATTGTCTTTCATTCTTTTTTTTTTTTTTAAGCGAGGATCGCACAGATTTCCAGCCACCCCCCAGGGGATGAGAAGAAAGAAGCCCATCAGCAGAACAAAGTCTTGCATTTATAAGGAGGGTATAAATACCACTCTCTCTTCCCAGGGGGAAAAACACTGAACCAAAATGAAATGCTCTCCGCGTATGAATTTATAGAAATGTAAAGTTAGCAAGTGTCGGAGCCACAGATGAGAAACATGACCTCAGTGTTGAAAGGAGAGAGATGAGAAAACAGAAAATGAAAGGAGCCTTTTTTTTTCCTCATTAAACAATTAGCTGGGGGGAGGATACTCAGTGTCTTCTAAACGAATGTGTTTATGAGAAGAAATGAAAACATTTGAATAATTTGATTAACACACATAAATGACGGATGATAAAAGCCCCCGAGCAATTGAAGTCCCGAAATTGAAGTCTTTAAGGGACAAATATTCTCACCCCCTAATGTTATCACTGGCATGGAAATGTGATCAGCCAGAGCCGATGTGAGCGAGGCTGCCTAGGCTGATTATCATGGAGTCTCTATTACCCCAATGCCTTTGGCATATGAGAGCCTGTTTGCCTCCAGCTTCATGGGACATGAAAAGAAAGGGGACTCTTCTTAAAGATCTTGACACTGAAACTGGAAGAGAAGGGCGGGCCCAGAAGCCAGGGCCACTGTTGTCTTTCAAGCGGTTTCCCAGATGGCACTCCCTCGGACAGTATGGCATCCTTGGCTCCCGGTGGCTGCCACAGAGGACAATGGTGGGACCCGCCCCGGGGTAGGATACAGCTCACTGTGGTGCCAAGGCTCACTATTAAAAGTGCCTTTGTAAAGACAGAGTTACGAGAAGACGCGTTCCCAGAGCACACGGCCACAATTTTTTTTTTTTTTAATCTTTGGAAATCTCTAAAGGAAATGGACTGAAAAGACTGTAAAGCGCAGAGTGACTGCGGCTGTCACCACTGATTACTCTTACTTTAAGTCTCTGTTGGTTTTAAGTAGCTGTCATACCCAAGTGCCATGGGCTGGGTGGCTTAAAGGACAGAGATGCCTTGTCTTGCGGTTCTACGGGCTAAAATGGAGATTCAGTGTTCTCAGAGCTGCCACTCCTGAGACCTCTCTCCTTGCCTTACAGATGGGCAGAGTCTCCGTCCCCCTGTTGTGTGTGCAGGCAAATTTGTGCTCATCCCCACTCATAAGAACACAGACCCGTTAGATTAAGAAGTGCTCTCATGACCCTACCATGACCCAGTTACCTCTGTCGAGGACCCTGTCTCCAAACACGCTTTTGCATTTTTCTGGCAGTTGGGGCTCCAGTCTGAGAACTTGGAAAAGCAGCTCAGCTTCAAACAAAGCCCTTTGAAGTTGTTTTAAATTGGAAGGGCCCAGTAGGAGTTCCCTGATCCAATCCAAGAGGCACGCAGTAAGACCTTCCGTGGACCCTGTGGACCATGCCAAAGCCCACAGAGAGCATGCCTTCCTCTTGTGCACACCCCCCGAGAGAACAGAGCTGTGAGTTAGATCAGTCAGAGATTCCCAGCAGCTAACCCTGAACTTGGACAAGCCTAACAATATGCTGCCATGAACGTTATTTAGAACTGGTGAATTATTTGCTCCCAGAGTTTTCCGTTTAATAGTTTCAAACCAGGGTTGACCACAGCGGATGAAACCACGCAAAGGCGAATTGTGGACAGAGTGTGTGTGGTTCCTCCTGAGGCTGTCTTTTTAGGAAGAAGAGAATGCTCTGGTGTGCTTCAGAATGGTCTGTTTTCCTCCCCTGGCCGGAAGCATGTGGGGATTTTTCTGCAGTGTTCCTTGTGAGGACACGTCTAGGTTGATGGAGGAATGACACTGGAGGGTGGAGCCCTGGGACGGGCCCCTCCAGAATTTTAAACCTTGGGCTAAGCCAAACTGAGCTTCAGGCCATTCCTCAACAAGATTTCCTACTTGGGCACTGACTCCATCTGACATTCTGTCTTTAATTCTGAGGCAACATTTAGCCCTGTGGCCTCGCTTCTCCGAAGGATGTGATCAGAGCTGTGTGATTTCCCCTTTGCTCAGCTTTCGATGCGATTAAGGGAAAGAAGAGAGCCGTAAATCAGATGCCCACCTAGAACTTTCTTCCAAGATGGTCGCCTGATGGCGACACTCCCCGGGATTTTGTTTGATTCTCCAAAATGATATTTTTTCATTTATTATTGAAGACTATTTTTTCATTCTTTGGAAGTCTATGCCGATGATTTTTTTCTCTCAGAACACTGTAATTTTTTTTTTCCTGTCCTTTATTGCGACTGCTGGGAGTTCTAGCCACCTGTCTAATTGCCATTGTTCTGGCATCACTTTTTTTCCTGACGGCTTGGGATCTCTCTAGGCATGCTACAATTTTAATGCATGTGCCCAGGTGTGAATTTCCTTTTATCTATCCATTCTGTGACTTCAGGGGGCCTTCCTGGCTTCGAGGATTAGACTGTTCCAATAAATGGTTCTGGAAAATTCTCTCATTTCCCTTTAAGTATGCCTTTTCTCTTTAAATAGGATTCTCTCTGTCTCTCTCTGTCTCTCTCTCTCACTCTGTGTGTGTGTATGTGCTGCGCATTTACATCTGTTTGCAAGTATGTGGGTATGAGTGTGTGTGGAGGTCCCAGGCTGACATCAGTATTGAGGCAAGGCAAGGCAAGGTCTCAAAACTAAACCCAGGACTCATTCACATAGACTGGACTAGTCTAGTCTCTAGTGCAGCTCTGAGAATCGCCTGATTCCATCTTCCGGAGCTGGGATTATAAATCAGATACCAATCCCTCCCACCATTTACGTGTGTACAGGACATCTGAGTTCTGCTCCTCGTGCTTGAGTGGCAAGCACTTTACAGTTACCTCCCAAGTCTGCTCAGTCACCTCACTCCGGAACCCCAGAGCATCCCATTCTGCTCTCTGTGTATTTTAACCAGTCCTGCACATCACATTGTCTCTCTTTTACATCATCAGTAACTTCATGACATTTATTTTCCATTTCACTAATTCCCTACTCAGCCATGTCAAATAGTCTGTCCAGGATAGCCAACGAACATCTGTATTAAGGTGAAATCAGATTCACATAAAACCGTCCATTTAAACCCACAACGCAGTGACCCTCAGCACGTGCACAGGGCTGTGTCGATGCTGATTCCATCTCTCAGTAAACATCTTCATTAATGCAAAGGAAAACCCTGGAGCAGTGGTAAGGTGACTATCGTAAGCCTCTTCTTCTGCCCTGGCACCACTCTGTGCTCTGTCTCTGTGCTTCCCCTGTTCCTACGAATTACCTTCTTACTCTGTGAATTTGCATCTGTTGAATATTTCATATAAACAGAACCACAAAAGATGGCATTTCTGGCTCCTTCCACTGGTCGTGGTGCTTTCGAGGTTCATCCATGTTAGACCACGCCAGATAATTTTTTGAAGTTTGAGATTTTATTTATTTTTATTACGTGCACGAATGTCTGCTTGAGTGTATGTCTGTGTGCCACAGTGCATGCTGTGCCCAAGGAGGCCGAAAGAGGTCAATGTGTCCCCAGAGTCCAAAGTTGTAGACAGTTGTGAACGTCCATGTGGGTGCTGGGAATTGAACCCAGGTCCTCTGAAAGAGAAATAAGTGCTTTTAACTGCTGACTTATCTCTCCAGTACCCAGAATTTTATTTTTTTTCTTTCTAAGTAATGTGTGTGTGTGTGTGTGTGTGTGTGTGTGTGTGTAATTTTGTCCACCCACTGATCTGTTGATTGACATGAAAGATGTTTCTAGCTTTTTAAGTTTTTCAATACTTGCTTGTGAAATCTTTGCAGTGCAGTTGGTAGATCTTGTCTTAACTCCGTATTTAAATTTTGAGCTAGTGCAAAATGTAATCAATTCCCAAATGCAATAATTGCAACTTTAATTTCTAGCCATGGTCCTCAAGTTTTGGGGGGAGACACTTCCTCATTCTTGGACTCATTCTTGGAAACTTTTCTAACTGCCTTATATTCACAAACCTCCCTGATTTCTTGAAACTCATTATTAAATAATCCACACTAATAATAATTGCAATATCAAAGGTTTTCGAATCCGGTTTCACGTGTATTGGCTTTGGTGACTGCCAGTCCTTCTGCGTGTGTCTGTGGTCATGCATGTGTGTTGCCATTTCTACTAGGTGATCACATTTGGCAGAACTGTAGTCACTGGAGTTTCGGAGGCTTCAGCTACCTTCAGTTGTTTGGTTGTGTGGTTAGTCTCTCAACTCAACCTAGCGACATGGTAAGGAAAGTCCTCTGCTTATGGGCCTGTATCTCACAGGTGGAGTGAACTTGGGATGCACCCCATCTGATGAAAGGCTTACAGTCATCCTCAGGGAACGGGCGATTTTGTTGTTGTTGTTTGTTTGTTTTCCTTGCTACCATCTTCAAGGTCAAAACAGGCAATGATCATAAAAGCAAACTTCATGGTCCCTCTCTTTTACTTTTAGCTAAATAACTGAATGTCCCATGTTTTAAAAAAAAAAGTGTTACCAGAGATAGATTTAAAAAAAAACATTGTAAAAATAAAAAGTTAGTTTGGAGCTACAGACATGACTTGGTGGTTAAGAACACAGGCCACTTTTGCAGAAGATAGAGGCTTGGTTCCCAGCACTCACATGACTACTTACAACCATTTGAAACCCCGGTTCCAGATGAGCCAACCCCCTCTTCCGACCTTAAAGGGCACTGTGCTCTCATGACACACATACATACCTCTTAGCTTATCTGAGTGGGTTCTCAGGAGGATTAATTAGGTAATGCACTCGAAGATCTGACATAATGCTTGCTGATATAAAATGCCTCACAAATGTCAGTCCATAAATCATCAATGTTTTTCTCACTGTTTTTAATACTAAATGAGCCAGTATTAGTCAGCAGCAAGAGTCTTCTTCAGGAAAGAACCAAGAACACGGAATTTTTGGCAAGTCAGTGTTCAAAATGGCATTTAAAACAAGTAAAAAGTAAAATCCATTACAGTTTGCTTTTATTCATCTGATAATATTCTTTCTTTTTTATGTTAGTGCATTTCTTTTCTGATCAGGTTCTTTAAAGACCACATTCAGCATCTGCATCTCCAAGGCACAAGGCAGATGAGAACTTGTGTGGTTTTTTAGGTTGTCTGTCCAATGCTTAAATCTACTTATTTAACTGAAGAGTTGTAATCCTGACCTGAACCACTCTGTACTTTTCCTGGATTCTTCTCATCACTTCATGGGCATACTGGGCATAGCTTAAGAAGCACACTACCAGGAGATGCAGGTTTCCACACAGACCCAGTTTCCACAGGCCCCTTGAGAACTGACTGAGCAGCAATCAGTTCAAAGTTTGGCTCCAAGTCTGCTAATGGCGCAGGAGGTCTTCAGGGAAGGCTGGTCACCCCCAGGCTGGCAACACAAGCTTAGACTGAGCATCCTGGAGGAGAGTCAGAGATGTTGTCTACTCTTGTTACCACTGACCCTGGTGTCAAGGAGGGCAAGGGTACGTTCCACTGAGCATCCTCGCCACATGCACAGCCCAGGGTTCAGTACTGCTGGACAGGGATGAGGCAGAGGAGCACCACTGCTTCATTTGTGTTGAGTTTGTGAATGAGCAGCACTCGTATGAGCTGGGAGATGGCTCCACTGCCCTTCTGCCCTCCAAAATTTCCCCTTAGTCTTCTGTGTGGTTTCAACCAGCTGCAGTCCTGTAAGAAAGAAAAACTGGAGCTGGGAAAATTAGCCTGTTACAAGGCAATGGCAAGAGAGTAAGCAGGCCAGACCTCACGTGTGCCCTGGTCTACCAGGCTTACTCGTGTGCTTGGAATGGATGTGTGTCCTGTTGGTGGATGGGAAGTTGAATGTGTATATCCATCCTACCAGCCTTGTTGCTCTGCCAATCAGATTCTTCCCTCTTTAGTGATACTTCTGCCAGTTTGATCTAGTAATAAATAAGAGAACCAAGTTAAACATTGACGTTGTTAGAAAGGATTTGCTTTCCTCCCTAAAGCTCTGCCAATTCTTTGCTTTAGTCATTTACAGGTTATGAGGTTAAGTGAACGGAACTGCTTTTGTGGTTTTATTTAAAGATTTTATTTTGTGTTTTGGGTATTAGTGTTGTGCTTGCACGTATGTATGTGTGTCATGAGAGCACAGTGCAGACCAGACACCATGCAAAAAGCTCTCAGAGTGTGGCCCAGCAGCTTTGTTTTCTAAGGATTTGTAGGAGAGAACTTTATATGTTTTTCTAAGTCTGTGTCTGGGGGAAGTTGCATGTTCTTCATACACGTGAACCCAAATAACATATCACAACTGACTAAGTGAAGAAACAGATCTGAGGCTCTAACGGTCCTAAAGTACAACCAGTCCTACTCCATTCTTCTTGCCGATTTTTAATTTATGGAAATTTTTATAAAATACATTTAAGCTTATTTGTAGTGAATTCCTGTTATTTAATAAGTTAAGTAACTGCATGTTTTTAATTGTTGATTTCTTATATGGTAATAGATATTTCATATTCAGAAACAAAATTTCTATGGGAGCCTAAATAATTTTTAAGAATGTACAAGGCTGGTGCTAAAAGGTTGAAGATCAGTTAGACTATGTCAGTTAAATGCTATTCCTCATCACAGACTATCCATCAAAATGACCGCCTGCTTCAACTTTACCAAACTTGGGCAGGATACATTAAGCAGAGACTGACTCTACACTGAGACTGTCAGAAACTATTGTATTCTTGGGCTGGAGAGGTGGCTCATTGCTAAAAAACAGTTGCTGCTCTTGCAGAGGGCCCGGATCCAGTTCACAGCACCTGAACAGCGGCTCATAACCCCAGTTTCAGGGATCCAACACACTGTTCTGCCCTCTGTGAGCACTATACGAAAACACTCATGCATAGGAAAGATCAATAAAGGAAAGCAATTTTAAAATAGTAATAACATAAAATCATTTTATCTTTTTATTTTAACTTCTCCTAATGACCTTGAGGCAAGAATTATTTTTTTCAGTGGAGATTCAATACCGATTTTAAAAAAACTGAAGTGAAATGAAGAAAATTAAGAGTGGCACTCAGCGTCCTGCCTCATAAGAGAAGCCTCAATGAAAAGCAATGAGATGCTATCACACAGCTATGAGAACGGGCCACATCCAAACCCTGACAACAGCAAGCGCTGACAAGAACACGGAGCAAAGGGAACTCTCGTCATATGCAGCGGAAGTGTGCAGTGGACACTACCCTTGTGGAAGGAAGTTTGGCAGTTTCTTACAAACAGAATGTTCTCTTGCCATGCTGGTTCTTCAACTGAGATCAAATAGGTTGAAAACATACACAGAAACATGCACATGGACCCTTAGTCACGTCTGTTCAAATTTGAAAGCCATCAAGATGCCTGTCAAGGAGTGAATGGTCAAACAACCTGATTTCTAAAACCCACATAGTGGGATATAATTTACCACTGAAGATAGATGATCTTTTAAGACATGGAGGAAGGGCAGAAGGATGTTATTAAGAGAAATATGCTTGTCTTAAAAGGATACATAGTATATGATTTCAACATCGCTGAAAAGGACTGAAATTGAGGAAGCGCTTTAAAAATTGATGGTTTTCGGGAATTTAAGGAAAGAAACTGATAAGTAAAAGTAGCATACAGGAGTTTTGTGGCAGTGAAGCTACTTCACTGAGTATTCTGTTCAATTTCCCCAACACCCCTAGGAGAGGAAATGAAGTTAAGGTTCTTGGGGATTAAACAACCTGCCACAGCCGTGTGTTTATCCCAGGATCTCAAAGTCAGCCCCCTTAATGGCACGGCTCTTAAGCACATGCCCCTGGAAACTCATTTACAGGATTCCATTTTCCTCCGTGGCACACGCACCAATAAAACAAGGGACAGGAAAGTCTTGCTGTTGTCACTGCTCATGGCAAATAGGTGTTTGAAACAGGTCTTGCATGTGTGCTCGAAGGAAGAAAGACCTTCCGGCATATCCAAACTTGCATTAGGCACGGTTGCATTAGGCACCGGTGTTCCCACATAGTCTCCCAAAACACCCTGGAGGCCAAGTTTCACTCTCCCTGTTAGAGCCATGAGGAAACTGAGACTCAAGAATTCAGATGGTTAGCTGAAGTCAGGCGGACGATGAATGTCAAGCTGAGACTGCCCAGGTTCACGATGCTCCATCCGGAGTCTCCACGACGCTGACAATGCACAGGCTCCTCCTGAATTTTCAGAGTGTGAAGGCTGGTAAGGGATTCAAGGCCATGGTGCTCTTAAGTGTGGTTCGGGGATTCCTTCTCCTGATGACGGGATCCAGCCTCCCACCCATGGAACTCAGATGAGGAGTGGAGAGGGGACTGGGATAGGCCAACTAAACTCTGCCTATTTCACTTTTAGTAGTAACCCTTGGATAGCATAAGTGTCAGAAAGTCTGACACCTCAGGCGACTCTAGTCCAACAAGAAAAGCCCTGTGTTGAGTGAGCCTCGGTGCTCTGTCCAAGTACAGTACAATCCATCATTAAGTAGCTGTCAGCTTCTTCCGGGTCCTTGTATTATGTATAGACTGCCAATTATTTTGAACAAGTGCTAAAACTAAATAAATGATGAGGAGACTGCTATTTTTGTCCAGGATAATTAGGGCCTGCATTTGGGGTGCTAAGGTGGAGCTGAGGGCTGAAGAAGAGTCATGGGAGACACCACAAACAATGGGAACCCCTTGAACGCCCCTGAGCAAAGCCAAGGGGAAGCTCTGTGGCTTCTGCATGCACGTGGGGGAGTGAACTACATAGGCCCCCTTGCTTAAGTCAGCGACTGAAGAATGGAGAGAGGCAGTTAAGCAGTGCTCAGGATTTTATTCTTTCTTAAGATCCTCTTATATAACCGATTTGTTTTGCAATCGAGCAGTTGGTGGTTCAAGGAAGCTGGCCTGACCCTTAGATAAGAGGTTGAATTATTCCAAGGGATCCATGGAGTCGGTAGGCTGGGAGACAGTGGGGGAGTGAAGAGAGCCTCACACAGGGCAGGGTACTGCAGCCGAGAAGTTCCCCATGTATAAGCCACACAAGCCCCTCACTTCCTGAGCATCTGTATTTTGTGGGCGCTGGAACCCTCTTGCTTTCCCACTGAAGGCCCCTGGCTTCCTTTCAGTAAAGTAAAAAACATGACCCAGTTGCGACAGAGGCACAAAACAGCAGTTTGCTGGGGAAAGATGGGGAAGAAATTGAAAAGATCCTATGCACATTAACTAAAGCCCAAATCCAGGATTCTGTACAAACACACACACACACACACACACACACACACACACACACACACACACA
>NW_026596117.1:11160379-11219930 GCF_907164565.1 Psammomys obesus
ACACACACACACACACACACACACACACACACACACACACACACACACCTAGAATAACAACTGCTGGTGGCTGATACAAGCAAGAGGGGAAAGGAGAACAGGGAGAACGGAAACCCAGCATACACACGAGCCAGATGGTCCACGGCTTGTCTGAGATGGTTTGTTTTTCATGAAAACACTGGGCGCTGCATTAGAATGTTGATTTCTTGCCAGGTTTCCTTCTTCACCGCCTTCGGCTTTTATCATTCTCGGGAAAATACCTGGAGCCCAAATCTCCCCAAGGGAGTCAAAGACCATGACACCTCTTCAGGGCCTTTTTAAAAATCAAGTGACAATGACAAAGGAGTAGGCTAGGTCCTCCCACTACCATCTTACCAATATTGTGTTCCATTTTCAAATCCCAGAGGAAGGAGGTACGCAGCAGAATAAATGTCTTCTGTGCATGCTTGCTTGGATAAAAGGAGGTAAAGCTGGCTTTAAGATCCCAGGGGATCCTAGGGACAAGATGGATACTTTAATCTCCACATGGGTGGTCCCCAAGGAGCTTGAGTAATAAAGGTGTTAGCATATCTTGACGTAAACTTTCTATTTTTTTTTTTGAGTTATGTGGACTTATTCACAGAACCTAAATATTTCAAAAAAAAAATCTCCAACAGGTACAAGCAGATAGATACAGATAGTAGAAATTAATGCCAAAGTTTTATTTTAGAGTAGAGTCACTAGAGGAGACAGAGACATATATAATAATTAAAAGAGAGGATTTAGGATACATGTTTATACACAAACACACACACACACACACACACACACACACCAGGGCTGGAAATGTAAATTAGTGGTAAAGGGCTTTCCTAGCATGAACAGGCCTAAATTCCCTCCTCAGAAATATATATATGTTTATTTTACATATTTATTACATATAAAATGAAAGCCACTGTGCTCCATAAATAAGTAAAATGATTACATGTCAATCATTTTTTTTTTCAAAAATTGAAAAGGCCCATGGTCAGGATCAGCCCATGAGGGTGTCTCTGGACTGGCAACCAATTTCCTCCTCCTCCTTTGATAAGGAGAGAGGCATAACATCTCAAGTCAAGAAGGAACTCTTGTCCTTGTGTCGAGCTCCTGGGTAAAGACCTGGCCCAGACTAGGTCATTAACTGCAGGCCTTCTGGAACTGAAGAGAATGGAACGTGCTGATTAGAACACAGGGGGAGGCCAGAACCCACAGGCTGTGCGAAAAAAGAAAGTATGAAGGTGGGGAAGGTAACCTGTGGTCTAGAGTCCCTGCACGGGTTCATAATTGGAGGCTTGGCCCCCAGTGTGGTGATGCCAGGGGTCTTAGCACCATTAAGAGATGTGGTTCAGGAAGAGGTCACTAGATCACTGGGTTCTATCCTCAGCTCGGATTAACACGGTTCTCACCTGACCTCAGTATCTCCCTGGCTTGCTAGCACACATCTGCTCCACCATGATGTCATCTGCCCTGTGCTGCAGTCGGGGTGACACTGACCGGTGCTAACACTGTGCTGCTGGTACTTTTAGCCCCCCAAAGCATGACTTGAAACATTCTTAGTTTGTACACTACCTGGTACTATTGTTAAGTTATAGAAATCAGACCCGCTGCAGAGAACATGGTATTCTCAAGGACTGCTCACCCACTGGGCCCAAATTTGCTAGAGGGATGTCAAAGAGGACCTAAGTGCTCCAAGAAATAGCCTTCATATGGAGATGTGGGGTTTTTTTGACAGAGAAAGAAAGGGGAGAAGCACAGAGACATCAGGAATAGCCAAGTGTGTATATCCTGAGCTGATGGGGCTGGCGAGCGAATGATTTTCTCCAGGAAATCATTCTCCCCCATGCCTTGAATTGCACTGGCATTTGGGAGGGCAGGGAGAGAGGCTGAGTTTGATTTCCAACCAGGAGCTAGGGGAGCACAGAAGCCACCCACAGCACCAAACCCAGTCTTCCTGCAGCAGGTTCTCCCTGAAGCCTGGCTGATGAGTTTTCAATGCAAAATTATCATCCTCACAGGTTAGTGAACTCCAATACTTAACTTTGCTTGAGGCTGGATTTCCAGAACCTTTGTCATATAATCGCACAATGAATTCCAACGTGTTCCTAAAAGCCTGCGACACGTCTGGAACTAACAGGTAATTCAGAGATGGTAAGACAAGCAGAAAAGATGCTCAGTGTATTTATAGCCTCCTTGTCTCCAAGGAGACAGGTAACTCAGGAGGCAAATATGGCGGTGAATATATGTATCATAATCACTGTGGGCACAGTAGAAACGTAAAAAGTGTAAACAGCTAGAACACTATGCAGCGTTATAAGACACTGTGCCCATAGCCTTCTCGGTGCCTTACACACATATTTGTGTTTTAAGACTTTCCAACAATTTAGTGGTGTTGTTAGAGCCATCTTATACCTAAGAAGTTGAGATTCAAAGGCAGTAGGTACGTTCTCCACAATCTCAACCAGTGAAGTGTCTGAGGTAAGATTTAATAGCAACCTATCTGACATATGCTGTGGTATTTTAAGAACAAAGGGTGGGGAGGAAGAGGGGCACGGTGGTGGCAGCTGGGTCCTCCTGTTCCCAGGCTCCCACGAGAGATTCGCATAGCAGAGCTGTATGTGGAGAGAACTGAGTTATCCAGCCCTTGGTAGGTGGCTAAGGAGAGAGGGTTTCAGTCACATGTATTGCTATCTTTCTAGGTAACTAGAGTGTCTTCAGTGAGGAGAATGGATGCCTAATGGACAGTAAGAGGCACCGCCCATCCTGAGCGTCTTACATGGATGGTGGCATCGTGCTATGGTGCTAAATGTGAGGTGGTAAAGCCTGGGCAACAGCATAGGAAGTAGAAGAAATTTTTTAAAATTAGACATAATTAGAAAAGATTTTCCTGGAAATAGTTGACATCTTGTGGGGGTGGGAGGGTGAAAGATGATTCCAAGGATTCCAAGGAGGATGGGAATGGGGCAAAAAGGAAAAAAGCAGATCGTGTGTGTCAGAAGATGGATATGTTCTTATCTGTAGTTAAATACTAGCTGATAGTAAGACATCCATGAGGCTAGGCCTTCTGATCAGGTGGACAGCAAGACTCATCCCCATTGGCTTGATTCTGAGAGGACAGACATTTCTCAACACAGAGCATGTAACAGGAGAAAAGCAGGGATCACAAAAGTGAAGGGACCTCTGCATTTGATGCCAGGAAGCAAGTGAGCTGATGAACCAAATGTTTCCTGGGAGTCCAAAGGAGAGTCAAGAAAACGGAGTCTCAGATGGCTGCATGAGAATGAGTTTCAGAAGTAAGGGTAGCTGTCAGACACACGTGGTGATGTAAAATGGAAAATGACTGATGAAGACATCTAATTTGCTATTATCTAGATTGTGCAGAACACAGAATAAAGGAGCCCAAAGGAAAAACACAGTTAACATTCTCAACAGTGACCCAGAGAAGTTTGAAGAAGCCATTGAATGACCAGTGTTTTCTTTAGGGAGCTTCATTATATTATATTTTTATGTATTATTTCATTTTTTACTTTTTGCACTTTATTTTATGGGTATGTGCTGTGTGTGTGCGCGCCTGCATGTATGTATAAGCACCATGTGTGTGCAGGAGCCCGCAGAGGGCAGGCAAGGGCACTAGATACCCTAGAATTGGAGTGACAGGTGGTTTTGAGCCATCACATGGGTGCTGAGAACCTGACCTGTGTCTTCTGCAGGAACACCCAATTCTAACTGCTGAGCCATCTCCACCTCCTCATTAGTTTCTTATTTGAGATGGGGTTTCATGCAGCCCTTGAGGATGACCTTGAACTTCAACTCATCTGCCTCTTCCTGCCTTGTGCTGGGATTACAGACACTTACTGTTATGCCCAGATTTCCACAGTTCTAGAGAATGTACTCACGACTTTGTGCACTCTAGGCAAGCACTCTACAAACTGTGCGACATCCCAACCCTGGGTATTATTTGGATGACACTTTGGTTCTTTAAATGTTTGGTTTTTTCACGTAGAAGATACCGCAGCTCTTCATAAACCTGAATATTGATTCATCATCTCATTGCCAGCCTCTGGCCACAGCAGCAGATGTGAGCTTTATATGATTACATCGATTCAGTTATATAGGCAAACAGATAAAAAAAAAAAACTTTATCTTGTGCGTTTTTGTTGTAGCAATGCCATTGTTTTATCTACAATCCTCTCACATTAAAAAAATATCTCCCTGTCCCAGCCTGAAAAGCTTTCCCACCCATTCTGTGCCCCACTTCAAAGGTCTGCTACTTCCCAAAGGCCACAGGTTTGCATTTGAAGCCTTTGAAGAATCCATGGGAGAAACCAAAAAAGAATAAAGAAAAAGAAAAAGATGCTTTAGGTCATCTGAGAGCTTTCTCCATTACTGCCTCTTGAGACTAAAGGCTGTTTGAAAAACAGAACAGATTCTGCCCTTCGGTGAAAGCAATCCCATCGTAAGTGTTATATTGGAAACTGTAAAGGAGGGCAAGATGAGCCACGTGGATGAGGGCACTGTTCTCAAAGCAGACTGAGGCACATACATGATCAAGGTTAGCTTTTACTTGCACAAAGAGACAAGCACCATGAGATTCTCGGGAGTTCAGACTGAGAGCTGGTGGAATCACAGGGAGCTTAACAGCAGAGACGCCATTTCTGTTTAAATGAAGTCGGAAGGGTCGTTCAAGGTGGAAAGGCAGAAATGCTTGGGCATAGAGCCGAGGAAGATTTGGGTAGGAGGAGTTGCTGCAGAAGCTAGCAGTAGCTGGTGAAAACTGAGACTGATTTGGTCTAAAGGGCCCCACAGCACTGATAAGCGCACCCTGAAGGCACTTTGAGGCCCTTTCCATTTTACTCGGGAGAGAGAGTGATCATCTCTGGAGTTGGAGGGCTATCTTACGATTGTAGAATGAATTCGCTGGAGGTGTGGTGAAGGAGGGAGCAAAGTACAGAAGGGTGAGAAAGGGGGAACGGAGCAGGGGCCCAAGCAAAGATGTCTGTGATGTCCAGGTAGAGGTGAAACAGGCTGAGCCTAGAGACGTGAGGCCAGAGAGAAGATGGAGATGAGACCAGGAGCAGGCTGTCTTGCTGGGTGGAGATGATGCTAAAGAACAAGATGGAGACAGGACACTCTGTTACCATGGTTCCTGACTTCTCTTGAGGGACTTTCTGGAGCAAAACTTTCACTGTCCTTACGGATAAGTGAGTATACACGAAGTGCAAGTATACTCTCATGCATATGTGTAAACAAACACACACACATCATTTTCCCTTCAATTTCAAGTATTTCATAGATTCTTTAAAAGCTCTCTAGCAGGTTTAGAAGCTGACTGACTGACTTGGTGTTTGGAGAAATTGTTGACATCAGATGGTTTCCTATGATTATGGCTCTCTCCTAAGGATTAAGTAGAGCCAGCGTTTGTCTACAACTTGAATCTTGCAATAGCCAAGACCTCTATGTGTCTATCTTCATAGCCCTGTTTAGGAAATATAGACAAAAATGGCCCCCATAGGACAGCCAACTGTCTCAGGAAAACCACTACAAGGAAGCCACGCTCAGTAACCAACACCCTAGAAACTTCTCACTCATTGCCACAGGCAAAGAATTACATTTTTTATTAATATATTTTATGATTTTTTTATAATTTTATATAAAATAAAATGTATTTTAATGACTTTTTTATCCCTCCTCTACCTCCCCAGGCCCTCTCAAACCCACCCTCTTCTAGTTTGCTTTCTGTCGCTATGATAAACGCCATGACCAAAAGCAACCTGTCTAGGAAAGAACTTATTTTATCTCACACGGTGTAGGACCTCATCAAGGGAAGGCAAGGCAGGAACGTAAGGAGGAAGCTTAAAGCAGAAGCCAATGGAAGAAATACTGCTTGCTGGCTTCGTCCTAGACTCACATTCAGATACTTTTCTTATGCAGCCCAGGCGCACCTGCCTAAGGATGGCACCATCCACAGTGAGCTAAACCCTCATGTATTAAATAGTCATCAAGTGACTACCCCACAGGCGTACCCACAGGCCAGTCTGATGGATGCAATTTTGAACTTTCCTCTTTCCAGGTATGTCAGATTGGCATAACTATCACTTATGCCCACCTCTGACCCCCTTCCAACTTCATATCTTATTTTTTTCTTTACAATTTAAATTTTAATTTTGTGTGTGTGTGTGTATGGGTGTGTTGTCTGCATATATGTCTCTCCATCACGCATGTCTGCCCTGGCCAGAAGAGGACATCAGATCCCCTAGAACTGGAGTTACAAATATTTACAAGCCACGTGGGTACTGTGAATCAAACCTGAGTTCTCTGGAAGAGCAACCACTGAGCCATCCCTCTAGCCCGCCCCCTTTTAATAGTCAACTCATTCCAATTTGTGCTCACCATGTACTCAAGGGTGTTGGGCCAGCCACAGAAACATGGTTGACTTACTACACCATTAAAACTGACTCTTTCTCCCTCAGAAGCCATCAGCTCTTTAGCTAGGAGTTGGGGAAGATGGGCCTTTTACCCCCTCACCCCCATGCTGGAATGTTGGCTGGACTGATCTTGTACACGTCCTGGGAAGGCAACCACAGCCACTGTGCGCACATGAGTATTTCAGTCCTGTCCCATCCAGATGACACAGATTTGCTTCAGTCTTCCCTGACCTCTGGCTGCTACAGTCTTTTTACCACCTCCTCAGAAATTATCCTTGAAAATGGGGAAGAAGCGCGTGTTGTCACTTGAGTTTTTGATCTTAGCCATTTCTGATCAGTGTAAGATGGAATCTCAGAGTTGTTTTGATTTGCATTTCCCTTTGAAGTCATCCATTTGATTTGCATGACTCAGGATGTTGAGCATTTTGACAACACATGCTAGAGAGGTTGTGGAGAAAGGGGAACCCTCCTCCATTGCTGGTTGGAGTGCAAACTTGTACACCCACTTTGGGAATTAATCTGGCGCTTTCTCAGAAAAATGGGAATAGCACTACCTCAAGATACAGCTATACTGCTCCTGGTATATACCGAAAACATGCACCACCATTCAAAAAGGGCATTTGCTCAACTATGTTCATAGCAGCTTTATTTGTAATAGCCAGATTCTGGAAACAACCTAGATGTCCCTCAACTGAGGAATGGATACAGAAATTGTGGCACATTTGCGCAATAGAATACTACTCAGCAAATAAAGGAAATCATGAAATTTGCAGGAAAATGGTGGGAACTAGAAAAGATCATCCTAGAAAAGGTAATCCAGAAGCAGAAAGACACATATGGTATATACTCACTTATAAGTGGGTATAAGCCATATAATATAGGATAAGAATACTAAAATCTATAGTCCTAAAGAAGCTAAACAACAAGGAGAACCCTAGGGAAGAGACCGAAACCTCATTCAGAAGGGCAAACAGGATAGACATCAAAAGTAGGAAAAGACAAGGAATAGGACAGGAGTCTTCCACAGAGGACCTCTGACTTTACCCATCAGGGTATTGAAGCAGATGCTAAGACTCATAGCCAAACTTTGGGCAGAGCACAGGGAACCTTATGGAAGAAGGGGGAGATAGAAAGACCTGGAGGAGACAGGTGCTCCACAAAGAGACAAACAGAGCCAAAAATCTGGGCCTAGGATTCCTGCAGAGACTGATGCACCAACCAAGGACCATGCACGAAGAGGACCTAAACCCCCTGCATAGATGTAGCCGATTGGCAGCTCAATCTCCATGTGGGTTCCAGAGTAAGGGGAGTAGGGACTGTCTCTGTCATGAACTTGATTGCCTGCTCTTTGATCACTTGCCCCTGGTGATGCGGCCTTACCAGGCCACAGAGGAAGAGGATCCAGGCAGTCCTGATGAGACTTGATAAGCAGAGGAGGAGAAATCCCCCTTTCAGTGGACTAGGGGAAGGGGATGGGGGAAGAGGAAGAAAGAGTGGGATGGGGAGGAGTTGAGGGAGGGGACTTCAACTGGGATGTATAATGAATAAATGGTGAAAAAATAAATTAAAATAAAAATATTAAAAAGAAAATGGGGAAGAAGGAGTGCGACATAGATGTCCTACATGAACGCTCTACGGACGTTCTCCATACTTTTGACTATTTATGATTTTCTGAATTATCACAGGCTACTGTGGGTCACCCAAGATGGACGCTAGGAACCAAACTGCGGCCTTCTGTGGGAGCAAGCAATACATGCTCTTAAATGTTGAGCTACCGCTTCAGCACCGGGACTGTGCATTTCTAAGTAAACATTATTCAAGTAACTAATATTATTTAGGGGAATATTGTTATTATTTATTATTATTAATATTATTTAGGAACGTCTGCTGGCATGTGTATATATGCAAATGCATGGGGGACATGCATTTGTGTGCACATGTATATAAAGGCCCAAGGAGAAGCTTCAGATGTTTTTGCTTAGGCATCCTGCTCTCTCTTTCTCTTTCTCCTCCTCCCCTTCTCTATCTCTCTCTCTCTCTCTCTCTCTCTCTCTCTCTTAAAACAATGTCTTTTGTTAACCTGGAACTTACCAACTACAGTAGGAAGACTAGCCAGGAATCCACTTGTCTATGCCCCTCTCTAACATCAAAAGCATAATCATGGTCCCTCTGGCTTTATTTACACAGATTCTGGGAAATTGAACTTAAGCCCTCATGCTTTCAGGTTAAATACTTTATCCCCCAAACCCCAAGAATAACTGTTTTTGAAACAGGCTCCTGCTGTGCAGCTCCGGCTTGCCTAGAGCTCATGCTCCTCCTACCTGCTCCTCTGGGAGCTGGGATTACATGGCATGTACTGTTTACCGCTCTCAAGGCAAACGGACCTGGGAGGATGGAGCTGATAAATGAGACAGACTAAAGTCTCACACCCCAGCCAACTTTATTCAGAGCATCAGACAATTTATACTCTGAGGGCTAAGAGGAGCCCCATGAACAAAGTGTAGAGTCATGAGGTCAAGTCATACATGGTGGACAAGTCACAGCTAGGAGAAAAGCTGCATGGAAGAAACATTTTTTATAGAAACATATTTTAGAGAGGCATATAAACAAGAAGAGCCACTTGTAATGATTATCTGAATAAACTCACTCTTATTCTCCATACCTGAGAAGGGCATGAAAGCATAACCCCAGAACAACTCTGTGTTATTTAAGGAACTGAGGTCACGAGGCTCTTGTCTTGGTTTATCGGAGTTTCCTCACAAGCACTCAGAAGTCTCCTCACACAACTCCATTCTTCGCACAAATTCAAGAAAAGCTTTGAACATATGGACAGCCCCAGAATCTCTACCTATAGCTTAAGGAAAAGGCTTCAGTCAGCAAGAAACTCCAGAGCCAAAAGAAGATAGATGTGGATGCAACAAAGAAGAAAGCAAAAGAAGGAAGGCGGGAAACTCGAGTGCCATTTCCAAAGAAGAGAGGAAGACAGCAGAGCTCTGCCGAGGAATCTTGGCCATATGGGTGGGGCTCTCAAGAACACAAATGTCTCCTCAGTGACAGGCAGGGGTCAGTGGGAAGTCTACTCTCACAAGATATGCCTAGAATCTCAACCCCGACCCTGGACACAGAGAGTGACTGAATGCAGGCCCTCCGAGGAAGTGACCATTAGTCTCAATGCTTCTCCCTTGTCATCAACACAGTGACTGAAACTTGGGCTCTGAACTGCCGAAAGCATTTGGGAATGTAGACTGAGTGAACATTAGAAATCAAGAGAGGCTCTTAGGTGGAAATTAGAATCTGAATGATGGACAGAGAAAAAAAGAATTAGAAAAAAAAAATACGTCTGACAGCCATTATTTTCCTCCATAAATTATTTCATCGGTATCTGGCCTTGTGTCTGGTTTAAGTAAAAATGTTCCCATACAGAAGCCTCAAGGAGAGATAACGCTGACAGCTCCATTTTTTTAAGTTGAAATCTAAGCTATCAACTATCCCCTATCATCAGCTTGTCCAGCCAGTGAGTCGTCTCCCCGAACTGTGTCCTTCTGACACAAGCAGCACAGACATAACTTTTCACCCGGTTAGAGGAAGCTCTGGAGACGATGCTCTGGGTCCTAATACAGGAGAGCATGTGCAGAGAGCTGCCCCTTCATCCTCTGGAAGCAGAGGGAGTTCCACAGTTCCTGGCCACCCTCGCCCCTTGAGACTTCATCTTTTATCCCACCCTTGTCAGCATGCTGTCCCCACCCAGTGCTTGAACTGCTGGCCTCCTGGGTCAGCAGAGAGAATCACAAATTGGAACTGAGAGGCTTTTCTGACCATTCTGGAGGAAAAAAAAAATCTTAGCGCCCAATTAAAAGCGTCTTCTGCTTGCTCTTGTCCCAAGTATGAATGGGCAGGTGGATTGTGTGTAAGGCTGGGCCTCAGTACTTTGTAGAAACATTTGTGGGGAGGGAAGGGCAAACAGATTACTCTTCTGTTCTATAACAAAGTACCATAAGTTGGGTAGTTTATAAATAGTAAAAAATTCACCTATCTTCACACAGGGGTTGTGAAGAATCAAGATTGAGGGGCACTTACATATTCATATCAGATGAGAGCCTGCCTTCTGCTTCATAGGTGGGGCTCTGTGCTCTTTATTCAGATGACAGAGGGGCAGGAGGATCTCTGGGGCTACTTTCCTGAGAGCACAAACCCTGTCTGTCTGAAGACCTGTCCCATCTCAAGGCCTCACCTCCTAACACCATCACTGTGGGGGACTGGGTTTCAACACACAAATTTCAGAGGGACACAATCATTCCAGACCAGAGCATCCATCAGACATGGGAACTCGATGCTATATAGTTTAGGGACTGCACTGAATATGGTCTTCAGTGGACCCAACAGAAACTTTTGGGGTGTGGACTATAAAGGACTTTATGTATCAGTGAGCTCCGCCCCTATGTGATTCGTAAAACTCTGCAACATTCCCCCTGGAACCTGATGGTCCAGTCTCCACTGAAACATTAACAAGTAGCTCATTAACAGCAAGCTCATTAAGGAAGGGCTTTTGCATTCCACCATGGCCCAGCTCTGGACAGCCGTGTTGGGACTCCTTTCTCGAGCTTTCAAACCTCAGTTGTCTGGCCTTGCCTAGGATCTTGTGTCACCTGTGGGACCCCATCCTAATACTGAATGCTCATTCTCTTGTAATCATTCATTGATGCCCCCGACCCCACCCCTGCCATAATTATGCCAAAGACTCGTGAGGATAAGTCCTGTGTCCCTCTCCTACATCACACCCCCTGTACAGAGCACAAAACGCTCACTGTATAATCAGGAGCTATTTGTGGAACACATGCATAAATGGCTGTTGTGCCAGGGTCAGCTTCCTGGTGTCTCCCAGATGAGGCTGGAGGAGAATATTAATGACAGCTGTTTAATAGAAAAGCAGCAAATATGTGAGGAGCCTCGAACTCCCTTCGGCTTCTGGTGACTTCATTTTCTCATGCCCAACAGGAGCAGCTTGGGCAACACTGTTCCCACCAGCGACAGTGCCAACCCTCCATAGGAGGGGAACCGGGAAGACATAGGAGTGTCTGGCGTTCGTGAGGCCTCCTACCACTGGCAGGAACCGGGAACTCAAAAGGTCCTGCGATGTCTGGGACGCTCTAGCACAATGAAGAATTGCTCACTGCTACTCAACCCCTGCCAGCTATTAATAGCATCCCATGGAGAAGCACAGGGCAACTTCGGCTGTCGAGGGGGCGGGGCCCGGCATGCTAATCCTCACTCTGTACCAACCAAGTGTGCCATCTTCAGCACAGCCGCTCAGTCTCTGTGTGCATCCATTCCTTCATGTCTTGTGGGAAGTTAGAACTGCCTGATTTTTCTTTTCACTCGCCAGTGTAAAAATCAAATAATTACAGCGAACGCCCCCTTTGTGGCCCAGAGACCACCAGGGGAGAGGTGGTAGGAGGACTGTGGGCACTGAGGGATAGGGAAGCCTGCAGTGGGCAGTGCCTTCTGGATTTGATAGGGCCGTCGGATCATGAACATTGTCTGTCAACGTGGAGCCTGCAGAACAAGACAACAAAAGAAAGAATGAGGGAGAGGAGTAAACAAAAGTAAAGGAGGGAGAAGAAAGTGAGGAAAGAAAGAATAGAGGGAGGGGTGCTGATAGGAGGGGGACCACGTAGGTAGAGAAGGTGTTAGCAGAAGTGAGAGGGGAATGGGGGAGGATAGCAGGCTGAACATGATCGTAGTTCATGGTATACAAATACGTCCATTAAAAAAATCTAACAGAATAAAAGCAAATATGTTTTCCTTATTCATTCCTCTGCGGTTGGACAGTTAGGATGGTTCTAGGATTTAGCTTATGAATCGTGCAAGTGAAGAATTTATGCAGGGGTGCCATCAGTTAATACGGAGCCCTGTTACTTTTCCATGAGCAGACTGGCAATTGGGCTAGCTTTTCTAGATGTAGAAGGGGTTACACAGGGAACTGCCAATGAATGGCATCAGTTCAGTCCCTGGCACAGATCCTGTTCTTGTGACCATTGGGAAGGTACCAGTGATGGGAGACACATAGAGAGGCTGAAAGAAAGCCACCCAGACCAAACTGGAAGCGCCTTCTAGACTCCTGCTGCTGCCGCCTCCTCCTACAGATGGCTTTCGTCTTCCTTAAGCGGCTTGTCATTTCTGCGCCGGCGGAGAGCCTGTCTACTTACTTAGTGCTTTAGCTGCAAAGCACCGCTCGGAAGGTTTGACGCACAGTAAACACTTGACACGTATTTGTTGAATGAAGGAGAGGATGTGCTGTGTGCATGCATGGATGGTTTCTTCCACATTTAGCTCAGGCATGCTCTCTTCCAGAAAGCTGTGCCCGACTCCCCCAGACCCACATGTTCCATGTCCACATTCCAATCACAGAGCTGACAACCTCACACAAAACTCCACATCCATTCGCCTCCCCAGCAGCCTGTGAACTGCTCAGGGGCAAAGATCAGGAATCCCGTGTTTCTGTCTGCAATTCCCTGGGCACTGCCTTATCCATAAATTAGTAACCCAGACTGAAATAAACTGAGCATGGATATAGGCGGCCCACGCTTTCCCTTAGGCATCTGTAATGAGGTGGGGTGTTCCCCCACATTGTAAGGAAACCCCAGAGGTCCCATAGGCCTTGGCAGGAGTAGCAAACCTGGCCAACCAACACCAGCTCATTAGCAGGCAAGCCCCTGGAAGGGAGAGCAGGGTTTCACAGGCTCCTGGCATCTGCTCCTAACTTCCAGGATTTCCCTTTTTATTTTGATGAGCAGATATGTTCCTGGAGAAATGCATACAAATGAAGACTTTGCCCTTTTAGATGGAAAGCTATTTAAAATGCAAATTCAGAATTTGCTCTAGAAGATTTAATCTTCCAGATAAAAAAGATTGAAAAATATTTTCAATAACAGTTTTGTGCCAGACACTATACTGGGTACTTGGAAGTTGGTTATCTTACAACAGCCTAAAACATGCATGCAATCATGTCTCGGTCTCCTTGGGGACTGGATGGAGAGCCCTCCAAGGCTTTCCAGACTCGAAGGATGCTCGTGACATTTCTTTAAATTGGCATTGTGTTTAACATATGATTGGCACCCTTCTTTTTATGTCTGAATCCCTGTAACATCTAACACAATGTAAGGGTCATGCCAATAGTTGTTCTATATTGCTTGTGGCACAGCCACAAAAGTCAGGACATACTCAGTACAGACGGATCTTCTCTTCAAATACCTAAGATTCATGATTTGTGGAGATGAAACCTTTGACTGTGGGAGGCAGACTATAAAATCTTGGTTATAACATTTAGTTGGGGCTGGCTTACAGTTTCAGGGGTTTAGTCCATTATCAGCATGGGAGGAAGCATGGCAGTGTGCAGGCAGACATGAAAGAGCCCAGTGTTCTACACCTTGATCTGCAGACAGCAGGAAGATTGCGTGCCACACTGGGTGTAGCTTAAGCATAGGAGACTTCAAAGCACGTCCCCACAGTGACACACTTCCTCCAGCAAGGCCACACCAACTCCAACAAGGTCATACCTTCTAATGTGCTACTTCTTATAGACCAAGCATTCAAACGTGAGTCTATGAGGCCAAACCACCATAGTAACTAAGTATCATACTTGGTCTCTGGAATGTTCCTTGAGTATTCATGTGACTTGGCCCCTACCAGCTAAGTGTATTGGGATGTGTTAGGCCCTTTAGGAATTAAGACTTAGTGAGAAGAAGCGGGCCACTGGGATTTGCCTTTGAAGAATCGTGCCCTGTCCTCTCTATGCTCCCTGGTCAGTTAACTCCATGGCATGCTTCCCTCCATGATATTCTACCTCACCACAGACCTAGAGAAAAAAGAGCTAAGCAACCTTGGACTGAAACCTCTGAGACCGTGAGCCAAGATAAATGTTTTCTCCCCTTTAACATTGCTTCTCTCTGGCATTTTATTGCAGCAATGGAAAGCTAACATAGAGTTCACACAAGGCCTTTCAGCGAAAGTACAGCACATCTATAGCTCACTCTTAAATGCAAGGCCTGTGTTTCTTCCACAGCACCACCAGAGCCCAGTGGGAAGGCCCTGCTTAAGGACAGGCTCTGTTGGCTCTGTTGCCTCAAATTATCATACGTTGGACTTGCTTGGGGAGAGACTTGAAGTCCCTCCCCTGTGGCCTTCCATCTCTGTAACTCAGTTCTTTTAACTGGCAGGAGTTTAACACCATGTACTGAACTGACAGCGTCGACCACAGGTCTTCAGTGTTACGATTCTCATCATAATGAAAATGAGATACTCTGGAAGATCGAAAGTCATTTGGATTTAAATCAGTGTTGGCTTTGCGGGCCATGGCAAATGAGCAAACAGATGAACATCTGCTTCCTTTAAACATCGCATCAAAATGTCATCACTGGGCATAAAGCAATCCTCCACAAAGTGGAATAGTTTGGCTTTGAAGCCCCGCAACAGCGATGACACTGTCTACAAGTGCTGTCTATACATTAGTAATAAATCTTCAGAGAAAGGGTTTCATGCAGGTTTTTCTGGGCTTACGAGACATCCCAGGTTGAGTTACTCTGTTGGATGTGTCTGGGCAAGTGAGGGGTAAAGTAGGACTTGAGGCAGAAGAAGCCCCTGTTTCTCTCAGAATCCACTGTATTTTCAGATGCTTGATACAATTGTGTGGACATTCAATCTAATGCAAATGCCACTCTGTGACTCCTCTTAGGTGATCATGTTCAGAGGAGGACGGCAGTTTTGTGTAGTGATCTGTGGTCACCTTGCTTGTCCCCTGCATATTGCATGCATTGTCTAGAGACAGTGTTCTGTCCAGTCCTGGCTAGTTCTGTGCTTGCCAGCTGTCTGTTACTATAGACAGCTCCGTTGAGCTCCATCATTTTGCTCACAGCTTCGGAATGTCAATCCATAATGAGTGGCTACGTGGCTTTGGGCTATGGCAGCATCACGATGAGAACGGCTGAAGAGAAGGATGTCCAAGAGACATAAAAAGGGCCAGAGCTAGCTTAACAGAAATATAGCATTTACTTTGTATTTATGTTCCTATTGCTGTATAATACACCTCACATGCAGGAGGCAAACCAAAAGAAGAAAGGGTTAAAACCCCACCATCCATGTCAAGGTCCTTTCCCACTAGGTCCCAGGCTTAATGATTGCACCTTCTTCCAGGAGCATCACGGGCTTAGGATCAAACCTGGCCTTTGAGGGAACGTGCTAGATAGAGCAATAGTGCCCTCTTTTTAACTGAGGGATCTATCTAATGCAGCTGCTTGACCAAACCAAGTCCCTTACCTGTGAGATGAAGATGAGGGTGTCTACTTCAGAGTGTTGTTGCAAGCATAATCCAAGGAGCGCCCCTAAGGAGCTTGAGTGTTTATTCCAGTGGCAGACAGTTATGGAAACATGGAGGGTGTCTCTTGCTTTGAAAATCGATGGGTATGAAATAATGATAACTAGGAAGATGTTTTCTCATGTGTATGTGTGAATATATATATGTATGTGTGTGTGTGTGTGTGTGTGTGTGTGTGTGTATGTATGCCTGGTACCTGAAGAGGGCATCAGATGCCCTAGACCTGAAGGACAAACCCACAGAAGATTGTGAGCCATCATGTGGGTGTGGTCAGCCAAATTTGGATCCTCCACAGGAGCAGCAAGTGCTCTTAACCACAGAGTCAGCTCTCCAGCCCAAATTAGGGTTTTAAATTACTTTTTAGTTTCTTATTTACAATGTATGTGTTTGCCCACACATGTACAGAGATCACAGGACAGTTTGGGGGGAGGGGCCAGTCGTTCCTTTCCTCTATGTGGGGGCTAGGGCTTACAGAACTCAGATAATCAAACTTGAACTCTCTTGCCGGCTTCTGGAAAATTAGATGCAACAATTCCTTTTGGCCTTGCCCGTGGGCAGACTTTGGAGTATGTGTGTATGTTTTATGTGTAGTCTTCATGCTACTTGGGAATTCAAGCTTGGCTTCTTTGGAGTGATTAACTGAGTGGCTAAGGGCTTGAAGTCTGAGGGAAGAATCGTGGTTTAAGTTTTGGCCATTCACTGCTGTGTGCCTAGCCCCTCTCAACGCCAGAGCTCCTCATAAGCAGGAAGGGAGCAACCATCTGGGTCACTGTAAATATCAATCAGATTCAACTCTAGAATGTGTTCAGCACACGCTAAGTTTATTTGAGTCTGTGTAGGGATGGCTATGATACAAACTCAGTTGTATCTTAAACCCTGAGGAGGTCCAGGATCATCAGGAACCGACAAAGGACAAAACCATGATGACAAAAGTCACAGGGTTCGCAGGAAGCATTGGGCTAGAGGCTCCCGTGATGGACACGGGAAGGAGAACATTAGAAGACAAGGCCTAGAAGGCATGGCATGAAAGCAGCATTGGAGCAACGGTATGGAGCAGCAGCAGGCTGGGAACACAATTCCCACCAATAATGACATGGGATTTGGGTCTTGGGGTTTGGAATGCATGGGGATTTCAGTCTTTGGCTTTGGCTGGTAGAGACACCCGTGTGAGGGTGCAGGGTGGACAGCATAGAGCAATACACAAGCTCTTTGCCTTGTTCCTCTTTCTACCACATTGGATTCGAGCTGTCAATAAGCGGAGCAGGCGGAGTGCTTCAATGCACGCCTTCTCCCTACAAAAATCAAAGCTACCAGTGTCTTCAGCATGACAGAGAAAAGGCTTCCAGTGCAATTACCCAGTGACAACCAGAGGTTATATTATAAAAGGAAAATAGTGACTGCGTGAAGCTTCCTATGAAAGCACAAACCTGGGCTCAGAGCCAATCTAACTTTGACCATGGGGGTCCAGAGAAGTTGGGAAAGCAGCGCTTATTGAGTGATGCCAACGGAATGCAGAGGAGCACCAGTAGCCCTTTGATTCAACCAGCCATACAGCAGAACTATTTGAAAACCAGACAAACATAAAGAACTTCAATGTATACTAAACAATCACAGGCATTTTTCTTGTCTTTATGCTATAAACAATACAGCAAATTAACATTTTATATAATGTTTATGCCATCTTAGGAATCTAGATACTATCTAAGATATAGAAGGTATATAATTTTACACTCTATATGAACTTGAGCAACTGTGGTTTGGGGGTACTTGCAGATAGGGGACGCCTGTATCTGACAAAGAACAGACTAATGTTTGATTGGATGAGCTTAGGAACCAGACTGCACCCAGACCTTATGGGTTGAAACCTGTCTGAGTCAGAGTTCTATTGCTGTGAAGAGACACCATGACCACAGCAACTCTTACAAAGGAAAGCATTTAATTGGGACTGGTTACAGTGTCAGAAGTTCAGTCTATTATCGTCATGGTGGCTAGCAGGGTAGCGCGCAGGCACACATGCCGGGGAAGTAACTGAGAGTTCTATATCTGGATCTACAGGCAACAGGAAGAGAGAGCCTGGGATTGGCTTAGGCCCAAAGCCCAGCCCTGTTACTCACTTCCTCCATCAAGGCCACACCTTCTAGTGTCGGTCCCGGATGACTAAACATTCAAAAATATGCGCCTATGGAAGCCATTCTCATTCAGACCACAAAACTCGTATTACCTGTTACCTGTGCCTTTGTGAAGTCCCGTTTAGTGATCTGACTCTTCTCAATTTGTTCTCTTCACTGTTAGGGGCAGAATTGTGATTCCTTAACTTAATGTGTTTATATCATTAACCTGATGAGATCTAGAATTACCCGGGAGGTGGGCCTCTGGGCATGCTTGTAGGAGGTTAGCTGATTAGGTTAAGTGAGATAGGAATAGGACACATACTAAATACTTAGTTTGTCCTGTTTAGCATTAGACATGTCTGCAAGCAACAGAAAACGGATACAATACTGAGGAAGAGAACATGCATTTTCTCTGTCCCCTGCCGGCATCTAAAGATGATGTAAGGCCATTGTGGTAACATGTGCCCACTATGGGTGTCACCACTCCTGTTAGCTGGGATTCTGGACTGTATAAAGAAAGAGAGAGAGAAAGTGAGCTGGGCACTAACATTCATCCCTCTCTTCTTCCTGGTTGGGATACTATGTGACTACCTGCTTCAAGTTTCTGCTGCTCTGGGTTTCATCATGGCGGACTATACATACCTTGAACTGTGTGCCACAATAAACTCCTCCTTAGGTTGTTTTGGGGGGAGGGTTTGTCATTTTTTCCACAGTGACAGTAACTCGGAAACTGCCCCAATCCTCAGTACCTCAAATGTGATCTACTGGCGAGACGATCTTGAGCAAGAGGATTCATGTGCTTGACTGTTACACCTGTAAGAGGAAGTGATTGGAAATAGAGAGCCAGAGATGGGCAGGCATAGAAGAAAGGCCACAGCAAGGGCAATTAGAGGGAGCCATCTGCAAGCCAAGGAGAGCAGCCTCAAGAGAAACAGAGCCTGTCAGTACCTCACTCTTGGACTTCCAGTCCCAAGAATATGAGAAAATTAATCTGCTATTTAAGTATCTGTTCCTTGAAGTTTTATGACGGCAATCCTAGCAAATTAGTATACTTATCTATGACATGAAGGCTAAAGATAGTACCTACCTCGTTGAGTTGTTGTGAAGTTAAGTGAGGTTCCCATGTAGGGAGCTTGTGATTTTGCCTGGAACACTGTATTAATGCTCAAATAAGGCTAGAATTACAGAAAGTCCTCTGCAAGTTCTGCTCTACTGTGCGAAAGGGAAAGAAAAATACTCCAAAATACATAGGAGCCATAACTATCACATACTAACCACTTAATGTGTCTTGTTTAGCATCAGACATGTCTGCAAGCAGCAGAAAATGAACACGATACTGAATGAGAGAGCATGCGTTTCTCTGCCTCCCACCAGCATCGAAAGATGACGTAAGGAGGTTGTGGTGTACATGCTATCGGTGTCTTGAGTTCCTTCTAGCTCATTAGATTTTCATCTTCAGAGTTCATCTCCATTGTCCAAGATAGAATTGCAGGGGATCCTGTCCTTGAATCCTAATCCTGCACACAATGAAGGATTAAAGGACAGCCGCGGCAAACTCTCATTTTAATTATACTTTCAAGAAATTGCATATATCTCTTTTGCTATGTTTCTCTAGTTAGAATTTTATTTCATGGCCATACCTACCTGCAGGGAAGAATGAACAACACCATGTTTATTACAGGCATCCACAACCCAGTTAAAAAAAGTCAAGCTCCTTTATGGAGGACAAAGGGAAGCGAGACATCTGGTGATGATAATTGGCCTCTGACACAATGCACAAAATGTTTGTGAAACGAGAATCATTGATATGTTATTGGCTTCTGATGGGAAAACTGAGGTTCTGTTTGTTTTCTAGGGATATGAGGCTAAATAAACTTTAAAACTTTAAAAGGTGAGACCTTAGATTCTGTGTCTCTCTGTCTCTGTCTGTCTCTATTTCTCTCTCTCTTGTTCTTTCTCTTTAACATGACTGACCCTTTTTCACACAACCAAGAGTCTCCACAATGGTGTTGTTCAGCTCCTTTCTGATGGAGGCTTGAAAATGTGTGGCTCAGAATACAATCATTGAAGCCAGACATGGAGAATGTCCTAGGTCTAAGCTCCATGGTGTGCCGAAGTAAGTCTTAAAGGATAATGCAGGCTTGTCATATCATCCTCCAGAAACACTGAGGGACAGAGACTGAGAGGCCGCTGGGGTGTTTTGAGGACCACCCCTAAAAGTTAGGCCTCCTGCGATTTTGTGATTTAAAGGAAAACAGCTCACAGACACGCAGCGTGGAAATGACTGCTGTGCTGGTCTGCTTAACAGTTCTCAGAGGGGGGAAAAAAAGAAGTCTGACAGAAAAGTTGAGGGAGTAACTGTTGAACTGGAGTCAAAATAAAAAAAGGCTTTCACCAAAATGTCAGGGGAACGAAGTGCTGGGAAGAGAGGCCATTAATAAGTGTGTGGGGACGAAGCTGGCGACAGCTCTTACAGGGGGAAGGGGGAGTCCTACTTCTTTAAAAAAACATTCATTTCTTTTTCATTCAGCTTATTTGTAGGGCTCCATGAGAAGCCATTCAACCTTTTACAGGCAGATAGGCTCTATCCACACAAAATCATGAAAACGCATTCTCTCCATCCGGCAGCCAGCAACAACTGTCAAGGGTTCTTGAGCTAGAGATGTGGTCTCTGATAGATTGAAAACCTGACCAAAGTCTCACACCCATGAAAGTAGCCAAGCATGGAGCTCCAGGAAAGCTGGGAGGTTTTACAGAGTGGCAGGAGCTGGCATCTCAGCAAGAAAAATCTTTCTGACACTAGAAGCTATTGCTTTCCAAACCAACATGGGTGCCCTAGGAAGGAAGGGTACCGTGGAAGGCAAGCGGGTCCAGGCCCTGTGAGGGAGGTGTGGAAGACAGGACCACTCAGGCTGACCCAAATGCCAAGGGCTTTGCCATACCTTGACATCAGTGATGGTGACTGAAAGGTCTTACCATTTGGTGTTGTTCCGTTGCTGCTGATCCATGGCAGGTGGGATGAGCAATGGCGGACTCAGAGGAGCTGAGGTTGCAGGACAGAACTTCCACACTGAGGCTGGCCTGTCCCTGGCCTGAACTGAAGCCCTACCTGTGCCAGCCTGTCACGGATGAAGGTGTTAGCTCCCAGGCATCTGGTGAATGCCACTGTGACCAATACCCAGAGGAAGAAATTTTGCTCATGACTCCGGAGGATACAATGCATGTTGGTGTGTGACTCTCTCTGTGCTGGCAGGGGTGTAAAAAAGAACCTATTTTTTCTTTCTCCTTTTCCTCTCTCCTTTCCTTTCCTCCCTTCTGTACTCCAGGCCTTTCCGGGGTGATAGGTCTCATTATGGCGTTTCCATGCAAACTCTGTGTTGATTCTTCCTGTCCTTCCCCATCCCATCCCGTCCAGGTGGTTGTTATCATTGTTGTCGGGTTCAGGTCACGTGTATTCGAGTACCCTCGCTTTTTTGCATCGTGGCTGCAGCGAAAACAGGTATGACTTTCCAAGGTCATCCCCTAGTGCCAACTTTCCAAGAGCCAGGAACCATCTCCTAATGGCTCCAAAGACTTCAAAGTAGCACCGTGATCCAGAGAACACGTGATCAAAATGCACATCTTGGGGGCAACTTTCCATTTAGGCCATAACATGTGTCCCTTGGAAGGCTAACCCACACGTGTGGCATGGTGGGTAGAGCAGCACAGGTGTATTCCTTGGATTTCAGGGCTCCAGAGTCCTGGCAGTTGAGCAGAAGAGGCCTGATATGGAACACTGAAGAGGAGAGAGAGGGAAAGGACAATGGCCAGGGAAGAAATAGGAGGCATGGTTAGAGAAGGGCCTTCTAGATTGGCTTTAGGCACTTGAGCTGGAAGAGGCTGGACAAGGTCGTGTCACAAGTACCGATAGGCAAGAGTAGGCCCACCTATCCTCTACTGTTTCTCTCTTACAAGCCTTGCCAGGATCAGACCTGTTCTACCCAAGGGATCTTATTCTTCCTAGGTCCAGTTGTAAGTTCCTCCTTTGAAATGCACCTGCAAAGAGGCTGCCTCATCTTTTTTTTTTCTTTTTAAATTCTTAAAACAACAAGACATTAGTGTGATCAATAAGTTCTCATTCTTAAACTTCTTAGAGAGTCTAGAGGGAGGAAAAACTATGATCTTGATTCTCAAATAAGAAGGGGAGAGAGTGAGAAAGGACAGAGGAGGGAGGGACATAACCACACAGAATATTCCACGTTTTCTCTTCTTTTATGGATCCCATAGGAGTCCACCCATAGATCTGGTTAAAAACAAAACAAAACAAAACAAACAAACAAAAAAAAAAACAAAACAAAGCAAAACCTGCTCTCCTGGTTACAACTCTCTGATTGATGATTTAATAACCTCAACATGGAGACTTCACTTCTGCACGTTTCTTCTGAGCCTCCTTCCATATGCACACGGAAATGTTGCGGTGCAATTATGATCTACATACAATTTGTAGGCTCTGCTTTATAAAACCCAGCATTATCATGTAAGCATGTTTCCATGCTGTCGTATAGCCTTCACAATTACAAATTTCAGTGAATGTACAAAATTATGTTGAATTGTTGCGGTATAATTTTCGTAACTGTTCCTCAATGATTAGGTGTTTAAATGGCTTCTAATTTTAGATTAGGGGAGATAATGCTTGATGGCATATCTTTAAGCATTTGTTTCCCCTCTGTTGACGATTCTCTTGAGAGAAATTCCCAGGAGTGGTTTTACTGACTCACAGGGGAAGTGTATATATATTCTTCCCCTTTGATACTAACACACACACACACACACACACACACACACACACCTTTTAAAACACGATATTGTAATTGTTTTCCAAAGTAGTTACATGTTCTGATTTATGGCACCTTGATTCATCATTGTTTTTTTGTTTTGTTTTTTTTATAAACAGTCTTCACATACCCTAGGCTGGTCTAGAGCCCTCTTTGTAGATGAAGATGACCACGGACTCTTGGTCCTACTACCTCCACCTCCTGCGTGCTGGGATTGCAGGCATACGACACCATAGCATGTTTGGGCAGCGTTGGGGATCGAACCCAGGACTTCAGGCACGCTAGGTCAGCACTCTACTAACTGAACTACATTCGTAGCGTATGAAGTGTTTCCTTTTGAGTCCTGTGTCTGCTGTGGAGTTACCGAGAGTGAAGTGGAGATGGGAAGAGGGGACCGACTACGGGGAAAGTATGTGCGATGGAGTGAATGGGGTTTTTCTGTGTTCAGAGTGGATAGAACCAGACAGGAGAGGAGAGTCAAGGCTCCTCCTGCTCTGAGTTAGTGAACAATGCACACCCACTGAGGCTCCTTGTCCCGTCTCCAGCTTCTAAATTTCAGCAGTCAACACGGGCCCTGAGGCTGGGGTAAGACCAGAACCAGCAGGGTTACTATGGGTCCCTTAGCAAGCCACTGTGATGGTCCCTCTTCGTGGTGTGACATCCCCTAAATGCCTCACACTGTGGATGCACTGCCCAAGGAAAGATAATGCAGGCACATGGGTGACTTTCACTGTGACAGTAACTTCTTTTTTTTTTTTTTCAAAAGCAAAAGGAAACAGGTGAGCTTCCTGATTTCAAAATCTATTACAAAACTGCCGTTATTAAAATAGAGTGATACTGGTATAAAGGCAACCATTTAAACCAATGAAGCAGATAGAAAGCCCAGAAGTAAACCAGGTGGATATAGCTTACTGCTCTTCCACAAAGGAGCCAGGAACACACAATGGATAAAAGGCAGTCTCTTTAACAAATGGGGCTGAGGAAGCTGGATATCCAGTACAACTGAAGGAAATTGGATCCTTATCTTATATTACACACACACACACACACACACACACACACACACACACACACACACACAAATCAGCTCACAGTGGATTAAAGACTCAATGACCTGACACCTAAAACACCTTGAAGAAAATGTAGGTGGGAAGCTTTCTAAACACTGGGCATAACAGTGGTTTCTTCAACACAACACCCAACCAAGCACAAACAGCGAAAGCAAACTTTTCAAATGGTACCACATCATACTGAAAAGCTTTCTTCCTCAAAACAGATAATCAATAAATTAAAATGCATCTTACAGAATAGGCAAAAAAAAAAGAAAGTTTGCAAACTGCATATCCAATATGGCAGACCACATGAAGACACGGCATCTATGATTCAATCGTGAAAACAAGAACAACCCAATTTAAAAACGGGCAAGAACTGAGTAGACATTTCCCCAGAGAAGACTTATAAATGGCCAGCAGGCGTATAAAAAGATGCTCTGCGTTGCTATCCGTCAGAAAAATGCCAATCAAACTACAATGACATATCATTTCCTAGGGGTTAGCATGGCAATTATCAAGATGAAGACAGTAAAAGACAACGAGGGCATTAAGGATATGGACAGGCCATGTGTCAAATGGCACAACTGAAATGGAAAAGAATGTGGAGATGTCTCAAAAAATATTAATAGAATCTGGGAATATAGCTCGATTACTGGGTTGGATTGGATCCCCAGTACCACATAAACCAAGTGTGGTTCATACATATACATATGTGAGATATAAATATATATATATATATATAATATATATATATTATTCAAAAGAATTAAATCTTGGAAAGATTTCTGCACCTTCATGCTTATTGCAGCATTGTTTACAAGAGCTAAAATATGAAAACAACCCGATGTCAATAAACAGAACAGATGAGGGAAATGTGACGTATCCATACAATGACGTAAGAGTCAACCCTTACAAAAGAAAGCACTCTTGCCATCTTTGGGGCATTATTGAACCTGGAGGACTTTATGCTCCAGGAAATGATGGAAGTCACTCTGTCAAAGGCTGCATGGGTTCAAGTTCTCCGTAGCAAGAGCATAAAATGGAAAGCTATCAAGGCATTGGGGGTACTGAGAGTTGTTCAGATGGAATTTTCAGTTATGCAAGAAGAAGTCGTAAGCCAGGCCAGATGGCTCAGGCACGTATTCTCCAAAGGCTGAGGCTGGAAGATCAGAAGTTCAGGGCCTGTCTGGGCTGCAGAGGAAGTTCAAGGCCAGTCTGAACAGTTTGGTGAGATCCTGTCTCAAAGAAAAAGAAAAAGTGAGCTCAGAACACCCCTCAGTGCTAGAGTTCTTGCCTAGGACATTCAAGAACATGAATTCCTAGTATCCAGAGAGGGTGGAGTTCAAAGGTCAGCTGTGCAATGTGACTCTGAAGACAATACTGGTTTTTACAATTAACATCATCATCATTACTTTTTTTTTTTTTTTGATACAGGGTTTTTCTGTGTATCCCTAGCTGCAATTAACATTTTTTTTAAAAGAGTACATTTTTTAAAAGGTTTTTTAAATGAGTTTATAACACATACATTTTACAGGTTGTTTTTTAATTTTGAAAAATTTCTTGTTTTTAACAGTAAAAGCTAGGGAGGGTGCACCAGGAACAGTTTAAAGGTCATGAGCACATCTATTATTGTGCTTACAGAGATTTCATGTGCTCAGATTCATCAAATAATATGCACCAACTATGTAGAAATTTTTAATGTAATGTTCCCATAAAGCAGTTTGATTTTTCAGTTGAGCTAACATCAGGGAATCGGAGAGATGTCTCAGTAGATCAGGCACTTGCCACACACGTGTGAGGAACAGAGTTTGGATTCCCAGCTTCCCAGCATGCTGGTAAATGCCAGGCAGGTGTAGGCAGCGCAGCTGAGACCCAGGACTTAACAGTATTCAGACAGCGACAGCAGAGCCCTGGGCAACCTGGGTCCCTACACCAGCCAAATCAGCTAACTTTTGTTTACGGTGAGACTTTGCCTCACTATATATACGGTGGAAACCAGCCAAGGACATCCATTGTCAGCCTCTTGCCTCACTCACGTGTGCCTGCATACACGTGCTCCCACACATGTGCAAACATACATACATACATACATGCATGAGCAACATACACAAATAAGAAAGGGGGTCTAGAGGCTGGAGAGCTGGCTCAGCCGCTAAGAGCACTGGCTGCTCTTCCAGAGGACCCTGGTTTGCTTCCTAGCACCCATATGGAGTTCACAACCATCTGTCACTCCAGCTCCGAGGTAGCTGATGCTCTCTCCTGGCCTTTGTGGGCCACAGTCACATACATGATGCAGAGACAGATAGGCAGACAACACTTCCATATACATAAAAACAGTAATTCAATAAAAAGTTATTTTAAATGAACTAACTATAATATTTTAAGTTATTACCTAAAATCCACCACTTAATTGTGTAAAGATCATAAAAATATGTAGATTTTACTTACCCTTTTGCAAGAACACCTTTGAAATCTGCTACATACTTTACACTTACAGTACAGTTCCAGAGAGCTGTGGTTTTCTCTCTCTCTCTCTCTCTCTCTCTCTCTCTCTCTCTCTCTGCATTGGGGACGGGAATTGGGATAAGATCTCAGTACTCATTCGAGCCTGCCTAGAATTCAACATCCCTCTCCCTCTATCTCCCAGGTGCTAGGATTATGGACAGTGCCACCACGATCATGAAAAGGCTCCATTTCAAATGCCCAATAGCATAGAGTCAGGGCCATCGTATCAGACTGTAGTCCTACAGCCCACCCAAAAGCTTTAGAGATGTTCCACACCGTGAAACTGTGTTGATACACGGAGCTTCCAGGAAGTGAGAAGCATGCTCTTTATCCAAATAGAGCCTTTGAGGAAAACCTCAAGCGTTCTGGGTGGGATGGGTAGAGCTTTATGCTGAACACAATGATGGGGACGTCACAGGTTCCCTTGGCTCACAGAATACATTTGAGCCTCTCTCGGTGTGGCTCCTGGGTCAGTGCATCCTTCTGCATTCAGAATGCCGATAGAGTGGGCACTATCGACATGCGTCAGTGCGTGGACTCTGGCCCTTCTGCAGCCACACAGAATCAAGATCTCTGTGGGGAGCCTGGGAACCAGTGTTTTCAAAGCAGATTTTTTTAGCTAGAGGTTTAATGTGATAACAAAAAGAGGCTAATGCCACTGAGGAGTTTGAAGCCCAGAGAGCAGGCAACTCACTCAGGCTCTCTTGGTTAGGCTCTGACTCACCAGCCTTTTCTCCCACACCGCCATGGGCTACCTTTCCAAAAACTTCCTGTTGGTTTGTGGCAGCCATGATGGTGCTGTCAGAGCAGTAAAGAGAGCTTTGTGAGAAGATAAAAATACTGCACCCAGCTTGCCCAAATTGGAGAAGGAAGGATGGATTTCTGCCTCTAATCTGGCCTAGCTGCAGGCTGAATGTGATCGCTCATGCCAACTGCCGGAAACTCATCATGTGATAAGATGCCTCACAAGGCCCCATCACTAAAGGATGTATAGCCCTGAGCCCTTTTCTTGTCACCACAGCAGAAATGTGTGCATGTGGACAGGAAGGGCTCAGAGAGGTGTCAGAGACTAATCAATGCTATCCAAGTTATCCAATTCAGCCATGGCTACCTGTTAACACGCTCTCCAGATCCAAGAGAAGAGATGAGACACGCGCAGTAGAACCGCAGCAGGGGCTGCAAACCTCCTGACAACAGGAGCCAGCAGCTGGGCTGGGGCCCAGTCAGCCTAAGCTGGCTGAGCGAACGCGCATGGGAGCGGCAGCTGCCGCACAGCTGGACTCAGGAGGCATGTGGGAGCCGACTTGCAAATCATGCTTGAAAAATTCTTCTGACTAAGCTTGGACGTGAAAGCGCTCACGTGGGCTCCAATCAGCACACACGCCTAAGCCAGACGGGAGACAGAAATGCAAGCGGGCTACTAAGAGGCAGTAGGCACACTTCTGGCTGGACGTGGCTGGCTTTTGAGGAATGGCAGGGTCTGCGCTATATTTGGAAATGACCCTTAATTTAGAAGGATGGACTGGCTTGAGAAGGGGGTGTGCTTGGCTGAGAGACGCTTACACGTATTCCGTAAGCGAGGAGCGTTTGTGCGTCCTCTACAACCTTGTTTCTTCTGGACCCTTACATTAGTTTAGACTTTGAACTTGCAATGAAACTTTTTACTTGGCAAGTGAATGAGGCTCAGAGAAAGTAAGGGAATGTCTAAGATGGTGTGTTTGTATACACATGCTATTTGATACCTGCAAACATTTATTGGTGTTTGCATATTACGCATAACACATGCATTAGCTATAATACTATGTGTATATAGAAACATGTACATATATATCACAATCATTCATTCAATAAATACTCACTGGGGAGTGATTAGGTCCTACACGGTATATAGTTAGGGATACTGGGACAATACAAATGTTGATCCAGCTTTCCTGGAACTCTGAGTCCAGTTAGGAAGAAAATACAAGCAATCACAACACAGATAGATGACTGGAGCCTCGAGTAAGTGCCGTAGAGGCGAGGTGAGAGGGGCTGTGAGGGGGGGCTGACAGCAGAGGTCTGACCCTGCTGAGGAAGGCAGGGAGCGGAACCGTCTAGAAGAACAGATGTTTACCAGCACTTGTGTCTATGCTGTTTGGGTCCAGAAATTAAAACTACAGCTGACGCTGGTTCTGATGCCGAGGATATTGTCCTTAGGCAGAGAGGGGTTGAGGAAGCCCTGCAAAGCTCTCCACTCTGTGGCTGGGCGTGGTGGTGCATACCTACAATCCCAGCACTCAGGAGGTAGAGGCAGGGTGCTTGACAAGAGTGTGAGGCCAACCTGCTCTGTTTACCATGTTCCAGTGCTACACAGAGAGACCCAGTCTCAACCAAATACGAAAAAAAAAAAAAAGGCCAGTTTCACAAACACACAATACTGCTATTAATAATAAATTCTTAACCTGGATTAAGAGGTAAGAAATTAAAAAGGTACACTCCAAAAAAAAGAGGGATTGCTGGGTAGTAGATCGTGTGTCTAACATGGGCTAGGCCTTGACTTCAATCCCCAGCACTAAAACCCAACCAACCAACCAACCAACCAGAGCATGAAGCCTTCGGTGAAAGTGACAACTGCGTGCAGGTGAAATTGGAAGCCGTGTGCAGATTGGCTCCATCAGTTGCTTCCCATCCTTGAAAGCTGTTGTCGAGAGGCAGAGTGCGATTTGGCATTTCCGTCCTCTCTCCTCTCCTTTCCGTCTTCCCCGTCTAGCCCTCTTCTGCTTCCTCTGCCCGCTCTATCTTCCGCTGGCTGATCAGCACCACACAGTCAGTCCAGCCTTGACCGTGTTAACCTCTGTGTTCCAAAATTTCAACTGTGTGTATGACTGTGAAATGTACTAGATTACAGAAGCAAGCCTCAAATTATGTTCCTCCTGTACCTCCAACCCCCTCCCCCCAGGCTCTAAATTAGAATGACTCTTGCTGTCAACCACATCAGCACTTCAGATACCTCATAGATAGGAATGCTGGCAGACTCACAGCCTGGCACTGTGTGTTTATATAAATTAACCGTGAGGGTCTTTCTTGTCCTCCTCCTCCTTCCTCTTCTTCATTCAGCAAACAGTACGAGCCACACAGCATCACATGCTATTTTCTAAAACAAAGACCTACCATAATAGTTCTTAAGAGGCTGCTTGCCTCTGGTTGCTCAAATGCAGCCTTTTCCACACAGCCAGGACATCAACAATTTGGCAGAAACGGAGAGAAAGAGGGAAAGAAATGAAAAAAAGGAAAGAAAAGACCAGTGAAGCCAAGGGAGGTTTAGACACAGCAGTTGGCTTGGATCCCATCTGGAGCTTAAGGTGCTCTTGCTTCTCCAGCACTGACTTGCTTAAGGAAATCCATGCTCCCTTTGCAGCCGAGGCTCCTACTCCATCAAGGCTGTGATATGAGGAGCTGGAGGGACAGCGAGGGTTGGGGTGTGAGCAGTCAGATGGCATCATGGGAACAGGCCCGGATTCTGCAGAGGGCTCTGTTGACTGCTCTCTGCTTGCCAACAGTGGGATGCTTGTTCTTGTTGTTAAATAATTAAATAGGCAGTTTGTATTTATTTAACATACAGACCGTAAGCCAGTTTCTGCTAACAGCTACCAAAACAGTGGCATTTCCTAGCTCGAAATGGTTCAGAGGCTCTGAGCAGGACAATGCGCTGAGCCCCACCCCCAACCTCCCCCAACACCTTTTTTCATCACTTCCAACAATAAATCAGTTCACAGCATGTGATCCAAAAACAACAGCCCACTTTTACTAGCTAAGATCCCAGTCCCTTGGGCATTTCCCACTGTCAGTGTTGATCTTCCCTCAAACTGTGCTGAGCATGTTGGAGGGGAGAATGTCTGTTTCCCTCATCTGTACTTACTCGTTTTTTTAAAAAGTAAATTTTGACCTCATAATCGGGGGGGATAAATGTTATTAATGACAACGTGAAGTAGGAGTTTAGGCGAGTGCTGTGATACGTACTTGTAACGCTAGCATTTGGGAGGTTTGGGAGGTCAAGGCCTGCCTGAGCTGGAGTGAGAGTGCCCCCTAAAATGCATGAGGGAGTGTGTCAGAGGTTAGGAGAGGTAAGCTATTGCAGAGAATCACGGGAGTTGTGGTAGAAAAAAAATTACTTAAGTGAGTGGGTGGAGAATCGTCTGCAGAGCTTTAGATAATCCAGAATAAATTAAAATCCCCATTTAGTGTGGCCCAGATAGCTTTTAATGCAACCCAACCAGAACCCAGAAACTGACTTGAGGCAGGCTGTGGCCAAGAGGTAATGATCAGAAACGTCTCTTGGTTGTGAATAGCTGAGGTAGCCTGCAAGGGAGACAACCCCAGACCCCGAGCAGACATGCCACACTTCGGCGCCACTCATATCCACCTCATGGTGCTTTGAAACCTTCCAGGGTTTCCAGCTCAGCTTCCCAGACATCCATACAGAGAATCTCCACTTCCATGGCTGAGCTGATAGACATGAAACAGCAGGATTGTCACTCGTTTGGGCAGTTATGGAGGGCGGACTTTGTAGATGGTAGTAGCGTGCTTCAAGATCAAGGGGCTGTGCACACCTGAAGTATTTAACAGGAGACAGTGAAGACACAGAGTAGCCAAAGACAGCACCCTCTCAACCAGTGGAGGGTGCGGGGAGACATATTGAGCCGTCCACGTCTTATTTATGCTTTTACCTTGTCGCATGTACACAAAATTGTTTTAAGCAGAGATGGAGGCCAGGGCTTCTCTTGTCTCCTGGAGGTCAGCCAGACTGTGGGAAGTATCTAAGAACAGTGTCCCTGTGACTCCAGCTTAAGAGGAAGGCATCTGCTCTGCTCTTTGTAACTCATGACCAACTTCCTGAGCATGGTGGGTGCCACGTCTATAGCTTAGAACTCCGGCATGGTGGATTCCAAAGGCCTACCCTGGGGAGGAAGCGGCCAGAGGTAGGAGGCAAGAGAGACTAACTTTTATTCTTCTCTTCATTTCTCTTTGGCCTTCTAACCCACCTCTCTTGTGTGCACTTTTGTCTTTTGCGTGGTTCTACAAACGGTAGATGCTCTAGAGATCTCTCTGATTTTAAAACCAAAACTCAACAGCGGTTGAGGTAACAGGATTCCATTTGTCCCATCAACTTTGGCAGCACCACAGGTATTGACATGACCGACCTCCAAACTGCTGGATCTCCAGATGTGTGCCACCACACTCAGCTAAGCCATTCCCACAAGTAAGGAGACAGCCTTTCAGGGTGGTATAGCACTTACCGCTGCAAAGTGAGGTCTCTCTCCCTATTATCCGCAGATACTAAAACAGGTCTGGACTCTTGTCTCTTCATCTGCAAATTGGATCATTCCCACGTCTTATCATTGCATATCCTACGGATTGAAAAAGATAATGGGCATAGAAATGCTGTCCTCACTGTTTACTGCGTCTGATTTGTCAATCTTGAGACACTGTAGAATTCATTTTCACCTCTCCTAGAGTTCAGGAGCTGAGGACCCAACTTCAGAAGCAGGATTTGTGAATGTTGTTACGTGGCTATTCCAGTCTTCATTTTTCTCCATTCTCAAAAAAGTGAGTTTCTCCATATGGTCTCTGTGCTAGGGAGGGTTGTTTGGTTGTTCATTTTTTTTTTGTTTTGTTTGTTTACTTATTTGTTTTTGTTTTCATTTCTTTTGTCAATATGACACAAGCCAGAGTCATCTGGAAAAACAACTTCAGCTGAGAAATGCCTTCATCAGATTGGCCTGTGGGCAAGTCTGTAGGGTATTATTTTCCTGATTGATGGTTGCTGTGGGAAGATCCAGCCCATTGTGAGTGCTGTCACCCCTGGACATGTAATCCTGGATGGTGTAAGAAAAGAAACTGAGCAAGCCAGGAGGGGCTAGCCAGTAGGCAGCATTTCTCTATGGTCTCTGCTCCAGTTCCTGCCCTTCTTGAATTCCGGCCTGTGATGGACTTTGATCAGAATATGTAAGCTAAATAAACTGTTCTTCCCCAAGTTGCTTTTGGTCATGGTCTTTGTCGCAGTAATAGAAAGCACACTTAGATCATCCTCAAGGTTTCCCCTGCATTAACTGCTGTTTCGTGTCTGTCGGCTCAGCTCTGGAAGCGGAGATTCTCTGCATGGATGTCTGGGAAGCTGAGTTGGAAAAGTTCTAAAGCACCACCAGGTAGATATGAGTAGCACAGAAATGTGTCACATCTGCTCAGGATCTGGGGGTGTCTCTCTTGTAGGCCACCCCAGCTATTCACAGCCAAGAGACACTTCTGACCATTATCGTAATGATATCTTAATGATAGTGGTCTCTTGGCCACAGCCTGAAGTCACTCTTCAGAAATCTGCTCCTGGCAAATCCCCTCTGCCATTGCATCCCGTTATGGGAAATCCAGTGACCATTGCCTAAGGATTCCATCCCATCTCCACTTCCTGCTCCACCTGCTTGAGCCTCCCATCCAATATCCCTGTTCTCTTCTATGACTTTCTCCTCCCCCTTCTCCAGTACTCAGCTGATAGCAGACCCTCCTTTCCAAACTCCAAAGCTCCCTCAGGACCAATACGGGCTGGCCTTAGTCCCATTTCCCAACCCCTTCCTCTTCCCTGCTCTACTACATTTTTCTACAAGGAAATGACTAAATACAATCAATAAGGTGCTGGTGACCCATCGCACCAATAGCAGACTGACCACACTCCAGCATGGCACTTAGCAGATTACAGACCCCAAACATCCCGTCCTTATTAGCATGTGACATGTTCAGTCCCGTGGGAGACACAGCCTCTGTCAACTGGATCCCTGGCATCCATAATCTAGAGTGGTGAAAGAAGCAAGGAAAGAAGAGGTCACACCGATTACATAAAAGAAGCTAAGCAGAAGGAGCAAATGCTTCTAGATGCCAGGTGAAAAAGAAAAGCTTAACGAGTCAGAGAAGCGTTTTGTGGGAGAGTGGCTGGGAATGGAGGAGATGGAGCAATGTGAGGCACAAAAAATGTTAAGGACAGTGACAACGTGGTTCAGAAAGCGTTGCTAGGAGCTGAGGACGTGGGCTAGTCACAGAGCACCCGTTTCATAGGTGCAAGGACCTGAAATCAACGCTCACACTATGCAAAATTCTGGGTACCCTGTCATCCTCAGAGATGGCAGGATGGGAGGCAGACAGACGCTTGGAAGCTGGCTGCCTCTCTAGCCTACCCTGCTTGGCGAAGTTCCAGGCCAAGGAGAGATTCTGCCTCAAACAAAAGGTGGAACACACCAGGCCAATGACTTTGGAGGTCTTCTTCTGACTTCCACACCTAACTGCCCACATGCCATGCTCATACCATACACATACATGCACATACACAGACCTGGACATACATGTACACACACACACACACACACACTCACACACACACACGAAGAGAAAGTGTTGTTGAGTTCTAAGTTTATATATATATATATATATATATATATATATATATATATATATATATATTTTAAGACATGCAATTTAAAGGTGGAATTTGTCCTCGTCTGCTTTTGACCGTTGTTTCTTTAAATCTTTGACTCTAAGTCCCTTCAGAAACTGAGCCACATGAGCCAAGGAAGAACAAGGGGGATGCACCAGGACTTGGGGATATATAGGGACTTACAAATTAGCACAGATCTTTCAGACCTCTGAGCTTTAGAGAAGGTGATAAATCTTGGGGATTTCCCTTTGGTTACTCTTGTCAGGCAAAGTTTTGAAGGGGGAGGGCATCTGTTTCAGCTAGAGAACTGGCGGCTGGAACAGTTGCTATTGTCACCTCCTTCCTCCGCCGAAAAGCATAAGCTTTCGTTCGGGGCTTACGTGAAGCCACTGGGAGACCATCAAAGGAGTCAAACTTCAGAATCCTGTGCTCGGCACAGAATAAGTGGATTCGAAGCCAGAGGAAGAGCAGCCTCCCTCTGCAATGGCGTTCAGAACCCAACGAATATTCGTTCTTAAAGTAGAACCTGTAATCATGTTCAGTGCTGCCACCTGGACAGTTTGATAAGGGAACAGGCTCATATTGTTAAGACAGCCCACAGTCACTGGGGAATGCCTACCTCCATGGGACAAAATTCCCTCTGTGGAGCAAAAATGATTTGTATTTGTCAAACTTCTTTTATCCATGGATTTCAAAGCATTTTAAAGAAGTCTAGGGTAAGATAAAAACAAAAACAAAAACACGGCGCCTCATAAATTAAAGTACATATGTCAATACTTTGAGGACAGAAATTAATTGTTCCATGAAATGGTGTTGCTATCTAATTTTAGCCATTTGCATTGTTAAAAGCACCATTTATTAATAGCGTTTGTGGGAAAGGAGCCAGCGTTCTGTTCTGTTGGTACTGTGCTAAGTTCCTCCAGTGAATCTCATTCCAGGCTTCATCTTCTTCTGATATGGTTCTGTGAGAAAAGTTATTTTGAGTTTCAGAGAGATAGGCAACCTGTCCCTGGTTATACAGCTGACAAAAGTATCAAAGTGACCTTTGAGAGGCAAAAAACCACTTAGCAAACATTCTGGTTGCCAGTTTCCCTCCTGAGTGTCACCTGCATGGCTTGACATGTGGCCCCAAGATCATGAAGAGATTAGGAACCACGGAACTGGAATCTTTGATAACTGTTGAATGTGTCAGGGGCTCCATTATACATTAACGCCTTTATAAGAAAAACAAAACTAAACAGAAACCTCAAGGGTGATTTTTTTTTTTTAAAGATAGCGAATGATAACAAACCTCCATTATCGGCCATTTATCTAGAGTTACCATCTCGACACATACCGCAGCCCAAAATTCCAGGACCTGAAGACCTGACGCTGTCATCTTTGTCCTGAATTTTTGCAGTGCGTGCTCCTACTTGGTCTCTCTGTTTCTACAGCCCGGTATGTAAAATGCTTATCAAAGCATAGAGCCAAGGCAACGTCCCTGTTTATGGCCACTGTTTCTGCTCATCACCCAGACCACACCACCGCCCTACTGTGAGCCTGCATGATGCAGCCAGCACAAAGATCTGAGGCCATCCAATGCCACACTCTTGCTGGCCTGCTCCAAGCCAGCCACACTCTCACAGACCCAGAGGCACAAGCTCCTGCCTGCCTGCTCTCCCCCTGACCCCTTCCTTCTCGGCTCCCATTCCCTTTACAGGTGGGCTCTGGAGGTCAAATTCAGATCTCCAGGCTTGCAGTGCAAGCCACCTTACTGCCTGAGCCATCTCTCCAACCTGTATTTTAATATTTGGGGCCAGGGGAGTGATGGATATATTTTCAACTGCCAGTGATTTCTAACCTTCCTAGAGCTATGACCCTTTAATACAGTTCCTTGTGTTGTGGTGATCCCCCCCATATTTTGTCGCTACTTCCTAACTGTAATTTTTTTATGTGATAAACTGTAATGTAAACAGTTTGGGAGACAGAGGTTTGCCAAAGGGACCACAACCCACAGGTTGAGTACTGTTGAATTAGACTGAGAATTTTCCACAAAGGACAATTCTGTCTTTTAGTCTCACTATTGTGTCCTCAGCATTTGAGAACCTGACTGACTGACTCTATTAAATGCCAGCGAAAAGCATCCAGCAGGTTGAGAGACTCAGTTTAAACCTTTACCCACTACCCAGCTGCTATGCAACCTTTAGAAACATAATCACCTTCTATGAATCTGAGTCCCTTGTTCTGGGACCTAAATAACAAAAAGAATCCATATAGAGAAGATACACGATAAAAATCAATTAAAATGTTTCATGGTCCACAAAACCTCAGGTTACAAAATTTTTTTCGCAAGCTTTGAATGTGTTATAAACCTTCTGAAGCAAAGGGCATTTCTAGTCTACTGGACTCAACTTGCAGAAGACCAAACTTCAGACAGCCTGTGGGCGATTTGCACACGGTTCCCACTGGGCTTCAGGCCCAGGACTCTTGGACTCCTCAGGAGTGAAAGCCCATCCCCCAAGGCTTGTATTAGTCTTGCCTGTCTTGCTGGTTTAAAGTCTCACAGTCCTCTTGTCCTCTTTCCTAACTAACTTCTCCAAAGCACTAGGTCAAAGGGAAGCCCCCAGGGAAACTGTGCCTCAGCAGCTCACTCCCCCCTGGAGGATGGCAAGGACTCTTGGCTATCTTAAAGGAAAAAGAGAGAGAAGAAAGGTTCCGTAGGCACCTATCCGACTTGGCTCTCATTTGCCCAACTGAGAACCAGGGCCTCCTTAACTGTTCTAGATGCTTAGAAGAAATGGATGTTTATGCTTCTGTCTAGAGCTTTCCCCAGAGGTTTGGGACATGCCTCTCTTTCTTCTTCTTTGTCTATATTAGCAAAGACAATAAAATCTCTCGCTTCCAGGGGAAAGGTCAGAATTGGACACAAGTCACTCAAATGGGAAAAGGTCAGTACGGAGAGAGGTCACCTGTGGATCCAACGTCAAGGACAGATGTTTCCTTTGACTTCCTTTGAGTTCCTGTAAGCTAGTAGATATTAGCTTTCTTTGAACTTTCCAGAAATTCTCTAATCCTGTCCATAATGTTGAAGGAGACAGGGTTTGAGGAACACAGGGCACCTCAAAGCACACTAGTTTCACGGCCCTTTGCTGTTCCATGGATTGGGCTCTGAAGTAAATGAGAAAATAACTCACATTCCAAATGGTATTATGAAAACCCTAGCTTTGGGGTTTTTCGTCTTGTCCTGAAGGAATGGGAAGGAACTCCTTCTAGCTGGCAAAAGAGCTCCAGGGTCTATCTGACACTGAGTAGCCCCTCTCCCTTCTCTACCGATATGAAACAACAAGCTGTAGCCATTCTCTGTTTGGACCACTGCCACAGACTCCTAAGTGGCCTCTCTGCTTCGGCCTGGCCCTTCCTGCATCCCAGGCCTATGACCTGCATCTCGCCCAGAGTGGACCCAAGTGTCTCTTCTGTGCACTGTGGTTCTGTGTGAAGTGCACAGTGTACCACAGTCAGCCAGGCCCCGTGTGGACCGCTCGGTCTTCTCACCATTCACCTCTGTCCACCTCTTACTCTCCAGCCACACCACTCTCCTAACAGGTCCCAAAGGGGCGACCCAGTCCTGGGGCTCCTGCAGATTTTCATGTGCCTGATGTGTGTCTTGGTGACACAGATTCAAAGTGTTTTCCTTGAGCCTTACTGTGACAGACAAATATTAGGGTCCAGCCAATACCTCCTGAGGCTTCCCTGTTCTTATGACTCCAAGACAAACAAAATCAGATAAGGCTTTGTGCTAGAAATGGAGATAACTCAATAAAACAAACAAACAAACAGAGGCACTTCCAAGAGGGAAAGTGGGCCAGAATTAGGAGAAAACGCCAGAAGCTCAACAGTCCGATTCCCCCTCCCCCTACCCACAACACACACACATACATACACACTGGCTTCCATAGATACATTTTTGCGCATCCTCTGTCGCTTGTTCAGTCTTTCTGCCATCAACGTCTTTAATATGCTAATTTTGGCCTCATTCTCCATCCTCCTCTCCTGCCTCACTCCCTGGCCTAACACTGACTCTAGTGACAAATGAGCAACATCCTGCCTTGAGAAGCTCCCTCACCAGGGAGGTAAGAAGATAAGCAAGCAAATACAGTTCAAAGGTGAGAAGAAAATGTACACACACGGTAGGATGGCCAGGGTTGAGTCAAGAGAGGCCTCACAAGATGGGAGAGATTAGTGACAGTAATAGTTTGAGTTGAACATTTCCTTATGCTAGGTCCTTTTTTGTTTGTTTGTTTCATTAAGTCCCATCTTGGACATTTTCTTTATCATCATCATCATCATTTATTACAACTTATTCAATTTTTATCCCAGCTGCGGCCCCTCATCTCCTCCCAATCCCACCTTCCCTCCTTCTTCTTTTTTTTTTTTTTAAGGTAGGCTAATACTACCTAGTCTTGACTGACCTGGAACTCACAATATAGATCAGGCTATCCTCAAACTTGCAGAATCCTTCTGTCTTGGCTCCCAAGTGCGAGGGTTCCAGAAATGTGCCACCCATACCCAACCTTCAAATACTTAAACCTATGACCTAGGGCAGCGGTTCTCAACTAGTGGGTCGAGACCCCTTTGGGACTGACTATCAGACATCCTGCGATCAGATATTTACACCGCTATTCCTAGCAGTGGCAAAATTACAGTGTTGAAGTAGCGATGAAAATAGCTGTATGGTTGGGGTCACCCCAACATGAGGAACGGTATTAAAGGGTCACAGCATTAGGAACGTTGAGAGCCGCTGACATAGGGGGAGGGCAGCGTGGAGCCCATGAGCTGGGGCCTCAGTTTTGGCTCTGTCACTTCTGCTTATCGACTTTCTAGCCTCAGGCAAGTTGTTTAACTCCAGAGGCAGCACCATCTTCTTCAAAGTCGAGATAAAAAGTATTTCTAAATCAATATTTCTTTCTCTTGTGTTGTCTTGTGTCAAACCAGAGTCCCAAGGAATCCCTTGCGGGCTTTGAACTTGCTGGGGAGCTGAGAATGTCTTTTGGCTTTGGGTTCTCTGGCCTCTACAGGCTTACTGCTGGGATTGCTGGCATTTGCTTCCGTATCTGGCTTTAAAACTCAGTGCTGCTTATGCTTTCTTAAAAAGGAAAATTATCACAAGTACCTGGAACGGTGCCTGGTGCTTAGCAAGCATCTATTAACAAGTGACCAATTCTGTGAGTTCATTACAATAAAGTGATTTTTTTTAAAACTGGCCGCTGCTAATATTCTTACTGGCTTACAAAAAAGGTGGGTGATTTTGTCATGATCACACAGCTGGGAAACGCAAGAGCCTAAGTTCAAATTCCAGCCTGTCCCACCTGAGATCCCAGGCTCTCAGCCAGGGCACTCCTCCGGGGCCTGAACGATAGCGGCAACTTTGTGATGCGCTTTCAAAAGTTTTTCCAGAGTAGGAGTCAGAAAGCAGAGAAAGGGTCATGCTGCCACAGCATGGGCCGAGAATAGATACTTGGAACCGAAATCTGAAAAACAGCACATCCTGCCCGGAGAAGAAAGCACCGAGGCCAAGGAGGGACAGGCTGGTGGTCCTCACCTGGTGGGAAAGGGGCAGCAGTAGACTCTGTGCCCAGGGCTGACTGCAGGTGGCAGGTGCATCTCAGGGACAAGGGAAGCTGCTCAATCTTCCCTTCCCTAGTCTGGCCCAGGTGGCTGCTCTGGATCCCCTCCACTTTGACTGCAAACCAGCTTTCTCCCTGCAAGGCAGCCAGGGCCTCGACCCTGCTCTTCTTGGCTCTAATCGAAGATAGAGTGTGGTGGCATCAAAGCAAGAGCAGAACGGGGGATCCAGGCTTCGAACTTGGATTGCTCCTAAGGAGCAGTTACCGTGTATCTGCATAAGAGGCTTTAATTATCTATTAGCCTAATAAAACAAGTTTCAAAGAACCTACAAAGACCTGCTGACCAAGCACGTAATCTGTAATTACTTATTATCTCTTTGGCAACAGATAGTTGTTTAAAGCCATTATGTGAAAGTTTAGATGCTTCTAGGACAGATTATTTTTCTGAACTCTTTAATGTTTTTACACTGAACATGTGTATGCATATATATACATAGATGTATACACACACATATATAGTGAAAGTAATAGTTTAAAGTGAACATTTACTTGGCTCTATGCTAAGTGCTACTTCTTAAGGTAGAATAATGCTTTTTTTTTTACTTACTTTTTTAAAGGTAGAACATTATAATTTTGTGTGTGTATGTGTTGTGAGCTTCCAGTTGCTGCAGAAGTTTCATTCAGATGAAATATTTAGACTATCTGAGTTTATTGACATAATATTGAGGCTAGTCCCCAGGTTGTACCAAAGACAATGGATTTGGGCCTTAAAGCCTGAACTTGAGTCTCTGTTTATAAACTGCTGCTCCTCATTCACTGATGGTCAGTATCTCATTCAGGAAGCCAGAAGGGGCCATCTAGAGGAATGGGTTCTGGCTCTTGAGGAGGTTTCATCCACAGATCCGTTACTCAGCCAGACAGTATTTGAACTGTCATCCCACACCAGGTGGGTGCTCTGGTGAGCAAGAAGGACTGGAGTGGGCAGGCCTGCTCCTGTGGAGGTGAGCAAGATACCAGCAGACTTATTGTTCCAGAGAATGGAGGTTGCCATTGAAAACTAAGAGCAGCAATAGCTACTACTATTATCTGGACGTTAGATATGGAGATGGACCTCATTTAGACAAGTGGTCACAGAAGTCTTCTCTATGAATGTGATGGATGGATGGATGGACGGACAGGCAGGACGAATGGATGGATGGATGGATTTTAACTGAAGGTGAGCTTTATCAGAAGGATCCCACGAGAAGGGATTGCCATCCCACTGGCAATCTAACCAACAGATGGGAGGCCGGCATGAGTGAACATGAAGGGGCATAAGATGATCACAGAGGAGTGCATGGAGACTGACTCATTTGGAAACTTTTTAATATGTGAAGAGTCCGTGTTTCACTTAAAGTACAGCAGGAAAATTTTACAAGCATTTCAAGCAGAGGAGAGGCACGGATGGCAACGGACAAAGCATTCTAGCTATTGGGAGCATAATGGGTGACAGGGGAACAAGTGAGGACCTACCAGGCATGCTAGGGGATGATTGTAGTAACTGAGATGGAAAAAATTGGTCACGGCAGTGAAGAAGGCCAGAAGTGGTTGAATGTAGGGTCTGTTTTGTCATCTGAGGCAACAAGCCTTCCTTCCTGGAGAAATGAGGGTACGGGATACAAGGGTGATGGCTCCTGACATTTGAGCGAGGCAGATAGTGGGAGGCACTGGACGAAGCAGAGGCAGATGAGGAAGAGGATGGAGCAACAACCAAGAATTCAGCTTTGAAAGTTAGGTAAGTGTGCCTGCTGAATACAAATGCATACACATGACACTGAATGGCCCAGAGCTTAGAAGAGAAGTCAAGGTTAGAATTTCAGCACATGGAAATGTCTTCCCTCCTGAAGAAAGCTGAAGTCTAGACACGTGAAGGGCTTTGCTGAAGTTCACACAGCTTACATGTAAGTGCTTACGGCTTCCATCTCTTTGTCTTCCCATCCTTGCCCACCACCTCCCAATCACATCCACTTTCTACTTCTCAGAGATTCAGAGTCTGCCTCAGGCACAATCCAGCCTCCACCTAGACAGCATGGTGGTTTTCTATGTTTGACCTCTATAACTTCTGTAGTCTTGTTCTGAACCCCTGAGGTAGAACGCAAAATACCTGAGATGCTCATCTTAAAAAGAGGCTTTTCTTCTGACTCACAGTTATGGAGACATTTCTTATGACTTAGCCGCAGGTGGCCTTGGGACCTCTGAAGAGGCAGCACTTCATGATGGCAGAGGATCCCTTTTCACTTCATGTTGCCCAGGAAGCCAAGAGGGGGGAAGGAATTGGGATTCTGATATCCCCTTCAAGGACATGTGCTCTATAACTTAAATATCTCCAACCAGGCTCCCTCATTTCACTAAAATTCCACCACGTCCCAACAGCCCCACAGTCTAGTAACCATGACTGTAACACATACGTCTTTGCAGGACACTGATGCAATCCTAGCTCTGTGTGTGGCTGAAACCTGTGCTCAAAGTTCCTTCTTGTGTTAATGTGTCACGATCAGACGTGAAGTTGAATGACTTACTAGCTTCTGCTTCTCCACCAACCACAAGAAAAGCTTCACAAACCGTCTCTTGCTATTGTGTACCAGCCTAGTACCTGGGTGGTCAGGGCATAAATGTTGACATTGGTAACTGAGTGATAGTGGTAATCAGTGCATAGTTACTTGTGGAAGTCAGGGTTTCCTACAGTGGTGGTTCTCAATCTTCCTAGCACTACAACTCCTAATACAGTTTCTCCTGTTGTGGTGACTCCCCTCCCCCAAACCATAAAATTATTTTGTTGCTACTTTATAGTTAGTAATTTTGCTACTGTTATGAATCATAATATAAACATTTAATATGAAGAATATCTGATGTGGGGCCCCTTAAATGGGTCCCAACCCACAGGTTGAAAACTACTGCTCTAAGCTGAGCACACACCTGTAATCCCAGCCTCTGGGATGCAGAGGCAGTGGATCTCTGTGATTTGAGGCCAACCTGGTCTAAAAAGTGAGTTCAGGACAGCCAAGGCTACATAGAAAAACCCTGACTCTAATACTGCCCCCCCAAAAAGAAGAAAAAAGAAAGAAAACCACTGCTCTAGAGGAATACTCGGATAGAATGAATTGTGTGTGTGTGTGTGTGTGTGTGTGTGTGTGTGTGGTTTTTTTAGAGTGGTTTACAGGCTGTGGTCCAGCTTGTCCAACAATGGCTGTCTATCAGTAGAAGATCCAAGAGTCTAGTGTTTGTTTAGTCCATGTGGCTGGATGCCTCAGCTGGTTTTCACTATACACCAGATTCCCAAAAAGAAGTAGGTCCTAATGCCAGTGAAGGAATGGACCTGCCAGTCAGAGTGAGAGAAACAAGCAAAGAGCACAAGCTCTCTCCTTCCATGTCCTTTATATAGTCTGCCATTAGAAGGTGCGGCCCAGATTAAGGATCCTCGAAAGATCTGGCTTAAAGCTGGGTCTTCCCACTTGCTTCAGATTATTTAATTAAGAAAAACAAACAAACAACAGCCCTCATGTGTGTACCCTGTTGCTTAGGTTTTAGTTAATTCCAAATGTAGTCAAGTTGACAATCAAGAACAGCCATCACAGTATAAATGAATTAATATACTTGAATTTAAAAAGAAAGACAGGGAGACTGGAGAGATAGCTCCGTGGTTAAGAGCACATACTGTTCTTACAGAGGACTCCGGTTTGGTCCCAGCACCATGAGAAACACCTGTAACTCCAGCTCTAGGAGACCCAATACCTACTTCTGGTCTCCTCGGGCCCATGCACTAATATGCACATACCCACACAGAGAAACACGTATGTAAACATAATTGAAGATTTTTTGAAAAGAAGAGCTGGATGAACATTTATATTACCTGGATCATTTAAGAGAATATTATTCATTAACTTAAAATGAAAATATGTTCTCAACCTTTAGGGTATGTTAAGAAGCTAAAGAGAAAGTGATTTACCAATTTTAAAGTAAAACATAAATACATGACATTTTAAAATCAATAATGAAGGGAAAAAAACAAAACCACCATATAGTTGATGGCCATAACATGTCCTCTAAGCCTTTCTTGGAGTTCAAAAAAAATTCCCCTACATACATCCCTTTTCCTTTCTTTTTCACCTTTGCTCGCTCACTTCAGGAAATGGCAAGACTACTGAAAATGTCTCCAGTATCAGCCACTTAGAAAGACTCATGCCGTTTTCCTCACGTTCACGCAGAGGGCATCTAAAGCAGAGGCCAGAAACGCTGAGCCATCTATTCTTTGCCTGTGGCTTCATTTATTGGTGGCCAAGAGACATTGGACCCAATAAAGCCTCGCGGGGAACCAGCGGGCCATGGGAATGAAAGTGCCATTTGCACTTGAGACAGTTGAAAGAAGTGTGGCCACCCTGATGGGAGGACCTTGTGGGAAGGAGGTGGCCTAGGACTGCATGCGGCGGGGAGGATGGCCAAGTGTGCCAGCAGCACAGGGGAGTCCGCTTCTTCTACCGCCCCCCCCACCCCCAGGCATGGGGCATGTGAGCAAGCCAGTGCCGGGGACTCCACTCCTTCCACCCCCTCCAAGACTCTAGGCCCAGCCGACGCTGAATGTAAAGCAGGAACCAGGCCAAGTCAACCCACAGGGTCATGAGGAATAATCAATTGTTGTCTTTAAACCTCAAATTGGTGGAGTAATTTGTTACGCAGCAATGAACAATCAAAGTAGCAATTGCTACAAGGAATGGAATGCTTCAATCAAAAAAAAAAAAAAAAGCTAAAAATCTGTGGCTTTGGGAACCAAATGGCTGGAGGGGGGTCTATAAAAAGACTGCTTGAACGGCTGGAGGGATGCTAAGAAGTCGTTTGCTAAAACCTAAGAAAAAGGCCACCTGTGTCCTGTAGTTGTGGAAAGTTTGCTAAGTTGTCACCTCTAGTTAGAGGGAGTACACAGAGTATTTAATTAGTTAGTAGCATGGCTAACTAATTAAAAGAACATGCCGGAAAGAATGAGAGTGTCTAGTTTGTTCTGTGTCGTTTTCTGTGATACATGAAAAGGGAGGTTTACGAAAGAAGTAATGGTTCTGTTTCCAAGCAATATTTAAAGGAAATACAGAGCTGCCAGAACAGTGGGTTGGGCACTGGCTCAGTTGGTAAAAGTGCTTGCCTTGTGAGCATGAAAACGTGAATTCTAGTCCCCAGAACTCACCGAAAAAGCTAGGCAAGATGACCTGGGCTTGTGATTTCAGTGCTGGAAAGGTGAAGATTGGAGGCTCCGTGGAGCTCACTGGCCTGTCCATGTAGCTGAATCATCCAGTTCCCAGTTCATTTAGAGACTGAGGAAAACATATGGACCTTTGGTCTACACACACACATACACACACACACACACACACACACACACACACACAGAGAGAGAGAGAGAGAGAGAGAGAGAGAGAGAGAGAGAGAGAGAGAGAGTAATGTGGGGAAAAAGCCCCAAACAAAATTGTTGGCTTCAAAACGTTTCTTAAATTGAACAATGTTCCTCAAGGGTGGTCAAACCCAATGCCCTCTCTATTAGTTGAAAACAGTTGTGGGGTTGAAAGACTATTAAAAATCCTTCAGGAAAAATCTGAGGTAGTGCTTCCTGCACACTCTCCACTCAACCAAATGACACAAAACAGAAAAGAGCTGTTCTACTCTTTAGAGACTAGGAAACAAAGACAAGAATTTGAGTATGAGAAATGAGACAGAGAAATGTGTCATAGAAATCCATCTGACTACAGAAAGTAGACTGAGTCAGACAGGACAGCCCTGAGAAACTCGGAGGCCAAGCAAAAAACGGCCCTGGCTGTGCTACTTCCATTTTGAAGACGCTGCACTGTATTCACAGCAGTTTGAAGACTACCCAGGGCTCACCACCAATTCTAGTGACCAGCACACTTGAGACAGGCAGGACACTGTCAAATGAACTAATGTGTGAGCAGCTTAAAATATTTCAGAAGAGTAACATGGAGGATACTGTAACAGGCCCCTGACCGTAGCACAACTGACTCCATGGTGGAAATGCCGTTCAGACTGTAAAACTCAGCACGTAGACAGTACCTCCTGCCAAAACGAAAACAAAGACCTAATCCATCAAAGTCTCTAGTTCTGGAAAAGTCTAAATGTACTAACCTTGCTTTTTGGCTTCTGTAGTTCTGCTTCTGGCTAACTGTTCTTGTTAACTGAAGTATGTTAGCGCAGGACCAGGTTTTTTAAATTAAAAGCTCACCTCAAGAAAGGCTCTGGGCTACACTAGGGTCTTGAATAGCCAGTGTGGTCACCTGCCAGCTAATAAAGACTCCTATAGGCTTCAGTTCTTGTCTGAGCAGTACCCCACCAACAGATACATGGGGATAGAGCCATTCTCATGGAAAGTCAGTTTGAATCAGCTCATTAGACTGAGATGATTCAACGTCACTCAAATGTCCTATGGAAGAAAAAGTAAACTCTCAATATATTAGGCAAAAAAAAATATCCACCCACCTAACAGATGAAACAGAAAAAAAAAAAAAAAACACAAACACATAGGGTTAAACATAGTTCTCTTAGTTTTAATATAACAACCAGACAAAAAATATGACATAAAAGATTTGTATTTTATTACTAAAGTTGATAATTTATAAGTATAAATAGCTGTAAATAGCTATATAAGTGGATAAAAAAACTATTTACTTATTTGAAAAGATGTCAAGAATATTGAGATTTTTTTTTCCAAGTAAATGCAGTGAAGATGAATGGAAGCTAGGTATAGTGGCACGTGCTTGTAACCCATTACTCAGGAGGTTATAGCAGAACAATTGCAAGTTCAAGTCCAGTCTCAGCTACACAGTGAGACCCCCACTTGAGAAAAATCATCTGTTGTTTGGTTTTGAGTCAGGGTCTCACTTTGTAGCCCTGGGTGGCCTAGAATTCTCTACAGTGCAGGTTAAAGGTATGTGCCACCATGCCTGGTCTCTCTCTCTCTCTCTCTCTCTCTCTGTCTCTCTTCCTCATTACTTGGGTAAGTAAGTAGGTAGAAAAGAAACCCTCCAACAGTACCCATAGAGTAAACATAGCATCTGAACATTCCTGTATCTGTTCTACCCTCCTGGCAGAGAAAAACATACAAACGGCACCAGCAGGGCTTTTTTCCTTCTTGCATATCTAAGCTATTTAAGGATAAAACAATACCAGTTTTATGCAAATTCTTCCTGAAGATAGAAAAGAAAAAACTAATTCTCAACTGTTTTATGATGTTTTTGATTTTGTTTGTTTGTTTGACCGATGGAAATGAAACTAAATCCTAACACACACACACACACTTTACCATGCAGATCGTACATAGTCCCACAGACATAAACACAAACGCCCGAAAGAAGAATATTAGCAAATTGAATGTAAGAAAGAGAATGCATCAAACAGGCACAAATCAGGCTTTTCTCGGGATTCAAAGTTGATTTGCCATTTGAAAATCAATAGATGTGATTTAGCATGCTCCCAGAACAAAGGGGGAAAATATCACAGAATCATCTTAATGGAGACAGGAAAAGAAAGCACTTCAGGAAATTTCGCATTCACACCGTAAAAACTCCTAGGGAGCTGGAAGGAGGACTCTGTCTTCCTCTGGTAGAGCATGGACATAAAGCCAGAGCACAGTGACCATGTGATCCTGCACGAGGTAATGAGGCTTCTCTCACTCTGGCAGCAGGATGTGCCGGTGTCCTGGCCAGCAGATAGGATCGATGAGATAAAGTACTCGAGAGGAGCCAAGGCTGAAAGGCCTGGGAAGCATGAAATGGAGTTGTCACTATTTACAGGGGGCATGATTTGTGCACCTACCCAAGAAATCTCCATGTTTTATAAATAATGACTTAATTTAAGATATCTAAGTGAAAGATGAACAAAGGTCATTTGTATTTTCATCCGTCGAGGCATACAACTAGCAGATACATTTTAAAATAAAATAGAGCGTTCACAGCAGTCACAGTCAAATACCCGAGACTACATTTAATACAACTTCTTCAGCAGCTACAGACTGGAGAACGTAAAATGTCAGCCAGAGAGAGTCAAGAAATCTTAAGCAAAGTCACAAAGAGGTCAGTTCTCGTGGACCAGAAGATCAACATGACGAGGTTGTCAACCTCTGAACTGATCTGTAGGTTTAATGGAATGGTAATCAGAATCCTAGTAGATGTTTCATTTTAAAACCCAACACAATGATTTTAGATTCTTATGTAAAATACAAAGAATCGACAATAGCTTCCTCTCCCCAATAAATTACACAGTCCAACTTATTGCCAGCTATTGCCAGAGAGCCACCCCAGCAATAAAACACGATGTTTGCACAGGCGTGAACAGAAGCAAAGGAACATCACTGAAAAAAACAAAAATGGATCTACACATATGCCTAGTGACAGGAAAAGACTTTATGATGTCACACCTACTGACAGGAAAAGTGGCAGAACAGAGAGGACAGGGAGACCGTCATTTTAAATACTTAGAGCCCTGCCAGGTGACGGTGTGAAGGGGGAAGAACTCCTCATTCCCTCCGGACACGACAGACAGAAATTAACCTCGGGTGAATCACCATCACTGCAAACTTTCTTTCTTCCTTCCTTTTTTTCCTTCCTTTTTTCCTTCCTTCCTTCCTTCCTTCCTTCCTTCCTTCCTTCCTTCCTTCCTTCCTTCCTTTCTCTCTCTCTCTCTCTCTCTCTCTCTCTCTCTCTCTCTTTCTTTCTTTGGAGAGGTGGGGGTTGTTTCAAGACAGGGTTTTTTTGTGTCTCCTTGGCTGTCCTGGACTCACTTCGTAGACCAGGCTGGCCTCAAACTCGAAGAGATCCCCCTGCTTCTGCCTCCCAGAGGGCTGGGATTACTGGCCTGCACCACCGCTGAAGTTTCTTTCTTAGCCCTCGGCAGCTAGGAATGGCTCCTTCCTCTGGAACGTCTCCCTGCGAAGGGGTGAGACTAGTCTCTTCTTCTGTCTATTTCTAGGAAGAAAGGATCTATTCTGCTTGTAGTCTGAGAGGATCTATTCTACCCTAGTAGGAAAGTCATGGGAACAGGAGGCCAACTGGTCACATTACACCAGCAATCACAAAGAGAATGTGAACAGGAAGTGAGGACAGACCACAGACCCCAAGGTCTACCCCCAAGTAAGTGGCAAGACTCCATGTCCTAATGTGTCTAATCTCCAAGAAGCTCCGCTCTCATAACCTTGCCCAAATCTATGTTCCAAAGGCCTCAGCACTTAATACCAGCCTTCGAGGGGTTGATTGAGGTTTCAACACGTGAACATGGGGAGAATTATCATGTTATCTAATATCAACTGTTATAAAACAAGTCAGCTCTGGTAATGCTTTAAGAGCAAACAAACTGAATGGGTTGTCATATGCCTGCAATCCCTAGACTTGGGAGGTACAGACAGGAAGAGGGTGGGTTCCAAGACAGCTTCAGCTGTACAGTGAGATTTGTTTTCAATGTCTCCTCTTCCTCCACCACCTCCTCCTCCTAGTTACTATTACTATTATATTACTATTATAACAATAATAATTTTAAATGGAATATTATGTAGTACTGCAGAGAAGTGATCTGTAAGCATTCCTATCAGTGTGTTCCACAGAGAATTCAGCCGCTGCAACGTAAAGCTTTAAGATAGACAGCATTATCCCATGATGTTGGAGGCCTGACTACTGATATTTTGGGGAGACAAGAATCAAGAGAAACTTACACAGAACAGCAGCAAGGGGAAATTGTGGGCACAGCTGGTACTCTATACAAATCGGAGTGGTAAGAGTATGTGGAAAAGAATTTTGTGATAACCAACGAAGCTGCCCAAGTGGCAATTGTGCAATTTTGTGTATATATACTATACTTTAGTGAAAATGTATAATAAAAATCAGATAGCCAGTGTGCCTGCAGGTGTGCGACCTGAAAGGGGCTCTCCATTGTTTATGGACAACGCTCCTTCTGGAGCCCAGTGAAAACTTGGTGTTTGATCATGAGAAACAACACTCAAACCTCAATAGAGGAACTATCTACTAAAAATGGGAAAGGAAAATCGTATTCTTCGAGAACAGCAGTGTCCGATAAGCATGGTGGCTCAGACTTGTAAACCCAGCATGGGAGAGAGACAGGGGAGGGGGAGTTTCAGAGTGAGACTGAAAAGAAAAGAAAAAAAAAAGCAAAACAAATAACAAAGAAAAATGAACTGAGAAAAGCCAAAGAGGCACCAAGACAATCTTCTTTGTCCAGTGTGGTTCAGAGAAGATAAAAGCCTGGTTTCCCATATCCTAGAAAAAAAACAAAACAAACAAACAAACAAACAAAAACCTAACAAACAAACACAAACAATCCCTGAAACAGAGGTGGGGAAAGGATCTGTGGATGGCAGAGACTTGAGCTCTAGGATGGTGAAAGCCAGTCATTGCCAGTAGTTGCCAGGATCTGGGGAGAGGCAAGGTGGGTCCCTGCCTTGGCCCTTCAGCCAGATCCTGGCCTTGGAGAAGCCTTAGTTTTGGCCTCCAAGACTTGGGAACCACAGAGTGTGGTGATGCACACCTTTAAAGCCAACATTCAGGAGGCAGAGGCAGGAAAATCTCTGTGAATCTGAGTCTACACAGTTCTACCCCAGACTGTCTCAAAAAACAAAACAAACGAAAAGCAGGAGCCAGCAGGACCCAAGGTCAAGCAGAGCTACCTGTTCCAAAGCTCATCTCTAGTTGCTGTCTCTGACCTTGACCTTTCTCCTGAGTCACATCTGTAACTAACAATCCTTTCACGTTGTTGTGTGGCTCTTCAAGAGGCACCTCAAACATGCTGAAATTCACACGTCAAAATCCAAACAATCAAGTGTTCCCTCTTTCCTCCAGAGTCCCTGTCCCATCCCTGTCACATATAGTTGTCACCCACCAACATTTTTAATTGAAAAAGTTAGAAGTCAATCTTGATTAACCTCCATTCCCTAAACTACCTTAATCCATCAGCAAATCCTTTTTTAAGTCCTGGCTCTTACTGTGCTCGCTCTCTGAACCAGGTGGTTTTCCAGGTTGCTGGAGTCTTGCTGGAAGAACGATAGGCACCAGCTAACCACGAAGTAGCAAATGGTGTTATCCGAAGGCAAAGTGAAAGTACAAAACAGACGTACTGCCTGATGGCAGGCAGCAGGCTCCCAGGGAGATTTGCTCTCAGGGGCCCTGGTAACTGCCTGGGGCATTTTTTTTTTTTATGGAAGTGGGGGGTGGAACTGATTGCTAGGGGAAAATTGCAGGTGATTTTCTGTTTTGATTAACAGGCTTAGATGATATACACCTTTGTTTGCTCCGCATATCTTTTCCCATGATGCATCTGATTTTAGTCATGTGCCCATCTAACCATGTATACCACACTATAGAGTCTTTCCCTAAAAAAGTTCATTCATAAGACATGCTTTGCACTGCTGCATAGATGCCTAAAACCAGTCTAGAACGGATGGACACACTACCTTTGCTCCGGGATGTGTTTGGTCACAGAAGAGAACCACTAAGAGTTGCAGGGACTGTTGGGGAGGAGTAATTGTGGCTTTGTTTGGAGAGGAGTGTATGCGTGCATTGATGCGGTAGGCGTCTCAGGCTGATAAACCATCTTTGCAAACTGTGTGCCTTCTTGTGGTCTTTCATGGCCCTCGCTGCAGCCATGGTGCTCACATGTATGTCACATGTATGTTCCTTTCTCGGCATTGACCCTGGCAGTCACCTCCTGCTCTTGTTCCTCTAGCAGTGAGCATAGCCTTTGTTTTCTTAAGTCTACTATATTGCATCTGTATCATGTACCTGAGAGGTTGTACAAATGCCCCAGCCCATGTGTGAAGGTCAGAGAACAACTTTGATGCGTTGGTTTTCCCTTCCACCTTTAGGTGAGGTCCAGGAATCAGAATCAAGTCATCAAGTGGCATGCACTTTACCTTTTAAAACTATGAATTGGGGCTGGGGATATATTCCTGTGGTACAGTGTTTGTTCAGCATGGGCGAGGTTCTAGGGTTCAGTTCCCAGCCCCACCACAAATAAATAAAACAATGAATTAGTTAGTATCACTTCCTGTTCGAAGGTCTCCAGTGACGTCCCATTGTGCTTAAAAGAAGAGACAATATTTATTGAGACACGGTAGACAGTTGTCATTTTCTTGGTTACCCAGAATCCTAACTCAGCTTGTATAAGCTCCAACTTGCCTTTGGAGCTTTGCTGGGTGGGTAGACGCTGCTTCCTGCTAGGGAACACTTTACGCTCTGTCTTTTCTGAGCCTCTTTATCCCCCAGGTAAAGTAGATGCATGGGCTCTCAGCTAATCAGCTGTGCTCACTCACTGTGGTAGTCAATAATACAATGCTAGGTATCATTTCCACTGAGTGGTGGGTGATTAGATATTTGGTTAAATAGTATCCTAGGTATGTCTATGAAGGTATTTTTGAATGAGCTTAACACTGGAATAGACAGAAAGAGTAAAATGTGGGTATCTCCCAATGTGGGCGGGCCTCATCTGATCAGCTGAAGGCCTGAGTTAAAAACAAAAGTCTTAGAATGAACAAATCCACTGTCTGCTTCTCTAATCTCAAGATGGGATATTAGTTTTCTCCTCCCTTCAGACCTGGAGTTGTAAGGAGTGAGCTGAAATACACTGTGTTCCTTAGACTTCGGTTGCCCAAACAAAGACCTTGGAGACTCTTGGTCTCTACAAACATAGAGTCAATTCCTTATAGCAAATATCTGGACATGCCTGTCCAATCTACCTGTCATTGAATCAGGTTTTGACTTGGAGTCAGAAGAGACTATGAGCATACGTTTTTATCTACTTTATTGGTTTCTTGTGCCTCTACCTCCCTTCTCCACCTCTTGTCCTTCCTATTACCTTCTAATACCCCAGCACGAGGCAGGAGAGAAAGAAGGTTAGTGGGGAGAAGGGACATAGTAGTAAAGAAACTACTTCCAGGTGGTTAGGGTTATTGGGTTCTTTGGGGGGCAATACCAATCTCAGTTGTCTGGATATCTAACAGTCCAGCAAACCAGCAACAGCAAACGCAGCAGAAGAATGAGCCATCAAAAGCACAGGGAGCAGCAGCCTTCTTTCTTTGAATTTTCTGCTCTCTCCCAGCTCTGGTATTTATACCCTCTCAGAGTCCTCAAAATTCCACTAACTGTAGCTGGCAGAGACCACACCCCTCTCTGAGCCGCACAAAGCAAATATAAGCTGTGGATAAACTAAGGCAGCCCCATATCCCACCCTTGGGATTAAAACAAAAGCATATTTACATAACATAACTGAGTTTTTTTTTTTTTTAAAAAAAAAAACTTCCACTACAGAGACATCATTCAAATGGAGCAGAAGTGGGGGTGGGGCTGCAGGCTGGCGCTCAGGGGTCAGTATTCACAAGAGCAGCAGCAGGGGCACCAGCTTTGGCTAGGGCCAGCTGTGTCCTCTTTTCTGCCTCTGTCCCTCATAGCCCCACGGTACAGAGAGCCTTTGGATGAATTCCTTTGCTGACAGAATCTTCTGTCACTCCCAACACAGATCTACAGACATAGCTTACATATTTCAGTCACTGTCACTTTTTCAACTTCCACCACCTTCCATTTGAGGTTGCTGCAATCTATTCCTGGGGTCTTTGCTCCCAAAACCCACCTTGTACCTTTGGCCATGGTGTGAGATGCCTTTCCCAGGTATCTCTCTGTAGCTGCTGCGTCTCCTTATTGAGAACCCTGCTCAAAGGGCAACTTTATAGGTGAATTTTGTTGATTTAAAGCCAAATGCTTCCCCACACAGATACCTTCATTAATAACCTATTTTATTTCAGTGACAACTATTCTAAAGCATCTTGTTTGCATTTTTAACTTGTTTGTGGTCCACCTACCCCTTGGAAGTTATGTCAGCTCAGGCCCAGGTCAGGATAATAAATGCCATATCTTTCTACCTGCATTCTGATAAAAGGGGGGCGGGGATCATTAGCAGAGTGGAAGAACCAAGGCCCTTCTTGAGAGAGAGCAAGGCAGACTTCCCTGAGGACTTCTTCAGTGGCTCCAGGCTTCTTCACACCAAAAGATTCATTTCTGAACGTAAGGACCTCGGGGCCTGAGGATGGAGATGGATGAAACCCCAGCTCTGCAACTTTGTTTTAACCGTATCTCCCTGGCGTTTATGTGGTTTGCAAACTCCCATCAGCACAAATTTCTTCAGTATTTCTGGAACTTTCCTCTTGTCTCTTAGCTGTATTCACAGCACTGTCCTGTCTCTTCTCTACCCTGCGGCTCCTGTTCATTACCTAAAGTCATCAGTAGGCCATGGGGCACTTTTTCTGTACCACAAACACTTTTTCTATACACGTAACATCTTACCTCTATCAACCCTTAATCCTCACCTGTGAGATGAGGTCAGAACAGGTAGTCCCATTTTCAGAGAGAAAAACTGAGACGGAAGTTAAACAACTTGCCCACAGTCACTGATTTGACAAGGCGGGGGCTAGACTTAGTTCTACGTAGCCTATGCCTGAAATCCATCATCTCAACCATCACTTTTTTGAGCAGCTTCTGCATGCCAGGTACCTTGAAATCTCTTCAGATGAAAGCCAATTGAGCTCCTCTCTGTACTCCCAAGGCATAGCATGTACACCAGATTCCATCAAAGTAAGCTGTATATTCATGATCCGCCTGTCCTGTGAGCCCATACGCTCCTTAAGGACACTGTCTGTGTGTGCCTTATTTGTTGCTGTGCCTGGCACCTAGTTTTGTGCCTCAAGCAGAGCAGGTGCTCTGAAAAGGGTTGGATGGAAGACTATAGGGAATCAATGATTGTCTCATGCCATCTGCTTTGACTTCAGAGACAATGCCTTGGCTTCTAGGACCGTGGGCTTCACTTAACTAAGGCACACAGTGCCAGTACCCAAGCAACAGTTAAGGCAGATGGCAGGGAGAGCTTAAGATTGCCTCTTAGGATCCTGATTCATCCACCTCAAATTTACATAGCTCAAGGCAAGATCAGGATAGAGCCGGGGGTGGAGGGTGTTGCAAACATTTTTCAAAGCAAGGGAGAGGGCTGAAGGGATAGGATGCCTGGTACTCTCAAATCTGTTTTCCCAGTCTAGGGGGGTTCTTTCTGTTGCTACATCTCTGGGTTCTGGTCTAATAGCCACAACCTCTCATGACCATCTTTTGCTTGTGTCTAAGAGGGGCGCTCTCACAGGGCTATAAGCAAGAAAGAGGTCACCATTCCATCCCAGCAGATCCAGCTGCACGCGCACACTCTTTGGACCCTATAGATCCACCAGGCCAGAAGATTTCAAAAACCTTTTCTCTTGTTTCAAATAGAACTCGTTTCTTTTAAGAAGAGTCTCTAGTTATACAAACCATGTGAGTGCCAGGGAGTAACGGTAAAAACAAAATTGGAGACCTGGGCTCTCATCTGCCCTCATGCCCACCGAGTGGATGGAGAACCAACCATCAGTGTGCCAGGACTGCCTCATTACAAAGGTGAACCCGCTGCACACAGTCATGCGCTGCTTAGCTCAGCATTCTGACGGGATGAGACCCGTCTAAAGGAGCTTTGCCTCCAGATGCCCCTCTGCTTCCTTTCCCGTACACATGACTGCTAATCACAATGATCACCACGGTGCCATGGGTGGGCTCTCCCCCGGTGTGCGTAATCTCAGGGCAACCTCTGAGGCCTCCAACCCCACATGCTACGTTTGTAAGGACCGACTAGAAACCTTGGGTCATGTCCTATGTACTTGTGCAACACGCTGACACATCTGAAAACTCTTTGTCACACGTGGCAGTAGGTTTTTGGAGAGAGAGGGATGTTTGTGGCAGACAGAAGTCTCCAGAAGACAAAAGCTCCCCCTTCTCCAGTTTCCAGCGACTAAAGCAGAGGCTCATGGGAGGCGCCAGGAATAGGCTTTTCTAAAGAGGAAAAGGAAGCCTGGGAAGTGAACACTTGAATGGCACCCCATGGAACATTTGGGGAGTCTCTTTGAGCTCTGAGACTCAGTGACTGGAACATATTCCTTGCATCACCGTAGTCTGTCAATCAGGAAACATTCTTGAGTTAATCAGTTAACTGATTAATTAATTAGTAAGCAGCCAAGGCAAAGACCCACTTGGTAGTCAGTATAAAAGAAACAGAAATGCCAGGTTTCACAAGGCTCAACGTGACTTTGAGAGGAGCATCTTGGTGACCAAGGTGACCAGCACTGTCTACCCTCTCACTGTGGACATCTCAGCAGCTTCCCAGATCTCCCAGTAAAGACTCAGAAGAAAACTCTTGCTAGCTGAGTAGAATGGGGGATGCCAAGACAATCAAATTTGATTTAGAAAAATAAAGGATGTAGTATCCATACGTCTTTTTAGCCCCATATAATGAGATCCTTATAGGCAAGTTATCTCCTACGGTGCTTACAGGAGACCTCGTGTGGAGTTGTTGAGGCAGGTGTTGGCAGGTAGTGGCGGGAGAACTGGGTCTCAGAGTGGTTTTAGCACCTGTAAACGCTAAGTTCTAAATTTGGGTCTCGTTCCTCCAATTGTTCCTCCCAGAACTGAACTCAGAAAATGTTAGCTATGGATGTGAAATAATAGCATAATTTGTTAGTTAACATTTGTGTGTTTGCACTCACACATATGAGGAAGCCAGAGAACAACCTTGAATGCTGGCTTCCTCTACTTTGTGCTGTTTGTTTGTTTGTTGGGGGAGGTTCTTTTGTTTCGTTGAGAAAAGTACAACCTTGGATGTCATTCCTCAGGAACCACCTACTTTGCATTTTTTAAAACAAGATCTCTCATTTGCCCTGGAGCTTGCCAAGGTAGGCTAGGCTGGCTGGCCAGCAAACTCCCTGTGGTCGGCTCACCAGTGGCAGGATTCCAAGCACATGGAGCCATTTTGGTTGGGAATTCAAGCTCAGGTCCCCGTGCTTATGAGCTAAGAGTGTTACTGACTGGGTATCACCCCAGAGCATCTGAATGCTAGAGGTGAGGTTTAGAAGTCAACATCTCTAGTAGGTGTCTTTTGACTGTCCCTTCCTGATTATTCCCTCAGGATCTGTTTGTCTCGAAGGACAAATTGTCTAGAACCCACCTGCGATGGATGATTAGTCTGGGTTGTTAACTTGACTGGATTTAGAAATAACCTGGGTCATCACCTCTATGAGAGTCTGGAGGATGTTTCTAGAGAGGCGTAGCTGAACAGGGAACACTCATCCTGAAGGGGAACGGCCGCTTCATACTCCATACACCCTCTGCCATGATGCCTGGACCAAAATAACCCCATTTGTTCCTTAAGCTGCTTTTGTCTCAGGGATGAGAGAGGGAGCCCATACTGGACCACCCAGCCCCTTCAGCTATGCACATGATTTCCTATGTCAAATCTTTCTCTGTCTGAAAGAGTCAGGAAGGTCACTGGATTTGCATGTATACTTTGAATGATACACAGACTTACACAAAACAGTACAAACCTTAGACAACAACCAAAGAAAAAGAGCAGAAAATAAGCACAAGATTAGACAAAAAGCATGTTATCAATATTTTCCTTTTGCAAAAAGGAGATTTGAGCTTATCTCTAAGCTTTCCAGGAGAGAAGAAGCAGTCATTTGATTCACAAAATCTGAAGCAAAACCATTTCATTCATGCAAAAGTACCATTTGTTCTGGGACCAGATAAAGCTTCCCTTATGAATTTTAATGGTACTGTTTGGAAGTGATCTGGGTTGTTAACCTTTGTTCCTAATGAAAAAACAAAGTGTTGGATAAAGTGGGGGTATTTACAGACTGTATCATGATATACAGGCACACCTTAAAACTTCCATTTAAATTACTCCCTTGAATATGTATTAATTCCCCCAATCTCTCAGAGCAAGGTAAAGCTTTCTCTCTCTGATTAAGAGTCCTCTGATTTGAATCACGGTGCCATCTTTCTTATATAAATTATATCCACAATACATCATCTGCGATTTGGAACTTCAGTGTGCTTAAACTGGGACATGGTACCTGACAACTCATGAAGAATTCCGAGTGCCTGTTTTCTAGATTAGAAAATAAAATAATCCTTTTCCAGTTGCAGTTGTGATAGCCACTTCCATATCTACACATCCCTCATGTTCACCTTCATGAAGTATTTCCGAGCATTCCCCTTGAATTTATTGAAACGAAAAGTCAATCATATTTTTAGATACTCTAGTATAAATGTAACATATTACAACAGTAGCAAGTTCAACGGGCGTAAATATGGGTGAGAACACAACAGACTTTGGCAAGTGCACGGTTTTGATGGTGTGATCAGGTGGATGGGCAAACTAGAGAGTACGTGGACCCAGAACATCCCATGAGCTTGAACATCAATATTTAGGATAGGCAGGAGAGCTAGAAGATAATGATGAAATCGATGGCAGCCCCGGGAAGGCGTGCAGTAAGGACTACCGTCCCCAACACGGTTTCTCAGTGAATTCTACAGCCAGGCTCTGAGCAGAAACAACCTCAAGTCTTATCGGTCATACCCAGCACAGCACAGCAGAATGAAAACAGGTACTAAACGTTGATCTCAATAATTCCTGTCTTACATTTCCCTTAATCTCGGGTGGAGGCTGATGGATTAGGCCAAGGCTAACCTGGTGAGGCTTCACACAGCCTAATCACACACGCAGCTTGTTATGTTGATGGAGAGAACTCACACTTCCAGGGAGAGGTCCAATGGATGATGGTTCTTCAGAGAGCTGTACGTAAGTATTGTTGATGAAGGAGGCATTCGAAAGGCTCTAAATATCAGGGAGTTAGAAGTTACACGGCCTGACAATTACATGGAGGGCGGCTATTTTTATTGTCCATCATGAGTAGACTAATACTTTCCCAATCAGCCCAAATAGAAGCAAGGACGGATTGATTGGCATGGGGTGGTGGTGGCGGCGGCGGCGGCAGTGCACTCGTTGGACAGCAATTCAAAAGAAAACTGATAGCCTATTGTTATCAGAAGGGTGAACGCTTAATGCTACCCTGGTGTGGTTGGCCTGTACTTTAATCCCAGGCAGCTGAACTGGAGGAGTATGCATGTGATCGGAAAATGACTTCTTTTCTTCCCGTTTCCTTTGGACACCCCCAAAAAGACTAGTAATTATCTCTTCAAATACATTCAGTAGAAATCAACTCAGGTATACCAGTTATCCCTACTACTTTCTCCGGACACTTTTACTCACTAAAGTCGATTATATTTTCAGATTTAATTAACTTTTAATGAGCACACACACTTCTCCCAGCACAGCGCTAGGCTCTCTCATGTGGATTATCTTTATTTAATAAACTGACTAAAGTAAAAATTTACTTACATCCTCCTGATGTAGCTTTAACCCAGATATATGCCTGCCTCTGTAGAGGATAAAAGTAGACTGAAAAGACAAGACCTCAGACTCGCCAGAGCCAATCAAGTTTTTACCTGAAAAATATTAGATTTTCCTGTGTGACAATAGTATGGACAATTATAGTGATTTACGGTGATACAGAGTAATTACTACGAGCCATTGTAAGTTAAAAATGTAAGCTGATAATTTCATTTATTTAAGTAGCACACACATAAAAGGTAGAAAGGTATGGGAGAAACCATATCAAAGATATCACTGATGATCTACAGGAAAGAGTGCGCTGAGCAAATATTTCAGAGCTCTAAGTTTGCAGGTTCCATATCTGTGAATTGAACCAAGAAGGACAGAAAGGATTTTAAATTGCGCCTCTCAGTCTGGGAAGAGGAATCAGGGCAGAGAGTGTTTGCTGAATAAGCATAAGGAACTGAGCTTGAATTGCCAGGTCCCGCATAAAAAAGTCAGACATGGTAGCTTACAGGGAGAGATTACAGGGAGGAGGAGACAGGAGAATTCCCAAATTGCTGGACAGGTAGGTAGTCTAGTCAATCGGTAAGTTCCAGGTCCAGTGAGAGAAAAAGGTGGAAGCTGGGCAGGCAGGGTGGCACACACCTGTAACCCCAGAACTTGGGGAGGCAGAGGCAGACGAATCTCTGTGAGTTCAAGGCCAGCCAGCCTGGTCTACAAAGCAAGTCCAGGACAGCCAAGGCTACACAGAGAAAACCCATCTTGAAAAACAAGACAAAGTAAAACAAAAAACTAAAAATGCATGCTGTCCACCTTGAGCTACACACACACACACACACACACACACACACACACACACACACACACA
>NW_026596117.1:11219940-11275751 GCF_907164565.1 Psammomys obesus
ACACACACACACACACACACACACACACACACACACACACACACACACACTGCACTCCTGTGCCTATCCCTGTATGCATACATACATGTTTGTGAGTGCTTAAACACAGACACATTGTTCCCGTAGTAGTGAGTTTGTACGGATGGACTTTTCTCCTTGTCACTCCCTTAAACAATACGGCATATCAAACATTTGCATAGCATTTGCATGGTATTAGGTATTATAAGTAATCTAGAAACCATCTAAAGCATATGGGAGGGCGTTCATGTGTTATATGCAAATAACCCACTTTAAAAAAGGGGCTTGCGCATCCTCAGGTTTTCCTACCTCCAGGGGGTTGTGGAATTAACCTCCCGCAGACATGAAGAAACAAGCGTATATTTAATAAAAAATTTTAGATGAAATTTAGAGGTAAGCACCTTGGTGATTGAGATATCTGAAAAACTGTGAGACACAGGCGGTACCCCTCTTCGTCTTCCTGTCTGAGTCAGTTCGGCAGTTTATGTTTAAGTGGCCAGAGACTATCCCCCCAGCACCCCAAAGGCAGGAAATCTTACAGCAACAGGGGAGGTCAGTCAGTCACAGCCAAGCACACAGTGGGGGATGGGTCGTTAAACTGCTTAACTACAGGGGACTGCAGCAATTTCCCATTTTCCCAAGGATTACCTACGAAAGACAGGAGTCTGGGGACATTGTGGGAAGGGACAGGGGCCTGGGATCCATCAGCCACGGAAACAACTTGAAGCTCGCATTTTCTGAGTCTACTGAAATGGACTTGGAGGTGTGGTAAAATTCATTTAACCCTAGTCACCTTGTCGTGTAATGCACACACCTCCTATCTCTAAGGCTGCTATGAGGATTAAGACCAAAACGTGCCTTCAATGCTTATAAACAGTCCTTTAAGAAAGGGGTCTGGGCTGGGCAGCGGTGGCTCACGCCTCTACTCCCAGCACTCAGAAGGTAGAGGCAGGAGGATCTTTGTGTTCCAGGACAGCCAGAACTGTTATAGAAACTGTCTCAAAAGTGGGGGAGGGAGGAGGGGGAGGGTGTGTCTGAAGAGATGTCTTTAAGGTAAAGAGGAAAGATGGTGGCCCCCGAAGTCCCTGGCTATTCCATTGTCTTTAAACTTCCCTGTCATGCATTTCAGAGACCTGAGGGGGTGTGCAGTGTGTATACAGAGGGATGAAAGCTGTGTGTTCCCACCAGATCCCACAGACCTCGCTCTTTGGATGTCATCCCTTACCAGAGTAGCCATGTTGCTAGATTAAAATTCCTCTACAATCCAGTATTATAGTGTAGCAGAAGCCAAAGGCCTCCACCAGACCAATGTCTCATTGCAGTGAACAATTTCAAGTATTGCGTTTGGTCAAAAGGGTATACTGTGTAACACACCACATCTTTTACGGCGAGATGATTTGTTTGGTTGTTTGGTTGGTTGGTTGGTTGGTTGGTTGGTTGGTTGGCTGGTTTATTTTGAGGGGAAGGTTGCAATGTAGAGGGCAGATATGAAGAGACAGGGAGATGAGTGGGATTAGGGTACATGATGTGAAATTCACAAAGAATCAATTTAGAAAGTGTTTTTTTTTTTTTAATGATTTGATAACCGAGAATAGCCATCATACTCTCTACATTTCAGTCCCCTCATCTATGAAACAATAACTATTGTATTTGATTGTTGAGAAGATTGGATCAATTGATGTATTTAAAACACTTAGAATGTGAAAGGGGTGCTGGGTAAAAGTTAGCAAACATAATGCAATTCCTCATTTCCAATTTCAGACAGACATAACCAATCAACTATAGCAACCCTTGCCCAGAACCGGTTAGAAAAACTGCACTTTTAACAAAGCTACTTTATGTAGTTGCTAATTGACTGGCTCACCAAATGAAAACTATTTTTTATAGCTCATTGGGTCAACTAGAAAATCTGGTTTAAGCCACAGAGAAAGTCATTTCCTTTACACCAGTTTTCTATGCCAAACACTCTATAGGAATAATTCATAGCTTGATTAGAAACAAACAGTGCTTCAACTGCCTTAACGGAGAAGTTTGGCTCTCAGACCAGGCATCCTGCTGTGTAGACACAGGGTTTTCAGCTGCCCCAGAATGCCTATTCATACAGAAACAAGCGGCCATGAGGAAAGTCCTTTGCCTGTCCTCATTCTTCATCTGCTACAGAACAAGAGCGACTGCTAAGCCACAGACCACAAAGAAAAAGGTCACTCTCTCATAAAAACACACCACAGTCCTGCTGAAGCACTCAGAAAAGCACGTATACTTCAAGGCCTGCCACGGAGGGATACACGCAGATGAACCACCACTCGAGAACACTCGTTTTATCCAGGAGTATCTCTGCCGAGGCCCCAGCCCCTGTGAGGTCAAACCCTTCAGAGAAAGGCCTATATCATGAAAGCTGCACTCAACCAACAAGGGTTTCATCAACAGTGGAGGAGGCCCAAGGGGGCAGCATGTTGATATGTAACAGAGACAGAGAACTGCTGCTTTCAGGGGACGATGATGCTCTTTACATCAAGCACAGAAGAGATTCCAGCTTAGTCCTCTAGGTCAGTTCCATACCCATCTGTGAATCCAGCATGCTTATTTTCCCATGAAGCTCAAACGAACAAGGCTCTTCTTTGAAAGACAGAGGAAAAGAGATTCCTGTAGATCATCGGACATTCATGAGACCCATGACGGAGTGAAAAGGTAGATGATCCTGGGACTTCCCTATCCTGGAACCTCCCTCCTGTGAACATTGCAGTTCAGTTCTCACCATTATCTTAGACGAGTTAGTAGGAGCTAGCAGAGCAACCATTCTGATTTCTTTGCCATTATATATATTAGGTGAAATGAAATGGCAAACTGGTCACTGTAGCTGAGAAACAAACAATAGAGGGCTTACTTATATGCCAGCTGGACTGACACTGCCAAAAATCTTAGTGATACAGTGCTTGACTAGCATTCACAAGGACCTGGGTCTAGTCTGACAAGTAAATAATAATTATAAATAAATAAATAAAATGTTAGGACTTAAGAGTAAAACACCAGTAAACCACAGTACCAGGGCCATCAGGTTTAGCTCTCAGAAACAAAATCTTTGTAGCTTAGAGATGAGCAATACTTCTCTTCAATCTTCTCTTCTCTCAATCTTCCAGGATTGCTTACCGGGGTGGGGGTTGGGGGGAGGCGTGTTAATAGAAAACAACACAGATGACAATGTAGGCGCTACATGAATTGTCATCATTGCTGATAATTATATGAACAAGTCAACCCATCAGTTGCCATTGTTATTTAAATGATCAGTTGATACAGAAAGAGCCCAAAGACAATCAATGCGTGAATTTGTGTAATGAGAACCAACGGTTCTTCATTTTAGAAGGCAAGACTAACTGAAAGTTAACCGATTAAAGTCACCTCGGTACCTCCCCAGGGGAATTTTTAGAATGACAGAAATTTAAAACTGGGATCCCAGGTTTAAGTGCACACTAAAACCACTGCGTATACACTTTGCATTGGTTAGATTTTATGGTTTATTAGTCATGTCTCAGTGAAAAGATCTAAAAATATTTTCCAGAGGCCAGGAGCTGAAAGAGGATTCAGAGAATAATAAGACTAGAAAGCATGCTGCATGCAGCATAGAACGCCAAGAAGAAAGTAAATGCGAAAAATAGATTAGGAGTTCAGAGGCACGGCAGAGGGAGAACACCTGAGAGGCGCACTGAGGCGATCAAGTGCCAGGAAAGGTGGGAAGGGGCATGGACACTTTAAAAAGGACTGATCATTTTCCAGGACTGATTGAAAGCCAGCAAAGTGCATATGGCGGCAAGACATTTGTTACATAAAAAGGAACTCAAGTTTAGATAGCAAAGTGTTAAGATGCAAAGGCAAAAAGAAATACAAAAACCTAAGTATCTTCAGAACAGACTGCGCTGACTTCTGAGTCTGTGTGTGTGTGTGTGTGTGTGTGTGTGTGTGTGTGTGTGTGCAGACGCACATCATGTGTACACACCTGAGTGTAGAGGCCCAAGGTTGATGTCACGGTCTTTCTGTCAATCTCCACCTTATTATTATTATTTTTTTAATAGAATGTCTGTCACTAAATCTGGAGCTCACCAATTCAGCCATATTTGCCTAGCCATCAAGCCTGAGGGACTCTACCGTCCCTGCTTCCGGAGTGCTGAGATTACAGGCGTACAGCGGCTCACGTGGCTTTTATATGGGTGCCGCGGATTGAACTCAGGTCCTCACACTAATGCTGCAAACACTTGTTACTTCAGAGTGATCTCCTAACCCCATGAGCTGACTTCTCGACAGTAAGTATAAAACCTGGAAGAGGGTGAAGGCAATCACCACCCTTGAATTCAGTATCAATGTGAGAATGTCAAGATTGAAGGTGAAGAAGTAATTTGGTGAGCGCTGTCACTTTCAGGCCTTCACTAAATAAAAATAAAATCAAAAGAAAGTAAAACTACCTCTCTGGATTCAATGTAGCTGAAACTGTTTTCTCTGGTCCTGAACTTTCTGGCCTGCAGAATGCCACATTCCTTTCCCATCTCCCTTACCCATCCCTGCAAGCCCTCCCCTCCCTCTCCATGGGGCATCTGACCAGGCCTGGTAAGGCAGCCCAGAGAAGTTCTTGGCACTTCCTCTTCCCTGCCTGCTGTGCAACGAGGCCCTCCTTAGGTCCTGCTCTAGCCAGGTTTGCCTTATTTTTCCTGAGACCAATTCTTCCCAGGTGGCTCCCCTTCATCTCCCACTAATGGAATGTTTAATTATTTATTTGAGAACTATAAATTAGCCACGTGTGAAGCACCGTACCTGCAGCTTTGGAGGCCATAAGTGGGGCGCTTGTACTTCAGAAACAGTCTCACGAACATAGCAACTTGTTCTCCCTTTAGGGGCCCAGGGAGAATGTGTGGGCCAGTCTCCCTCAGGCCAAAAAATGGGCTACATGGGTAAGGCTGAAGTCCCCAAGGTGCCTTGGCTAGACCACAGAAGGGTTGGGATGGATGTCTTCCAAGGACACGGGCGTAGGAGATGTCAGGACGGGGAAAGTAAGCACTTCCCATGACTAAAGTGAAGATTCAGGTCTGGATGCAGATTACAGTCTCATAACCTGCTGACTGAGAAGTCTTTAGGAACTCATAACCTTTTGTGCTGGCCAAATAAAATAGAGTCATATAAGAAGAGGGAATCTCAGATGAGAAAACGTCCCCATCAGATTGGTCTGTAGAACATTTTCTTGGCTAAAGATGGACATGAAAGGACCCAACCTATTGTGGATTCTACTACTTCTGGGCAGTACTTACTAAGCCCAGGGTGGGGCAGGGGAAGGTGTAAGAAAGGAAACTGAGCAAGCCAGGAGGAGCAAGAGACTAAGCAGCATTCCTCCATGGAATGCTCCTGCCTCCAGGTTCCTGCCTAGACTTCCTTTCATGAGGGACAACTGTAAGCTGAAATAAACTTTCCTCCCCGGGTCATTTGTGGTCATGGTATTTTACCACAGCAATAGAAAACCACCCTAGAACCATCTCCGAATGACTGCACGATTCAGTACTAGGCAAGTACATACCAGTGAGCATGATGGGTATTCTAAGACTAGATAAAGTGGGTAGGGGCCTATGGTGAGAGCCTCCGGAAGCATGGAATGGAACGAGAGGCAGCTTCCAACTGAGATGATTTCGGTTGATTTGAAAAGATGTGGACTTAGGAGACAAGAGATTGGCAGCAAAAAAGGAGTGGGGTGTGTTTATGGGCGTGAAGGCCAGGTGAAGTAGTCTAGAATTGCTGCTGAAGTGTTGGCATTTTGATGGGAGCACAGAAATCCCAGCTGTAAAGTCACCTTACATCAGGGCAACATTGTTTGCCTTCAGGGCAGTGGTTCTCAATTTGTGGGTCACGACCCCTGGGGGGGTTGTCAAGCTGCCCTTTCAGAGGGGTCACCTAAGACCATAAGACATTTACAATTCATAACAGTAGCAAAGTTAGAGTTATGAAGTAGTAATTTTGGAAGGGGTCACAACATGAGGAAGTGAATTAAAGGGTGGCTGCATTAGGACAGCTGAGAGCCACTGATTTAGGAGGAAGGTAATAGTTGGAAGTGGTTATTGAATCTCTATGATTTGTACCATCACAGGAATACAACACTTCCTTCTACTACTTACTGAGTGTTGCCATTTCTGAGCACTCTGTATGTTTAGGCATATAAGGGAGGTGGTCTTGAAGATTTCCTATTAGTGCATCCCAGTACTTGTACCATGAAACCTACATTTCAGGAGTAATCAGCTCAACTTCACACAGCAGTAAACGGCAAAGACAGGGCTAACACCAAGATCTGAACTCAATTTGAGCTTGGACAAGGGCCTGGGCCCATGAGGGAAATAACAGCAGGCTAATAGCATGAGCTCCTCAACTGCTTCCAACTCAAGATTTCAAACATGGAAAGGCTAAATGACAGTGAAAGCATTTGGAAGGAAAACGCCTCTTTGTTCTGTGGCCAATTAACATTCATTTCTGTTCGTATTAAGCCAGCAGCCATCTTCTGACTGAAATGTGGCTCTGACTTCCCCGTTGTTGCCATTGATGCCTTCCTAGCTACAAAATCCCCTCCTGATTGGAAAGGACCTGTCTTCATCACAGCTCACCTCCTGCCCTTTTCCTTTCCCTTGGGGGACACTTTAAACACGTGTATATGACATGTCTATACAGCCAGTCAAGACTGATGGTATTTGAGCATATAACCCATTCTAGCGTGTATAGGTAGGTTCATGTGTGTTGTTCACTCCTTAGGCACTGTCCATTGGGTTTTTTGAGATTTCTCTCACTGGCTAGGACTTGACCAGTAGGACGATAGACCAGCTGGCCAGTAAGCTCCAGGGCCCCTTCTCATTCTCCCCAGCATTGGGATTATAGATGTGTACCAGATTGGTGAGTACTTTCACACTAGGCCTCTGACCCACCTCCTTCCTAATAAGCTTCATGGTACAGGGAGGTTCTTTTTCTCAGGTGGTTCCAATGGTTTGGTTGGTGCCTTCTAGTGCCACAGGGATGACCCAGCCGTAGGAGGATAGCTTTCTCACACATCACAGGTCTCCACACGAGGGTACTGTACTCTGTCCCAGAAGCCAGCAAGACCAGAGCTCTGTCCCCAGGAGCCTGAGGGTAGGACAAAAGCATCCACCTAGCCTCGTAGTGAGGTCAGTTCACCTGAGCCCCCGCCCCAACCAGAGCATAAGCTGCTTTCTTCAGATCCCTGGTATAACCTTGGATATCACTGCTGAAGCTAATTTTTAGTCAGTCTGTTTTTGGGGAAAACATGCTGCGTGCATTAGCTTGGACCACATGAAATGCTGTTATTTACTGTTATTTTGCCAACAAATAGTCACTTCCCATGAATCAACCTAATGTTAATCATAGCTATGTGGAAAACTCTCAAAATGTTTTCTACACTTTTCAATTTGAATAGCAATCCCGGGTTGTAAGGATAAAATGAAAACACATACACACACACACACACACACACACAAACACACACACATACACTAAAATTACTTAATAAATATCTATTAAATTTTCAAGGATATAAATCCTAGTGCAATATGAAAGTCCTGTATGTATTTTATACAAATTGTACACAAACTTTCTGACTGGGTGAATGTACCTAAAAAACAAAGAAACAAACAAACCAACAAACCCCAGGGTTAGGATGGCCCAGTGGTCTAAGGCTCCAGACTCAGGGACAGGAGCTCTACAAGGAGAGCAACAGAACTAAAACTATCTGGGCAAAGGGCTCTTTTCTGAGACTGATTTTCCAACCAAGGACCATGCACGGAGATAACCTAGAATCCCTGCACAGATGTGGCCCTTGGCAGCTCAGCCTCCAAGTGGGTACCCTAGTAAGGGGAACAAAGCCTGTCTCTTGACATGAATTCAGTGGCTGGCTCTTTGATCACCTCCCCTGATGGGGGAGCAGCCTTACCAGGCCACAGAAGAGGACAATGCAGCCAGTCCTGATGAGACCTGATAAGCTAGGGTAAGATGGAAGGAGAGGAGGACCTCACCTATCAGTGGACTTAGAGAGGGCAATGGGAGAAAAGGGAGGGAGAATGGGATTCGGAAGGAATGAGGGAAGGGGCTTCAGCTGGGATACAAAGTGAATAAACTGTAATTAATATAAAAAAATAAAAATTAAAAAAACCACAAAAACGTATTTGATCTATATATTTACATTTTTATTAGAATTCTTCAGAACTGTCAACAATTGGACAACATATCAGAAAAAAAACCACATGAAACATAACATGTTTAAACTTGCACAGCTTATATATTTACACATAAAGTTACTGTATATATAAAAAATATTTTCAGGGACTCATAGGGCTCGGGAATATTCAAAAGACATTATTGCTACATTTCAATATTTATAAAAAAAGCCACAGAATAATTCCAAACATCAAGCAACTGAAAGAAACATCTGACACCTGATGTAAAAAAAAAAAAAAATTATAAAAATATAAACTTTCAAGAATATCCGAGACAAAAATTCTCAAATGGTGTGCCCCTGAAGTACCTAGACATCCATAATTAACAGCTACTTTCCTTACTATAACTGAAGTCAACAGGAATGCAAAGGAATGTTTCGGACAGCATGGCAAACAGTGACGGTCTCCTACATGACGATACAACCTTCAAACCAATTAGCTTTGGAAAGGTGCAAGAGTGTAGAACTCCAGTGCAAATGGTCACCTCCAGGCTAATGGCCGCACACCTCTAAGTGTAGTCTAAGGGACAAGGGGGCCGGGGCAGCGAACCGTGAAGGCAACATACCTGAATTCTGCAAGACAATACATAAATCTTGCCACGTACACACATCACTTGTACTGGACAGTGATGATGGGCAATGGGGGGGGGGGGGGGCCGCGCGCGGCAACTACAGGGTAACATCCAGGCTCCAGTCTACAGGGCAGATTTTAAGTAGGTTTTCCTGGAACGGTAGCATTGCAGGTTTAAGGGACGGGTACAGTATGTTGAGTATAGATTAGAGTGTTGTGAGGGCAGGCGGGTTTCCAAGAAATAGGTCCTTCTGCGCGCCACTCCGCCAAGCCTCTGCGGTGGCTTTGGGTAAACTCTTCTGGACAGCGAGCGACGTGCAGGGAAGCAGGAGAGAGAGACAGGAGTGGTGGTGAAAGCTGTTACTCTTGGGTACTGGAGGTCCTTCGGGACTCAGGGCAAGAACTCACCCACACGCATGCACACGCACACACACGCACACACACTTCTATAGATACTGGCCCGATGTCCAGGACATGTCCATAAAAAAGGCTGGATCTAACTTCCACTTCCTGCTCTGTGAGAATCCACACCAGGACCGCACTGCTTTCTCACTCCTGTGGGAATTGTGGGGTAAAATGGTAACCTTTTCAAACAGCGTCAGCTCCCTTGGCTGCAAAGCCACTCTGAAGCTGGAAGGCTTGTTCTGGAGAAATCTACAGAGCAAGTACGTTGGCTTACGAGGTCTCAGAAAGAAGATTGTGCTTAGCAGTTACATTTTTTCTTAAAAAAGAAAACGCCTTAACCGTTTCCTTCAAATCTGTATGGCTCTTAAACTATTCCTACACACAGCAGACCTAATGCCAGGGTTGTACACGAAAACTAAAGCTCGTGGGGCTCCCCCTCCCAAGTATGAACACAGACAACGCACAGATGAGTATATACAAGTGCTGGCTAGGGAGGAGGCCTCGCGTCCAACTCTACTCCCTAACAGCAAACTCTATTTAACAACCAGGTCAGTTGTACAAAAGCCCGCGCAGCTGCCCACAGCAGAGCATCTTTGTTAACACTCCTGGGGCATGTTCCTTCACAGCCTAGGTCGTCTTCTCAGTGTGAACAAATTTCTTAAGCCCAGATGCTCTCCCGAGTCTCCTCTACTGTCCATACAGAGGGCTTGGGGTTTCCCTTTCTAGTCTTGCTACCTCTCCCCATCAGGAGGGAGGGCTCTCTAGGCCAAATGGGACTACTTCTAGTCTTCAAATTAGCTACTAGCCACACTTTTCAAACAGACTCAGAGGAGCATTGCGAAGAACTCAGGGGTCCTTCTGCTTACCGTAGGAGCTACTTTGCTATTGGGAGGGTATATACATACAGTTCGGACCTTCGCAGTGGGATGGTGGCTGGTGGCAAAAAAAGAGAGGTCATCAGCCACTAAAGTGTGCTCGTAAAGGCAGGATCACAGTGGGGTTGGGGGTGGGGGCAGGAGCCCGCTACCCTGGGATAGCAGGCAAGTCAAAGGGAAACAAAACAACCATCATAGAAGTCAAAATGGGGTTCGGGACAGCAGCGAAGCCTGTTGGACTTGCTTTCTGCTCAGGCATCTTCTTGAACAAGCAGAGGCTGGGTGGAAGAGGCGCTGCTGCCCACGGAATTGACCCTCACAGAATGGTCCACCACTACAGGGGTCTCCGGGTTGAGATTGCAGTTTGTTAAGTTGGAGTAAATCTGTGGAGAAAGAGTCCACAGTCAAATGCAGCAGTGCCCCTGACAAACCCAGGAAGCAGCGACACTCACAGCTGCAGAATGCTGAAGACCAGGGCTTGGCAAGGAACACTGGACAAAACCGAGATCAGACTTACACCTCAGCTTCCGCCCAAGGAAACCATTTCAGGTCAGCGGGGCGCAATGCTTGCCATGTTTCCCTTCTGATGGGATGTGTCTGAAAGCAAGTACTAGCTAGCCTATGAAGGCGGCTTACGGAACCCTACAACCAACTCAACCCAACTGCTGGTGTAAATTGCAGCGACACCCATGACTCTTTCAGAGGTCAGTTGTCAGGAATCAAAGCACTTGGGTGGAAAATGATGTTTCATTTGAAATGTGCTATGATGCCCCACAGAGCAAGCATTAACTGGAAAGGATCACTGGTGTGCTAGCAGAAAAGGTAGTTCCCAGCAGATAGCTCTGGGAGGGGGAGAGCAGCTTAAATGGAAGTCTAGTTCCAGCAAAGATAGCCAATTCCTCCTTAAAACCAAAGAGAAAAATAACGGATTTATTTTATTCTGCACTCCTCAAATCACTGGGAGGGCTGCCCTAACTTCAAACAACCCTTCTACGTGGCTGTGGCCATCACAGACATTGCCGCTGGCTGGCCCTGGCTGTTTAAGGCTCACTTGACTGTGACAACAGGCTGTCTTCTTCCATGCTTTCATCCAACCCACCCAGGGTGGAACGGCCCTGCCATGTGAGGAGACCAGACAGTCGTGTGATCGGCATTCCAGGACTGGGGAGGAAGCACGACCAGGCCTTATGATAGCATCTAACTCCACACATCCGAACACAAGGCCCCCTTCCTCCCCCATCTCCCATCTCTCTGGATTAGAGCGGAGGTGGAAGCAGGGGAGGGCATGAGCTGAGAGGACAGTCTTCCATTGTTTCATTTCTACCCTGGGAAGCCCAGCTTTTAATCCAAGCCGGGGAGGTGGGGGAAGCTGGAGGATGCCGACCTTAGAACAAGGAGGAAGAGGACCCCAGGCCCGGCCCGTTACTCACGTGCTTGGTGCTGTCAGAGATCTGCTTCTCAATGAGCTGAACCACCTGCTTGAACGTTGGCCTTTTCAGGGGATCAGCATCCCAGCAAGTCTTCATTACATCATACCTGAGAACACAGGGGCTGTCGTCACTCCCCGACGCTCCTAACCTGCTTTCGGCTGTCCACCGCCAGACAGCTTCAGTAACAAATCTGGGCCATGCGCCAGGATGTGTGAAGTGACGCGCGCACAGAATAAAACCCCCGTGTGTGTGAGATACTGTCAAAAGTTGCTATGCTACCGGTGACAAGAGAGTAGGAAAAGAACCACAGCCCACCAAAGGAGCCAAGTGACATTCTGAACTGCGCTGGCAGAGACTGTCAACATTTCTCTTTTTAAAAGAGGGAAATCATCGGAAGAAAAGGCTTGTGGGTCCTTACATTTCAGCAGGCGCGTGCTCCGGACTGAGCATCCGGAAACCTTCCTTGATCATCTTGTAAAACTTGGAATCGACCGGCATTCCTGGGTAGGGGCTGCTTCCTGGGGTATAGAGAGGGCAGTCAGTGTAAGTCACGAGTGGACAGCATCCTAAGGAAACCACCAGCAGCTTTTGGACCACAAGGGTAGCCTTTGATAAAGGGACCTCTTACCTAAAGAGAATAGCTCCCAGAGGAAAATCCCATAGGACCAGACGTCACTTTCAAATGTGTACACGCAGTTGAAAATGCTTTCTGGTGCCATCCACTTCACAGGCAGTCGGGCCTAGGAGGAAACATGGTAAATCCAACCAGTTAATGAAGAGGCTCAATTGATAGAGCAGAAAGCAGTCCTGCAGGGGCAGATCTGGCTGGAAGGCAGTGATGAGGTGAGACCTGGAACCTTCATGACTTCCAGCCACCATTGGCTACTTAGGCCTTGCTAGTCTAACGTCTCCCCTGCAAAACAGGGGCACTGAGTCAGCACAGTACAGTAAGCTAAGAACACAGAAGTCCACAGGTTCTAACCTTCCTTCTGACAATGGCTCTGGACAACAAATAGACTCAGTGTTTCACTCTTCCTCTTGGCCAACAAAAACATATGGCGTCCCCCAGCTAGAACTACATTTCCTAGCCTCCTTTGCAGCTAGAGCCAGACCACTTTGTTTTAGCTGCTAAGATCTAAGTTTTATGCAGCGGCATGAGTGGGGGAGGGGGACGGACAAACAACAACAAAACTGTAAAACACCGTCAGTTTATACACCTAGGTTCTCTTTCTTGTGGCATCCCTTCACGTGCTGCCTCATACCATGACAGCTAGCTGTCCTTGTGGTCATCTTTGACCAGGATGTAAAGGGCTATGCACAGCAATGATAAAAACACAGAAAGGTAGGGTTCACTGCCAAGTAAGTAAGCTGTTTGCTGTAGGATTCTCTGCCTGGTCCTCAATCCCTTCCCTTTTACTCTTGGCCTTCTGCCATGTGCAACCCACGCTACCCCTCCCCCTCACCAGCTGGCGAAGTCACCTAAATACGGATAAGCCAGCCTCAGAATCATCTTTTGCAAAAACAGAAACAAACAACAACAATAATAAAAACTTCAAATACCAGGCGTTGTTTCATAGGATAAATGAGGAAATGCCTAACGGTTACCAGCTCACTAATGTCTCCCCAGACCAGAGGCTCTGATGAGCGCTGTGGCAGCTCTGAGGCGGAAGGCAGCAGAACTGGTACTCACAACAGGAGACATTCCACTACCAGGCCTCTTACAGTCTGTCAGGATTTCTGGATATTAATCTGTCACGTGAAGCTAAAGCAATCCTTTAAATCCATCTAGGACTGAAGACTAGGAAAAGGGCCCCTTCTCGGGCTAAAGTTATTTTAGTTTGGGGGTCGGGTAGGGGATGATTCTCACACAAACTATAAAGACCATTTACTCTCTATTCCCAGGTTTTACACTGCAATTCTGAACAGGGCTGTTAAGCTAGAATCTATTAGTGTCTTGAATCCAAGGGGCCCAGGTACCTAAAAATTAACTTCTAAGCTAAGTCTAGCATTTTACAAAACGCAGTAGAAGAGGCTCCATGACCTGTCCTCCACAGTGGTCAAAGACACCTCCCATCCCATCAGAGTAGTTACAGGAATCACAGGCAAAACTTTCATTCACCGTCCCTCTGAGACTTACAACGGCTTTTATAATAAGTTGCTCCATATAATAAACAGGTGTGTGCACTGTCTACCATAAATTTACTTTTCAAAATTAATGATTCTGAAATGTGATATAACTGATATAACTTCAAAATGATATAGCTGTCACTCAGGGTACCTGTTCTTTTTGGTAAAATCTAAGTATTCCATTCATTTGAAATGACATTCCGACAAGGGGCCCATAGGCTACCCTGGACTCAGAGCCCAGGGTGGAAAATGATTATGAATTCCCATTTCTCTGAAAGTTCTTTCAGAGAACAAGAGACTTTACAACAACCACACTTAAAATTCCATGCAGCGCCACGTTATGTACCTTTTCCTTGTTTTAAACTTTCTCCAACAATTGGCTAGTTCAGCTGCTTGCCTTGTCAACTACAGAAGGAGCGAGGAAGATGCTGGGGCACAACCTCTGTCCTCACAGTTCGGATTTCAAAAGCACAAAGCAGAGTAGGAATGGTGCTGGCCTTGTTCTGAGAACTCTGCCATGTATTAACGCCTCCAAGTACTGAGTACCTAGCTCTTGTCAGGCCCAGACCTGCTAAGTGGGACCAAGCCATCACTCAGCCAGCCTGGAGCCTGGTGCTTCACTTCCTCTATCTTGTTCCTTTATCTATATACAGAAGCTGAATATTGATAATGGAATATGGAAGCATTCCCCATCTTCCTTCAAGTATTAAGCCAGGAAGTTGATTCCATCAATTCTCTTGAAAATTAAAAAAAAAAACAAAAACAAAAACAACAACAACAACAAAACCCAACTCTGACCTTGACAGAGCCATTGCAGAACCATATGATTGAGCTGGGATATAAAGCTAGGAATACCCTTAACAAAACCGAGTCGTGTACAGCCTACCAAAAGAGGTGCTATGGTGATGAGAGAGAAGGCATCACATTATCATGACAGACACAGAAATCGACCTCTAAGAATATATATGGACTTTTCAAATGGGCTGGGGGAAAAAAAGGCACCTAAGAATATATATCTAGGAGGTTATGGCCTTCCATACCCACTGGCCCCTACTGACTAGCTATCTCAGATATAAATCACTAAAATATACTGTACCTTAGTTTCTACCGCTATAAAAAATTGGAAGACAATGTGTTCTGAGGCACGGGTTTGTTCTGAGGTTACAGAAAAGGCTCCTGGTGAAATACAGCCCTTTGAAAATTTCACTGTGTTCCACAAACCAGCCATTGTTTATGAATCTCCTTAATAGACGATGAGACCCAGCATTGCACACAACTAACTCTAACACCATCTTAGAGTGCAGTCATTTTTGCATATTATTTCAACCTCAGAAAAACAAAACAAAACAAAAAACAAACAAACAAACAAAAAAAAAAACAAAGCCTCCTGTGGCCGTCAGGTCTACATTTGTTAGAGTTGAGCAAAATCAAATTCATTGCTACTCTCAGGCTATAATAAAAAAAATGAAGGCTATTTCTGTTTCTTTCACATGCCCAGTAATTCCACAATTATAACTAAGAATTCTATTATTAAACGTTAGTGCTGGTAATGTTCCATGAAAATTTTGTCAAAATGCATGACATGACACGGTAGGGATGGGGGTAAGTCAATCACAGAAAACAACTTTGAATCAAAACTGGATGCCAAAACACCCTGTGTGGACACGCCAAACAGAGGAAGGTACTCACGTTTCCTTTAACCACATAATTTGAATCATTCCTGATGTCTCTGGCTAGACCAAAATCACAAATCTTTGTGATCCGCCCATGAGTGAGAAGGATATTCCTGGCTGCCAAATCTCTGTGAATACACTATTGGGGGAGAAAAGAAAATGATAGCCATTCATTTCAGCTCTCAAAGAGAAAAAAGATTTTTAATACTACAATGCTGTTTACATAATAAAAAAAAAAAACTTTTGTTTTAAAGTATTTCAGACACCAAAAATAAAAACTGTGCTACAAACGATATTCACATTTTGTGTTTCATGTGATCAGGACTCTAATTACTATAATTGCTTCCCAACCCAATTCTAATAAACGTCCCCCCCTCCTTTCATTCATAGGAAAATGTATTATAAATAGTCAAATTGCATTTCTAAACTGAAAGTTAACTTTGTATGCATCTCTTTGAATATCTTCCTCTAAAAATGTTTCACAGCTTCAACTTGTCTCCCAAGGACACAAGGAAGAGGGTCTTCATTTCAGCCTGTCTTTTAGTTTAGTGATTACCTAGACATGTCACTAAAGTAGTCACTCTGACCTCATTCTCAGCCACACCTTCCTCCTAGGGAACATTTCCATCCTTTCCAGAATCACTTTCCATCCTTCTCTTCCCATCACCATCCCTTTCCTAACTGCTCATTGCTCTCTCTGACCTCTATTTCCTGATTTTCCATGAGTCGTACATACGGTATGTGGGTGTCACCTGATGGGGCCCAGATAAATGCCTCACCAGGCATAGCAGCAGTGAGGTTCAGTCCTGACTCCCCCATTTGCTGAGGACACCATTATCGTCCTATTTTCTAGAAGCAAATCCTACATCTCAAAGCCAAAGTTTTAAATGAATTCACTGCATATAAAAGAATATTCATGGAAGCCCATTTAGACAGGTTTGCGCTTTCAAGCTTATAAAACAGAGCAGGAATTCCAAAGAGACAGCAGTTGGAACATGAGAAAACGAAATTTCCTCCGCTTTTGGTTACCACACTTCAAAATGACACTCTGCATGCTAACTGGGACTATGAAATGTTCAAGCCTTCCCTGAGCCTCTTGTGAGACTCACTGCCACTCACGTTCTTGGAGGCGAGGAACGCCATGCCCTTGGCCACCTGGTAGGAGAAGCTCAGCAAGTCTTCCAGGTCCAGTGCCAGCTCGTCATCCTCCATGATGGCGGGAGCCACATCTCGTTCTATATACGAGTCTATTGGGAAGACAGCAAAAAAGACCTCAGCCGTGAGAAGAGGAGGGATGCCGTCACACTTCCAGAACAGTAAGATTCTAGGTAGAAAAACATTTGCTTTTGCCCGAAGCATCTACCTGCAAACCTTTTGCTTTACCACCGCACATTCCTTCTGGGAATGATGTGGTCATTCCGGTCAGTGGGAAAGAGGCAAAAGCCTTGGGCCACAACTCTTCAAACTCAGCACCTGATCCCTGGCCCCTCATCCCAAAGCAAGGTAAATATTAGAAACACATCTTGATAACAATCCCTGCGTGTCGGGTTGTTTTGGCTGCGAGATGGGGACCCACCTATTCTTGCGGATCTCCTTTTGTCTGTCTTGGTTGGCACAACATAGGAAACCCCAGGCTTCATGTCCATGTACTCGTTGGCACTGTCGCTGCAGGAGAGATGCAACAGCCAAGTCAGAGATGAAGAGAACTGGTAAGGGGGTCGGGAACACAGCCGTGATGGCCAGGCTACGGCTCTCACCCACTGCCCAACAGCAGACTGACTTTAGGTTAAGAAAAGGAATGAAGAGTTTCAAGACTGGGTTCTGTGAGATGAACATTTGCCATTCAATACTAAGGTCTGATTCTCAGGAATTAAATGTCTCCTTTGTAGGGAATCAGGTTAGAAGAATCCAGTCTCCAGCTATCGTGGATTTAATGGGGGAAAAACAGAGCCAAAACCAAACAAACAGAAAGTTACCTCACGTTACTTCAGACTCTAAATTAGAGCCTACTCAGACAAGTGGATGTGTGAGTGGGGGAGAGGTTGAACATCTAGCGACCGAGAGAAGGTTTTAAAAAACCGAGTTTGGTTCAGATAAACACCAATAATTTGGATGATTTTCTAGACCATCTGGACCTCTTGAATCTGCAACATTTGGCTGGAGACTCTTCAAGATTTCTAGTACTTCCTGCCTCTGATTAGCATAGAAACACCATGACAACAACCTCCTTCAGAATGTGCTGGTGCGCTTTGATATGGATCCCAAAGCGCAGCAGAGAACACCACACAGGATGGACCAATTCAGGCCATTTATTTCAACAAGTTAAAAAACACACGGGGCCCCGGTCCAGATGAGGCAAAGTGACTCCTGTTTCTGTTCAAAGAGTTCACGTTCAAGAACAACTAACAATAGGTAGGTTTTTGGCATTTTATACCATGGTAAAAAAAACTCAAGTTTACAGGATTAAAATGAAAATATAGAGTGTCACTTGGGACTTTAAAACGTTAGTGGTGGGAAAGAACTCAGTAGGTCACTGCTCATCAGAATTTATGGAGGTCTCCTGGTCAAAAGGCAAAATCCTGCCATCTAAATGCAGACTACAATTCCTTCGGCAGTTCATGATTTTAGTTTCTGGTGCTGGGATTTGAACCCAGGGCTTAGAATAACCATGAAAAGAGGTTAAGATCCACTACACAATTGGAGCAGTATAAAATACAAGGGCTAGGGTGCAATTATGGTTTCCATTGGGCCTGGTGGATCTCAACCACATTTGGAAAGAAAGGACAGGTAAGCCACAGCAAAGATTTCTCCTGTGGTTGTACAGCAAACCAGTTTTCCTCCAAGGAACTTGAAGCTGCTTATATATGATCCTTTGCATCACTGCCCTTGAGAACAGTGTTGATGAGGTCCAGAATTCCAACACTGTTCTCTAACAGCGATATCTTTATAATATAGTAAAATGGCAGGACATGCCAGGGACACAAAAACAATGATGATGACAAGACATCTACATATGGAAATATGCTCCGTGTTCTTGGCTATTCTGCTCGGTCTCCAGGACTTCCTGTGACCATGGGGCAGCCTTTTACCTCTGCCCTACAAGTAGTCCCACTGTGAGGGCGCCTACAAACCCAAGGTCCGCAATATGAATGGAAACACAATAACGGATCACAGTAAAAAGAAACACATAGACAACACATTCAGTTCCATAGACCCATGGCTCGGGGAAGAACAGAAACACACATTTAAAAGAAATCATTAAGAATCTTAATTTGAATCTTCAAGGGCACTATCTGAACTTCCGAAATAGTTAATCACATTTAAAGAACTTAATAATTCTGATTTCACACCTCAGAGTACCTCTGTTCATTTTTTAAAAAGAATCAGCCCTGATTGCAAACCCTTCTGACCCCATGAACTGCCTGTCAACAGCTGACTATTTATGCAAATCGGCCTTACCAGGAAGACTCCTTTGAATGCAGAAGGTTCTTATAGAGCGCCGCTTCTGCCTGATCTTCTTGCTTTGAGAAAATAAACGAGTCACGTTTTCTTCTCAAAAAATTCAAAAGATCACCATAGCAACAATATTCTGTAATGACCAGGGTGGGCCCTATGAGGACACAAGAAAATGTTAGGGGGAGGCGAGATACATCATTAGATAATCCTGCCTCCCGTAGAAATACCCCAAGGGTGAACGTGGCTATTAACATTCAGCCTCGGTGGCTAAGCCTTCTTAGTCCCAACTTAAACCTATCTATTAACATCGCTTATCAAAAGGAGCAGCATTATGCGGAGTGAAATAAAACAAGCGGGCCCCTTTCTACCTAGATGCCTAAGTGACATGGACGTCAGGGGCCAGGCCTGACTGCTGGCTTCACAGCCACAAGTTGAGTGCTTCCAAAGGTTCTACTGTGATCAAGCTTCCTGCAGGGATCCTTTGATCCACGCCTGCGTGCAGCAGGGTTCAGTGTCCTTGCTGTAATGTTATTATGAAAATGAAGAACCTGAGCGCCAGCCTGGTAGGGAAGTCGCCACATGGAGCAGCCAGCTAAGCCCAGACTGGGAAGTAGGCGAAAAAACCTGAAACGACCCGTTTTCCTGAGCATTACTAGTTGAAAAGGAGAGTCGGTGCTCGGAATGTTTAGAGGCTCAGTTCTGAAGTTAACAGGCAACTAATTACCCAGGGTAGGAACCGCCACACGAGCGACTCCTGGTGTGATTGGAAGCACCAGTTATGGGGGCTGTTTTCAGACATGATCTGAAGCCACCTACTGTCCTGTGGCTCTCTAGATAGACAGCAACAGCTCACTCTAGGCACCTTGTTCCTTCTGCAAAAGCCAAGACATCCTTGGCAAGGACATTGACTCATTAGAATTGAAGCTTGTTTTTAATGGAAGCTTATTTTTCTTTTGGTGTGCATTTGAGAAGTAAGAGGCTTGGGGCTACTTTCAGTTATAGAAGGCAAATGAACATTAACTCCTGACTGAATAATTATGACTCAGCAACATATAAAGCTTTAAGACAAGAAAAGCCTCTGGGTGAGCCGGGCCAGTGAGTAGCACCCGTGAGAGTAAGTTTCCTATGTCCTGGCTATTCCCCCCTCAGGATGATACTGCCAGAAGCTAATCCTCTGTGCCTGTTAAAGCTGTTTAAGGGCAAGAGTGGTATAGTTCAATACATGGAAGCGACGGATAATGAGCAAAGGAGCGTGTGAGTGGCTCCGCACGGAGAGAGATCCCGGGCGTCCTCACATGTTTGTGGGAGTTAAAAATGTTGATCTACGGTCAGCCAATTGGAGGTCCTTAAGACTGGTGAGAGGGAGGGGGAAATGAGAGGCTGAGAGGGAAATGAGAGCCTGAGGCCGAGGGGGAAATGAGAGCGTGAGTAATGGAAACCACAACACAGTTGCCACGAGTCTAAAGTTCTACAACACGGTGTGACAGCTACAACCCACATCGCAAAACACCAGGAGGACAGGAGCCTGAAGGCTCCCGACACACAGAAATGATAAAAATCCACATTCTTAGGAACACTGCAGAGAAACAGAACAAAACACTGGGGGGGGGGGGGAATCTCCCAAACAGCTTATCATTAGGCACTGTCTAAATCACATTTTGATAGCCCGATAGACAGAAACAGGTGTGCTATGGCCTGACTCACCTCCCACGGTACATGCTCCGAGGAGATTCACGATGTTCATGTGATTACCCAGGTAGCTCAGGACCTTCAGCTCCGACATGAGGGCCTCTCTCTCTGTTAAATGGGCACTTGCTAGAATGGAAAACAGTATACTTTAGCAAAGGAAAGAAATAAACAAACTCACTAGGCAAGCTGGCAGTGGGTTGCCTACACACACTTACGTTTGAGCATCTTCACAGCGACGGTCATGGCAGCATCCGACTTAATTAGGCCATAGGCGGTGGCCTCAACAACCTTCCCGAAGGCACCGGCACCCAATGTCTTCCCTTTGGAAAGAAAGGAGGCAGGGTCAGCGGGGAGACCAGTCGTGAGGTCCCAAAATCAACAAGGCACATGTGTCTGGGCACACTTCTCTATAGTGTTCTCTTTGCTAACCCTGCCAGCTACTGTGCTGTTTGACAGAAAGCACTTCTTGTTTCAGGTGAAACAAGACAAAGGAAGTCACTGCAGGTTCCTTAAAAAAAATAAATAAATAAAACAAAACAAAACCATTGTTACTCGCACACAAACAGGCTGAAAGGAAAGCCCCGGCTGCATACTGACCAAAACTCAGCCTGTTTCTGGGAAACTCCCATTTGTGATCATAAGGAAGTTGTGTCGGGTCTATGTAAACATAGTTGTTTCCATTTATCTCCTCCACAACCTTCCATTGTACTTCATACATGGGCTTCTGGAGGAGAAAGGGAAAGAATGACGGGTTAACAACCGATGCCTGGCCATCGAGCTCCGGGGAAGGGAGAGAATGAATGCCCACCTGCAAATACTTGTAGGCGAGAACCATCACGATGATGCCCATCAGGCCAGCTGTGACCACAAAGCCAATGAGCAGCGGCGTGAACAGGGTATGTTCCTGGATTTGCTCTGCAAGCGAAGAGAATCATGACTGTGAGCTATTGGAGGGACAAGAGCCTGGCCACCTCCTGTCCCAAACTAAACCATTTCTCTCACAGCACATACAGGGAACATATCTTGCTCTTGGTGTTCGAATACATCATCCCTCCCTCCCTCCATTCCTATCCCTCCCTCCCTCCTTTCCTTCCTTCCTTCCTTCCTTCCTTCCTTCCTTCCTTCCTTCCTTCCTTCCTCTTTGGTGCTGGGGAAGGAAGCTGACATTGCACTGTACAGCTGCCCCCCAGCCTCACTGGGTACACAGGCATCTTCGAAGATGTAAGCTGAAACCAGATTACAGAGAAACTGAAATTTCTGAAGTGCACGCATAAACGCTGTTCTGTTTTTAATGAAAAACAACATCTGAGTGGCCCTCCTTTCTGGGTGGTTTGCATTTTCTTCTTTCTTGTGTTTTCTAAATGCTCTACACCGAGCATAAACACCTTTTCACAGGAAAGAAAGACATTTCTGAAGCCTCCTTTTCATTGTTCTGTCTGGGAGAATTAACAATACAGAAGAGCAGTGTTACGACTCTGCCCCTCCTTATCTGAAAGCTGAGGACACACAGCTTTTTGGGGCGAGTCCTATGGCCCCTGGTAAATGCCACAGACCCGGGGCACTGCAATGAACTCAAATGCCCAGTTTCCTTGTCATATGTACCCACTCCTCAAGGCCTTCAAAGGGCCATTGGGCCTGCTAGTCACTCAGGAAGCACAACTTGAAGAGCTGGCTGGACAAAGAGTGTAGCTCCCAGAAAACCATCACATAGACCCCACAGGGCCCTGTGAGATTCTGACAGTACAAATGGACAAGCATGTACATACACACACAGATAAAACTGGGAGGGGGGGAAACTCATTGGCTGACAAGATCATACAACAGATGATGTAACACCTAATGTAACTAAAATTTTAAACTGAATTTAAAAAATTCTAATATACCCTAATTCTACTGATGCAAAAGGTAGGGAGGCACCCCACGCAAATATATGTATATAACTCTTCAAGAAGCTCATGCAGACACACAGAGAACAGGGAAAGAGAAATGGTTGAGATTACACTGGTAAATGGATAAACTTCATCAGCAGACTAGTACAGAACGAGAGTTTGTAAGTTTGAAGGCAACATGGTATGACAGGAGGTATTTCCAGAAATGATATGGCCAGTTCTGGAATGGACATGAAATCATGATATGATAGACAGAGCCTAAACATCCCCTTAAATTGGATTAAAAGGAAATATACCTTTGTTGTTACCTTTAAATGCAAAGTTAAAGAAGGCGGAACTCTTGCCCACACTGTTGTAGGCCTTACACTCCACTGTGCCATTGTGCCGGAAGACATTGGAGTCTATGGAACTCTGAACCACCAGTTTTCCAAATGGTGACACAGATACGTTCTGGAGCTGTACATCCACAGTTTCGACAGGAACGGTACACCTACAAGAGAACAACAGTGTGGGCTTATGTAGGGAAACCAAATAAAAGCCCATGACGCCTTGATCTGGCACAGTTGTTCGGCAAAACTACCAGTAAGAACTCCCTTCACAGCCATGTGGCCAGGATGGCCTGAAGAGAAATGAAGCCCTTGAGGACCAATGAGTGAGGAGAGCACTGTGAAAGAGCAGAAAGAGGGAGTAATGATGTAGGGGATGGACGTGGACTTGTATTCTTGCTCTAAGTGCCCAACCTGGAGATTCCTGCCAAGTTCTGTCAATTCTCCAATGTTAGGTTTTTGTGGCTGCCCTCCCGCAAGAGTTCCTGAAAGAAGTGGACGCAAATGGCTGCCAACATCAGATCCTGCCACACTCAGAATCTCAGAAACAAACACATTTGAAAAAGGGTAAGTGATGACTGAAGATAGAGAGCACAGAAGAGGAAATTGCAAGAAATCAACAAGAAGGAAGTCAAGAAAGACTTAAAACGTGCACAGGGTCCAGAGCTGCCTGTGGTCCAGAGCTGGAAGCAGGTCCTGCTGTGTGGCAATGGCCACTCTGGCAGCAAGGACATTCTCTTCAGGAGCTAGTCCTTGAACACCTACCCCTGCCCTCTAAACACCTATCATGTCACTTGTTTGTCTTGTCTGATGTCTCTCTCCACCCCCTAAAATACAGCTACACCAAGGCAGAGACCTGGGCATAGCCAAGCCAGGTGTATGCCAGACCAGCATTTGGCACTTGGTTCGCTTCCATATAAACATTTGGCTGAGCACAGGCTAATCTACTCAGGCCATGTCACAGAGGGCACACATTTTGCAGTTTTTATGCCTTCCTTATTGCTCCCCCAAACAAAATGTTCTGCTAAAGCCCACCCTAAAACAATAATCCAACATAATCAATCCTGACGAATTGCTGTAAAACATCTTCCATGAAAAAAATAAAATTTCTACTACCATTCTGACTATTCCTGAGGCCAAACTAAGCTTCTAAAGCTGGAGTATAACATGGCTTTTTTTGAGGGGGGGGGGTTAAAAACCAGCCACGTTGACCCCATTTTCATCCTCAGGTGATGTGAGAGGACAATTTAAGACTAAAGTGTGGAGTCTGAGGGAAAAGCCACACAGTGGCAGGTGTTCCTTGTTTCGGGGTCCGAGCACCTAATCAAGAAGAAACACTTTTGCAAACCTATTGCTCACAAATGCCATATGTGTGTTGTAATTGTGAGATCATTACTTTTTGGTTACTTGGCAATTAACTTCTGAAGTATTTTTTTTTTTCTCATGATAACTGCAGCCATATTTCCCACACACATTACCTCCCGTGTATAGAATAGAAATCTAATTACTCTGTCCTGGGAAATTGCTTTATCTACCTGCAGGTTAGAAATTGCATGATAAACCCAAAAAGATAGCCATCAAAATAGGGAAGTCACTCGGTAATCATTTTTCAGCAAACAAAATTAATGTCAACCAGGAAAAATATAGCCATTATCCCTTCTTAAAAAGTCACAGAGATATAGGAGGGAAAAAAAAATAATCAAAACACAGCTTTTTATTCTAAAAAAAATAAATAGTCTGAAAACACATTTGAAATTCAACTGAATTATAGCCCTTCCCTTCTGCATTTTAAGAAGTGCCAAAAATAATCCTCTCACCTTTGCTCTGTTCCCGTACAAAAATACCACTCTATTATGGGCTTCGGGAATCCCGCTGCCACACACTGGAGAATGCCATTCACAAGCCTGTCAGATGTCAGGATTTCTGGTTTTGCTGCAGGAAGAGGAATAGCCATATGTCAGTCTACTAAACAGCCACGCCATGATTTTCCCCATTCTCTTTTTCATCCCATCCCTAGGACCTTCTGGAGGCGGCCAAAGAAGCTAAGGGACTCGCTGCTCAAACCAGAGATTGGAGACTCCCAGAGGTGGCGGGAGAGTTCAGTGGGGATGCTGTCCAGCCCTGCATGGTCCCTCCTCATCCACCTGAAGGTACAGACACGCTGAGAAACTCTATAGACCAGACACTGCAAGGCCAGCCTGGGTGGTTTCTGTTTCAGGTCAATATCAGCATCCTTAACTTGAGACTCCTTGCCAATAGGACTTCAAGCCATTCTTCCTTCCCCGACACTTCACGTTATGGGGAGTGAAATGGATGAAATTTGACGTTGTTGCACAAAGACAGAAGCTATACTCTCTTTTTAGGGAGTGCAAGAGGTGGCGCTGATGAAAGATTTGGATTGCTGTACTTACAGGGAAGGCTCAATCACAATAGTGAATGACAAGCGCGAGCACCTAAACCTTTATTTCACACACAAAACACAGAAAAATAGGAAGAGGAAAACAGCCTGGGAGTTTTATTCATACATTTATCTACAATCTGAGTATAATCAGCAAAAACATAAATTGTACCAGCAGGAAGACTCTAATTTGACAGCCATGTGTAACTACAATAATCAATTGATATTCAACAATTTCATATTCTTGGAATTATTTCTAAAGTGAAAGGAAGGTGACCGCCTACCGCACAGTTAGGGTGTCACTGCATTTGAAGGATTCTGGTGCTTTGAGAATAGATGCAGCTAACAGTCAACATCACGTGGGCAGGGATGGTAGCATGGCCACCTACATCGCTGTGAGAACCAGCGAGGCAGTTGTTTGGTGGACAATCCAAACTGATTAAGCGCCGGAATCCCTCTCTCGATTCTCTTTCTTCATTCATAGAGAGGGAATAATGATGGCCACCTTGCAGAATGATCATTAAGTTAAGGAGACAGAGCATGCAGAAAACTAAAGAATGAGGGCTGTTGAGATGTCCTGGTAGGTAAAGAGGATTGCCACCCATCCTCACTATCTGAGCTTGATTCCTGGGACTCACATGGTGGAAGGAGAGAGAGCGAAAAGACTCCCCCTACTTGCCCTTTGACCTCCATGTGCCCACCCCCCCAAATAAATAAATGCAATAATTTTTTTTAAAAGAACCTAGAATGATTCATGGATGAATAATGATGCCACTATTATTGTTGTTATTATTGCTAATTTGGTTGTTTTCTATTAGAATACCCTGCTCCCCAGTTAAGCGAGTTAGCTACAGATTAAGATGACAATATTTACCAGCCTTCATTCTCCCTTTAATGCTCTGAAAATTGCTTCTTTAAACAGTGTAACTCAGTGTGTGTGTGTGTGTGTGTGTGTGTGTGTGTGTGTGTGTGTTAAACTGAAGCACTGGGATTTCAACGTCAATTATACACAACTAATAAGCGCAATAGACAGGTGAGACAGAAAGACTGAAAGGTCAGAAACTTAAGGCGTTCATTTCCCCAAAGGAAGGTAACAGTGATAAATGACATCTCTGCCGAAGAACAACCGCTCAGCGCCTTACCTCCTCCGAGGCAAGATAAGTTGGCAGGGACCAGTGTCCACATGCATGGCACACCCACCTGTCACTCAACCTGGCCCTGCTGATGGCAGGCCGTTTGGCAAACACACACAAAAGAGCCACTGCTCTCCAAAGCCATCTCAAGGTAGGAGAATCCTTGAGGACTTGGATCTAACGCCAGCTTTTACAAATAGAGCAAGAAGAGGAGCCATCGTCTTGCGAAAGCATCCATCTGGCAAGTTTCATTTAATTATCATGGGCAACTGTGGGATCAGGCTGAAAAGTAGGACATAAAAGAACAGTGGACTCTTAGGAGCGTGCTGTTTTGCTGGAGACTACAGAAGCCATACGGTGGGTCTCTCTGGACTCAGCTCAAGAGTCACCTCCTTTTCTAAGCAACCCCACTTCTCCCAAGCCAAGTTGGCTGGTCTCTATCCGTGTTTCTGGAGCCCTTGGAAGCACTTGACTCTGTTGTGCAAGCTCATGCTTTGCCTCCTCCTTCAGACGTTCAATGGCAGGAGCCACGTGTTAGACTAATGGTGTTGGTCTGGTGGCAGCAGACACACCGTAAGAGCTGGTCAATGAATATAATACCACCCAAGGGAACAAGGGATCAAAGTCAAAAGGAGATAACCAGGAGAAAGGTCTAATGGTGGCTTTCCTGGGCAGGAGAACTAGTTCCCTCACTCTTGCAGCAGAGAAGCAAAAGACAGGAAATCTACATGTACACCTGCCCAGACATGCGGAGCTCCATCATGTTAAGATGGGCTTTTCTGAGTCAACACAATAGAAAAATAATCCCTAAATGCTGAAAGGATTCAGTTCTCCACCTGTGGGTAATGACCTCTCTGGGGGTCGAGATATCCTGCATAGCAGATATTGACATCATGATTCATTACAGTTATGAAGTAGCAACAAAATCATTTTTATGATTGGGGGTCACCACAACACAAGGAACTGTGTTAAAGGGTCACAGCACGAGGAAGGCTGAGAACCACTGCCTTGTGGCTTTAATAATGCTGATCTCTGGCCAGTAGGCTTATGGATAGTTTCTACTTTATTCTTTTTCTTATCATACAGTGAACATGGAGACAAAAAAATGAATGCATAAAATATTTTAATTAAAAAATTGGAACAGCTCAAGCTTGCACCATCAATTATATTTTGCTTTAATGACAAGTACTCCCTAAGATCCAAGCCTTCTAGCGTGACACCTGGTAGCAGTTACATAATGGCCAGCCTAAGCCAGCCAGCCGGATTGTGGTCTGGCTGGCCTACTTGCTCTTTCCTGTGTGTTGGTTAATTATGTTTTGTTTTTAAGCTACTATCCCAGGTTGGTCATAACCCGAGGCTAGATGAATTGCTTGTCCTGTTGGGCTTCAGAGGGTCCTAAACCTCAGAAACGCATTAGACCTTCTGAGACACTAGACGAAGATTCTTGCCCGGCCACAAAAACACCCCACCTCCCAGCTTCTATAAGCTACAGGTCTGACCCAGCCCTTGGGTTTTTGGTGTAGAGGGCTAGAGAAGCAGCCTACAGGTGACAGTACAGCGTCACCACCGGCGCCTATGGGTCCCTATGAGGAAGTGCCTCCTACAGTTTTGCTCTCTCCCTTAATCTTCGTCCCAGCCCTGTCCCCAATCCTGGTGGTGTGATACCTCATTCTGAGAAGGCTAAGTCACACTGGTCCGGCGTAGGCTGTCCATGGCAGGTTGTATTAGGAAAACGTTTAATGCATAAAGAATGAACTAGGTAGAACTGATTCCTAAAATGAAAATCTGAGCTTATCTGCATTTTATAAGTGGCTCAATGCACCGTGTATGGCATTAAATATGCATTTCACTGCTACAGATACATAACTCTGCAATTCTCCAGGTTAAGTCAGAGCTGTGGTTTCTCAGACATCCTGAAATAAGTAGGATATCAAATGACACACAGTCTAATTCCTCCCAAGTTGGGGTTTTTGATAAGCTTAAGAAGTGTCTAAGCTACATGCTTCCTATGCAGGTATTTTTTTTTTTTAACTAGCCCTTTCCACTCGAAAAGCATCATAGACTTAAGACAGCCCAGTGTTCCCAACAACACTGATGGGCTGGTAGGCAGTAACTGTAAGAATTTGTTGTCTGTGCAATTAAAATCATAAACACTGATTTACCCCACTGATTGATCTTGAAAAATATTCTTCTCGCCAACATCAGGGCCAGGTAGAATGCAGGAACAAAAATAATTTTAAGAATAAGATACACATAGCAAGAGCTGGCGGTGAACCTTGGGAGGCTCCAGGCCTCTGAAGCTGGCAGGAGAGAAGCCTTCCATCTATGTCCTGCAGGGCAGTGCTTCAGAATGGAGTTCTTCTCTGGCCCCGCCCACCTTAACCAGCTCCCACGCTGAGTGCAATTTGCCTGTACTCTATAATCAGCAGGAGAGGGGACACAGTCGTGGGTCTCCAAATAATAAAAGACCAAATGGAGGGTGGTCAAAAGGATGACTTTCTGTTCTTATAACTCTGGGTTTGCTGGGGCAGAAAGGGCATTTTGAACAATTTGTCAGGGGTCTGGAAAGAGGCTACATTTCTGCTACAAGACTGTTATAATGGGAGGGAACATAAGCCAGCTCAAACAGGAATATAAACCATTTAAAAAAAATTAAAAGAATTGTTACAGGCGCGTGTTACAGAAATCCTCAGAATAGAAACTTTGGAAACATATTGCCTCTTATCCCTTCTTACGGATATCTAAAAGTGGCAAATGGGTGTATCAGACAGAGTCTCATTATTAGTCCAGGGTAACTTCAAACTCCCTATGTAGCCAAGGATGACCTCTGAGCCTCCTGCCTCCATCTTCAGAGTGCTGAAAATACAGGAGTATGCTATCAAGCTCATTTATGTTGGGGATCAAACCAGGGCACCTCCATGCATGCTAAGCAAACTCTACAAACAAATCCGCACACACCAGCAACCCCCAAATAGGCATTTTAAAAAGTAAATTTGTCCAAAGTACAAATAACAACTCTAACTATTTTTTTAATTTATTTAATTTTTATTTTATGTGCATTAGTGTGAAGGTATCAGATCCCTAAGATGTGAGCTGCCATGCGAGTACTGGGAATTGAACCTGGGTCCTTTGGAAGAGCACACAGTGCTCTTAACCATTGAGCCATCTCTCCAGCCCCTCTAACTATGCATTTTAAATACAGACCCCATTCCAACAACAAAATGCCACTTTCATGAAGCAATATTCCCAACTAGATTGTGAGTTTTATTCTTATATTTAAAAAATCTTCTGACCTTTTTTAAAACTACTTAAAATAATTTTTCTTAATTTGTTGGCTGCTCAAACCCACAGGTACAGTTTTCTGAATCCCCGTTCTAAAGAGCAATCGGGTAGAGCCTCTAGGGGCTGGGGCTTGCCGGGGTAAGAGTAAGGAACTGTGCTCGAGCTGGGATCCCCAGCATCTACTCTTAAACATCAGGTGGGGTACTTTGGGCCCCCTATAATCTCAGTGCTTGGAAGCCAAGACACGGCATCCCCAGAGCTAGCAGAGCTAGCAGGCTGCCTCCTACACCAGCTGAGTCAGCGAGCTCAAGGGTCAAGCGAGAGACCTTGCTTTAACACAGCGGTCCTCAACCTTCCTAACGCTGTGACCCTTTAAAACAGGTCCTCGTGTAGTGAGCCCAGCCATAAATTTCACTGCTCCTTCATAACTGTAATCTTGCTACTGTTATGAATTACAATGTAGCTATCAGATATGGGGAGCCGCCCCAAAGGGGGTGCAACTCACAAGTTGAAAACCACTGCTTTAACACATAAAGTAGAATAGGATCACAAAAGACATGAAACAGGACCTCTACACGCACACTTGTGTGCCAGCATGTCTACGCCACCTATACGATTCAGAAAGCAAACAAACAAGACCAACCTCCTAGCTTCAAGATGGAAATCCCCACATAATGTCCCTATTTGCAGAAAGCCTTCTTTCCTCAGGCTCCTTAAGCTTGATTCATAGGAGCCTCAGTGTGGCGTAGCCCAGATGTGAGCAGGGGACCAGAGCACCCAACACGGCGCAGCTGTGCAGGCCGCCAAGGTGCACGGGCACAGGTTGAGATGTTATTTTCTTACCCTGCAAAGCAGGCAATTTATTTTGCCACATAATTCGGAGGATATTGACATAGTGCCCACAGAAAAATTATGTACCTATTCTTGGATTAATTTAAATTCCCCACTGAATTAGAGGCGACCCTGCATACATTTATAAACGAACGGGGCTAATTTGATGTAAAAACACACCTGGCTCAAATGGAAAGGAAATTTCCACACAACAGAAGGCCCACAATATAAAAAGACTACTCATGCTGTTGTCAGGAAGAGTCAGGGCAAGCAACTTCATCAGAGTTTGCAGTGGCACACTGAACCCACTTCTCTGCTTTTCTGCCATTTAATTAAAAAAAAAAAACAAAAACAAACAAACAAAAAAAAAACAATGGCTAGACCACACAAACCACATGGGCAACGGAGCCCCCAGGGAACAAGGCAGGTGACTGAATTCAAATACACGGTCCAGTTAGTGGCACAGCCCACTTGACAAATTATCTTATGGGATATGAAGGAGTAATGACGGCAGCCTTGGGACACAGAGAGATGTTTAGAAGTAGGTTTATTGCTGTCTTTTTTCAGAGTTATAAAGAGATCTGAGTTCTACGGTAACAGCTAGTTTCCCTATCTTTTTGATTCCTTTCTATTTCAATGTCTACGGCCCTTCTAGTGTCTAGAGATTCTCTTTCTATGAAGAGATATAATGTCACATCAAGGGCTCAGTGGGTAAAGGACTTGCCCCCAAACCTGGCAACAGAGTCCAATCCCCCGGACCCACAAGGCGGAAGGAGAACCGACTCCCTTAAATTGTCCTCTGACCGTCACATTCACACTGTGGCACGTGTGTGAGTGCTAGAGCACAATACAAAACAACTGGTAAAAAAAAGTCGCAACAAAACGATCCTCAGTCTGAGTTTAAGAGGCAATAAAGACAGACTCCGGTCCTACCAGATCTCAAATAAATGTACAGAGTCTACAAACGGATTAATGTGAAAAGACTGGCAACTATTTTTACATAGATTAAGTAAAATACTAACACAACCTGAGAGTTATTCTTTGGAATAACCTTTAGAACGGTCCTGAGAACTGGCAGCGTGTGGAAGACACAAGAGTGTGAATGAAACATAATGACAGATGGCGACTTCGTAACTTCCAGGCACTTAGGCAAGGTCATTCACTCAAGATTAAACCCGGCAATTATAAACTCCTGACAGCTTTCTTTTAAAACTCAGTCACATCATCTTAGAACTCTGTCTTACTTCATAATGCCTCAAAACTGTATGAGATGTGGGCTTAACGGGATTATGAAAGATCTGCACAAAGAGATACTGAAGGGAGGCTGTGGGAGAGAATTCTATGACTTGGAAAGATATTCTCAATACATCTGTACTCAACACCGAAAAGCTAGGCTATGAAAGAACACAACCCCACTTCTGTTAAGATGTATTTATTTTATACATATGACTGTTTTGCCTACATGTATGTATGTATGTATGTATGTATGTATGTATGTATGTATGTGTACAAAGTGTGTGCCTGTGCAGGTCAGAAGAGAGCATCAGAGCCCTTGAAACTGGAGTAATGGATGGTTTGTGAGCCACCACGTAAGTGCTGAGAACCAAACCTGGATGTGCTGTGAGAACATCCAGCTGTGAGCCTGCCTCTCTCTCTTTCTCTCTCTCTCTCACACAGAGTCTTGAAGAAGATAAAAAATGAGGGGTATTAGCAATGGGAAGCAGTAAAATGTCCAAACAAAAACTTTTTAAACAGTATAAACACAAAATTTGCTTTCCATTTTTGCTTCAGCATAACTTGTAAGGTAAGAAAAAACTTGAATTTAAAAAGACACCCAAAGGCTCCATCCAACCAAATCTGCATGACAGCCTGCCTGCAGCCAACAATGAGGACAAACCTGTCAAGCCAGTCATGTAGATCACTTCAGACCACTACCAGCCATCTGGGTTACCCACCTGGCTGGAGTCTCAGGGTCCTTTGCCAGTGTGAAAAGAAGAATGGCGGCCTGCCTTCAGGTCTGCTCAGGGTAGGGGCTTGGAGTCTGCCCTTGAAGAAGAGCCTCATGGAGTAGGATTACGTCCCCGTGGCCGTGGAAGCCCCACAGCTTCTGAGAAGCACGGAGATCGTAAGGACGCCCACAAAGCACCACTCTCCTTACTGTCTCGGAATCCCAACTACTTCCGCCAGGACCAAGCCTCATAGAAGCACTTGAAGGCCAAAGCCTTTTAATACAAAGCCCCATAGAGAAACGCACTGGGGTTTTTCAAACATGACAGGTTGGACACTCACTTGTTTAGAAAATCTTACAGCCCTGTCCTTCTTAATAGAAAACAGGGGTGCTGGGAGTGTGGCTCAGCAGTACGGGGTATGCAGAGACCTTAGGGTCTGGCCCCAGCATCTGAAATCAATGAAGAGGAGGAGGAAAGACAGACAATGAGGTGGGAGAGTATCTCCAGTTATGCAAAGAGTTCTAGTTTGCTGTCATTGTCCATGAGGGTCTTCAAGGGCAGGCTCACTCCAAGCTCCCAAACTGAGCAGCCCTTGGAGGCAGGCGGCCATTCTTGTCTTCACTCTGGTAAAGGACCCTTAGATTTCAGCCAGGTGGACAACCCAGATGGCTGGCAGGTGGTCGGAAGCCATCTACATGGCTGGCTTGACAGGTCCACCTTCACTGTTGGCAAATGGGCTACAAGCAGGCTGTTCCCCATACAGCAGCTTCCACCTTGCAAGGCTCTAGCCATCTGTAACCGGATTTATCTATCAATGACCCAAAATAAATCAAAGGCAGTCCGGACTTTGCAAATGTGGTCAAAGGGGAACTTTCTCATCAAGAACCTTCATTCCAGGTGATTTATTACTCTGGCTGATTTTTGGTATACTGCAGGGTCTATAAATAATCATGTGAGCACCAAGCAGGATGTTAATGACTGGATGCAGTGATTTAGAAATAATCCAGTATTGGGTATCCCGGTGCCCTGTTAGCACCCTTCCATAGATGGCGGCACTGACAGTCATTGTCCTGTGGATACAGCCATCACTGGGGACTCCAGGCTTAACACCAGTCAGCTCTATGGAGGCAGCACGAGGAAGGTGAGCCCTTCCTGTCCCCTGCCTCAGCAGCCCTCCTTAACGGCTGGGGTCTGTCACTGAAGGTCACACCTTTAAGAATGGAGGAAAGGCTACTAATGACCCTTTCATACCCCATTTTATAATTCCTAAAGCTGGTCTGCCCATGCTATCAGATGCTTCCTCAAGATTTAAGACAATTCAGAGATTTAAAGATAACTAACGCTATAAACTACAAGTGTCATCTCCTTCAATAATGATGTGAATAATCCTGGACTCACTTGGATATGGATATGAGGTTGAAAGTCAAAATAAAGTTATAAAGAGATTTAATTTGCTGATTGCCCCTTGGGAATCCACTAGAAAGTCTATCCTTTGTCCAAAAACAAAACAAAACAAAACAAACAAACCAACAACAGACTGGAATGAGAGAAAAAGCCCAAGTGCCAAGTGAGTACGTTGAAGTTAAAGTACGCACCTGGCCTTTGATTTTGGGTCTGACCAACATTCTAACTGTCTGACCTGGGTGGGAACCACAACCAGAGGCTTCCAATAAGCAGGGCAGGCTGCCATACAGCAGCCAATGAGTTTTTTGTTTTGTTTTTGATTATTGAGATTCTGGGGAAGAGTAGTGCCTAATGGAGAAAGCACATTGGAGTACCGTTTGGAGTTTTACAATTATATGTTTTCCCCTACTTTTCATATGCAAAAGAAATACATCACTGTCTTTCCCCCAAGGGCACTAAACTCGTCAGAACTAAGAATTTGACATCTCTGTACCTTGGATAAGCACTCCCAAGAGGAATTATAGTCATACAAATCAATGGGAATGGGGTGGGGTGGGGCTTTGGTTTATTTTAATGGAAACTCCAAGTCTCCTCCATATAAGAAATTAGCCACCCACCCCCACACTATGCTGAGACTTTCAAGCATTTAGGCCATTCCAAATCAAGGACTTTGCATTAGCATTTCTTAGCACCAACTCTAGTAAGCAATTATGCATCAGTGTCACTAAGTAACCTGAATTTCTCTGCTAACCCAGTGCATTTATTATCTTGACTTTTATTAATTCTAATTTTTGCAGTGCATAATTCCTTTCCCCTGGAGGCTAAGCTTATTTACAGAATAAACTATGCATAGAATTACCCATAACTGTCACCGGTACCCTATGATGTCAAAATGAACACAATGATTCCCAAGGTTTTGATTTTAAAACAGTTTTGTTTCATTGTTTGTTGGAGACGGGTTCAAACATGGCTCAGGCTGGCCTCAACGCACCAAGTAGCTCAGAATGTCCTTGGATTTCTGACCCTCCTGCCTTGGTATATAAACCATGCTTTGGTTTGGTTTTATGCAATGCTAGGGACCGGAACCAAGACAGGCAAGCATTCTACCAACTAAACCACACCCCCAGCCCTTAAATTTATGTCAATGCAAAAAAAAAAAAAAAAAAAAAAAAAAAAAAAAAAAAAAAAAAAAAAAATTAAAAAATAAAAGAGAAACCTGATCCATTATACTGTCAAAATATAATAGTACAGAGCATTTGGGACATGCCTCACAAGAGATGGACAGTTTGAACAAATATGCTCACTGTCAAAGCCATTTGTAAATCCAACTGTGCCCTGTGAGAGAAGTGAATGGCTTTTGTCAACTTAGCATTTCCAAGAAGCTGACATGAATGAAAAGGCTTCCTGAAAAGCTTAACCTCAGAGTGCAGAGACTCCAGTCCTCCCAGAGTGATGAGACAGGCATTCCGTCGATGGTAAGGTGCCTGATGGAGCTCAGACCCCTAGACTACAGAAGAGGTCCCTCCTGGCAGGGGAAGATCACTTTGTAACTGAGTGGTGTTCCGCAGACATGACTGTAACTGACCCAGCCGGGGAGAAAGACAACTTCCTAAGTCAAGGGGAGAAAGGGTCAGTGTCTCATGTCCAAGTGGCAGATGCCACGCTTGGAAAGGAGGGGAAAAGGGACATCTAAATTCCCCTCTGGTCCAGAGGCCCAAGCAAAGAGTGGCATGATGAGCTTCTTGGTGGGTTCCAGGGAGTGTACTCAGCTATGAGGTGCTTCCATGGTCCCCAAGGAGAAAGGCACAGGAACACACATGTGGCACTTCGAAGAATAATGTGGCGGACTATTTCCTATACCCGTGAAACTTAACAAAGCCTTATGTACTATCTACCTGTTTCTTTGTTTTGACTTTCTAGAAACTGGCTCTTACTATATTTTCTGGGAATACAGACCTGCAGTGGATTGAGGGTCTTGGAGCAGGTAGGTGAGAGAGGCCTACTACACTCAGAATCAAGTTTTTGCATGAACAGTTTGCACATTATGCTTGCAAAGATACTGATTTGCCTATGGTCGTCTCTTAAATTAGTTGAATATTAAGGTTTTCAGAAGTAGGTAATTTTGCCTATGTGTAATATATTAAGCTCCCTTGATTAACATCTGAATTAATCTAGAAATATTTGAATTGAAGGCCAATGAGATACCAAATAATCAAAACTGTTCTCAGGAACAGAAATATTAATTAACACTTCCTTTGGAAGGGTGTCACTCTGTGTTCCAGAGTTTGGGACCACTGGCTCCACCCTACACCCTGCCCTCCTCTTAAGGACATACATGATACATCAGTAGATTAAAAAGTCAGCAACACAAAAGTACTTAATTAAGCTCGAGACCAGCCTGGTCTGCAAAGCCAGTCCAGGCATCCAAGGCTACACAGAGAAACCCTGACTCAAAAAACCAAAACCAACCAACCTTAATTATTGGCATGTGACACTTCTCCCGATTGAGACAGGGTCTCACTGTCAAGACCAGGCTGGTCTTGAGGGAGTTCCTTGATCAGATTATTTGAAGCAGGAAAACCCACCCAAAATCTGGGTCTCCTTCAGGATTCCAATGTAGACTGAAGACCAGGGCTCTCTGGGGCTCCTCCTGGCCCTGATCAGGGTAGAACTGCCGAGACAGTCGGCCTGGCCAACGGAATGAGACGGCCACTGCTGGACCACACCGACAACATTCTGTAAGGCGATCTAAGCGTGTGTGCGTGTGTTCCTTTAGAGAACTTTGACTGATACACCCTCTTAACAAGGGAAGCACAATTCTAGACGTGCTGATACAGCCAAGCACTCTAGACTGCAGTGAAAAAGCGTCCAGAGTAGTGCTTTACCAGCTGCTCTTTTTCATTCACAAATAGATCTGACCACTCCCAACCTGCTACCAGAGCAGGGCAGGGACAAATGGGAAAAATAGAGGTGAAACCACAGCAGGTAGGCTGCTCCAGGGGAGGGAAGATCTTCTCCCCTACCCCCAACCCCACCCCTTATAGCCCAGTTCCTAAGTTGTTCTTGTTAGGGAATTATTCTGGTTTGAGCTGAAATATCCCTACAGGTGCATGCATTTGGATGCTTGATCCTCCCTGGTGGTGGCATCCAGGAACCTACAGGGCAGGAAGCATGAATAGCAGAGGTCACTGAGGCAGGCCACTGAGGGTTGGAGCCTGGCTTCCAGCCTGGACTTCCTGATTAGTTATAAGGTGAAGTTGTAAACACCTACTGCCACAGACCAAACCCCAAAGCCATGCCCTCCCTGCCGAGATGAGCTATTATTTCCTGCAAGCAAGAATCAAAAAAGCCCTTTTCTCTAGCTGCTGGTGTATCATTCTCTTTCGGCAACAAGTAACTAACACAGGAATGCTCCACTGTCTTCCCAGATCACACACACCCTAACAGTTAGTCACTGGGCTGTCTTCTGGAATACTCAGGTAGATATAATGGTGTCCACCACTCCTTGTCAGTGCAGGCTGGACCCAGAACAGAGCCAAGGAGAGGCCTGCACTTGGCAGAAGCTGCAGCAAAGGTTGACTCCTCCTGCCTGCATGGCCTCTGCCTCTGCAGAGATAATTCCCTCAAAGAACCATAGCAGTGCAGGACTTCAGTATTGGGGTTTTGAGGTTCCCATGACTACAGACAACTGCCCTACCACCACCACCAAACCAGTGGCTGCTTGCTCTCCCAGCACTCCTAAAGTACTGAGGAGCGACCCGTTGAGAGCTGGGTCAATATCCCATTGATCATAGTGGGAGAACAGCCTTGGACACAAACAGTATATCACAGGCTGAAGAGAGAAAGTGCTGGAGAAGAGGAAATTCTTGTTAGGGATTAACAGTATCTCTCTCCCACCCAATGGCAAACACCAGCTCCTATTCAACATCTGGCTCTCCAGTCCAACGATCAATAATAATACAGTTTCTCTTAAACAGCTGCTAATCTCAGCCTCTTTGGCCCCTGTTTGCTTCAAAGGCAGCCCTCAGATATTCACAGCACTTCTACAAGGTCATGTGGCCACTGAAATGTAGGACAGGGAGTCGGTTTCTCTTCCAGCCACCAAACCACGAGGTCTTTGTTAAGGTCAAAATTATCATGAAACATTATTTACATAGCACACAAGGAACGCAGCTCTGCAGCTGTTATACGCATGGGCTGCAGCGTGCAATAACACCAAATAAAAAGATAAGGGGTCCTGCGATTTACTTACTGTTCACGAAAACATTAAATGTCACGGAAGCACTGTCATCCGAGTTGGACACCAGGAAGGTGTAAGTACCCCCTTCTGTGTCTTTCAGTCTGGTCAGATGAAGTTCGTTCACGTATCTACAAAGGAAGGACAGTAAGTCAACCCCCTGTGGAGTCTGTCCTAGAGTGCAATTCTCTGTCCCTGCTCCTACCTGGAAAGAGTGCCTATGTGGGGAGGGAAATACCAAAGAATCACTTAATTCAGTGTTAACAAGATGGGCATGTATACAGGCATGCCACACACACTAGACACAGGCATGAATACACACACAGAGTCACTCTATTTGGGACAAAGGCCTGCATGTGACACAAATAGGCTAGCCGCACCTTTGGGGCCACTGTCCCAGGCCACCCTCATGACCACTTCCTCCTCTGCCCATACTGTAGGCATACCCTGTACTCTGTCCTGGGAAACCCTAGCTCAGGAGCCTGCACACAGCCTTGATTTTCTTTTTCTTTTTCAAGACAGGGTTTCTCTTTGCAGCCTTGGGTGTCCTGGACTCACTTTATAGACCAGTCTGGCTTTGAACTTACAGTGATCCACCTGCCTCTGCCTCCCTGAGTGTTGGGATTACAGGCATGCGCCACCTAGCCTGGCTCATCTTCGATCTTCACATCAACTCTTAGGCCCTTGGGATCCACATAATCATGAAGTCTCCACCTCTATCCACTATCACCCTTCCTTGCTTCTGTCAATAACACTATTCTTGGCTTTCCTTTTACTCCCAGACTTTTTTCCCCAGAGGCCCCGGCAGTATTTGTTAATTCAAGTATCTGCTCTGCCCAGAGATCTACAGGGCGGTTGTGAGGAAGGAACTCCGTGTAATGCTTAAGCTAGTGCAAGATCTAGATGGACAAATCCACTGGGCTGGCCATGGCCAACTCGCCACACTCAGTGGTCTGACAGCCTGCTCAGATTCAATCACCTGCTACTAGATCAAACTTTCTAATCTCAGCCTCTTGTGCCGGTGCCTCAGTCCTGTGCCTCCTCTAGGGCTGTCCCCACAGGCCCCTGTTGTGGGTACAGTTCAGGACACTTCATATCTATAACCTTCACCCAAGGGTCACCTTGAGTAGGCAGGTACAGAGGCTCAGCGTAGAGTTCCTCAAGGTCCTTACTCAGCTGGCATGCAAGAGCCCAACCTAAGAAGCGCCTCACCTCGGCCACTCCTCTCCTACCTGGGTACAAGCCATACCCACCCTCTTCAGCCCAACCCTCAATAATCCAGGCTAGCCTATCAGTCCTCGCTTGTGTTTATGCAATAGTCAGCAGCTCCTGAATGGAATAACATGAACTCTATCCAGCTACCAGCTCCTTACTCGTCATCTGATCTAGGTCACATCACCTCACCCTTCTGTGCCTTGGCTTCCTCTGCCAAAAAGATGGAGGAAATTAAGAGTGCTACAGGGTCAGTGAGATGCTAAAGATACCTTCAGTGCAAGTCCCCCAAGTTTGACCCCTGGACTGCACATAAAGGTGAAAGAGAGCACCGACTCCCAAAGGTTGTCTTCTGACCTTCCCATGCACTCTGGGATACATGACATCACATCCCTGCATCATCACATACCCCCACACAATAGCAAATTAAATGAAAAAAAAAAAATTAAGAGCTAAGGCTTTATGCTGGTTTGTGTAAGGTATATGTGCTAACAATTAAAAGCACATAAGGTATTATTACAGCTACTATTGTAATTACAATGTTTTGACGATCTAGTAAGAGATTCTGATTTAAAAAAAAAAAAAAAAATCAATCGCCTGGCCTGAAGCTTAACGATCCACAGTTGCCAGAGTTTTAATAATGTAGTAACAATCCCAACCTCCCTGTCTTTCTAAGGAGAATTATTATGTCCTGAAGATATGCTAGTCATTGCTTTAGATTACCATTAAAACTAAGAGAAAAGTCAACCCCCACTTCCCAAATGAGAAATCGAGTCAGCATACATTTGCATCTGAGGCATGAACCTTCTGAACCCACAGCAAAATGGGACTGTTGGCTGAGGGCACAGAGGTAGCCCTGGGTGTACTTCCTCAACTGGCACCTTCCCAGGCACTGCTGGGTCACCAGAAGCCGACCCGGGAAGGATGGCGGGGGAAAAGGGCACAGGTCCCTTTCTTACCTGATGTTGCTTTCGTTATCGGCTTTCAGATAATCTTCCCCCTTGTTGGTGGAGGTCCTGTTCATGTAGATCCACTGCTGGTGTTCAGGTTTGGGGTAGGCCTCATACTCCACCACCAGATCTACGTTTTCTCCATCGTTGACAGACACCGTGGTGTTCTTCACGGGGAAGATGTTAATGAACCCTTTATCTAAGCGTGATAAAATAAGGCGGCAATCAATATTGGCAACCGACAAGAGCACACACGTCACTTCAGAGTCACAAAAGTGAAGACCTCCAGCGTTGACGGGCAACAGGTGAGAGGATGCGCCGTGAGCCCTGCGTTACCCTCCCTTGTGCTTCATGGCGTCCTGGGTGAGGCAGGGCACACACTAAATCCTGCCCTGTGGGCTGCTGCCTCACTGGCAATTCCCTAAAAGGTCTTCTCCATCCACTTGTCTGCACGCTAGGAGGCTCAAGTTCAAGATATGTTGCTAAATAGCCCCTACCTAAACCCAGAAGAATTACAAATGTAGGAAGAAAATGCTACTGAGTCAAGAGAATAAGCTCTCATATGTGATAAAAATGCTGCAAAAAAAAAAAAAAATTATTTGAAGAAAATGAGCATTGACCCTTCATACCACGTGCATGACCCTTCATATCACCCTTCACACCACAGGCCATCAATCAGACAACAGATGACACATGAAAAGCAGAGAGGGGGTGGACAGGGATGGGTGCTTTTTGGAAGCGACAAAAGGAAAATATCTTAAAGGGTAAATTTGAATGAAGGTAACGGGAGAAAGAATGTTTAGCTAAACTGGTAATTAAACCATGGATGGCACTTTCCATTTATTAAAAATAGCAAAACTAATTTAAAATAAACCCACAGGGATCTCGAGTGTGCTCGAAGTGGCACGAAGAGCCGCACACGACAAACTGGCACGCTTCTTCTCAGAAACCAGTTAGCGATCGAGATTCTTCTTTTTTTAAATTATCTATTTTTAAGTCTAAATCCTATAATTTCCACTCGAGGGCTCTTCTTAAAATGGGTTATGGATGCACAGAGTACTCTCTGGACAGGTTACAATAACTCTCGAAACGACAGACCACTGGCGAAGTAAATAACGCCGCCTTAGAAATGGTTGTGTAATAATCCAAGAGTGAGCTTGAGAAAGAGCAATAAGCTAATTGCTGATTTTATTCTTATAGCCACCATTTAGGGGACACTTTAAAATGTGCCAAGATGGGCCTCGGGCCCTTCAGCCCACATTTTTATTTAATAATTATGACATTTATGCTTACAATGCTTCTGGAACATAGAGCTGTAGCCTCTCATGTATAGATGAAAAACAGGTTTTAGGGCTTTTCTGTGCATGTGTGTGTGTTGTGTTTGCTGTCTGTGTATATGGTACGTGCACATTAAGAGTGCGGAGACCAGCGGGGCGGTGGTGATGCACACCTTCAATCCCAGTACTCTGGAGGCAGAGTTCAAGGCCAGCCTGGTCTACAGATCAAGTTCCAGGAGAGCCAGGGCTACACAGAGAAACCCCGTCTCAAAAACCAAAAAAAAAAAAAAAAAAAAAGAGTGTAGAACGGAATCTCCTGTCAGCCTAGAGCGGGACTCCAGGGGTCTTTCACTGAGTCAAAAACTAACCATTTCAGCAAGTGGCTGGCCAGGGAGCTCTCCGGATCTGCCTACCATCTCTCTCCTAAGTATGGAGGTTATTTATAGTCACACACAGCCATGCTTGGGTTTTGTTTTGTTTTGTTTTGTTTTGTTTTTTATGTCAGTGCTGAGGATTTGAACTCAGTTCCTCTGGTTTGCGGAACAAGTGTTCTTACCCCACTAAGCCATCTCCCAGCCCTACATTAGAGATTTAATGATAACTAATTTATAGGTAATACTTGTAAATCTTTAATTTATAGATGAAATCAATGATTTATATTTGGATCCAAAGCCATATAGGCGAAGTCTAGCATTGAACATGGGTCTAAGAGAAGCCAAGAATGGTCTCTTTTTTTAGAGGCTGTATACATTTTAAGTGAGGAAAAATAAGACTATGAATAAAATTGTATGTATAATTGAAAACTCATATACAAAAATAAAAGCAAAATACTCAAATCTTTAAAAAAATAGCTACATCAAGTTAGAGTTTAAATTTTTTTCTATTTCAATTTCAAATGCTTAAAATTAATTGTAAACTTTCACTAACTTTGCCATTATCTATGCATGCACAAGAGGCTGTCATTGCAGTTTTTTATTTTTTTTTTAATGCCCTCTGGCTGCCTAATGGTTCAAAGTCAAAAATGCAATCTAGTGTAGTAGTGTCTTCTTAGATAATGAGCCTATCTGGAAGGGATTATTTTCAGTAAGAAATGAAAAAAAAAAAAAATCATCCAAAATAAAGGCTTGGAACTGGCCCTTTCCTAACATACTAAGGACATAATTCCTGCCGCTCTTCATGACAAGGAGGGGGCTTTTGCTGTTTGCTAAATCTTGCTGTGTTAAAAGAATCAGTATTGCTACCCAAGGTCATATATTCAGATCCTCCACGATGGGAGAAATGCCATGGCTACTACCAATAAACTATGGAAGCAGTCCTCAGTTTCCTGGAGTCTAACCTTGCTCCGTAGGTGTTAGGATTTAACTATGAAGAACACAAGTGTTAAAGGCTTGGTTGCTAGCAAACGGGGCTTGTGGGAAGTAACTGGGTCATGAGGGTTCTAAGTTCATCAGTGGATATCCATCGTGGGGGTGGATTTTTGAAGGACATGGGCCTCTGGGGGTATGCCTCTAAAAACTCTGTCTTGTGCCTGGCCTTTCTAGGCTTGCTCTCTGCTTCTGGGCGTCCGTAAGGCAGACGGACGTCTTTCTTCCGCCACCTGCTCCTCCTGTGATGTTCCAGCCTGTCTCAAGTCTACAGACTCAGAACCAAGAGCTGAGGAAAACCTTTCCCCCCTTAAACCGTTTGTCAGGCTTTCTGTCATAGTAAGAAAGGCTGACAATATCATAGGGTTATGCTACATGGTGAAACAACAAGGCTTTAAATTCCTATAATGTAAGAATTGCTAAGACTCTCTTAGGTGCCATAACATTAAAAAAAAAAAAAAAAAAAAAAAAAGGAACCCTAACCAAATTGCTGTAACATAAAAGTTTAATGTTTTCAAGTGCTTCTGCATCAAGAAATTGGTGATCTGTTAACTCTTAATAAGGTTCAAACTCTATGCCTCACACTCTAATAAAATCTGCCTTTTCTCTATCTCCAATGCTGTGGAGGCTGGCGGCTACTTCTTCTGAGAGGAAATGCAGAGAAAAAAACTGGGGTACGATAGAAAGAGAAGTAGCAGAACCCTAACCCCCAAACCAGGTCAGATTCTATCTGCTCTTGCACAAGCATGCACACTCATGCTTACAAACACACCCACACAAAAACAACCAAACTGTAGGAGATGGTGGATATATTTATTTACTCTACTATAGTAATGTTTTTACGGTCTGTATGCATCCCTGTAACATCATGCTATGCGCCTTGTACACAATTCTAAACCATAAAAAAAAAAAAACAAAATCAGCATAGTCCCAAAGTCTAATTCTCTCCCCCATCCCTGTGGGTTGAATCTGAACCCACTCCTAGTCCCTACAGAATTACCCTGTCTTTGTCTCTTCCTGTTCCTGTCCCACCACAGCCTGCTCTTGACCCTCAATAAAACCAGATTCGGATTTCACAGCCACAGGGCTTTCCAGTCACACATTTCTAATTCTTGGAAACTGATGAATGGATTTTTTAAAATCCGATTACATACAACAATATGCTCAAAACATCCTTACTAATTGCTTTCTGGAGCTGAAGAGGATATATCAACATGCTCTCTAATCAACTTAGCAAATTAGTGCTTATGGAGTTTAATATTTTAAAAGCATAGCCTTCTATTCAAAGTAATAAATGGCTCACGATCACAGTTGGGGACAGAGAAGTACACTTTCTGTGTGATGACTATATAATTATAAGCGAAGTGTCTTCTCTGTGTTGAGAGACTTTTCATTAGAACTTGGGCAGAAATACCAAATTTTTATGATGTTACTACCAGAAAAGGGGGGGGGGGGATCACAGAGCTCTGTTCCATAAATCACTGAAATCTAGGGTGGGGGAGAGACAAAACAAACATGGCATTGCTTTATTACTACTTCAAAGATGAGTTTCATCATTCTACATGAGTGTTATCAAAAGCAAGCACCAAGAAAATGGTTGCATTAAAGAGGCATGAAAATATATATAATTTTATGTGTCGATTACAATAAAGATGGAATGGTATCTTAAAAAAAAAAAAAAATAGGTGAACTCAAACAACATCCAGAAAACAAAAACCCCAAAACAACAAAAAACTAGGAATGAAATAAATATTTCATTTAATTTATCTCAAAAATAAATTTTTTGAGATAAATTAAAAACATAAAAAAGGAACCTACTACATGCTGCCTCTCCCTCAGAAAGGGAGAAGAGCCAAGAGGCCAGAGAAGCTCAATTCAGCATAGACCACAAAGGAACTGACAACTGAAAAATAACGTGCCAGAAGACAGAGAACTACTCAGGCTCCTCTACTCATCTCTGAGGCCTGACAAAGAACATCTATGATCATTTCCAAACTTGAACCACTTGGCTAGGACTGAAACGTGAGGGGAAACTGAGTGTATGCTTTGCTTGAGGGGGAAGGGAAGGTAGGAGCAGAGTAACAGGTCGCCACTGTCTTTTGGGTAAGCTGGTAGGATCTGGTTTTGTGTTGTGTTGGCAACAAGCTCCTCCAAGGATACCATTCATTCATTCACTCATTCATTCATTTGGTGATAACACCTTCTAAGAACCGGTTCCTAGAATCCCATTTGCATAAAAAGAAAATTATCTAGTAATTTCTCTTTTCCCTATTGCTGGTAATTTATACATTCCATAGAGATATTTACCTACTACTTTCAAGGTTGTTGTGACATTTGCTGATCCAAAACTATTATTGGCATAACACATGAACACTCCAGAATCATTAACTCTTGCTGAGCTGATAGTCAGCGTCTCCTGGCGTTCGTAGTCAAAGTCCCCCCGATGCCAGCTGTTACGTTTTTCCTGTGCTTTAGTCTGAGGATTTCAGAAGGGAAGGGGAAAAAAAAATCAAAGATTACCATATGATTTATATTCAGGATCTTTCCTAAATTAAAAATAGCGGCAATTAGCTTCTCCATATTAGCATTCGTTATACGCTACTGAGGGGGATAAAAAAAAAGTGTCACGACAAGCCTGTCACTGGAACCCTTCATATCACAGGATTATATTGAAAGATAGTCATTATGAATGATTGGAAAAAAAATGGGAAAGTCATTCTAAGTTCTCTGCTGTATTAAATTTTGGTAGTCACTACAGAATATTACAGAATACTGATTTTTCATGATGAGTCAGCACACTTATGTCATATTAACATTTTCTGTTTGTTTTGTGAGACAGGATCTCCATGTAAACTAGGGTAAATTTTAATTACCGTTGTAAGAGAATGACCTTGAACTTCTGAGCTACCTGGGCAGGGAACACAGGCACATGCCACCATCAGGCCTGGTTTACGGTGTCCTGTGCATTGAACCCAGGGTTTCGTCATGCCAGGCCAGCATTCTGTAACTGGGCCATGTCCCCAGCCACCATCCCTCTACCCTTTTTATGGGTGCATCTAAGGACTGAAAGGAAATATATAACCTTTTAAATTAATATTTAGCATCTTTCAAAAACAAAATCAGAATCAGAATATGTGTAACTGACTTGGAGTTCACCGTCACATTTATCATCTCAGTAGGATTTTCTCAACTACTCAAGGGATGAGGCCCATGACACATACAAGACCATATCACAAAGCATTTGGGCAAGCTGACAGGAAAGGACCGTGGCACTGCCCTTGTGTGACTCTTGTGATCTATCTGCAGACCAGACATGGAGAGATATTTGCAAAGGAAATATCATGGGGAAAACTTCAATATAGGCAGCTCTACTGAAAACATTCAAAGAAGTCTAACTCTGCATTCTGCGTCTTCCAAATTTCCTGCTGTGTGCACACTTTCCCATTACAGTCAGGAAAACAACAACCTCGATTACAGCAAGCAAGCAGGAGCGGATACTGGCAAAGACCAAGGGCAATGGCCAGCTATATTGCCCCAGCAGCATGAACCCAGCAGCCAGGTGCTGGTAATGGTGACAGTGCTGGAAAGGAGCTTGGCAGGACACTGAGACCCTCAGAACATCTGTGCCTAAGGAAAATTCCATGATACTGACTGCAGTGAGGACAAGAATATCCATCAGGTAAATGTTGCAATAAAGATTATGACTTGCAGGAAATGAGAGAAATGTTTCTATTACTTAGCAAAAAAGGAGACAAGGTCGCTCACATAGGTAATGCTCACACCTGGGAGCAGAGAAGGTCAGAAAGCTATAGGTTCAAGAGGAGCTTGGGTTACAACAGAGAGGAATCTATCACAAACAAAGCATCCATCTTAGGTGCTAATGCGTGCACATGGGGAAAAGAGAAACATGGAAAACATATGGGCGACCTGGCAGTAAGAAGGACTAGCCACTTGTGACCATGGAGTACTTCAAATGCTTCAGAATGTAGTTTTGAGTCCGCATAAAATATATCCTAGATTATGACTACTTAGAATTATAAGATGCAAAATACATTATTAATAACTTCTTTGTTAATTTTAGTAGGAAATAATACTATTTCACATTACTGGGTCAAAAAGGTCATTAAAACCACTTGTTTTTGGAATGTCCTTATCAGAAAAATTTAAATGGCCCGTGAATCTTGCCTTACATTTCTATTATATATACAGCATTGCTAGCTATGTAGACAATGCCTTTCTCTTTTTTCCTCATATAATTACAGTTTAAAATTTTCTTTTCAGGGCTGGGAACTGAAGGCCTCACACAGGCAAAGCAAGAGCTCTGCTCTCCAGCTAACACTCAGCCCACAGGGTCTGGAATCCTGATACACTTAAATAAGCATACATAAAAGCTGATGGCCCCAGACTCGTTAAAAGCAAGAGAATCAGTTTGGCAATTAATGAGCTGTGAGCTCTTGATCAAGTCAAAGACCCACCTGGCCTTGGCCTTTGTTTCCACAGAGTGTGAATTAACAAACAGGGCTTTAAATGCCTTCCCAATATGGTTCCCTGCAGATCCCAAGCCATCCCTTCTGTGAGGTGTTTCTAAGTGGTAGAAATCTCCCATTTCAGTGCATAGGATCACTACCAAACCAAAGCGAACGACATGCGACATCCTCTCCTGCTGGCCTTCAGGCCACTGTTTCTGACTTCTCTCCATAGCCACAGTGATAAAGAACAGATGGGACACCACCTCCTCCTAGAGCCAGAGAGACCCCAACAGGGCGCCAAGCACAAACTCTGAGATGGTCGGTGCAGAACAAAATAGCTTGGTCAAAAATGATGTTCAAGCAACCCCCAAGGTCAAAGATCATAATTTAGCATGCCGACACCACCGAACTCAGCATTGAAAGGGAACAGGAACGTTAGTATTTGGGAGCATCGGAAGAGCCAGCATGAACATGCCTTGTATAAAACCCAAGACTTGCAACCCTAAACAAATAATCACAACACTTAAGACTGGCCTCAGTTTCTCATGAGTGAAACTTCCTCTAAATGGTCAAGACCAAACACTAATGGACTTTTAAAATAATCTGATAGTGCTAACAGCATTCCAAATTATGCCAAAGGATCAATAAAAGATTCATGGTGAACCCTGGCGGAGAGCCAAGAGTCCCATCTGCAAGTCACACATTGCATGCTGTCTGCACATGATTTGGTTTTCTTTAACCCTTGGAGGCACACACTGGGATCTCCCTGAAGACTTTCTAATACTAAAGGTTTAGCTGCCATCGCCAGTGGGTTAATTGGGAATGGCATGCAGGGCTCCTGGGAAACGTGGTTCACAACAAAACTGCTTGGGGCAATTGAATTTCTCATCTTAAAAGGGCTAATTTTCAAGTATACACCGGCTCAAGTACACACACACAGAGTCTAAATTGTTCTCTCATCTGAAATCGAGGATTATAGAAAGCCAATTAATAAGGGATTGTGCTCTGTAAGGTTAGGCCAAAATCCATACAGAAGCTATTATTTGTATTACATTAGATGGTCTGAAAACCAAAACTTGTTTCTCTGAGCCGTGGGTCTCTAGTGCAATCCATTCTCCAAGGCCAGTGGCAGGCTTCATAGACCAAGAAAGATATCATCCATCAAGATCTGCACAAATGCCGTCATTATGGGGCTCACCATGGTTATGCCTTGAACACAGAATTCTTTATGCAGGCATGAAATTGCTGATGCTGAACACCGGCCAAGAGGAGGAGGAAGAGGAGCAGTGAAATGTATTTCGCTTTTTCCCATTTCACATTCCCACATGTGAAATAAAGAGGAACTAGTTATGATTAGGGAATCGCCTCACTAAAAGTACTTAAAAATAGAAAGAAAACACAGTCAATGGGAATTTTAATGGAAAATTAAGAGTTCTGAAACCTTGTTATTGAGTATTTGAGACAAAAGAAAGAAAGAAAATATCCAAATAAAACTGTCTAATATTGGTTACACAGGCATAATGTCTTTGGGTTCAAGTTTTAGCAACGCAACAAAAAGAGATGGGGGCGGGGGAGATAGTCTGGCTAAAATTTATTTAAGATATGCCCAACACAGTATCTGACATTAGATAGATATTTGTCAACTGAATGAGAACATAAACACGTCCAAATGTTTCACATTAAAGATAACCATTTTATTAATTGCAACAAAAAACAAACGGAAAACCATTAGCAACTTAATCTCAGGTAACCAGCCTCACAGGGGAAAATACAAGCTGCACAAAAAAAGAGAACCCCATCTCCCAGATGACCTGGCCATTCTGTGGGGATCAGAAGAGCTGTGTTGGGGCATACATGACACCATTCATTCCTCACTAAAGGAGAGGGGGGAGGGGTGCTCACAACTCTTTCTATCATGTGCCCTAAGTAGACAATAGTTTCACCTGAAGGCTATACAGCTATTCGTTTGTTCGGGTTTGTCTTTTAGCTTCCTTACTAAAATCATTTCAAATGGACAAACAGTGGTAAGTCATAACGTGATGCTGATGCCCTCTTTTCTCAAACCGTAGTGACAACTCGGCAGTTATTTGCCACTAATAATGAACACGTGTGTTGTCATAGGTACAAGCAGACATCGCGTGAATGCGCTGTCAGCCAGCTGCTAACAAGCCATATCAGAACCATCTGAGGAGGCCAGTTTTGTAGGAATCTGTGTGATCTCCCACACAGACAGCAACACAGTGATAGGAACGAAAGGAGTTCTCTCACCTGAGTTATCCACATGGAGCCCACGGAAGTAGACACGTCTTTTATGGTACATGTCACTGTAAACTTGTCCCCTTCCCTAAGGAGTTGACTTGTTTTACTCACAGACACAACTGGGAGAGCCTTGATGGCTAGAATTTAAAAAAAAAAAAAAAAAAACAAACATGTGGCCCTGAAGTCAGACATTCCATTATAGCACGAATTTTAACTTGTCTTATTTTTAACATGCTTTTTTTTTTTTTTCTTTTTGGCTTTCATTTTTGTTGTTGTTTGTTTGTTTTTGTTTTGAGACAGAGTTTCTCTGTGTATAGCGCTGGCTGTCCTAGACTCACTTTGTAGACCAGGCTGGCCTCGAACTCACAGAGATCCACCTGCCTCTGCATGTGCCACTGTATCTGGCTCTTTTTTACTATTGTTAAAATTAGTTTTATTTGTTTGTGCGTATCTTTGTGTGTATGCCATGTGTGTGGGTGTCTGAGAAAGCCAAATGGAGGGTGTAGAATACCCTGGAGCTGGCGTTAAGAGGCAGATGTAGGCCACCCAGGGTGGGTGCTGGAGTCTGACCTGAGCTTTTAGCAGCGAGCACTCTTCACTTCGAAGCCTCTTCTCTAGACCCAGGCTTGCTTTTTCTTGGCTGTGTAGAGCTTGCATTATATAATTAAAGAAAACACACAGCACCATACTAAGCGATCTGTACTGTTTACGTGTCTAAAATATTAACACCAGTTGAGTCATTCAGTAAATTCACTCATACTGGGTGAAAAGGCGGAAGAGGTTAGCATCACATGAAGCTGGCTTCATCGTGACCTGGGATACCCTTGGTTTCTTGAGGACCCAGCCTACAGCTAATTACATTCTTTTAGCCAAGTGGGTACTTTTCCCATACATTACACAATCACACCTTGCTTACTTCTGAGACGTCCAGGTTTTACATAATTAAAATCTCCTTCATTTTAATGAGTATGGTTTTTTTCAAAAGCGGATTAAGAATTCTCCTTATCAGTTGAAATCCCAAAGTGACACTGAACTAGATAACCTCAGATATAAAGCCCGGTTTATCTTCTGGCTACTGAGAGGTTCGATGGGAAGCCACAGCAAGTTCCACAGGCCAGGGGCACTTTCTTTCCCAGAGCTTGAAGGGCTTGGGAATTCATTAGAACCAGCCAACGAAAGAAAAAAGAATCCTGTCATGTGTACACAGCAAACTAAAGAATAAACCCCTTGTAATCTAATCTCCTCAGGCTAAATCTTCCCATTGAGTAGGAACACTTGTGGCAAGGGTATCACTTAGGGATGAATGCCCTAAACCAGCAGGTTTAATGACCAACAGCCATGGGGCTGTCACCCTAGAGGAATTCACAAACTCCTGCTATTACCTGGAAGGTGGTGATCTTACTAGTAACTTGTATCCTAATGCCCTAGGCCAACTGGGAAGAGACAAGTCTGCCCCATACACAGGGTCTCCATCTCCCACACGAGGTCAGAAAGAGGCCCTACCTGCCCTCACTTTCAGAGTGAACTTCTCAGACAGCACCCATTTGCCCTGGCGCTGGGCAGCGCAGCGGAGACAGAGCCGGTGGTAGGCGCGCTTCACGTTTTTGATGGTGATGCCGGCCTTGGGGTTTGGGACATATGTTAGGTCACTGGGCAGAGATTTCCCGTCACACTCCCGGAGGGAATAACTGGACACCTGTGGGTCTGTCAGAGGGCAGCGGACCAGCGTGTCGTTGTCTTCTTTTCCAAACAAGGGAAGGCGAACCAGGAAAAGTGTGGCAGGATCTAAGAAGCAGAACAAAAGTCAGTGTGTTGCGTGGCTGGACAGGGCCACTGAAACACTATTTGTTTTTGTTTGTTTAGATGCGGTCTCACTGTGCAGTCCTAGCCGGCCTGGAACTTGCAGAGCAGGCTGCCTTCAAACTCACAGAGATCCACCTAGCTTAGCTAGGATTAAAGGTGTACACCACCACATCCCGCTCTCCGAAAGCATTTTTAAAAGACTTAAATTATCACAAGCTTGCACAACACAATGGATTTCAATTTTTAAAAAAATTTTAGGATAATTTATTTATTTGTATGTTCTGTGGATTGGTGTTTTGCCTGCATGGGTCTGGATGAGGGTGTCTGATCCACTGGAACTGGAGTTACAGACAGCTGTGAGCTGCCATGTGGGTGGTGCTAGGAATTGAACCCAGGTCTTCTAGAAGAACATGAAGTGCTCTCAACCCCCAGCCAATCCAGCCCCTATTTTTTTACTTTTTACTTTACAGGTATGGGTATTGCTAGCTTGTCTGTATGTGGACCATGTGTATGCAGGCTGAAGACTGGAACGGGGTATCAGATCTCCACAGCTGGAGTTGGAAGGGGTTGTGAGCTTCCTAGTGTGGGTGCTCGGAACCAAACTGGGTCCTCTGTAAAAGCAGCAAGTGCTCTCAAAGGCCACGCTTCCACACCAGCCTCCAGCACAGCAGCTTTTTATGTGTGTATTAAGGACCAAATGTAGGTCCTCCAAGCACTCACTGACTAAGCTATCATTCCAGACCCCTGAAACCTCTTTTAAAATTTATCCTCTCCACCTGGAAATCAAATATTACATACACACAAACAGAATCTGTTGCCACTGAGATATACTTGTTTTATCATTTAATTAAAGACAGACAGACAATCAAACCTTCATGACCAAATTACGATCAGGAGCCACAGTTGGTTTTCTAACTATACTTTCTCAGTCACCAGGGAGCAGAGACTCCATAAAGTGCCACTTTCTTTCCTCCCAGCAGCACAGACTAGTTAAGGGTCCAACTGTGTGGGCCCTGACTGCTCCAGCCAAGTCAGCAGCCTCTTCGGACAAGCAGCGTCTACGCAGCCCATCGTTAAGCTGAAATGGTAACTTTCGTTACCACCTGGAAATTACCAAAAAACGCCATCTCCAAGGTCACCAGCAGCGTGGGGGGTGGGCTCCACAATTCCGAGACAGAACCCTGAAGCTGAGCTGTGGCTTATCAGTGAGCATGTCTGCTCAGCTGCCCACTTAAGCAAGGACAACTGATAAAGCAGGCAGAGGCACAATTTCACGGCAATCCTCCGAGGCAGCTTTATTAACCCCTGTTTGAGCATGCTAAGATTTGTATAATTGTGTTTCCCTAACAATCCCCTAAGGGAGACTGCTCGTCTTATCTAAAGACCACAGTGAGAAGTGGAGGCCGGCCCTAGGCAGCACATCTCCCAGGCACAAGCACTACACCTACCACATACTCACAGAATTGTGCACATGTTATAAGTGACAGGCCCAGTCCCGATACAACCGGCGCTACAACCAGGACTTCCATTTCCTGTCCTCTCAACTGTCTCTTAAGCTGTCATTAGTTTTGTTTTTACATCACCCAAAGGATACAACCCTGCGGGTTCTTGAGATGATAGCAAAAGCACACACACAAATTGCTGAATTTGTCTAGAAAATGAGGTATGGGAATCCAACTGTCACCGTGCTTTGTCTTTTGTTTCCAAGAGGTTGTAACTGCTGAAAAGAACTCCGAGAGAACTTACGACTGACAAGGGATGCTTAGCTGTCTGAGTTGTTTTTCTGGAATTTACTCCCTTAAGGGTGGGCCAAGTCCTTTGAAGTGCTAGTCTGTTCAGGCCTTTTGAGGCCTTTGGTTCTCTGAAGTGTTTTTACTAAGTGGGAATATTTAGTATCTCAAGGCATTAAAATGCAGTTTTCCCAAAGGGCCTAATTTATTCTCAGGGTTGACTCCAAGCACCAGGACAAATGGGCTAACCAGACTGTAATCCAGTTACAGGCCTTGCAGACCCCAGCTGGGGTCACACTCAAAGCCACTGTGAATCAAACGATCTTGATCTTGGAAGCCAGCGGAGGAAAACATTTACGTTAGGCCTTTTAGAACCAGCCAGCAAAATTCTGCCTGTGGTTTGGCCACCTACAGGTCACCTGAAAGTAAGAAGAGGGTACCGAACACTCTCTGCGCAGCCACACACAAAGTCCAGCATTTACCTCTAACAAACACGTAAATTGAGCTCCTGAGGCCGCCACTGTTGACGCACGTGTATTTGCCCGTGTGAGTGGCCTCGGCTTTTTCCTGAATCCATTCACTGCGCTTATTCTCACGCACTTGATCGAGGGTCTCAAAAGTCCATTTGTCGAAGTCGGGATCAATGCACGTTAGCCTGATCGTGTCACCAGCTTCGACTATTAACTCTGATTGCGCTGGATGGATGGATGGGGGAGACGGCTCCCCTGGACTCACAGATGGCTGAGACGTTCCTGCCAAGAAAAACAAGGACTGTGTTGAGTGTGAGCTGTCTTGGCGAAATAAAGCACTTCTTCTAATATTGAGTTCCATCTTCTGTGCATGCTACAATAAAAATAGCCCTGCTATTTGTGGCTGCAAAGGGAATTCTGTCTAAAGTTTAAATTCATCCATAAAGTTATTTTCTGCATCCTTCAATTAGTCCTATGGGTCATCCTTGGTGTACAGGCTGCTGAACTACAAGCATGGCTCTCTTTGGGTCAACCATGCACGGGGCTTGCAGTGGTGATGGTCTGGCCTCACGGTGCTGCTACAATAATAATCCACTTAATAATAATAATAATAATAATAATAATAATAATAATAATAATCCACTGAGCAACAGCCATTAGGTGGTGGGGCATGCCTCCTTTAACCCCAGAACCCGGGAGGCAGAGGCAGGTGGATCTCTGTGAGTTCGAGGCCAGCCTGCCTGGTCTAGAGTGAGTTCCAGGACAGCCAGGGCTACACAAAAAAACCTTGTCTCGAAGAACCAAAATAACAAAAAACATCTTACACAATGGAAACCAGAAACACACACATATATGTTTATTCATGTCTATACATGTGTATATATATATATATATATATCACTATGTATAACCCTATGTACTGTATATAAATTATATAGTATGTATGCATATACATATATGTACATCTATATTGTGTGTGTGCATAACTGTGAAAAGAATGTTAAAAGAGTGTATGTGACACGAGGATATCCTTTTGTTTTTCTTTAAGCTTTGGATTCACCTGTTCTCATCCAATATTCCTTACATGAGAATGCTCACAGAAACATATATCTACATATCTCTAATTGTTTCAGTAAAAATGATGACTATGTCTTCAAGATTAGAATCTGAGGCAGTTTCTCTTCCAATGCTCTCTTCCAATCTGATCAACCTAAGGCTCAGAAAGTCCATATTGTTGTGACATATATTCTTTCCATAATTTCAGAGTTAAAGAAAGAACTCTGCTCCAGGAGCCAGGGTCAAAAGCACTCCTCAGGCAAACCTGGCCATCTGAGCTAAAAGTGTGTGTATGTATGTTTGTGGGTGTACCAATTTCTAAATGCTGCCCTCTGACCTCTAAAGGTACATATGTGTACACACATACACAGTAATCATAAATAAAAATGTTTTCAAAGGACTCTGCTCAAGCACAAGAGTAAGTGAAATACAGCTATGAATTCAGACTGAAGAAAAAGAGGTGGGCTGGGCCTTGCCCTGTCTGACGACAGGGAGGACAGGACTGTAGAGGACTAGACAGCGAGAAAAAATGGCCTCCAGGTAGCCTGTGTGTGGAACACAGTCCTGTGGAAGCACGACAGGGTGAAGAACGTGGCAGACCACCAAGAGCTCCCACACCTCAGCATAAGCCTGGTCCAACTGCAGGATGACTGTGGACAGAATGACTTCAGGATGGAAATACCCCCCAAAAACAAACAAACAAACAAGGATTCTACCAGCCAAAAGCAGGTAGGAAAGTCATGAAGAGGCCGATTTTATTGTTGTGGTTGCTCAAGCTCCAAGGAAGGTAGAAGAGCAGGGGAGGGAGGAAGGAAGGGAAAGGGAGTAAAGGAGAGAGGAGGGAGGCCAAAGACCATGCTTTAGAAAGCTCCCTTTAATCCCAGTACTTGGGAGGCAGAGGCAGGCGGATCTCTATAAATTTGAGGCCAGCCTGCTCTGCAGAGTGAGTTCCAGGACAGCCAAGTCTACACAGAGAAACCCTATATTGAGAAACCAAAAAACAAAAAGAAAGAAAGAAAAAAAGGTACCAGAAAGAAGGTGGAGTTGAGGCAGATACCACATAGTGAGACCACAGACAAAAAAAAAAACAAAAAACAAGTCCTCTGAGATGGTTACAAAGAGACTCCTGGGAACTGGCCAGGCATGGTGGCACACCTTTAATCCCAGCATTTGAGAGGGAGGAACAGCCAGATGTCTGTTTGAGTCCAGCCTGGTCTACATAGTGAAACCCTGTCACATTCTCTCTCTCTCTCTCTCTCTCTCTCTCTCTCTCTCTCTCTCTCTCT
>NW_026596117.1:11275761-11328159 GCF_907164565.1 Psammomys obesus
TCTCTCTCTCTCTCTCTCTCTCTCTCTCTCTCTCTCTCTCTCTCTCTCTCACACACACACACACACACACACACACACTGGAATTCAAGGTCACAATTTCACAAGTACAGGCCAAGAAGGCCACAGAGTAAGGAACTTGGGAGAGCTACATGCACGTGCGGACAAAAGAAAGAGCGTCTGTAGACAGGCACAGAAGGAAGGCACCGTGGAAAAAGCCTCAAATTGCTCCTCGCAGGCTTACGTATGAATGAGCAGCTTCAAGTCCTGTTTGAATCCAACCAGAGTGCAACTGTGTCAAGCAAAGGGTGATCCCACTCCAGGACAACAGTGACAGGGACTGTAGCCATAAAGTGTCACTAAGCACCAGCAGCCAGGGAGATGCTGTAGGGTGACATAAGCCTCCCTGGACCACCAGGCTCCACATCTCAATGACGCAGCCTGCTTATGGACACAGAGTAGTGCCGAGTGATTTCAGAGGACTAGAAGTATGCAAGAATATAAGCGGAGGTAGCAACAAATGGAGGTGCTATTGTTTCAGTTTCTTATATTCCAATTATGTAACCCCTAGTTGAAAAGAAGGAAGAAGGGGGAGGGGAGGAGGGACGGATGGAAGGAGGGAGTCGGGGACCAACCAACTAGTTCCAGTGAATACAGAATACTCTCCAGACACTGACAGCAAACTTAATCCAAAAATTTAGTTGATGCCTTACACCACTTTGTGAAATTTAAAAATAATTGCCACTAGAGGCATCCAGGGTTTTATTTTCAACAATGACTTATAAGCTCAGTCTTCATATACACTATAAAATTAAAATAGAGTTGTATTGGGGTACAAATGAAGGTAATGCTTATTGTCTTGTTTCCAAACTATCTTCAATGTTGTTATCATGGCCTCACTAAATAATAATAATAACAACAACAATGGAGATTGAAGTGTAGAAAAACAGAGATTCACATTAAAGGAGCATCCCTCAGAAAAGATACTCCTGGGTTACAGTGGTACTCAGGGATAAGAGGGACAGAGGGCCTGGGAGCTGAAATGCAGCTCCTCAGTCCTGTATTAAAAGCCAGAAAGCACATCCCTGGAGCTCCATCCTGGCAAGCAGACACAAGTGGATCCCAGGCCAGGCCTTCAGTCATTGGCTCTGGCTGGCTGGGCAGCAGGCTCTAGGTCAGTGAGAGACCACATCTTGGGGGGAGCACAGTGATAAGCAGCAAAGGCAACAACACCTGAGGTCCTCCTCTGCCCTCCAAGCACAGAGGAGTATGTGCGAGCACACACACACACACACACACACACACACACACACACACACACACACTCAACTGAGCTGTGAAACCATTCTGAAATACACATTTTGGTGTGTATACCTGATATTCAGCAAGCTGTTAACAACCTGTTTATTTGGCTGTTTTGTCCACACCAGGATTTTTTGTCTTACTAAATGTACTTCCTTAATTACATCTGGCTATGGACAGTAGTAAGAGTTATTTTCTTGTCCCTGAACATGTTAATTGATGAACCAAGAGAAAATGACATATGATAAAACTCGCCACCCTGGAGACCAAATCTTATAATGAATGAGGGTCAGATGGAGAACACAGCTGCTCTTCAGTAAGTACTTAGGAGTCCTTGCTGAATGCTGGCTTTTGCTCATCAAAACAAAACAAACACACACACAGAAAAACAACAGTCCCTTGACGGCGGGGGTACATAAGCAGACAACAATGAAAAGCCTCAGCATCAGTACAGAAGGAGTGTCAACACACCCTCTGCTCAGAGCCCCTTCAAGGACTGGCAGTGTCTTCCGTATCGTCTGTATAAAATTTATCCAAAATCCAGTCAGCTGAAGGCAGGGGCTCAAACAGACCCGGACAGCGGTTTCATAATGTAAAATGCCACAATGGTCCACAAACATGAAACGTGTTGGGTGTTAACACAAGGAAATGGCAGTAAGCTGTGAAAGGAGGAATGAAGCGCTGACACATGCTACAACACGAGAAGACACAAGTCTGTGTCCTTCCATACGTGAAGGACTTGAAGGAGGGCTGCACAGAGACAGAAAGGAGCATGGAGGTGACCAGGCTAGAGGATGAAGAGGCCCTGCAGATGAGAAGGAAAGTGACTGCCCCACACTGTGCTGAACTAGAGCCTTCAGAAGAGCACACTCTACGCTGTGTATATTGTACCATTTTTTTTTAACCCTGAAATTAAGCCAGGTATGGTGGCACACCCCTTTAATCCCAGCTCTTGCTAGGCAAAGGCAGGCAGATCTCTGAGTTGAGACTAGCCTGGTCTACAGAATGAGTTTCAGGACAGCCAGGGCGACCCAGAGAAACCCCTTAAAGAACAAAAGAAATTAAAAACTAAATTTACAAAAGAAGAAAGAAAAACAGATTTTAAAAACCTAAATTTAAAATAAAACAAAACAAAGAAAAGCCCAGACAAGGACCACCTAAGCCTCCTCCAGCTGCCTTGGCTCTTTCTTAGTTCCCACCCACCTCCAGTGGAGCCTCTGTAAGACACCCCCAACCAGGGTGACTTCAATTATGTCCTTTACAAACAAGGAAAGCAAAAGCCCGGAATTCCTCATTGTCTGCTGTTCCACCCACTTCTGCTCAGCCTGCACTTCCAGGAAGCCACCAGTGCGGATCCAAATTCTTTTAACCCCCAGCTGAAGGACAGGCTGAAGCGCCAGGCCCTGGTGCCCCAGAGTGACCAACTGCTTGCTACTCACAATGCCTGACTTGACAGTTTAGGACGTGTATTGACAGTATATAACATATCAGTTACATGGATGAAGTATGTGCTATGGAAATACACACACACACACACACACACACACACTCAAGAGAGAAACAGCTGAAGGCTCACGATTAACAAAAACTGTAAGGGGTGTCTCACTGGGAGATCTGTTGGATTTAATGTGGGTGAAACGTTTAGATTAGATTAAGATTAGAGGGGGCCTCCAATTTGCAGCCTGTCTTCAGCATGTCTGAGGAGAACTTCTTGGGAGGAAAACTAGAATCCACAGAGCTTGCATTGGGGGGTATGGTGTGTGTTAGTATTTTGGAACACAATCTGCTTCTGGGATTACCTAGCAATTTATAATGTCATCGTGTGCCGGCCAGGTGGCTACACCTGGAAGGTGTGGTTACCTTGCCCCTTAAAGGGACGACACTGACACATGGTCTCTCTCTTACACGCATGCTCTCTCTCTCTCTGCGCCCCATTCCCCTTTCTTTCTCTCTCCCCCCATGCCCTGTTCCCCAACTTTCTCCATACCCACTTAATAAACCTCTTGCATAGAAGATCGGTTGACCAGCTTCTTTTAATAACAGTGTGTACCGCAGGAACGGCCACTCAGAATGCCTCTGAGAACTCTCCTGAAACTTAAAAGCAACCAAATCTCAAAGAATAGAATTTGACTCCTGTATTGAACATATAGTGTGTTGTATAGCAACTTTAATTAAAAAAAAAAAAAATTAAAATGTCTAAGGCATACCTGTGTTTGTTACAATGTGTCAATTAACAAAACTGAGTCCAGACCAGGCAACCCTATGGACTGACTGAGCCTACTGCTGCCTGGCTCCTGCAGCAATGGTGGCTCCTGCTAACCCTGTCATCTAAGGCCTTATTTGTTCAAAAGGACCATGCCTGCAAAGCCTGGATTTCTAGCTGGGGTTAAAAGAGGGGAAGTCATGTCAAAGTCTTTCCTCCTTTGGAGGTAAATAATAAGGAACCAGGTAAAATGCTGGTTGGGAAGGGAACCCACGCAGAGGGGCCTAGTTTAGTTTTAGGGAAGTAGGCCTCTCTACCTTGTAGCCCAACTGTTCTTCAGTTTCCGTACTTAGTTACAATTTATGATAAAAAGAAAAACTAATGATGCGTGTGTCAAATTGTTTCTGACATACTTTCACAGCCCCACAGGAATATAATAGATAAGAACCAAGAGAGACCGATGAGAGAAACCGATCCCAGTAATTGCCCACAACACCCTGGAGACCTTACAAAGATGATCCCGGGAATAGGACAAAGCCCGGGGCAGTGAGGGAAGGCCCAGTGAATGTCATTCGGGTCCTCAAACCACTCCCAGGGGTAGGGGGACTCTGGGTTCCCCACACACAAAGGGGAGCCAGGCCACAGAGGGCCTAGGATGGTCTGCATGCTGCTATGCAAAGGCCAACTCCTTCAAGACAAATCTATTGTATCACTAAAATGCCGTGCTGATGGGGATCCCAGAGTCTTCCAGAAGACAGACAACACGAATGAAGCACAAACAGTGGGGATGAGTGAACAACGGGTTACAGAATGAATGCAGGAAGCAGCTATGCTGCCCAGAAGGACCAAGAAAGGCTCCAGGGGAAGGGGCCGGGATGCCCGAGTCTGGGGAATCAGCACACATGTTTGAGGAAGAGCACAGTTTCTCATATATGGTGTCGGGGATTCAGGGTAAGCTACTCCTGTGAGGGCATGAGCCTGTAGCACCCCTCGGCACCGAACTCTCAGCCTCCCGAGCAGTCTGCACCTGTCTCTAGACTTTAGACTTAGAGACCAGGGATGCAGAATATCATCAGTGACCACAAGGAGGGGTGGGGAATGAAAAGGTGAACCTAGGAGGCGAGGAGCCAGTAACTGAGAACACCATCCGGCCCCACGCCACAGTGAGTGGGGTCTGCTCACGTGTTTTATTGAAGGTCAGCTACACTTGGTGGCAAAGATAAAATTAAATGTACTTGGAGGTAGCATATACTCTGAAATAAATCAAATTACTTCATGACCAAACTACTAAAAAAAAAAAAAAGTATCTTTCTGGTCAAGCGTGAGCATTCTCCCACATGCATTACACACAGACACAACACTCAAGAGCCCTCAAAAGGACTTTCTGGGTAATGTTTAATCCGGTAACACAAAGATAACAGTTTTTCTGGTAGAATTCATCATTAAGGTCACATAGGCTTAAACAATTACTTAAGTAAACTCTGACATCATCTCGGAGGCCCTAGGGCCCTGAAAACAACCCTTTTGTTTAATGCAAATTTCTGTTTAGCTTTTAGAGATGGGATACTAGTCTACTACTTGATGTTTGAAGCAACAGAAATGCAGCCATTTGCAAGTTGGCTTAAAACTCACAAAACAACAAGGTATCTTGGCAGGGTGTTTTCAAAAGCCACTCCTTCCACAGTGTAGGCCAAGGCTGGCCTAAAGATGAGCCTGTTTGCAGAAGGGAGCAGGAGAAAGAAATTAAACACCATAAAGTGGGCAATTAACACAACAGGTGTGAGCTGTGTCTCCACAGACCAACAGGAACTTGGCCCCTCCATTTAACTTGGGGAGCGCTGAGGGCTGAGAACACCCCGCCCACACCCCACCCAGCTGGAGGTAGACTGGGGCCAGAGCTCATTGGCATACAATGAAGCTAGTTATCAGCAAAGGGGCTGCCATGGTTGACTTTTCACCTTAGGGGGATTCAGGAACAATCCTTAGTGGAAACTGGGCTAGGCCTGGAGTTTTAAGAAGGCTCTTTCTTACAAGGACTGGCTTTGTGTTACACTAGTTTACCCAACTGTGGGCTAACAGTGTTCTGAGTCTCACAAAGGCCAGGCTGAGCCACTTCTAGGGGTTTGTAATCAGCATTATTACTACTGTACCCTGAGGAACATCTGCATTAAAGAGAACTGATCTGGGAAATGAATGGAGCATCAGCAGAGGTCAGAAAGGGGAAAGGAGTTCAACTTGAAGAAAGCATATGGGCAGGCTGAGGGTGGGAAGAGAGGGGGTGATAATGCGCTCAAGAACAAATTTCGAGAAGAACAGCAATGAGTGTGGTGGGGGGACCCGGGGCCTGATCTCCATAGGAGGGGTGAGGAGCCTGCCCTGAGAGGATGAGAACAGAGTCAGCTGAGAAACAAGGAAGGGCCTAGCCAGCAGCAAGGGGGGGAATGAGCAGTCTGGAGGAGGACGGCCTGGTGAGATGGTGAGACACGGGTATTTCTAGGTGCTTAAGGGGACCCCAGGTGGGCTGGCCCTGGACACTGAGGAAACAGAAGACACTCCTATTTTAGGCCTCTGTGGTGGGATAATGGGGGCGGCCAAGTGATTAGAAGAAATAAAACAGACCTAGGGACATTTGGACCAGTGTGGTGGCTAGGCTCTAGAGACCAGCGGATGTGAAGGGGGCGGGCCAGGGACACACACATACCCCTACTGGCCTAGTGGCGGAAACCAAGGCTATCTGTGAAATCATGGGGCAAGAGATGGTAGGTTACAAAGACCAGAGATATCAAAGCCAGGGCCCAAGGTCACTGAAGGGGGTCGAAGATTGAAGACCTAGGGCATTGCATGTGGATGGTGCCAATGGAGGCGACAAAGCAAGAGCAGCTGGCAGAGAGCGGCTCCCAGGATGCTGTACCACTGGGCTCCCAGGTGGCCCAGTGGTACAGGAGCCCATGCTGGCTCAAGGGCACCAAAGTCAGGCTTTGGTGAGACACTACGTTAAGACTCTCCTATTTCAGACCTAGTCTTTTGAGGAAGATACATCTGTGGCACAAGGAGATGAGGCTTTCTGCTGGGCCCTACAGGAGCCCAAGTGGAGAAATACCATCGGAGTCCTGGCTGATTTGTCCAGGTTTCATACAAGTAATAGCGGGGAGCAGGGGAATCTGGGCACAGCGAGGCGAGCCTGCGGTCCCATTGCTTAAGTGGCTGAGATGGGAGAATCTCAAGGGGCTTGGAAGAAGCATGGCTCCCCAGCACTGCAGAAGGAAGCAGCAGGCAATCAAGAGCCCCCTTGCTCCAGGCAGGAAGGGGTGGGTGGCTACCCTCTCTCTCTCTCTCTCCATCTTCCCGCCTGCCTACTCGTGCTGCATGGAGACTTCACAGGTGGATCCAACTGCAGATTGGGCCCTCCTGCCTCTGCTGCTAAGAGCAGGAACTCGAGCTTCAGCAGCTTCTGCCTTAACCACATGGACAATCCCAGGGCTAATCAATCACCTCACTGATCACACCTTTCCTGTAGTGTTCACGTTTTTCTGCTTCTCTGGTCTGGGGGTTCTGGGGTTTTGTTGTTCGTTGCTTCTTGTTGTTGTTGTTGTTGTTGCTTTAATCTTTTGTGATAAACCCTTGCCAGGTTGCTCAGGCTGCTCTCCAATGCCTAAGCTGAGGGTGATCTCTGACCTCTGTCTCTTAAGCAGCAGCAATGCAGAGGGCACCGCTGCCCCCAGCTCCTGGCTCTTACATTTGTGATCCCCAGGCAGACCTCGTACTCTGCTGGTGAGTATTTCTCCACTCAGAGGCCTCCTCGGTCCTGTGCAGCGCAGCGCTTCATCCTGGTGGGGTGTGCCCCACCCCCACCTAAAATCCTAAACACGCTCCCTGGTGGCAAAGAAGACTGGCCTCAGGCTGCCTGTGCCTTTTGACAAGCATACCCAAGATCAAAGCGATGTCACATGTTTTGCTGCTGCTGCTAAGGGGCTGAAAGGGATTCTGAGGTTTCTTACAATCGGGGCATTCAGCACAGCTTCGCGCAGATTGAAGGACACGGGCACAGATGTGAAATGTTTGGTTTGGCTGTGATTTAGTATTTGTACATTTTAAATATGACAACATAACTGCCTGCGTTTGTTTTCAGGCAAGTGTCGAAGGGTAAAGGGGGAACGCACCAGGTAGAGACACACAGAAGCTCCTACTGATGTAAGTCTCCACCCAAGAATTAAACTCCGAGAGTCTCAAGAGCTCCAAGGGGCTCTGCTGGGAGTGTTGTTCAGTGGGTAGAGTTCACCAAAGACCCTGGGTTCAACTCCAGAGTACATCCTATACTGGGTGGGGCACACGGCAGGGGGCATGAGTGCCAGGAGTAAGTTCAAAGTCATCCCTGACCTCAATCAACTCCTGGCCCACCTGGGCTAGTTGAGACCTTATCTCAAAACTCCCACCACTACAGGAACCTTAGACTGTTGCTCTTAAGGTGCCTGCCGAAAATTCCAGGGGCTAGCAAAGCAGCTCAGCAGGTAAGGCATTTTCTGGTAAGCCTGACGATCTAAATTCAATCCTGGGATCCACAAGAGAGAAGGAAGGGACGGACTCTGGAAAGTTTTCTTACGACCTCCACATATGTGCCCTGGCACAAACATGCCCTTACATGGACACACAAAGTAAATAAGTTAAAAAAGAAAAAAGCCAAAGACAAATATAATCTAATCTATGCCGGATGGTGGTGTCGAAATCCCAGCCCTTGGGAGGCAGAGGCAGGTGGATCTCTGAGTTTGAGGCCAGCCTGGTCTACAGAGTGAGCTTCAGAATAGCCAGGGCTACACCAAAAAACCCTGTCTCAAAAAAATAAATAAATAAAAATAAAATAAAGATAAAAATATAATCTAGACTGCTTTTTTAAAGTTCAGGACCTATAATCAAATGCTTAGAACAGAAGAGGTGAAGGTAAGGACTCTCCTTAAAGATTTTGGGGCTGGACACAGTACATCCTCAAATGCCTATGACATAACTAACTGTCACAAGGTCAGTGATTCCTGATCCATCACACTCCAACAAGGAATTGTTTTTTTAGAACTTCTTCCGGATATGCATTTACCAGAAGTACAGGCTTTCCCAGGAAAATATTTTCCTTTAAAATATTCCCTGCTCACTCATCCTAAGAAAAATCCAACTGAGTGTCTGAGGAAGTACGACTAACCCCTGGCCCCATCTCAAAAGCACCGGAACAGAGGAAGCTCACCTCAGCCATTATGAAGTTGGCCTTGGGGGACTTAGACAAGCCCTGGGTTTGACAACAACATATGTGGCTATCTCACAGAGGTAAGAGGAGGAACTTTCTCATTTCCACTGGGTTTCCCCCACCGTCCAGCACAGCTCTTGCTGTAAATATGTAGGTTTCCGTAGGTTTGATTTCTGGAAAGCACTTATTGAAATATGAACCAGATTAAGGCGTGCCAAGGAGTGGTCTCTACTAAACACCAGAACGAGGGCCCAGCTGCCCTCGTGTGTGCAGGGCTGGGTAGGGCGTCAGGGGCTGTTCACTCCTCTCAACATGAACTTCCTTAACTTAAAGAACAACCGAGAACAAAGCAGGAGACGGGTCAAAAAGAGGAAAGGGTCAGCCTCTAGAGCAGGGCAGTTGGACTCCAAGCCACAGACAGCTCAGCACAGGCCTGTAGGGATCTGTGTCGGGGCTGGCCACACAGGTCCAGGTCAGGAATGCTCTGTCTTTCCTGTGACAGGCATGGCTTGTGGACATGGATACAGCGGTGCCCTCCCAGCATACTGCGTTCCCTCAGGAGTCTTAGACTTCTGCTCAATGCCAGTTCGGCAGACCCAGGAGGAGAAGCAAAGGTGGTGAAAGTGGCAAACAGAAGCCGCTTCACATAAAGCTCTGGAGACCCTGGGTTCCATTTCCAATCCCACGGCATCAAGTTCTGATGGTGTCAAATGAGACCCTGGCAAGAAATGATTAACATTTTCACACATCCACGTGTATGTGTGTGCACACATACACACACATATGTACACGCATATGGCGTGTGGGGCATTTCAGAAACTTATTAGGTAGAATGTGGGTGATAATTAATTACCGCTTTAACCATTTGTAAGCATGCAGCACATTCTTGCCACTGGGCGGTTTATCTCCATCCTTCATTTCCGTACATTTTCATCTTCCCAAGCAGAAACACTGCCCACTAGCTGGCAACTCTGCTCCCCTTTCCCTCCCAGACTCACGAGCCCGCTTTCTACCTCCATGAACTTGGCATTCTAGACAGCTTGAATGGGAGTGCCCACACACTATTTGTCCCTGTGTGACTTCCACGTTTCCCTTGAAGTGTCACAGACCCACTGACGCTGTAGCATGTCAGAACTCCAACCCTGTTCAAGGCTGAATAACCTGCCACCACTGCACGTATGTGCCACCTTTTTTTTTTTTTTTTCCTCCCTACTCATCCTGACATTTGGATGGCTTCCCTGAGGCATTTTCAACTATGATCAACACTTTGGAAAAGGCCTCTCTGATTTCCTAGCTTTGAGAAATGCTAGGAATTAATTATGCTTAACTAGATGAATATGCTAATTTTCTTCATAATGGGTAAGTCAATACATTTTACTCATAAATATACTCTAAAACCTACTTTTAAGGGACCTGTCAAATAAGGAAAGATTGTACCTTCCCTCTTCCTACATACTAGCAAACAGGAAATTTTCCTTCTATTTCTACTGTCAAGATGTCATCTTACAGAAGCGGGGACTAAAGCAGTTATGTTTTCAGCAAGAAATGTTATCTGAGGCAGTTGCTGGAGAGGCAGTGTTAACTGTTTTGCCTCCAGACTTCTAGTCCAGGGGCAACGGTGCACTGTGGGGCTGGATAAAAGGCTGGACGAATCCCCGCAGAACCGCTTGGGGAGCCCGTCTCTACTTGCCTCCCTGTTATCTTGCCAAGGAAGAGAATCTGTTTTGTAGGTGCTAGAGATTTCTAGGAAGACAGAGAGTCTGAGTAGAACTTAAGGGGCTCCCTGAGGAACATGAAGCACCCTTCTTTGTGTAAGGCCTTCCTGAAAGGAAGGAAAACAGCCTCTAGTCAAGCCTGGGTGGCCTGTGCTCCTTCCCGGAAACAAGCAAGTACCAAAAGTTAGCAGCTGCAGCCTGGAGTTGTCTGTACACACCTTGCAGCTTTTCTGTAACTTTGCAATTATCTCCAAAGCCACCGCCGGAAAAAGAACTTGCTGGAGTGGGGGCTGGGGGAGGATCCAACTTTGTAATCTTAAACAGAACTCTTTGAGGACTAGACCAGAGGCCAGACCAGAGCTTAGGTAAGCAGGAGACACCACCACAGGGATATAGTGACACAGCGGTGGGTTTTGGAGCCAGTTACAGGGATCCCAAGCCAAAGCAATGAATGAAGCTTTGAGGAAGCCAACTGGTCTCTGCAGGCCTCAGCAGTGACAAGCCATGAGCCATCAGTGGTGATGCCTGTAGACCACCTGCGGAGTCAATCAGGATCCTTACATCATCCCTAAATCCTTTAGGAACCTATGATTGATAAAGTGCCCGCTGTGATGCCACCGTGATGCTGCTGTGATGTGATGAGGGCCTCATCGAGAGGAAAAGGACCAGAGAAAGTACCAAGAAAAGCACTTGCTGAGCCCAGGGCAAGGAGGAAGGCAGGGGGAGAAAAAGGCGGTTCAGAATTCCCTGAAGTTAGGAAGAAAATGGTACTTGAAGAAGACACTAAAACGATGGGCACGGGAAACAAAATCACATCCCTTTGGGGGCACCAATGCCTGCAGTCAGCTCAGTACATTATAGTTATTCTCACACGACTGTTAAAAACGTAGAGCTTTTGTTCCTAAATGTACTGTTTTACTGAGTTTACGCAATCAAGCAGGAACTCACAACAGGTGTAAGAAAGCACGCTGAGGGGACTATGATGTGTGGCTCAGCGGCAGAGTGCGTGGCTAGCACACACAAGGCCCTTGGTTCGATCCTTAGCACTGCAAAAACAGCATGGAGAACCCTCGATGTAAAATACACGTGTACACACACACCAGCAGTTTTCAAATAGTCCACAGATTGCTAGTTTCTCCATCAAAAGCAAGATTCCCAGAAGCACGTGAGCAGTTTTTACTATCTAGGTCTCGAAATACCATCTTCAAAAAGCATTTCTTAAGGCTACGCAGCTTTTTTGTAAATGACGTACATGGATGCTACTGCCAACTCTTCTCATAAAGACCAATGGGGCTGAGGCTCTTATTTTAGACAAATGTCCCCATCTAAGGCTGCAGCTGCTGCTGCTGGGAAGTCGCTCACAAGCTGCCACCTTCCAGAAAGGGAATGCAAAGCCTGAGCCAGGGCAAAGCAACTTAACAGGCCAGTGAGAGCATCTTTCTTCGTTTCATTTTTATATGTGTGTGACTGTCTGTCTGTGCATGTGTGTGTATGTGTCTCTGTGTCTGTATGTTTGCCTATATGTATGTGTCTATGTCTGTGTCTCTGTGTGTCTGTGTATGTGTGTCTGTGTCTATGTGTCTATGTGTCTGTCTTTGTGTATCTGTCTGTATTACTGTGTCTGTTTCTGTGTGTTTGTAGGTCTGTGTGCCTGTGTGTGTGTGTCTATCTGTCTGTGTGTGGGTCTGTGTGTCTGTGTGCAGGCACCTCTGCAACCAGAAGAGGGCACTGGTCCCCCAAAGCTAAGGCGGTTCTGGGCACCACAGCTGGTTTCTGGAACATATTTGATTCCTCTGGAAAAGTAGAATGCACTTTTAACCACTGAGCCATCTCTCCAGCCCCTGCATCTCTCTCCTGTTACTGTATAGGAAGAACAGGACACCCCAACACCCCACTTCTGTGAGCATAGTGGGTAGCAGTACTTGGAAGCCCTGGGAGAGACAAGAGAGCCCTCATTTGCATGAGAACTTTCCCAGCACCTCTCCAGTGCAGCTGCTGGCCTCTGACCCGGTATCACAACATCTCCAAGTTCAGCGTCCCTGTCTCCTCCCTGGAAAGCTAACACTCAAAAATCTGATCTCTCTTGGGCACCTCACAGCCAGAACTGAGCTTAAAACCAAGCAAGAAGATGCTACTGCAGCAGCAGTAGCTGCCAATCAAGCTAGATCAGCCTTCTTAAAACTCAGCAAAACTGGAGAGCTACCATGTAGCCTCAAGCTCAGGTGTCCTTGAAATAAGGGTGAAGATTGTGCCATACCTCCATCCCCACCATTCATTCATCCAAAAATACCACAGTGAAGTCTTGCTATGTGCTAGGCCCTCGGAGCACAGTGCACAAGACCACCCCACCCCCACCAGTGCCGTTTATATTTAGCTCCTGCTTGGGCAATAGACCAATAATTATACATTTATATAATTACTCTGTGAGAAGTGTGGAGAAGCAGGCAGCACAAGGGAGCTGACCTGATCCACCCTAGGGCTGGAAGAGGATTGCCAAGGGAGGCTGCGGGAGCTGGAAACTGGGGTGCTTGAGGAGGCCAGGGAGAAGCGCTGTTCCCTCTGTGCCCCAGGCACTGAGCAGATGGGAAGGAAGCCACATACCTTTATGGAAGCCAGGGGATCTCTGAGTGCAAAGCAGGAGGCAGGTGTGTGTGGCTGGGTAGAACCAGGCCACCCCAGAAGGCATCTGTAACCCACCACCCCATGTGTGAGCAATACTGGGAGGGTAGCCTCTGAAAGGCTGGACTCAGGCAGGTCTATTTGTTCTTTGAAAATACCACCTCCAGAAAGGCCTGCTTCTTTTCCCTCACTGCGCATGCACGCTTCTGGAAACCTCGTGCACAGCCCCTTGCCACTGCAGTTGTGTGCTTTCCTGTCCGGACTAACTGAAACTCCTATCTATCTTTCTCAGGCTGACAGAAGGAGAACCGAGAGTTGCACTCTGTCTGAACTTCAAGGGACTCAAGAGGCCCTGAGCCTTGTGCTGGGACAAAGCCCAGCAACACTGACCCCCTCAGCTGGTGCTTTTCAACCTTCAGCCTGCAGCAGATTCCCCTGACGGCCTTGTTAATGGGACTGGGGAGCCACGCTCCCATCATTTCCAGCGCAGCAGATTTAGGGAGAGGGGGTGCCGGCACTTTACCTGGTGCCAGGGGCGGTTGGGGGTGGCTGGTCCTGACCACAATTGGAGAACTGGTAGCCAGCCTCCTGCCCTACAAGGTTGGCTGGAGGAGGGTGGGGGGTGGGAACAGACTCAGGACATTAGAGTAGCAAGAAACTGTACTAGGATCTCTGTCTGGGAAGTCAAGGCAAACCTGCAGAAACAGATTTTCTTGAGTGAGCGAATCTGCCTGGCTTTTACACCTAGAAATCGGCCTCGCGCTGGGTCCCCCTGACAAGCCTTGGCAGCCAGTCGTGCACAGATTTCTCAAATCCCCAAGCTTTCAAGTGGGAAATGTTGCAGAATGCACCAGTCACAGCTACAGGACTGCAGCACGGTGACACTGGTGGCGAAGACAACTTCTGCAGCGCATCAGACCTCAATCTGGCTCAGTGAGTCGGAGGGCCTGGCACTCAGTCCCCTGTGCTCCCCCGCTGGGGGCCTGAGCCCATTCTGGACACAGCCTTAACAGAACCTCTCTTCCCCTGGGGAAGCAGGGCCCTGGCAGCCATGGAACTGCTTTCCCTTCAGAAACACCTCATACTGTCTGTGACACCAGGGCCTGACCTCTCCTTGAAGCCCTTGCCACACCGTTGTCTGTCTGCCCATATCGCTAATAACCCTTCTAATAAATGTCCTGCCCCCTCAAAATCGGTCTCAGTGTCCCCTTAGAACCCCGAGGTTCGTCACCTACCAAGCTCTTCCTGGTGAGCAGTCAGATACCTGTGTCTGTTTCCCTCAATTGCTAATCAGATAATTGTCCTGCAACAGTTAATTCTGCAGCCCGTCTACACTCAAATACACAAACCAGAAAATAATTAGACCCGAACAACCGCGCGGGTTTAAAAGCACACTAATGGACAAAATTGGTGTATTCAAAATTTGATTCAACATTCATCAGGACGCTTGCTGGTCAATTTGCTTAATGAGCAAGTGTTCACTTTTCTCTTAATTTTTCTGGGGTGACGTTCACTTGGAGCAACACATTAAGCCTGCTTCCCTTCTGCAAGAAATTCTTCCTAAGTGGCCCCTGGTGTAAAATGATCTCAGTGCCTGTAGGCAACAAGAGAAAAAGCCTGAAACTGATCTGTTTTCTAGAGCTGGGAAAGACAACAACTAACAGCAACAATGCCTTCCAGTATGTCCGTTGAGAAAGTTCCAGTTCTTCCTACACAGCTTTGCAATATGGCCATGCCTAAGGGGGGGGGGGGGGACTGCCCACTTGTGAGCGTTTGTGTGTGTGTGTGTGTGTGTGTGTGTGTGTGTGTGTGTTTGAGGCACAGTCTATTTATTTAGTCCTGGCATTCCCTATGTAGACCACGGTGGCCTCCAACCCACAGACATCCTCCTGCCTCTGTCTCCCAAGTGCTGGGGTTAAAGGCATGCACCTCCATACCTGGCTAGTAACCTTTTAATGAAATGATTGAAATCAGTGACCACGGGGAAGAAACTCAACATTTTTTTTTCCAAGAATGATTATAATTAAAAATATGCATTTTCCCCCACTGGGAGTTGGTGGGGGGGGGGTGTACCCAATTAGGTAGCAAAGATACCTTTATTATATAGCATTAAAAGCAGAGATGTGGCTCTCATGCTTTCCAAACTAAAAGGACTCTGTCTCTTTCTTGAGGCTCAAGAAATATTTTACCAGGCAAGCCGATGGCAAAGAGTCAGTTCTTGCAAGTGTTCCTCAAAGACAACAAAGCAGTAAGGAGCTTCCTGCTCTCTTTGCCGATTTCTGCCAGTACGTTTTGTTGTAAACAATAGCTTAGACAGCTGATGTGTATGTGGTGTGTGTGTGTGGGGGGGGTATTTGTTTCTACAATAATCTGATTTCAGATAGTTTACAAACACAACTCTTGTCTCCAAGACCAATGTTTTAAAATTGTATTTCAAATGATTTTTGTTTGTTTGCAAGGCTGGCCTCACACTCACAGAGATCTGCCTGCCTCTGCCTCCATGATGCTGCTGGCATCAAAGGCGTGTGCTACCACTGCATGCCTGAAGATTGTATTTTCAAAGGCATCAGCCAGTTATTTAATATTTCACTTTGGTCTGGGTTTGGCAAATCCATATATTAACAAGCTGTATAGTAAAAGGTGACTTTAGAGTTTGGGTGCTGTTTTGGCTTCAGGGGTAGTGATACAATCAATGAAATCTTAATGGCAAAAACAGAGCAGAACAAAGTATTTCAGACAACATCGCAGCTCTGCGATACTTGGGGGGGGGGGCAGACTATGACATCACAGCTCTGTGTGATCCGGCATCTGGCACCAAGAGTGTGTAAAGTGGGGACCAACTACCAGAAGCAGACATAGAACCACACAGCTCCTCCTGAGAAGACCCACAGAGACAGTACAGGAAGACTGTGCCACATGTATGTCCAGTGCACCGGAGAATGCTGGAGTCAGGGAGGTTGATTCCTATGAACTGACAACCCTAGATGAAGCCCCATAAGGGGAGAGAGAGGTAGGAATGGGATCTAGGAGCAGAATAGCTTAGTGAGAGTTATGTGATTGGGGTTCAGAGCTGAGCACCCATGTAGCAAGGTAGGCTGTCGGGACCTCGGCTTCTTCAAAACTTGGAATTGTTCTTGGAATGTGCTTTCCTGCTCCTCCCAGGTGTAGTGGATAGGAGTGAGTTTACTTCAGATTACTCTTTATTGCTTGCTGGTGTTATTCAATTAAGTGTTTAAACTACCCTTTATGTGCTTCTAGGGCAAAACATGTGTTTGCCACATGTGGCTTGTCCTTGTGATTGGATACGTCTTGAAATCAGGAGAACTTTAGCCGTGTGACTTTCTTAACCCTCAGAGTATAAATCGTCTGATGCTCTGAATATAGTTGGCCACTGCATGAGACTTTTAGTCTGCCTCCCTTATGGCCTCCATTCTCCCAGACACCACTGCCTCTAGAGAAGTAACAACAATTGGCATCCAGCACACCTGTAATCCCAGACCGGGGCGGGGGTATGTGTGTGAAGGAGACAAGCTCACTGGTTTCCAGTCCAGCTGAAAAAAAACCCAAGCTGTTAGATTCAGGGTGAGACCCTGCCTCAAAGGAATAGGTGGAGAACAGTATCACACACCCACTGACCTCTTCTGATCTCATTCACACTCATATACAAAAGCTTACATGTGCACAAACGGATGTGTGCATATACACACAGAAGTAAATAAAAGTAAATAATTTTACACACATAAAAGTAAATGATTTTAAAACCTGGAAGCATGTTAAGTGGAGAAAAACAAAGAGTTAAAAAGTGGAGGTGAGATCCAGAAAAGATCATCCTGAGTGAGGTTTTCCAGAAGCAGAAAAACACACATGGTATATACTCACTTATAAGTGGATATTAGACATATAATATAGGACAAACATACTAAAATCTGTACACCTAAAGACACTAAGCAAGGAGGAGGACCCTGGGTAAGATGATCAATCCTCAGAAAGGCAAACGGGATGGAAATCGGAAGATGAAGAAAACAGGAAACAGGACAGGAGCCTACCACAGAGGGCCTCTGTCTGAAAGACTCTACCCAGCAGGCTATTAAAGAAGATGCTGAGGCTCATAGCCAAACTTTGGGCAGAGTACAGGAAATCTTATGAAAGAAGGGGGAGATAGAAAGACCTGGAGGGGACAGGAGCTCCACACGGAAAGCAACAGAACCAAAAAATCTGGGCCCAGGGGTCTTTTGTGAGACTGATACTCCAACCAAGGACCATGCATGGAGATAACTAGAACCCCTGCTCAGATGTAGCCCATGGCAGCTCAGTCTCCAAGTGGGTTCCCTAGTGATGGGAACAGGAACTGTCTCTGGCATGAACTCAGTGGCTGGCTCTTTGATCACCTCCCCAGTCCTGCTGAGACCTAATAGGCTAGGGTCAGATGGAAAGGGAAGAAGACCTCCCCTATCAGTGGACTTGGAGAGGGGCATGGGAGGAGATAAAGGAGGATGGGCGGAATTTGGAAGGAATGAGGGAAGGGGCTACAGTTGGGATACAAAGTGAATAAACTATAATTAATATAAAAACTAAAAATTTTAAAAAAATTAAAAAAGTGGAGGTGAGAGAACTTAAAAGAAAAAAAGTAAGAAATAAAATACAGAATGTAACAACAAATAAAAGTGAACGTGTCTCGGAGTACAGTGCCCCTTTCTATCATCCCAGAACTTGGGAAGCTAGGGAGAAGATACAGAATTTGAGACCAGCCTACACTATACAGAAGAACCCTGGGTTTTTTTGTTGTTGTTGTTGTTGTTTTTCTTGTTGATGGTGGTTGGTGTGTTTATGTGAGGTGTGTGGGTATATGTTAAAAGTTGGGAGAGCAGCAGCAGAATGAAAGGGGCAGAAAACTTTAAACAAACTGAATGACTTGAATCTAAACAGATGATAAAGGAACTAAAAAGATTTCCGGGAAAAATGGTTAGGTCCAGAAGACAAAGAAGATCCACCAGACACTGCTAGTGGCTCTGGGGCCAACAGAGACAAGAACTACTAAAAGGTTTGTCTTCCACAGCTTTTAGTGAAGGAAAATGAAAGCCTCGCTTGGAATTATACAGCAAAGCAGCAATCACATCTGTGAAAAGACCAGCCAGAAGAGTCAACACTCATCAACTACTGTGTTGCAAGGAGTAAAGAAAGCATTACTTCCTGTGGGTATCTGTGTAAACGTGTGGCCAGATCAGGCAGGGAAAATCAGATGAGCATGCCTGACTTTGAGAGCACTTTATGGCAAAAGACAACAGAGCAAAAATACTAAGTATACCCGAGCAAAGACAGGATGGTTGGGGCTTTCTATCAGACACATGACCTTTAGAATAAAGACTACTGACAAGCTGCCATGAGCTTGATGTGGAAGGCTCTTGGGGGTCTACCATCAGAAAGAAGAGCACGACAGAACTGCTCCCCGGTCCCCAGCACCAGATGCACACTGACCTGCCGAACCAAAAGTATGTGATGGAGGAAGAGTAGGTGAGTCCTTGTCACTGACAAAGTTGACTGGAAAAGGGGCCAGAGCTAGTTCTGCACAGATTATTAGCTGAGGGCAAAATGGGTACTTCTTCAAATCCCCAGCTCCTGGCACAAAAGGAACAGAGAGCAGACTAGTGGCTAATTTAAATGTCACTCACGGTAGGAAACCAATAGAAAACAGCTCTCTGAAAAAGCAGACAAGAGTGCTACTAAAGGTATCTGTCTAAAGGCACCTATTAGAACATTACTGTCAACATAAATACTCAAAGATCAACTAGAGAGAACACAATTGTCTATCCAGCATTGGCTTTAGATACAAAATCTGATCATGATCAAACCACTCAATCAACAATTTACAGGAAATGCTGGGACTGAAACATGCTAATTGTTGCAAGAATGCAATCAGCATAATTCACACCGATGTGATAGAGCAAGCACACAGTCTCTTCCTCGGGAGGGCAAGGCTGAAACCCACCAAGAAGCAATGGCGGCGAGGAGAACCTCTGAACCAAGGTTCCCTCTTAGCTTCAGTCAAACATTTACAAACTTGTTTACATTTTTAACAGGGGGATGGTAAGTACGGAATACTCAAAAGCAAGGCAGAGAAATGATACAGAACTAAACACTAATATTATACAAAAAAAAAAAAAAAAAACAACCAAAACTGGAATAAAGACCTATTTCCATATGAGACCTCAAACTGTAAATTACTAAATGAAAACGAAAATATCTCTGCAACATTGGATGTTTGTTTGTTTGTTTTTAACGAAGCATCCGTACCCCAGGCGTTGAAGGCTTGGGGACCAGTGCAGTGATCAGAGATGACATCATCGGTGCTTGGAAAAGGAAATCAGTATTTTAGGGATAACTACTGAAAATATTTATAGATGGAAATCAAGCTTCATAGGAATGACATGGTGAACTGGCAATGGGCAAGGCTGAAAAGACTGGCCTCATGGCCACTTTGATAAAAACATGTTAGCCAGGTATGGTGACTCAAAATGCTATCCCAGCATTTTGAAAGGTGGGGGCAGGAAAATCAGCAGTTTGAATATTCTGAGATGATAGATAGATAGATAGATAGATAGATAGATAGATAGATAGATAGATAGAGTTTGAAGCCGGCCTGGGTTACATAAAACGTCTTAAAACCAGCGACCATAAAGCTAATATTCCTCCCTGTTGAAACAAAAATGGTTGACAAAAGGTTTTCAAACAAGCCAGGGAACAACTGAAACCAGAGGCTCCCTGATGCTTTTAAAAACATGTTTACTCTTTCCCAGTCAAGTGACAATAAATTTAAACATGGTTATACTGACAACTTGACACAACCTAGGGTCACCCAGGGAGAGGAAATCTAGACTGAGGAATTGTCTTGATCTGATTTTCAGGTGGGTGTGTCTGTCAGGCATTTCTTAATTGGTAACTGATGTAGGAGAGCCCGGCGCACTGTGAGGGGTGCCATCCCTAGGGCAGGCCAGGCTGAGCAAGCCAGCTGGGAGCAAGCCGGTAACATCACACCTCCAGGTCTTGGCTTCAAGTTCCTGCCTTGACTTCCTTGGAGGATAGGCTGTTAACCCTCCACCCCCCAGTTTCTTTGGTCATGGTGTTTAGCAAGAACAAAGGCCTATTTAAACAAAGAGCCCTGAAATTCTCACCCCAAACAGTAAGTCCTAACCAATGACTATTTCACTGGATGAAAAATGCTGAACAAATATTTCAAGCAACTGATTTTGTGAACCAGTAAAATCCCACGTGTGCACACCCAAAACCAGTGATTTGTTTCATCAACACTGTTTGACACCACATGTCAAGGACCTCAGGCGTCTTCCCCAAAACCTTTACCAAAGTCTGTCAACCAAACTTTGGAGTGTCCTTCCCACTTCCATCTGTCCCTAGATCCCTCCACAAGAACCAGATGTCCATCAGCCCAGGGCAGACAGAGAATGTCCAGTCCCAATTCTCAGTTCAGTAAGTCCCATTTTAAGACCAAAGAGCTCAGACACGTTCTGGATGTCTGAAAGGCCACTCTAAAGGCCAATATGCAATAAATAAATAAACCACACTCTGTCCTCTCCTGTGTCTGTCATCTCCCTGCTGGGACTTCATCTAGGGCAGACACAGACACAGGAGTGGAATTTTCCCAAGTACAGTCTTAACTGGCTTTAACAGGGCTCTGCCCAAGTTCTTAATAAAAAAGATGAAAGGAATCTTTAACTGTGGTATAGAACAGGTACTCCCTCCTAGAGATCGAAAGTGCATGTGGTTCAGACCCCCGAAACATTCTGGTATGTTCTAAAACAAAGGATTCCAAATCTTCACTTATAACACCTGGCACAACTAAAGATGCCCCAAAATCCTGAATTTGAGGGATGCCCCAGTGTTTCAGTTCTAATTTGGTCCCTGTCAAATGAGACAAAAGCCAGTGGCCAGCCCTTCCTGGGAAGGCAGTGGCCCCCAAACACCCAAAAATTCCCACTGACCTGATCCCTCCCTATCCTGCCCTCTCCTCTCCATCCTTGAAACCCATCCTCTTTCCTTAGCCTCCTGGCTGCCTTTTCCGGCCTTTCTCTGTTTGTCCCTTCACTGACCAGAAGTCTAAATCCAATAGATTTTTGTAAGACAGGCCTGCGAATTTCCTTCTCTACTTTTTCCCTCCCTGCTTCTCTGGGCTCTTGAGAGGACAGAACTCACTGGAACGTAAGCCCCACCCAACTCTCTAATAGCTCTTTAACACAGGCTCAGCTTAAGAGCAAGACAACAGAATGATGCTGTGAGGGTCAGCAGCTGACACCGCTGCCGCCCCACCTGTCTCTGTGTCAGGAGATGCCCCTCGCCCGGTGGTACCCCACTCTCGCAGCCCCTTTACAGAAACAGCGGTTCTGAACTGGATGATAATTTTAAATAATGTCCCTTGAAAATGCTGAAATGTAAATTAGGCAACACATTCAGATCTGAAGGAAAAAAAAAAAAAAACCCAACCTTCTACATATGCTAGCTTATTTTAAAACTGGGGTGGGGCGGGGGGGTCCTCTCCTATAAAAGTGATGCTTTCTAGTTCTGCCTCGGCTGAAAATACACCTACTATCTCCTTGCTTTAAATGTACATATTGTATGAAAATAAATACATTCAAGGACAAATTTGCTCCTAGCTATTCTAACGCCTTCATATTAAGACAACCAAAGCTAGCTGGGTGTCACATGCCACACAGCACTTGGGAGGATGAGGCAGAAATATCAAGAGTTTGAGGTCCACCTGGGCTGCATAGTGAGTACCAGTCTAGCCTGAGCTACACGGTGAGACCTTGTGGATTCAAAAACAAACAAACTAGTCCACATGGCATTTACCCGTCAATCAAATATTACCCACTTCTTAAAAGTCTTCCCAGGATACATCAACAATGAAGGATACCTATACTGTGACAATTAGGATGGAAGTGGAAATGGATTTAATATTCTATGACCTGGTAATTACCTAAAAATACCTGTCTAGTTTCTCAAAGAGTCTCAGCTTTTTAAAAAATGTTTCTAGTCCCCTTTTTAAGCACACACTGGCCTTGTAGAATGACGGTCAATGACACTACCCTGAACACTTCTAATATCCCCATTCATCCCCACCCCCGCCCCCAGACTCCATTCTGTGAGTGCTTCCTCCCAACAGAGACACAGTCACTGCCAAAGTCCATTGTGGCCACCTCTTCTTTGTTTTCACACACAGAGCACTCTGTTTAAGAGTAGACTCATATTCAAATTACAGGTAGTTTCATTTTGGAGTCCTTCTTAATCCTGTGAAACACTCCAAGTCACCCGAGCTGGATATTCTGCCCCAAAATTTAAAGACATAGGCAAAGGAGACACAAGGACCTCCTCTTTTTCATTTTTCTACTCATCTTGTCCCCACGAGGTCAGCATGAGGTTTTATTCTCGGGCAAGTGTCAAGGACCTACACCTTCCCTTAGGTGACAGTATTCTGCCCACCATAAACAGCCACCTGTTCTTTGTCAGGTCCAAAGGAAACTCTACTTTCGGGCTCCACACAAAACACAGTCCATATATCCAGAGAGAAGTTCATCCCTGGATATGTGGACTGCCTAAGACCTAACACTCTTTCCAATATTGTTTTGAGAGGGGGCCCTAAGAGCCTTCTAATGCAGGAGTGACCATGGAATCAGGCAAGAGAGCCTGTGAGTCAGGGAGAGGCGGGGACTCTGGGACCAGGGTCTTGCCAGCCCCAGTAGAAACCTTATCAAGGTCTTGCTCATTCCTGGTTTTGCTAGATCAAAGAATTCACATAAAAAAAAAAAAAAGGCTTTTGGAACCTGTTGCATACCCTATTTCTCGTTTCACTAAAGCTTTTTAATTTGTCAACAAGTGAAGAATTGGAAGCTATCTCTTGGCGCTGTCAGATGTTCAGATATTTGTAATCAGGGCTGGGAGTGGCTGGCAGGGGGTGTCAGGGAGGAAGGAGGAGTAGTAATTAGCCTTGGACTTAAAAACAACCCAATTTATTCCCAAACTCGATTTGCATGATACATACACAGACGTAATCACATGCAAAAGTGAGATGCATACTTTTCCATTTTTTAAAGTTATTTCTCTGAATAGGCAATTACTTGACCAGATTTCATTTACAAAAATCTCATCACATATGGCTTTGTGAAAAATGCTTCAATTTCTGAAGAATTCTGAAAAATCCAGGTGCCCTAAAGATTAGCCCAATATCACCTTGTGCTCCATTCTCCAGAGCCTCTTTCTACCGGAGCCTTTTGGCTCGCTCAACGCTACTTTTTCTGTTCAGACTTTGATTGAATCGCAACCCACTCTTCAAGATTTCAGATCCCCGAAATGCCCGTGAACCTACCAGACTACTCAGGGCAGTGGCGCCCTGTCCTCCAACCCAACTGAAAGGCACGCGACCAGACTGTCAACTCAATTTCATGACAGGTGACATTCCCCTCGTGAGTCTGCCCAGCACCGATCTCCCTACAGTTTTCAGCTCCGTGGAGTCAGGAATCCCACGCACCACACCATCGTTTGTTCTTAGGATGTTATTGCCCCGAAGAAGGTGGTGAGCTGCATTGCAGTTTCTACCCCGGGTCCCTGGTGGATCTACCGTGTGCCTTTGACCCATGACTGTGAAATGACCAAAGGGAAGGAACAGATGGGCAGAAGAGCGGTGGGTAAGCCACAGAAGGAGCAACCCATCCTGAGCAACAAGGGGGAAAGGGAGGGTGGCGTCGCTGAGCTGTCTGCCCAGACACAGGGCAGGGTGATCCCATCACGCATGAAACCCCACAGCATACCACCCTTTGGTTGAGGATGGATCTCTCTAGACCTCAGACTTCCTTCGTTCTCTTATCTTGACACCCCATTCCCTGCACTGCACAACGAGCTCTGTGGTTAGATGACCTACCCCAACAGATCAATAAACCTATTTTTAGCTGTGGCTTCCTCACTGGGCTGTTTTCCATAGAGCCAAAAACCTGTAGGTTCTACCCAGTACATACAAGAAATACCCCACAGCCAACAGAGTGAGGAAATAACCCTGGTCAGTTATCTTCCCATTGCCAAATTACATAACAAAGATTGCAGACCATAAAAGGGACATCAAGCCAACTGAGTTAGGTGAGATGGGACCATATCAAAATAACATGTGGCTTTTCTCCTATCTCTTGCAGAGATCCATTAACCAGCTGTGGAAGTCTTTTTCAGCCCACTGTTAAAAGAATGAAAAAAAATCCCAGTTTCCTTCTGGAGTCCTGTATGCCACTGGCAGCTTGTACCATTCTTGTCACAGATTGCAAATACCTGAAGACTGACAGTCAGAAAACCTCCCTCACCTTATCATCTCTAGGTTTAATAAATCCAATTTCTTTAAGTTGCCTTCAAAGACCTTGTTTCCCAAAATGCTCATCAGCTCCGTGTCCGTGCTGACACCCCAAACACACATTTTATTCACATATCCACTGGACAGTTCCTTTCATGACATCTTTCTTTTCATCATATGACTGGTGCACACTCAACACAGAGTTCTTCATAATCCCCCAAATCCTTTCATAATAGTGCTGAGCCAGAGTTTGAGACTTTGGGGTTTCATTTTATTTCTTACATGGACCTGACCCCCCCCCAAAAAAAAATCATTGATATTGAGCCTTGTGTCTGTGAAATTGAGTTTGAGGTAAATGTAACCCAGAGGTGAAGAACAAACAAAGCCCAGCAGAGCCCAGCACCACGCTCTTTCCCACAAAGAGCACTCTCTCAGCCTGTCCTATGAACCCCACATCCTCCATTATACCCAAGCACCTACGTCATCTGAACCTAACCCCTCCTTCCCATGTCTTGGTGCCTGGCAGGTAGAACTGGATGCCATCTTTATCCCCCTCGGATCTCTTGGGCATTCTCTCTTATTTCCAAAATATACCTAACCCCCGGGGCTTCCTACCCTTTGTCCAATACCACTGAAGAACTAAAATGAATTGTCACTCTGTACTGTTCCCTAGTAACTTGCTCTACTAATATGGCTCTCATACCACGGTGAGACACCCTTTGACAAAGCCTCCAAGGCGTCCCCCTGAAAGGTCATTCACAATTTCCAGAAGGTAGAAGCAGTGCAAGTGCCCATCAGCTGTGAATGGAGAAACCACACAGAATACAGTCATAGGAGAGAATGACTACTATTCAGCCTTGAAAGGAGGACATCCTGGTTAGGTAGGTTGGCACACGAATGTGCTCCTGGCACTAGAGACAGAGTTAGGGTGCTTAGGAGTTAAGAAGCCAGGTTGGTCAACATGGCAAGACCTGTCTCAAAAATACAAACAAACACGAAACTCTGGCCCTTACACAACACGGAAGACCCCTGAGGGACGTTATGGTAACTAAAATAAGCCAACCAGAAGAAGACAAACACTGTGCGGTCTACTTATACCGGACACATAGAGTCCAGAGACAGTACTAGCCAGGGGATGGGTGAGGAGGAGTTCGCTAATGGGTTACAGGGTTTCAGTTTTGCAGGGTGAATGATGAGACTGGCTTATAACAATGTGAATGTACTTAATACCCTGAACTGTGCATCCCAAAACGGTAAAGGGGTCAATTTTAGGATATACAGTTTAGTTAAAAATAAAGAATTAATTAAAGGAAGAAGAAGAACAACAACAACAACAACTCAGGAAGGCAGAGGCAGGCAGATTGCTATGAGTTCAAGGCCAGCCTGGTCTACAAAGCAAGTCCAGGACAGCCAAGGTTATACAGAGAAACCCTGTCTCAAAGAGGTTTAAAAAAAAAAAAAGACTGCCTTCATCTTGACCAGCTATAGTAAAGATGACCTGAGTTTTGGGGCAGGATGTGGCACTGTTTTCCATGCTGTGCTCAATTGGACAGAAGGCAAAGCAGGTGGCCCTGGACTGGTGACCTTGTTCCAGTCAAGCCCACCTTGGCCTGGCCTTCAAGGCCTTCTTCACAATCTGGACCAAGCTCAACACTAAATAGACTCCCTCTCTCCCCTGTTCCTTGAGGCTAATCTAATCTAGGACCCACATTTCTACTTTCTTACCCTCCATTTCCTTACCTCAGCCATCTGACCAGACTAAAACTGGACGATCCTCAAGTAAGATCTGAACATCCTGCTCCTCCACAGTTCTCTTAATTCTTCCAACTACCCCAAGGACAAACATTCTGCTCCCCTACTGCCGGGCGCATGGAGTCTTATCTGAAAGTAAGACCTCCTGTGGGGATGTGCACTGTTTCCCTAGTCCCTGCTAACACCCACCCAAAGGCTTGGACCGTGCTGCCCACGCCCCCTGCATCTACACCCCAAATGCCTCTGAGCTCCTCCCTCCTATCTGCTCCTATCTACTGTCCCTGGGAGGGGACCCAGCAGGGGGTTGATAAACTCACCCACCGGCCTTGCCTGTGTTCAGAGCGTGGTCGGGGTGAGCAGCAGAGCCGTTAAAACAGTGGTTTCCAGCCTGCTGTGAGTCGGAACCCATCCAAGGGCAAGTTCACAAGGTCCCTGTGCTCCTGGGAGCTAGGCCAGGAGAGCCCCTCCGGAAAGCTCCTCAGAGTTCGCACAGCCACTTCAGGTAGAGTAAGGGGCTCCTGCTGCCAGAGAGGGGGTTCCGAACCTGGATTCTCACTCCCCAAACTTTCATCCCAAACTCTGTATGCCCTTTGGTGGAAAGTCAAAGGGCACGAGGTCAACTACAGAGCCAAGGGAAAAGCAGCATGCATCACTACTGGCAGCAGATTTTTTTAAAAACCTAGTCACTCAATGCATAAACTTTATCTTAATATTTTTTTAAAAAAAAAAAAAAAAGGTAAAACCACCCCTGTAATCTGGTTTCACACCAGTTGCATTTTTTTTTCTTAAGAGACTCACCTTGAAAGGGGGTTATAAAATCCACACACAGTGGAGACCACCCATGTCCTCTGAGGGGCTCCAGTGTAAGCATATCCCCTACCGAACCTCCAGCAATCAATCCCCAGCGTTTGCACCGTGACCCCGTTACCGCTTTCCCCCTATACAGATGTGGAAAGCAAACATCAGGAGGGTTAGACATCTGGTCTCTGATCTCACAGCGGTTAAGTGGCAGAACGGGATTAAAAACTCATGGATGTCAATTCCAGAAGCCAAGCTCTTAACTCTGCTGCCATCTGCCCTAAATAATACCTGGACTTAAACACTACATTCTGTAGACCTGCTGGAAACCTAGTAGTCAAGGTGTGCCGTCGCTAAAACGGAAGCTGAAGCATCAGATGGCTGGGGAAAGCGATCAGGTTGGACCGTTTCGTTGGAACCATCTCCCATGTTGTCTAGAAGCATGCAGTCAAACAAGCATGCCCACGAGCTGGCTACTGGCTTAAAACTGCTCTTCATTTATCGGAGACTGAAAACAGAAGATGAATCACACAACCATGCCCCAAGACATCAGCAATCCGAGCTAAGGAGCCAGCCTTGCTCTTGGGTCTCTCCTACTTTCAGCAAGATCCTTGCTGGATGGGTCCTGATTCGAGTCTCCCTCCCACTGACTACTCCCTTCCAAGCTCCGCTCGCCCTGTGAGAGTATCAACGAGTGCTGCTGAAGCTGCATATGAAATTTTGCATATTTGGAGCCGTACAAATGTCTTTCAATCCCCCTTTTGGAAAAGTTCCCACACATGACTACAGCACTTCCACAGCCCAGGCTGCCAACCCCTGAACCTAATGCGTTCTGGAGAAATGAGGCTGTGGCCTCTGGCCCACCATTTCTGAGGGGTGGCCCTACACCTAGATCTAGCTAAGGAATGCTCTGGACACCACGGCTGGTTTGGCTCATTTCCTCGAGCCCTTCTTTTTAATCAACTAGAGGATCCTGGAGGAAATGAGTCAAAAATCCTAAGAGTAACTTCTAAGGACTGTCAACAACAGGGACAAAACCTATCACCAAAACAACATCTGCAACTTCAGTGTGCAGCAAGGGAAAGCCCACAAAACACTTGACACATCTCTGATGAGAATTTCTTCTGGGAGTGCAGTAAACGGTAGCTGTATTTCACCATGCTTGGCCACGGTAAACAGACACTGAGATCAGCCAGGTATCAGGGGCAAATATGTAATGTTATAATCATTTTTATTTGAGGGGGCCAGGAATGGTCTTCAACTTCATTTTAGAGATAACTTATCTTCCTTTCTCTTCCCCCAAACCCCCCCCCCAAAGCCCTCATATGATAGGCTCAAATGCTCCCGCCCAAGCTATGCAGCAGTGAATCCTCAGCGCAAATTAACGCACTCAAATTGAAAAGACTAACCCAAGAGTCTCAAGACAGGTAGCCTGAAGCCTTCTCACCCAAATTAGCAGTCCTGGACTCCTAGAACCTCCAACAGGGCTGGGCTGATAGTAACCACTCATTAAATATTTTTCATGTGTCTTACTTTACAACAAATTCTGGTGAGCTGTATAAATGGATGCACAGTTGGACATATGGAGCTGAGCTCAGGCTCCTTCACTGGTTATTTTGGGCAAGTGACTTATTCTCCAGTTGGAAGATAGTGGAAGAGTAGAGGCTGGAGTGGCCCACCCTCCTGGGCCCCTGAGTGCAGAAAGAGCAGGGAAAGCCCTCAGCATGGGGCTTGGCAGACATTTGCTGATTATGAAGCCCTGCGTGTGCATGGAACATATCCATGATATGATATTTAAGGCACGTTAGGAAGCGTGTTGCAAACGCACGGCATGCATGATTTATAACGTCATAGGAAAAAAAGAATGTGTGGCTGGGTGGGGGGAAAAAACCAGAACAGGAAGAAGTAGGAATGATTGAGGATCTCTACACAGAATTATCAGATTATTTCCAGCAGGATCATGTGCTGGAATGCCAGGTGCATGAATGACCAGGGCCTGCCTGGCACCTGCAGGAGCAGGAGGAAAGTATGATTCACTGTTCTAGGACCATCCTGTTGAGCTGTAAATGCTGTCAGTGCCCGGGAGGGAGGAGGGGTCACCACAGAGCAGGCACTTGCTAGCCCTTCAAAGGGACAGCACAACATAAGCAAAAACACAACGCTGCTTCCTGCTAAGCCAGTGGCAAAACAGTAACACACACACACACACACAAATCCCAAGAGGCCCCTTAGACATCAAAGCAGCTTTCAGCAATTCTGAACTCCCCTGATCCTTTATGATACAAATGTCTTCTTCAGGTAACTGAAGCCCCCCCACCCCCACCCCCCACTCCGAATTTAAAAGACCTCCCAAGGGCACATAACCAAGGAGGCAGTATGGCTGAAAAGGGGGTCTGAAACTGGAGGGGCAGAGCAAGGCAATTACAACACATTGCCTGCCAGGAAACAGACCTTCAAATTCCCTTTGTCAAAAAAGTTATTGGCCAGAGCCCGCTAATGTGGAGGAAAACACAAACCATTGAGTCGTTTCTGTTTTTGAAAGGGAACTATGCCGGCTGTGGTGTTCCACCTTGGTCTAAAGCAGAACAAGGTGGAAAACACAAAGATCACTGTGGTCGTTTTAAGCCACACGGAATCTGGACACTCATTTGTGACCCCTGGTGGCCCCTCTTCTGGCACAGGGGTCCAGATGGGAGGGCTCCCCCACCAGAAAGTCCTCTGGGGGCTTTCAAAAGCAACGGAAGAGTGGGATCTGGAGAAGGTAGCCAGCGGTGGGCTCGAAGCAGGTCCCAGCGATGCTGGTGTCGGGTGCTTTATTCCTTCGCGCAGATTCTGTCTAGCCTACAGCATCAGGGTAACCAGAAAGGGTTTTTTGTTTTGAAAATGACCTGGGCGAGGACAAGGCTTCGGAGACTAGCCAGGCGGCCCGCACAGGCAGCGCACCAGCGACACCTGGCAAAAAGGGACAGGACTGAGGAGCTCCAGGAGCCTGAAGGTCTTCCACCCCCTTGAGACCCAAGTTCCCGTGCGGGAGTTAACCCGGTTTGTCCCAACAGCTGGAAGAAACAAACGGGATTTGCAGGAAGTTCAACCCTCCCCGCCCCCTATCCCACTTCCCCCAGGTGGCCCTGAGTATGGCTATCACGTGGGAGGGGTGTGTGTGTGTGTGTGTGTGGATCCCGGGATTCCCAAAGAAAAACGGCCACCTGCTATTACAAGCCTCGCACAACGAGACCGGAGGTTTCCGAAACCCGGGCCCTCGCACACTGCGCGCGCGAGGTGGCAAGAATCAGCCGCGTCCCCGCACGGTCGTCCCCGCTTCCCAGGAGCTGGGCGCCCGCGGCGGCTGCCGCAGCTCTCCGGCGCGTGGCAGGCAGCAATGAACGCCGCGCGGCCGCAGAGAGGGGGGCGAGCCTCCAGCACGGGGTTTCCAAAAGGGAAAAGTCTGCAGCCTAGCGGCTGCTCGCCACACGCCCGGCTCAAGTTGTCCCCCTACAGCCGCCACCTACAGGCTCGCGGGGTCCCGCCCCAGAGCCGCACGCCGCGTGCTCCCCGAGCAAAGTGTGTGTATGGGGAGGGGAGCACAAGTGAGCCCGAGATTCGTCCCCGCGGGTGGCGCCGCGCACAGCGAGGGCGACTGCGGCTTGGGTCCCCGGCTCCATGCACAAAGGGCAGCCGAGGTGGAGAAGCGGCGGCTGCAGAGCCGAGGAAAAGGCTCTCCAACTTTGCCCGGCGTGTGTCCGGGGACCCGTGGGCTGGTCCTCGCGGGCGCCGGTCACCCACACGCAACTTTTAACAAAAGGAGGCTGCGGCCGCGCCTCTCTCAAAGGAGAGGGGGACGCTCTCGGTGCGAAGCCCGAGGCCGCCCGCCACTGCCACCCGCGCTCGCTCGGCACAAAAGCATCGCCCAAACTCTCCCGCAGCCTGCGCGCAGCCCGGTGCCCCGGTTCCCCCAGAAGACCCTCGGCTCCCGGGGATCCACCGCCCCGACTGCAGGTGAGCGAGACGGAGCAGCAGAGTCCCGGGGCCGCCCGCCAACCTTCGCGGGTGGCTAGAACGCACAGGCACGGCGGAGAAGCCCCAGACCACCGCTCCGGACGCAGCCGGGTGGGCACCCCTTCCCGGACCCGGGTCGGCGCAGTCCTCTCTCGTGCCCCCGCGCTTGCCCACCTGTGTGGCCGCGGAGCAGGACCAACAGGACGCAGAGCAGATCCCCGGCGCCGCGAGCGCCTCTCATCGCGGTGGCTGCGCTAGACGGCTCCCGAGCTCCTCTCTCCGCCACGGCTCTCGCCCGAGTGCACGGAGCGCGGCAAAGCCGAGCCCCCGGAGCCGCTGGCGGCGCGCGACAGCCCCTCCTCCAGCCCTCCCCTCCGCGTGTGGCCACGCCCCTCCCTTCTCCCGCCCGGGTCGCACTCCCTCCCGCTGCCTGGTGCCCGGGACTCTCGGGATCGGCTGATCCCGGGGGCGCTGTGCTGAGACCCGGGGCACCCGGAGACCCTCCACCCCGGATCCTCTTCCTCCCGGCGCTCTCCCTCCATCGGTGGTCCCTTCGGCCCCAGGCGGCTCGCTGGCCACGCGGGTGCTGCCCGCGCTTTGTGAAGCCCGGCGCCACGCGCGCCTTGGGCACCGGCCAGCCACCTGGCAGGTGCTCCCTAGACAATAAAAGGACAACCGCGGGTCCCTCCGGCGCGCTCCGGAGGGGGAAGGCTGTACTCGGCCGGTGGCGGAGGTGTTACGGGGTCGGGATTGCGGGGCGAAGGGATTGGGAAATTGGATCTCCGACGTTTTTCTCCGTTCCCGTTGGTAGAAGGGGACCGATCGTGGCGCCCCTCACCTCGGTAAAAGGTTGAGCCCCACGTTTAAATAATTTTTCGTGCCTAGTTTCTCCACCTGCTGCGAAACCTGTGAGAAAACAGCTGATTTCTATTGGCTAGCGTAGACCTCCGCCCAACCCAGCTCCTGCTGAGGCTTGTGGAAATTGGGGCAGTGGAGTAAGGAGAGGCTCGCTGGAAAGCAGTTAGCTTTGAAACACGGCTTTTAAAGGCGCCCATTTGCATTTGGGTACCTTTCGCTTGGGTTTTGTTTTGTTTTAATCTCACCACCACCCCTGCCCCTTCCCCCACCTCCCTCCTGCTCTGGCAGGCGTTAGAAGCAAGATAAAAGTAAAATAATTATCTTTTCTTTTAAAGATTTTTTTTTTTATGTGTATGAGTGTTTTGCCTACATGTATGTCTGTGCGCTAGTCACCTGTGTGACTGGTGCCCTGGGAGGTCAGGAGACGGCGTCAAGTCCCCTGAAAGTGGAGTTACAGATGTTGGTGGGTCATCTTGTGGGTGCCCGGAGCTCAGCTACTCCTAACTCCTCTTCTTCTTAACAGTTGACCCATCTCTCCATTATCCAGGCTTGCAAGTAACTGTACAAAATAAGGAGAGTAAACGCGTACTACTTTAGTTCTTGAAGTGGGCCGGGGTTGCACACCTGGTAGTGCTTGAGTTTGAGGCCTCATTCTAAGATTTCCTCTGTGATCCCGAGTTTTCACTACATACTCTTCATGATTTGTATTTGTTTCCTTATTTCTTTATTGAAGGTACCACGTGTGTGTGTGTGTGTGTGTCAGAGAACAACTTTCAAGGGGGGGGGGGTTGTTTTGTTTTCCACTGTCTAAGTCCTGGGAGTCAAACTCAAGTCCTCTAACTTGGTAGCAAATGCCCTGAGTAGTCTCCATGAGTGGTCTTGCTGGCATTCTGACAAATGGATTAAACACCTCTACAGAGAGTTTAAGAGTTTAAGTAGGGCAGACACACACCCACAAACATGTAATAGATGCATAGATGATAGATAGATAGATAGATATAGATAGATAATACATTAAAAAATTTAAAGAATGGAAAATAAAAGGGAGATAATCACCAGAAAAAAAAAAAACAAACAATTAAATACATGTGGCCTCTTTGAGTATCATCAAGAATATATATCCCTTCCCAGCTGTCCTTTTGGATATTGACAGGACCTGTGCTAGCTTAAGAAAATTCATTTTTAAAGCTATTCACTTAAAACTTACCAGTACTAGAGAATGATTAAATGATACAGATATTTTACAGCCTCTCCTGAAACCACTTTATTTCTCCCTTCCTTCAAAGCATATTTTGAAATGCCTTACAGGGCAGCAAGGAGAGGCTAGGCACTCCTTAGCAGTCCGAGGGATCTGACATGGGGGCCGATGCCAGCTCAATGGCCTAGGACAAAGCTCAGGTCCTACAGTTGAGAGAGGCATCAAGTTACACATTAGTCTTAGGATGGCAGAGGTAAGGGACACCACTCAAACAATCCTTAATTTGAGATCTTGGTTTATTTCTAAAACACATCTTTATGTTAAGGGGGGGGGGAGCCACTGTGAGTTAAAAGGTCAACGTTATGCCTGAAAGAGAAAATTTAATTTTTTTTTTCTTCACTCAACTGACATTGGAGAGAATGACATCTTCAGAAATGTGGTGAAAAGAAACCATATTGCAAATGAATTCCAGGCAAGAACTTTCTGTCTGGAAAAAATAAAAACAGAATGGGGAAATTATACAATTCTAAATTGGAATTCATCTTTATCACTTAGCAAACATTATTGAATGCCCAGGACTTGCCAGTAGGCACCAAGACCTACACACAAATTAATAAGACAAAAATCCCTGCCTATAGGAATCACGGTGTAATGGGGAAAACAGCCCCTCAAATAAGAAACAGTTCTATCTGAGAAAGAGCTCATGTGGAGCCAGGTCATATTGGCTGGCTGATAGAATATTGAAATCTTATTGTACTGATTTTTTTAAAAAGCCATCCCCTAAACACATCCTAAGTGCCCCCGATTCCAACCCAGTCCTGAGACACCTCACATCTCCTTAGATCCAGCAATTACAGGCTGAATGCTGAGCACAGCAGAGAGCCTCCAGTCCCTGCACTTTTCAGGTTGTTAGCTATTTTCAATAGTACCCCCTGCCTGCTCCGTACTGCAAGAAGACATGTGCAAGGTGCTATTAGTTCAGGGCTCTGGGAATGAACCATGTTACAGATGAGCACCGTCCAACTGAACATTTTCAAAGATGGAGCTGTTTCATTTCTCGGAGAGGAGAGATGGGTCAGTTCTGTACTGTATTTTATGATAGCCCTAGACGCTATCATGATTGTGTTTTATGTATTTCACTGCCTTTCTCATTATTTTAGCGAGAGGGGCTATTGACTGCCGCCTGTGGGAATACATTTCAAACTGACGTAAACAAGCAAACAAAGAAGCAGAACTTACTGCTGCTTACACCTGAAAGACTTGGGATACACACATTTCGGATTCTCTTCCGTCCAAGGACTCAGAGTTGTCAGGATTTGAACAGGAATGGTGATAGTGGTGTGTGTGTCTGTGTTGGATGTGAATGGTTTTCCCCTCCACCTCAAGCCTTCACAGATACTGTCCTGTATTGCTCTGTTGGTGTTGTGTGTCCACAGGTGGCTAGGCTCTGCCCCCATCAGCCTTTTCTATAGGAGTACTGAGTGAGCCTCACTGGCCTATCTTATGTCACTTGCTCATGCCTTAAGCCAGAGGGGTAGAAGACAGTGTGTGGAGCAGAGTGTTGTGTGTCAGCACTCAGGAAGCAGAGGTAGGCAGATCTCTGTGAGTTCATGCCAGCCTGATCTACATAAAGGTTATAGGCCAACCAGGGCTACACAGTAAGACTCTTTTTTTTTTTTTTTTCCTTTCCTATGATCTCACACAACCAAAATTTCTAAATTGACTTCACTAGATAGCTGAGGGTGGCTTTGAACTCCTGATCCTTCTGCCTCTGCCTCACAAGTGCTGGGATTATAGGCATGTGTTATGACCAGCTTTTTGCATTTAATAGTTTATATTCTAAAAGTATTTATTGTAGATGATGTAGGAAATACCGTAGGAAATACCAACAATCAGAACAAAACAAAAATCAATCAAGTTGTCAACATCAAACAGTTCATTTTAATGTTTCACCCTGATACCTAAACCAAAGACTCAACAAAAAAAGGGAATTTCAAACCAATTTCCCTTATGAACATTGATGCAAAAATGCTCAATAAAATACTCACAAACAGGATCCAAGAACACATCAAAAACATCATCTACCATGGTCAAGTAGGCTTCATCCCAGGGTTACAAGGATGGCTCCAATATATAAAAACCCATTAATGTAGTCCACCATATAATCAAACTGGAAAAAAAAAACAAACACATGATCATCTCATTAGATGCTGAAAAAAGCCTTTAACAAAATCCAACACCCTTTCATGTTAAAAATCTTGCAGAGATCAGGGATGCAATTTAAACATAAATAAAGGCAATATACAGCAATCCAATAGCCAACATTAAATTAAATGGATAGAAACACAAAGCAATTTCAGTAAAGTCAGGGACAAGACAAGGCTGCCCACTCTCTTTTACCAATTCAATATAGTACTTGAAGCTCTAGCTAGAGCAACTAAAGGAGATCAAGGGGATACAAATTGGAAAGGAAGAAGTGAAAGTATTGATATTTGCAACTGATATGAAAGTATACATAAATGACCCCCCCAAAATTCTACCAGAGGACACTTTAATTAGAGTTTAAAAGAACCCCACCCCGTATTCTCACCTCCAACCCGCTCCACCCTCAGGAAGGCAATCTTGGCAGCTGTCAAGGGGATGAGAGTGAAACAGGAAAAGAAAAAAGCCTAGCTGCTTGAGCTAAGTCAAGAGTGGAGATATCAGCATGTGGCCACAGTGTAGGGAGAAAGAGTGAAGCCCGAACGGTTAAGGAAATCATTCCTAAGGAAGAGGTAGAAATAAGAAAAGAAAAGAAAAGAAAAAAAAAAGTTGCTTTTCTGGCAGACTACGAATCTGTGATCCTCTACAGCCTGAGCTAGAGGGTGAGAATTCTGGGAAGAAGTATATTACCTTACTAAAGGGATAATTATCCCTCCTCTCTCTTTAGCATGGCTTAAGGCAGGCCCACCCCCCTAGGAAGGTGGGCCTGCCTCCCTAAAGGCAGTCTCAACCTTCCTGTTTGTGATCCCTTAGCCAGGTGATTAACCCGGCCCAACTGGAATGTTAGGTCTCCACCCAGGCCAGAGATTTCATCTTCCAGATGGGAAGTCTCCCTAACGGACCTTCATGGCTGCTTGTGCCACTTATACCACCAATTTTCAACTTCGTCCCTTAACAGTCCTTGTTTTTGTCGACAGTTATCTGCAAGTCTTCTGCCTAGGAAGCTAAGGACACACACATATGGCCCTCAGTGTGAGACACCGGCTAATGAAGGTTCCTCAAGGCTTTTGAGGATGGTCTCTGCAGCAGCTTTCACTCGGTGTGTACTGAACAATTTTGGTGTGCCAGATGTACCATATCAGGTACAAAGAATACAAAAGCAAGCATGGTTGCTGCCCTCATGGAACTCCCAGTGGAAGAAAATGGCATAGGAGGGGTAAGGACTGCACTGATACGTTTTCTAATAGTTGCTCACTGGATGATATTTGAAGCCAAAGGAACACGTAAATCATATGTGCTGTGACCTCAGAGAGGTGGCCATTAGATTCTGCAGGACCAGGAAGAGGACAAAGGAGAAAGAGAGGAGGGTGACTGACTGAACTAACAGTAGGACTCCCCCCCCCCCCATCCCTGTGAAAAGCTTGATACAATAAAGTTTTTGGAGACTGGAGGAACACCACAGGTCGGGAAATGGAGCCTACAGATGATGGTCTGGACCACACGTCTTTATATACCAAGAAATATGACTCTCATCCTTTAGAGGACAAAGGACCACTAAAGGACTCTGAAGAAGCCAGATGGGGTAAGACTTTGAACATAGTGAGGAAGCTCAAGGAAGGATGAGTTAAAAGATGGAAAAACCCAGTAGGAAGAAAGTGATGAGAAGTGTAATGGATCCAGCCAGACAGACAGGCCTGGGGCTCAGCAAGAGAGCAGCCACGAGAGGCAGCTGCAGCCTGGATCTGGCTGAGCTCACTCCATTGAGAGTGTATGAGAAGGAAAGCAGAGGGCAGATGTTGTCTCCTTAGGGAGTTACCCACATGGAAAGGACAGGCACATTAAATGGAAATTATAGGAAGCCATTGTTTTGGACCAGATACGACAGACAAGACTTTAAAAAAAAAAATCAATATGGAGTCACTCATGCTAAAATCCAACATTACCAGAATGAATCTAGGCTGTTGGAAGACCCTTCTCAGAAAAGGGGTTACAGTCAGGTTTCCCGTACGAGTCGTTCCAGCCATGATAACAAAGTCCCCTCTGCTCCGACCACACAAAGATCACCTGAAGCAACCTACAGTCACCATGTTTTGGTCTGCCTTCCTGTCCTTACCTCGCAAGGACAGTAATACTGGAATGACAAACCTGATTTTTATTTTTAACTTTTTGCAGTCTTTTTTTTTTTTCTACAAGACAAACCTACTTTGCTTTTGGAATACTTATTTGATTTTATGGACTTCTGTGTTGCCTCCATTCTAGCATCAAAAGAAAAGCCAGGCAAAAGCTCTCTACCCTCATAGAACCTGCATTCAATTCCCAGTCACAAACCCAAAATAAAAATAGGGCAAACAAGACATCTTAGCAGGCAAAGCATTTCCATGCCAGCCTGGCAACCAGATTTCAGTCCCCAGAACCTACATAAAAAAGCTTTAAGAGTGCCTTGTTTTTAATTGCTGAGTAGTATTCCATTGTGTAAATGTACCACAATTTCTGTATCCATTCCTCTGTTGAGGGACATCTGGGTTGTTTCCAGGTTCTGGCTATTACGAATAAAGCTGCTACAAACATGGTTGAACAAATGTCCTTGCTGTGTACTTGAGCATACTTTGGATATATGCCTAAGAGTGGTATAGCTGAATCTTGAGGAAGCGCTATTCCTAATTGTCTGAGAAAATGCCAGATTGATTTCCAAAGTGGTTGTACAAGTTTACATTCCCACCAGCAATGGAGAAGGGTTCCCCTTTGGGAACTAAAAGAGATCATCCTGAGTGAGATATCCCAGAAACAGAAAGACACACATGGTATATATTCACTTATAAATGGATTCTAGATATATAATATAGGATAAACCTACAAAAATCTGTACACCTAAAGAAGCAGAGCTAGAAGAAGGACCCTGGTAAGATGATCAATCCTCAGTCAGAAAGGCAAACAGAATGGATATTGGAAGAAGGAAAAAACAGGAAACAGGAGAGGAGCCTACCACAGAGGGCCTCTGAAAGACTCTACCCAGCACTGAATCAAAGCAGAGTGCAGGAAATCTTAGGAAAGAAGGGGGAGATAGTAAGACCTAGAGAGGACAGGAGCTCCACAAGGATAGCAACAGAACCAAAATATCTGGCCACAGGAGTCTTTTCTGTCACTGATACTCCAACAAAGGACTTGGATATAACCTAGAACCCCTGCTCAGATGTAGCCCATGGCAGCTCAGTAAATAAGTGGTTTCCCTAGTAAGGGGAACAGGGACTGTCTCTGACATGAACTCAGTGGCTGGCTCTTTGATCACTTCCCCCTGATGAGGGAGCAGCCTTACCAGGCCACAGAGGAAGACAATGCAGCCAGTTCTGGTGAGACCTGATAAGCTAGGGTCAGATGGAAAGGGAGGCGGACCTCCCCTATCCATGCACTCGTAGAGGGGCATAAGAGGAGATGAGAGTGGGATTGGGAAGGGAGGAGGAAGGGGGCTACAGCTGGGATACAATGTGAATTAACTGTACTTAATATAAAAAATAAAAATTTAATAATAATAATTTTTTAAAAAGCTTAAAGAGTGCCTGGTGTATACCTGCAACCTGAGCACTCAGGGAGGCAGAGGCAGTTGGATCTCTTTGAGCTTGAGACCAGTCTAGTCTACAAACCGAGTCCAGGAGAGCCAAGACTACACAGAGAAACCTTGTCTGGGGGCTGGGGGCAGTGGGGTAAGCTTGAAAGAAGTGGCATGTATCCGTAACCCCAGGACTCCTAAAGTGATGGCAAAGGTGGAGACAGGAGAACCCCACAGAAGCCCACAGACCAGCCATTTTGGAAGATAAACCACAGCAGAAACAAAGAGGCCTTGCCTCAAAAGGCGGAGAGAACTGACCCCTAAAGTTATTCTCTGAGCTCCACGTGCAAACCATGGTTTGTGCATGCCTCTCTCTTCCTCTCCCTCCCTCTCTCTCTCTCTCTCTCTCACACACATACACATACACATCACACACTCTCACATATACTAGCATACTAAAGTAAAAGTAACTTTTAAATAAATTGTTGTCATACTGTCCTTTAACAGGTAGAAAAGGAGAACCGTGAAAAGTAACTGGGTAAGCAGGGGAGAATCAGAAAGACAAAGGAGCTGTTGCAGAAGGAGACCACCTCCCCAGGAGCAAAGGGGTGTTAACTGTATCATAACCCCTAGGGGCATCCAACAAGATGAAAACAGAAAACTTGACAAGCTTTGACAATCCTCACCACTACTCTAAGCTCGTTTTATGCTCTCACTCATTTAAACATTAAGTGTTCTTGTTCTCATGATGTTGCAGAGGAGGAAACTGAGGCAGGGGGTAACATAATAACTTGAAGAAAGATTGAAGCCTGATTGGACCCCTGGAGAGACGGACTTTATAGCCCTGTGCTCAGTTGCTGTAACCCTGGGCAAACTGGAGGGGTGGGTGGTGTTTTAAGAACTTCTGAGCCTCCAGCCTCAGCTTCTGCCAACATAACAGGTATGTGCCATGCCATGGTGCCTGTTTTTTTAATGCCCTGCTGGGTGGGATCAAACCCAGGACTTCCATGCTTGCTAGACAGGCATTCTACCAAGCTGGTAACACCACAGCCCAGATTTGAAGTGAATATACTCACCTGCTCTCATGGTCCACACAATGGGTTTGTAGAGACAGAATTTCTACCACAAAGGATTGAGCAATAGGGCAAAACTGAAAAGGGTGGCCCCAGGATCCCGCAGGAGGAAGGCCCTAACTTCCAAGCACTGCCCCTCCCAACAGATGTCTAATATCAGAAAGCCTGGAATACCCCATTTCCAGGCTAAGGGGCACATGTCTCTAACACCCACACTCAAAACTTCTGAGGCAGGAGGATTGTGAATTGTAGGCAAACCTACATTACTTAGTAAAACCCCATTTCTGGAAACTACAATTCTGTAGCCCCACAGCTGTACTAAGACAGTGCTGTCACAATAATGCTCCGCTGGCCATTCCTGACAGCTTCCTATATTTATCTCTTATTATTTACTTATTTATTTTTCAGATGAGGCCTTACTGGGTGACCCTTGCTAACCTGGGATTCCCTAAGTAACTACAGTAACCTTGAACTCGCAGAGGTCTGCCTGCCTCTGCCTCTCCTAGTGCTGGGATCAAAGGTACACGCCACCTCATCCCACTTACTGCTCAAAAGGTTGTTTTGCTTTGTTTTGTTTTGTTTTTCTTTAAAAAGCTAGACCTGGTAGTGCAGCTACCTAGGAAGCTGGATCAGGAAGACCACAAAATTGAGGTTGACCTGTGCTACAGCCTCAGCAATTGAGTGAAATGCTGTCTTAAATATTTTTTTAAAAGGCAAAAGCAAGGCTGGGGATTTATTTTCATGGTAGAGCTCTTGCCTGCTACGTGCAGTGCCCTGGATTTGATCCCCAGCACTGGAGAAAAGTAAATAAATAACAATAGGGCCTCTTATCTAAATCCATGTCACCTCCTGCAAAGAGGAGAGACTTTGAGAGTTCATAAATCTCCTCAGAACACAGTTGGGATGCCTCTTAAGTCATACATTTGTCTTTGGCTTGCATGACAATTATATGTAACTTTGTCATAGTCTCTCTACAAAAGTAATAATTCTTTGAGGAAGTTTCATTGTAATTCAACTGTGGGTCTCACAAGAAGCTTTGCTCAAACAAAATCTGTGCACCTAACAGATACCGCGTGTTTACAAAACTGAATTATTGACAATGCATCTTAGCGCATTTTCTTTGAGTTTTAACTTTTTAATCAGAATTTGCTTTGTTCCCAAGAAATCCATTGTCATCCTCATCGTAAGCATATGCAATCTAAATCTATGTTGATTGCACAATAAGTGTCATCATTTTGCATTTTCCTTCTCAGCCAATAAAGAAGTCATGCTGTTTCTCCATGAATTAGAAACACCTTAAGTCTACACCCAGGTCTTCTGATTGGTAAGAGACAGGAAGGCACAGTTGTCTGCAAACTTTGAGCAGTTCCGAAGCCTTGTAGGTGAACAACTCACCTTAGGGTCTACCTCTCACTCTTAACAGACAGACGCTATTTTTAACAAGGAAAAGATTGCATGCTACAGCAAATGCACAGGCTCAGCCCCGTGGCCTGTCCCCAGGCTTTGGAGGTTAATGTGACTGGGGATGGGGTTATTTATGGCCCCAGGGAAGGGAGGCCAGAGAATAGAGATAAATGGGGGAAAGATGAATAAACTCTGTGCTCTTCAAAAACAGGCCCGATGCTCTGCCCTGGGGATGGATGGGGTGGGTTGTTGATTTATCATCCATCCTGGGACACTTTGGGGGACTTCCCACTGTCCCCAGCAACAGAGATGCCTCTGCTGATACCCCTTGCGAGGAGGACTGTTTATCTAGTCTCTTCTATCTTGAGACAGGATCTTACTTCATAATGTTGAACTCGCTTTGCAGCCCAGGCTGGTTTGCAACTCAAGATACCCCTGCCTCAGCCTCTGGAATATTGGCATTACTGGCGGATACAACCTGTAGCTCCCTGTGTGTTGATCATTGGCTCCTTTCTGGAGGTTTGAGACCCTGTGGGCATAAAAACCTCCAGAACTATCACTAAACTGTCTGAATGCTTCTGACCTCTGCCTCAAGGAGGAAGCTGAGGAGGGAAAGTGCCCCAGAGCTCCCTCCAACCTCTGCAGAAGCCAGCAGTAGTGCTGGCTTGGACAAGAAAAGCAATTTCAAAACCTGGGGCTTCGCTCAGCAGCCAAAGGCATTTGCCCCCAAAACCTGGCAACCTGAGTTTGATCCTTGGAACTTGTGTAAAGGTGGGAAGAGAAAACCAACTCCATAAAGTCGTCCTCTGACCTCCATGCCACCACCGTATATCATTCACAAACAGTCATGATTGAAAATTTTTGATAAAGGAAACTTTATCTTAGCCGGCATAGTGCTTGGCTGCCGTGTGCTAAACGCTTGGTTTGACGCCCATCGTGGCATAAACCTGGCACGGACCGTGGGTGTGTAGGCGCAGACCTGCAGTCCTAAGCACTGGAGACACAGCCAACAGAAAAGGAGAGTCAGAAGTTCAAGGTCATTCTCTGCTAACAGGTTCAAGGCCATCTGGGGAGACATAAAACTCCAAAAGAAAACAGAAAGGGAAATTCCTAGCAGAGCCCTGCATAGAACAGCTGTAATCCCAACACTGAAACAGTGTCACTGGGGAAATCAGGGTTCCCTCTTGGGTTCTTATTCTTATTAATAAAAGAATTTAAGGTTGAACTCAAGAGAAAGGTCAAGGACAATCTTACTCGAGCTTAGAAGGGGGAAAAAAAAAACACTCAGAGTAAGCAAACTGTAATCTCTGCAGTGACCCAGAAGAGGAAAAGGAGAAAGGAGAAAAGAGCAGCTGTTTGAGTTAAGCAGGAGAGGAAGCTAGCTAATCACACGGCAGAAAAGCATACGCAATGTAGGGAGAGGAGCTTTGGAGAAAAAGTGAAATCCAAGGTGATAGGGAAAGCATGTTCAGAAAAAAGAGAGAGCAAAATAAAAGATCGCCTCACAGTTACGTTGCACCTTGGCTGTGGCTCCATGGGAATTCTGGGAAGGAAAAAAAAAACACCCTCTCATTTGACAGGCTAATGATTCTTCTTTAGCTTGGCCTAAGATGGTTCCTGCTTTCCTGAGGGATGGTCCTTTAAGCAGGACCTGGCCAACTGAAATGTAGGGGTCTCCACCCAGGCCTGTCTGGACTAGAAGGAAGCAGTTTTCTGTTAACGGGCCTTTACTGCTACAATGTCAGCAGAACTGTCGGATGTTCAAAGCCAGCCTTCATAGAAAGACTCTTTTTCCAAAAAAAAATAAAAATAAAAGAGCAACAAAAGGCAAGTCCTGTTCCAAATCATCATTATAATAATAACACAAAACAATGGTTATGTGGTGTTCTTTGTGGCATACTCACCAGAGACCCACCTTCTATTACAGTCACCTGCAGGCCTTACTAACACGTCATGACCACGTCAGGATATGACCCTGCTGATGCTTCCTGAGTAATTACAAAGCTCCATGTGCTGGTCCAACCACCTGCACTATGAGTGCTCTCCTTCCAACAGCCCTTCCAGGCGGGTCCATTCCCAGCCCCACGCTCAACAAGGAAAGGAAGACACTCATTCACAGGTCGCCTGGTTAGGAAGTGGCAGAGCAGGCTTGGGACCCTGAACAGCCTAAGCAGCCTAAAGAGAGCTGTGGGCTGCCCAGCTCTTCACCATGGTGCACCATGGTTTTATCCAGCGTCCGCTAACTTCCCAGCTTCATGTAGCTGCTTAGAGCCAAAGGGCAGAACCGCTTTAAAGCGTCATGACTACATCTTTCACAATAGTGTATGCTGGAAGATAAAAAGTTTCCTGTACTACAAAACAACTGTTCTTTAAAATCTGTGACAAATGAAACAATTTGAACCTTGAAAGCATATTTGATGATTTTAAGCAAAGGGAGTTTTGTTTGTTTGTTTGGAGAAAAGGTCTCACTGTGTAGTTATGACTATCCTGGAACTTGCTATATAGACCAGGCTCTCCTCAAACACAGAGATCCACCTGCCTCTGCCTCCCAGTGCTGAGGTTAAAGGCATGTGCTACCACACCTCCAGCTCTTCTTAGTTATTTTGTTTATTTTATTTTATGAGTGTTTGGCCTACATGTGTGTCTATACATCTCATGTGTGCATGATGACCAAAGCAGTCAAGGCAGCGTGTCCCTCCCCCTCCCAAATGAAGTTGCAAATGCCTATGACCCCCTAAGTGGACTGGAAATCAAATCCATGTCCTCTCAGAGAACGGCAAGTGCTCTTAACCCCTGAGCCACCTCTCCAGCCTCCAATATTGTTATTGTGGACAAAATCAGCACAAGGAAGAAGAGAAAGGGTAGGTGTTGGCTCACAGTGTGAAGGTGTGGTCCATCACAGTCAAGGTAGAAGGTCTTGAGGAGGTTGGCCACACTGTGTCATCAGTCAGGAAGCAGAGAGAGAGAGAGAAAGAGAGAGATAGAGGCTGGTGTCTGGTTTGCTTTCTTTTGAATAGTCCAGGACCCCGGCCCTCATCAGGGAACTCTCCCCAGAAACACCCTGATGCACCTGCCTGGGGATTTGTCTCCTAGGTGATTTCAAATCCTGTCAAATTGAAAAATCAAGATTAGCTCACCTGGTGTGATAATAACATGGTGCTAATATTAAAATCAGAGACCTTACCGTTTAAAAATGTATGCTGTGTTTATGAGAAAGTGTTCTGGTGCCTGAGCATCACTTCAAAATATTCCATTGGGAGGGAGACAGGAGATGGAGGTGGAGAATGGGAGGGACATGGATGAAGCAAGACTGGCCAAGTGGTTGTTGAAGCTGTGTGTGGGGTGGCCTTGGGGGACACTCTGTCTATGCTTGGCACTCAAGACCCCCTGTATGCTCTGGGAGTATACTCTGTATTATACCCCTGTGTAATCATCATGTCTAAAGTTGAGAACTTTGCCCTGATACTCTCTGCACTTACATCCAGTGCTAAAATGTTATTAGTCTTTGTTTAGGGAAAAATAGTTCAAAAGAAGTGTTGGCCAACTTTGTACTAGCCAACTATCTTAAGAGGAGCTGTGGAGCTTACCCATACAGAATGGAAGAAAGGAAGGAAGGAGAGAGGGAGGGAGGAAGGAAAAGAGGATAGGAGAAAGGGAGAAAACTAACTGTTTACTTCAGCAACATATATACTACAGTTGAAACAACACAAAAAAAATTAGCCTGGTCCCTGAGCAAGCATGGCATGCAAATTTATCGTTTTCCATATTTTTAAAGTATCTCTCTCCTGTCGGTACTTAGTGGCCTCAGTAATAGATCACATGGACCAGTCATTAAAATAAAATAAGCCTTTGTCTGCTTAGAAAAAAGAAAAGAAAAAATGACGACAGAGTTGAAAATAGAAAAACAATTAATTTTACGTCTTCTGTCATGACTCATATCTGCTTGTGTTGTGTGCTTGCTTATCATCTAACATTACCCTTTCTTGGTCCCTTTTCTAAATGTTATACTATAGCCATGTTTTTGGCTTGTTTATATCTAAACATGTATACGTTATAGCGGAAGATCCACCTATATGCTTTTTCCTTCTTCTGAGTTTCTGAGTAACTGCACATTATAAATCTATCCATTTTCCTGCAGATTTTTATTTTTCTTTACAGCTGAGTAACATCCCATTTTGGGTAAGCACCAACCACATTTTCACTCTTCATTCATCTGTTGATAGACATCTAGGCTGATTCCTTCCTTGCTGTCATAAATATAGAGCAGCGATAAACACGGATGTGCAAATATCTCTAAGATCAGATACGGAGTTCTCGGGGTATATCTGCCTAGGAGTAAAATAGCTGGATTCATATGGTAGTTCTTTTTTTTTTCTTTTCCTTCTCTCTCTGTTGTCTAGCTCTGTAGAAATGTAATTGCTGGTGAAGTGTAAAACCCTAGGAAAGCTATGAGGCTTCTGAATGGCCATCCTAACGGCACAGAAGTTTGCTGAGACTCACAGCGTTTGAGGCTGGGTATGGGTTTGAGTGGCTAGCTGGGTGTTGTTTTTATTTGTGAGTTTGTTATAAGAAAGTGATTTTTAGGGCTGGAGAGATGGCTGAGAGGTTAAGAACACTGGCTGTTCTTCCAAAGGTCCTGAGTTCAATTCCCAGCAACCACATGGTGGCTTACAACCATCTATAGTGAGATTTGGTACACAGGCACACATGCAGGCAGAATGCTGGATAAATTTAAAAAAAATAATAAATCTTTAAAAAAAAAAAAGAAAGAAAGTGATTTTTTAAAAGAGATAGAGCCGGGGAAACTGCACCTTCCTCAGTCCAACCCTCATCATGCCTGGATCACTGGCTTTCATTTCTTTGCTCTTATATCAACATAACATTGGGACCTTATTTAACCTCTTATTAAACCCATCAGTTTTCTCCTCTGTAAAATGGGGTGAGAACAGGATATTAACCAGCTCCCAAGGCTATGATGGCAATCACATGAGTAAATAATTCATACAGAGTACAGAGAGCTGGCTGTGTCTGTCATGCACTAAGTACCCAGTCCATGGCACATACATCTTTTCCTAACTCCATTTAATAGCTATGAAAACTAATTGTGGCTCAGTGAGGGTAAGTGGTTTGGCCAAAGTCTATCTATTTTAATAAACAGCTGCGCAGACAGACATTTAAACGCAAGTTTCTGACCATAAATCCAGCCTTGTGTCCACTCCAATTGTCCTCTGAGGGCATTGTTATGAAAAGCAGTAAAAGGTTGACAGATAATGCTAGGAGGTGATCTAGGAGGGTCTGGAAGCACCCGAAAGAGACCAACAACACCAAAAAATAAGTTAATGTTTGCTTTTAACACAAAAACTTAGTCCGAGTCACAGACTGCAGCCCCGGGGTCATGGAGCCAGCCAGCCTTTCTCCCAGACAGCTTGGAGCCCGGCACAGAGCACTTGGAGAGCACTGGGTGACTGGGAGGTAAATTACACCAGCCAGCAAGAGCCGGCCCAGCTCAGGGACAGCGACTAGGGTGTTCTTTTGTCTGCACACTGAGAAGCTTTGTAACTGGGCACACTGGCTCCTTATACCAATCTTTCCCTTCTGAAAATACCCGCCTCAGGTAACCAGGTTTTGTTTAGTGTTTGTTTGTTTGTTTGTTTGTTTTTCCAAACAGGATTTTTCTTTGTAGCCTTGGCTGTCCTGGACTCATTTTTGTAGACCGGGCTGCCCTTGAACTCACAGAGATCCACCTGCCTCTGCCTCCTCCCCCCCCCCCCCCCCCCCCAGTGCTGGGATTAAAGGAGTGCACCAAAACGCCTGGCTAGACTGTTTTGTTTTGTTTTGTTTTGTTTTAATGTAGCTTGGAAATTGTGAGCAATTTCCTCCATATTGCCATCACGCCTTCATCCATCCTTTCAAGAGTCACTTTATTAATATGTTTAGAGATTGTCTGTGCCTGGTCAATAAGAATGACACGTTTGTCTATGTCGATGTTTTCCAACCCGTGGGTCGCAAACCCCACAGGGCTCTCATAGCAGATGTTTACATTATGATCCACCACAGTAGCAAATGTACAGCTATGAAGTGACAACGAAGTAATGTTAAGAGTAGGGAGCACCTCTACGTAAGAAATTGTGTGTAAGGGTCCCGGCACTAGAAAGGCTGAGAACCACTGGTTATGGAAAAATGTGTCCTTAGAGGCCAAAACAGCTCACGCATGAGCACGTGTAGGGTGATTTAAAGGAGGTCAGATTGTAAGCTGAGTGCTAGAGATGTGTGGATGACTTAGCCACCTTTGAAGAATGCTACATGATCATCCAAAGAACGTGCACCAAACCATCGTTGCTCCTCTTTGGCTGAGAGGATGAAGCTGCGGAGTGGAAAAGTCCATGTCCAGCGTGCCCCTCGCCTCAGATTTACTATGTAAACCGCCAGGCTAGACCACGGCTCTCCACCCTCCTGCCTCAGCTTCTCACGTGCTAGGTTTGCCCGTGTGCCTCACCCACCCACCTTTCAAATGCCGGGTTAGGGTTAGCCTCAATCAGGGTTTCCATGGCTGTGATAAAACTATGATCAGAAGCAACTTGGGAAGGAAAAAGTTCGTTTTACCTCAAAAGTTACAGTCTATCTTTAGGCAAAGTCAGGACAGGAAATCAAGGCAGAACTCAGAGGCAGGAACCAACCAGATACCTTTATAAAAGAACACTTTGCTATGGCTTGTTCAGATTTCTTTTCTTTTCTTTTTTTAAAATCCAAATATTTATCAAATTAAACGTAATTGATTTTTTAATTTAATTTTTTATTTATTACAATTTATTAACTTTGTATCTCAGCTGTAGCCCTCTCCCTCATCTCTTCCCAATCTCACTCTCCCTCCCTCTTCTCCTCCCATGCTCCTCCCCAAGTCCACTGATAGGGAAGGTCCTCCCCCACTTCCATCTGACCCTAGCCTCTCAGGTCTCACCAGGACTGTCTCAGCTTGCTTTCTTACACTACCCAGAACTACAAGTCTAGTGGTGGCACCAACCCACGATGAGCTGAGCCTTCCCACATTAGTCATCAATCAAGAAAATGCCCCCACAGACTTGCCTACAGGCCAATCTGATGGAGGCAATTCTTCAACTGAAATTTCTTCTTCCTAGATATGTCTAGGTTTGTGCCAAGTTGACCCCATAACCAACCAGCACAAAAAATATTGCTGAGCCCTGAAGACAGGGTTAGGGGCTCCGGGGGCCTGTTTGAATGGATATACCTTTGACTCATTTGGTCTCCTAATCTCCTGCCCTCCCCCACTCCCAGCAACAGGAGAATAAATTCTGTTCTGTGCTGTGATTCTGCACTGTGACCTCCTTTCTGTAATGTGGCCATTACAATAGGAGTTCATCAGAGCTCATCGCTATCTGTTAAATGAGTGAAAGCTTACACGAGTGGGGGAGGGCCTGATTCTTCTTCATAATCTATGCCCTGGTTAGAGCCACAACGGGGCCGAGCTTTACAGATGTACCCATGTAATGGTTCAAGGGCAGTGAGCTGAAAGCAAATCAGAAAGTTCTTCATGTTTTGTTCAAAGCCCACTAACAATTCGACATGTATTAAATGTTAATAAGCAGCTATCTGGGTCAGTGGGTTAAGTAATAACTGTGGAGGAAGGTGAGAGGTGAAGAAATACGCGGAAATTACATCCGAGGACGGCTTGGCTCACCAGAGCGAAACTTGTATAATAGCACGCCAGTGATTTAACCAGGCTATCTTTCCCCCTTCCTCACACAGCAAGCTCGGGACACTGACAACATTCTCTTTACTCAAGCAGCTGCAGGAGCCGGTAAAATTTGGGAAATATTGGGAGGCATCCAAGAGGTTACATATAGGTCACTCTCCTACCCTTACAAAAGAAGGGGGGAAAATCACCGTGTTCAGAGAAAAGGTTTGGGAGCTGATTACACTTTCCAGGTCATTCTTTCTCTCCCCCCCCTTTTTTTTCCACATTTTTATGAAGTCCAACAAAAAGAACAAAGGTTTTTGTGAACACAAAATTGCTGCTTCTGAAAGCAGTACCAAAGGTGATGATGGGGGTCAGGGTGGGGGTGATGATGACAGTAACAGCTAATCTTTCTAAAGAACTTATTGCATTCTATATCAATTCTTAAAGTTAGATGTTTGGTAGAGGCGGTGGTTTTGTCCACCAGAGGACATTTGGCAAATACATCCGGGGCATTTTGAATTGTCAGGACTAGGAAAGAAGGGAATTGGGAACTGAGGTAGGCATTGAGTGGACAAGTCAGGGACACTGCTCAACTTTCCCCAAAGCACAGGGCAGGCACCTGTAGCAAGGAATTATCTGACCCCAATGCTCTTGGTTTCAAAGGTGATGAAGCCTGCTGTTGACAAATTGTCTCATTCTTCTTCGTCTTCCTCTCCCTGTCTCCCCCTCTTTCACACACACACATACACACACACACACACACACACACATCACACATGCACATTTACACACACCTCAAAGATTATTGCTTTTATTTGCAGATATAGAAACTGAAGAATAAGGACTGTAGCTCACTCTGACCCTCACAGTGGCAGAGTGGTTTCCAGTCCAAGCCTGTTTGACTCCTGTCTGCCCTATCCTAGGGATGGACACAAGCAGGCGATCTCTGACCAAGCCTTTGCACAAACAGTCCTCACACGCACCAGTGTCCCTTTCTAGAAACTTAAAATCAGATGACTCCAGCTCTGCCTTCTTTTTCTCAAAACATAGTTTTTTTTTTTCCATCCCTGTGAAAAAATAAATAAAAAATGGAAATTAGACTTTAAAATGAAAAGGTCGACTCTGTGCCACCTTTTTCAATGAAAACACTCTGGTACTGGATTATTTTTATTAAGATTATATTGATCTGTAATTAGGAATGGTAATATTTAATAAAAAATATTCATTAAGGAGTTTGTGAGTAGTTCTCCAACATAATAAAAGTATTAGCAAGATAATGAAATGTCAAATGTAGCCTTTCCTTTGCTATGGGTGGCTATCCTGTGTGTTGTGGAAAGCTGAGCAGTACCCGTGGGCCCTGGCCTATCCACTAGCCACCTGCATCACTTCCTCCTACCCCCCTTCTCTGCAGGCCCTGATGATTCAAAATGTCCCAGGGCATTGCCAAATGCTGCTGCCTTTTCTTCATCTATGAGTACTGGTGGCAGAATGTGTCCTACATTATGTGAAATTCATGAAACAGTCCCATATCCCTTTTCAGCTGTCACTTTCCATATTCACAGGAATTGGATGTCTAAGTAACATCTGTAAAAAACCCACGTTCTAAACCCAAACAGAGCAAAAAGATTCTTCACACAGTTGTTTTGGGGGTTGGTCTGATGCTTGTATTTTGATGCTAATTACTGGCCTTCAAGATCTGGTTACTGCCCTATCCTTGTTGTGTAAACCTACCTAAGACATTATTCCTGATTGGTTAATTAAAAGATCTAAAACATGGGCAGGGCAGAATGGTTAATGGTTCCCTGGCTTTGGGGAAAGGAAAATCACATGAAACAGACAGACAAACAGTAAGAGAACAGAAAGGAGGACACCGGGATGGGTTAGCATGGAAAAAGAACCATGTGGGCTGAAAGGACTCCAAGGATGGTGTGCATGAAGAAAGTGACCCAGATGAAGGACAAGCAAGTGTTTTTAAGATTATGGATGGAAGATAGTCCAAGTAGGAATGGTTAGGGCAGACGGCATTGGGTAGGGGCTGAGGGGTGGATGGTGAGGTTATTGAGATAGCGTAAGTGAAATATCTGCCCGGCCCAAGGTGTTTCAAGGCAATTATAAAATCTAACAGGTGTCTTGTTAATTATGATAACAGGTCAAATAATACTGCCGTAATAATAATTACAGGGCAAATAATAATAAACATTATCTAGCCCAACACCATTTAAAATTCAACAATACAGATATAATTTTATTTTCTACTGGGGAGCTCTTTTCTATTCAAAAGCCCCAAAGGACAGACACTGGTAGATATTATCCCAAATCAGGCTGAAACCAACGTGAGCAGTACTGAAAGTACCAGGATGTGAGGACACTCTGTCGTTACATCAGTGGGCCATGCTTCATTCACTTTCCCATAGCCTGTCATAATTGGATTTCTCGCTTAGTACTACATCTCTCTTAACAGTTTCCATTCTGCACACAGGAGACAGAGGCAAGCGGATCTCTGCGAGCTCAAGGCCAGTCTGGTCTACACAGCAGTTTCCAGGACAGCCATGGTTTGTTTCAGATAGATAGATAGATAGATAGATAGATAGATAGATAGATAGATTGATTGATTCAGCCCCAGCCATGTCTGGAAGCCCCATATCTGTTTAATTGCCTGGTTGGAAAGCTAGTAAGTACTACAGGGATTTATAGCATACAGTGAGAGCAAAAGACAAAAACAGAGAAGGTCCAGAAAATTCACACATCCAAGGAAAGGGTCATGACACCACGGTGATCCTTAAACAAATGTGGTTACTTTTTGATATATGGTTTAATGATGAAGTATACTAGAGTAAAATAATACATGTTCTCCTTTTCTCTCTCTTTCTAAGACAGGATCGGTGCAGCCCGGGTGTCCTTGAACTCCTTAGGTAGTTGAGAATGCCCTTAAACGGCCTTTTCTTCTCTTGTTGTTTTTGACACCAGGCCCTGGGTGGCCTCAAACTCACAGTGATCCTCTGTAACCTCTGCCCCTCAGGTGCTGGGATTAAAGGTCTGAGCCACAGTGGTCCAACAGCCCTTAAACCTCTTATCTACTTGCCTTTACTCCCCGCTGCTATCAGTACAGATGTCCACCAACACATCTAGTTTTGTACAGTGCTGGTGACAGAACCCAGGGCTTCATGCATGGAAGAGAGGCAAGTCTAACCCAACTGAGTGAAATCTCTGCCTTAAAAATCATATTGGAAAATAATAATTTGAGGATTAGAATTATAGCAGAGTGGCTAAGCACTATCTAGCATGACCGGGGTGCCAACATCAGTTTCCAGCACCTGTCACACAGTCACCTACCCCACCACACACACACACACACACACACACACACACACACACACACATGCATTAGAGAAAGAGAGACTATCCCTAAACAAAAGAAGAAAGAAAGAAAGAAAGAAAGAAAGAAAGAAAGAAAGAAAGAAAGAAAGAAAGAA
>NW_026596117.1:11328169-11348837 GCF_907164565.1 Psammomys obesus
GAAAGAAAGAAAGAAAGAAAGAAAGAAAGAAAGAAAGAAAGAAAGAAGTCACTTTCCTGGGAGGCTTATTATTCAAGCCTAACCCCTAGATTTACATTCAAGAATGCTATTAAACAAAATATAAATTAATCAATATTTTGCATTTTGTAAGATCAAAGATATTGACAAACAAGCTAGAAACTTCAAAATAACTGATTTTTCCCTCTCTTCCTATCCCAATCATACTCACCTCTCCAGTGAATGTTGGACACTGTGGTGACAGTTATCTGACTAAAATAAAAATGTGATGATTCTGATGGTTTACACAGAAGCCTTAAGCTGTTTGCTCTTATCTAAAGATAATGTCTGACTGCCTCGGGGCCCTTGGCACTTGGGATCTTTATGGTTTGGCTCTAGCATAGCTTTCTAGCATCATTTCCTGCCAATTCTTGCTTCTTTTAATGTCTCTCATTTTCTGTGAACCTTTAACTCTAGTCCCAGGAGACCTGGATCACGTGTTGTTAATTGAAAGACTCTTTTGCATAAATATTCTTCACTCTTTCACCCCTCAACTAAATCAACTTCCCAGGCCCAATCGCAATGATACCACACCCCATTTCCACTGCATATTGCTTATCTCTCAACAATAGCCTGCTTTGAAACATCCAGATGGTGTCCAGGAGATGGCTCAGTGCTAGTAAGTCAAGCCTGACTACCTAAGTTTGACTCCTGGAACCTACATAAAGAGTTGAACACCGTGGTGCACATCTGTAATCCCACCATTTCCACAGAGAGATGGGAAGTGGAGTGAGGAGAGTCACCTGAAAGCTGATGGGCCAGCTGGGCTGGAATACACAACAGCAGAAACAGGAACAAACCCACCTCAACACGGCAGTGTGAACCATGCAGGAAGCTAAGCTGTTTTCTGACTTTACACATATGTAGCATGCTTATACCTATGAACACACACACACACCATTTAAAAAATACAGTGGATATTTTCCTCACACAGATACTTAAATATCTTTTTGCTGTTTCATAGGCTCAACTTTTATCTTTCTTTTCAAACACAGAATTATGAGGTGGGAGAGATGGCTCAACAGCTCAGAACACTGGATGCTCTCCCGGAGGACTAGAGTTTGGTTCCCAGCTCCCACATCAGGCAGCTCACAGTCTCCCGTGACCACAGTTCCAGGGATCCAATGCCCTCTTCAGGCCTCCACGGACATCTATACATACACAGATACACAAACACACACATACATATAAATATAAATGAATCTTTTTTAAAAAGTGGAAGCTGGAGAGATGGGTTGGTGGTTAAGCATATGCACTGTTCTTCCAGAGGACCTGGGTTTAATTCCCAGCACCCACACGACATCTGTAACTCTGGTTCCAGGGGACACAATGACTTCTTCTAGCCTCCATGAGCACTAGGCACACAAGTGGTGCTTGGGCATATAGGCAGGCACAACACCCCCACACATAAAATAAAATAAGAATTTAAGAAATATAACATCGTGCCCATCATTATAGCTCCACAAACACTTCAGGCTGACTTGGTGATCATGGGGAGTATGCTTTTGACACAGTGACCTTGGGAAGCTCAGAACACTGTACCAGCCACCTGCGGTACGTTGGGTATTTTGAAGGCAGTCAGAGTACAGTGGTGTGAGAAAGCCATTCTGACTTGGTCAATGTTCTGGTTAGTCTTAATCGTTAACTCAACACGGCTGAGAGTCATCTGAGAGACGTTTCAACTGGGGAATTGTCTAGCTCAGGTTAGTCTGTGGACTTATCTATGAGGGATTGTCTTGATTAGTATTTAGTACAAGAAGGCCCATCCCACCTTGGGTACTTCCATTTCACGAGGTGGTCTTGAGTTGTGCTAGCTAAGCATGAGCCAGTGAATGACACAGACAGTGAGCCAGTAAGCAGCATTCCCCTGTGCTTCCCGCCTCCATGTTCCTGCCCTGGTTTTCTATCCTGACTTTCTTCAGTGATGGACTGTGGCCTGGAAGTAGAAGCCAGATAAACCCTTTCCTCCTCACATTGCTTTAGGTCACAGTGGTTTATCACAGAATGTAACTAGGATGACCCCCCCTTTTTTTTTTGCTGAGTTTTTTTTTAAGATTTATTATTTATTATGTATACAATGTTGTGTTTGCACCTACACCCCATAAGAGGACACCACATTTCATTATAGATGGTTGTGAGCCCCCATGTTGTTGCTGGGAATTGAACTCATGACCTCTGGGAGGGCAGCCAGTGCTCTTAACCTCCAAGCCATTTCTTCTGATGCTTGTGAGGCTGAATTGGTTCACAAAAAGCTTTCTCAGTTCTGAAGCATCCAGAGCTCAAATCTTTCAGCCTTTGCCACCCCACCCAAGGCTTATGACGCTTCTGAAAATTTCCCTACTTTTTGTTTTACCTGGAAAGACACTTATTTTCAGTAACCCTGGTCACACAGTAATTACTGTATTGGTACGAAGATGTTGGACTCAGTGCTATGTAATTTTCATTATAAATTGCGCAAAGCTGCCAATTTACTCCTGTTGTTACTCTTGCTGGAACTGCACATAACCAGTTGTACAAAGGCGTACAATGACCCACCATTGTATTAGGGACTTGTAAACACTGAGATTTCAGGGCTTTGGGTCCTCTCTGAAGAAGCAGCAGATACCACATCCCTTCAGCTCTCTATTCCAGAAGAACTGGCTTTCCTGATCAAAAATTAAGCAGGAACTGAAGCTGCAGAGGATGCTCAGCTGGTACCAGCTGGGTTAAAAAGGTCTCGGGTCTCTACACAGCCCAGAGAAGCGCTATCCCTGCAAATGACCCTGGGACAAGAGTCAACAGTTCCAACAACTTCAGACGCCAAGCAGGAAACATGGATGTATAAGCAGGCTTGTGGGCACTGGGATATAAGAACCCCACTCATGATCCTTTTTAAACGAACAGATGCTGTGCTGCTCAAGCAACGGCCACTGGTAAGAATGGGAGGCCAAGGGTTGGCAAGAATTCACAGCTTTTCAAGAAAAGATGAAACATCTGGATTTTCAGAAGTGAAATATCCCTATTTTGAACCTAATCGGCATTCATGTTCAAACACTGTACAAACCCAGATAAAATCAATTGGCAGGTTGGATGGGAACTGGGGTCACCAGTTTGTTAATTCTTGTTTTATGGGCCTTTTTCTTTGTCTCCTCTCCATCATTTTATGGGTGCGGCACCATGATGATGAAATTTATTTCACTCAGCCAGTTTACAAAAAGGTATCTGGAAGGAACCTAAGCTTTCTGATTGCCAGTCCCTGTTAAGATTGGGCACCCTAGACTTGGCACTGAGTTTGAGATGCTTGGGTGGGATAGAAGAATCAAACCAGCCTGAAGATTGGGGGGGGGGGGATCTTGTCAGGGTATTCATAGATTCTAGTCTTAGCTGAGTGTGAAAACAAGATGACAGATCCATTACCGGTAGCTATCATGTTTCTAAAATTCTCAGGAATTAGACAATTAGTTCCCCAATTTTACTCATCATCAGATATAGCCAAGAAGCCTTACAAAATACAGATGGCTAGAATCTGAATGAGAACCCAGTAATCAGAAGCATCAAAGACAGCAATAGTTTTAGTGAACACTTGTGAGCCTGGCTTGGTGGTGATACCTGTAGTTCTAGCTCCAAGAGGCTTCAGCCCAGCAGTTCAGGGCCAGTTTAGGAAACATAGCAGGATCCTGTTTCAAAATAAATAAATAAGCAAATTCCTACAAGTCACCCTGAAGTTTGCCTGCTCCAGGCTGGGGAGAAAGCGTGGACTGGAAACCCCAGATCAACCCTCATTCAGTTGTTCTCCTGTGCCACTTGTTAAGTTTCCCATCTTTTAAAATGATTCTTTTCCACAGTCTGGGGATATGGTTCAGTTGGCAGAGGCTTGCTTAACATGGGGAAGCCCTGGGTTGGACCCCTAAACCCACATAAGCCTGGTAGTGGTGTATGCCTGTAATCCTAGCATTTGAGAGGTAGAAGCAGGAAAATTAATGACTCAAAGTCATCCTGGGCTATACAGCAATTTTAAAGCCAGCCTGGGGTACATGAGATCCACATGAGTAGGCACATACCTTAAATCTCAGCACGTGGAAGGCAGAGGCAGTTGGATCTCGGTGAAGGTGCCTGTTGCCAAGCCTGACCACCTGAGTTCAAGCCCAGGACCCACGAGGTGAAAGGAGAGAATGACTCCTGAAGCTGCCCTCTGATTCCTAGATGCATACCATGTCACATGGGCCCTCTTTTCATACCTGTGCACACACACACAATAAAAAAAATGTAATAAAAAAAATAAAAGAACATTTTAAGAGAAACAATGAGCAAACTGTGTCGTGGTAAGACTTCTGGTTTTCAGAACTGGGAACAAGATATTTTTATTCAGGCATGAACCTGAACAGCTGCAGAGAACTACTTAATTAAATCATGAATGACAAATTCCTCATAAATTATACTTAAACATTTTATAATTTTGATAGTTCTTATTTTTTTTACTATAATCTGTAAACATTTAAGTGGAAGCTATGAATTAGATTTCAAAATAGATGAGTAATTTTAGACTGTAACATGCATTTTCACAGCATTCCAGTTTATTTTAAGGGACAATTAGTACTTATAAAAAATGTATCTAATTGCTAGGCTAAATCAAAATCAGTAGCACTGGATGATTTTACCCTCATCAGGTCTATTTTTTTTTTCTCACAGTGACCAAAACAAGTGAATACAGGCAGTAAGCAAAAAGCTTACAATAAACTTGAGTGTTTTGAAATTGATGCGGACCTGCTTGGGAGTAAGCCATTCCTTCTGATTTGCGCCCTGCTAACCACGTAGCTAGAGTAGTTTCTGATCAACTGTAACTCAAGCCCTTCTATAGCAAGCAGAAACAAATTGCCTTTATGTTGGAAGGGTGTTTTCAAACATCCATATTAAAAATTCAAATTTCTATGATGATAATGGAGGGTATGGTAGGAATAATGGTGGGAATGAGGTTGAGGAAGATAATAATATAAACAACAAGTTTGAGCCAAGCAGCCATGTCACACTTCTTTAATCCCAGCACTTGGGAGACAGAGACAAGCAGATCTCTGTGAGTTCCAAGTTAGCCTGGTCTATGTAGTGAGTTTTAGGACAACCAGGGCTACACAGAAAACCCTATCTCAAAATAAACAAAATTTCCCACTAAAATTTATAGGATTAGTGTATTAGAATGGTATTATCCCAACCACACCATGTGTTAGAAGTAAATGGAAGCTGGGGATGTTGCTCAGAGGTACAGCAAATGCTTAGGATGTGCAAAGTGCCTAGTTTGAGCTCCATTGCCAAAATAAAGTAAAAGAAATAAACAGAAGGAAAGAAGGGAGGGAATGATGAAGGGAGGGAGACAGGGGAAGGGAGAAAGGCAGGAAGGGCAGAGAGTGAGAGGGAGGGAGAGAGGAAGGCAAACAGAAGCAAAAACCAGGGGGAAGGACATAGAAGGAGTTGTTTGGAGCCCTGGGCCACCCAATCATATGGCAACACGGCCTTGACACAGTATATCTCCTGACTCCTCAAGAAAGGTGGGCACTGAGATTTTTATACGGACCCTTTAAGTTTCAAAACCCTGGAAACTGGCTTAAGACAAGTTATACCTGGGTAATCCAGGCTAAACAGAACGCTTCTTCGAGAGCCTTGGAACTAACTGACAAAGCTGAGAATGCAAACTCCGGAACCACAACACTGTGGGGTTGTAGTCATAGCACTAAGTCAAGCTAGAAATCTCTACCTGGGAAGCTCATACGAAGCAGTTAATGCATAGCAAACCCACGTGGCTATGCCAAACACTGGTATAGATACTGAAGAGACAGCGGAAATGAAACACACAAGACGAAGCTTACATTCACAATCATGGAATTCATAAAGGACAAGACAACAAAGTATGAGGAATTGACTCCCCGTCCCCAGTGGCTACAAAGGATTGGATGAGAGAAAGAATACATGATTTTTACCCTTCAGCATGTCATAAGGGCTGACAGGATGGCTCAGTAGGTAAAGATGCTTGTCACCAAAACAGATGACCTAAATTTGAGCTCCAAAATGCATATGGTGGAAGACAGAACTCCCAAAAAGTTGTCCTTTGATCTCTGTACATATACCATAGCATATGGACACACACATGAGGGAGAGAGAGAAAGAGAGAGTAAAAAAATAAATTACAATGTAAAAGCCAGGCATTCTGTGATCCCATCACTTGGGAAGTGGAGTCAGGAGGATCAGGAACTCAAGGTCATTCTAGGCAGGAGGTTCTGCATTCAAGCTCATCTTTGGCTGCATCTTTGGCGGTGTGAGGATGTCATGGGCTACAGGAGACCTTCTTAGGAAGAGAAAATCAAAACGACAGTAAAGTAGAGACGAATGGCAAGAAGTGTCTGGCTAAAGGCCATCCTGGGCTACATAGCAAGACTCTGTTTCAAAAACAAAAGTCTTGTTTAAGTAGGGTAGGTCAGGGAAGCGATCCAAGAGGAAGCAATGTGTAAAGCTGAGAGGGGAGAGTCACTGGAAAGAGGGATGGGCATAGAGAGCATTTCTAAGTTGAACAGAATATGCTAAGGTTTTCTTACAGATCGGAAACCTAGTGGAGCTGTAGGATAAAGCCTACATACCTATCTAGGACAATGGGCTGAGCTGGAGGGATGAGCAGGGCTGCACAGTAAGAATGGGCTGTTCCCTAAGCATAGAGGAAGTTAATAAAGAATATTACTCAAGCGAGCCATCTAACCTGTACACTTTGAAAATCATCCTGGCAGCTGCTTGGCCAGCCCCGACCAAGGCAGGTGGAGCAGGCAGCCTTTGTAAGGAGAGACCTTAGCAAAAGGTGAAGGTTGACTCCCCCGGGACGATGGCTTTGCAGGTGGTGAGAAAGTTGGAGAAAGACGGTGCTTTTGGGGTTTCCCCTCAAGTGCTGTGACTCTGTTTGTTCATACCTCTTAAGTTTTCTCTAGGAAATAAAAATCTCAAGGCTGAAAGTCATGTATATGTCCTGATAGAAAAGTCGAGCCTGGGAGTGGACATTAGATTCCAGCAACACCTCTGTGGACGGGCTTTCATTGAGAGTAGGTCCACAGAGGAGGTGAAGGGAGTGATGGTATCTGCCAAGTGTCTCCCTAATGCCAAGTGCTTGAGTCACCAAGAGTTCTGTGACTTCTGAGAGCTATGAGCATGCCTTATCAAAATAGTCAGTATATTTGCTTAGTTGCTTGCTTGTGATATAGTGTCAGAAAAAAAAAAATCCCGGCATTATACTTAAACAAGTTTTACTGTGACCTTTAACCCAAAATAAACAAATGAGGGGTTAGTCTTGAAGAACATTTAAACGAATCCAAAAAACTGTCTAGCTCTGTGATTTGGAATGGCTGAGCACTGTTTATTTTTTACATGATAAGACACCACTCAAGCCAGCCTGGCCTAGTAAAATAGTGTCCCCATCTAGCTGGGCCTGGAAATGACATATATTTGGAAAGTAAATCAAACTGAACATGAGATGCTTCTTGAACTTGACCCCCAAAAGGAAACAAGACTGGAGATAGGGTAGGTGGAGGCAGAGCACTTGGCCCGGAGTCTGAGCTCTGTGAGGAGAGTGTCCCATCAATTCTGCTTGTCTCCCCAAGAGGTGGAGTCCCAGCTTCATTTCATCATTATGTCTTCTTTGAAAGCAACTCCTTCTAGCCTAGGCTCGTCCCTACGATGGGCAGAAGGAGACCCCAAACAAAGGGCAAAACATAGATTTGTAAGGGTTGTGGTGTTCAGCAACTCCTCGATGTTAACTGTCCACCTGTAAAGAGAATTACAAGAGATGGCTGGATGCCTAAAGCATTCAGACAGAATACAGACTTGGTGGCACCTGGCAGTAACACTGGCACCGAGGGGCAGAGGCAGGTGGATCAGGAGTTCCTGGTCATTCTCTGCTACACAGTAAGTTTGAGGCTAATCTAGATTACTCACTCCATGTCTCGAAACCAACAAGCAAACACAACAACAAAACAACCAAAACAACCCCTACCAAACAAGTTTGGTAATGGCTCATAGGTAAAGGTGCAGCTTGATCACCTGAATTCAATGCTTAGAACCTACATGTTTGGAAGGAAAGAACAGACTCCTGCAAGTGACCTCTGCATACATACATAAACAAATGTGATAATATTTTATTTAAAACAAACAAGAAAAGAGTTCAGCCAGGTATTTGACTTGAATATGGGTGGTCCTGAGCTCAGTCCTTGTACTGAACAAAACAAACAAACAACAACAGAAATTGAAAGTGCTCAGTCAATAGGCCACAGTGTTTTGGGGCCCATTGGCCAGGCAGTGTACTTGTGGAGAAAGCAGTCCATTCCCCTCAGCAGATGCAAATAGAGAAAGAGACCAGTGTCTCACAGTATCTTAAAAAAACACGTTCCAATGAACTCAAACCTCCCACTAGGTGCTGTATCTTAAGATTTTCACTACCCTTCTTCACTAGGGCCGAGTGGGGGCTGAGCTTAGGAGGCAGGGCCTTCAGGGGATAGTCCAGACTCCTATAGCAGCTCACATATGGCTTCAGGGAACCCTCCTGCACCGCTGTGAACCATTCGTCTCTCACGGGGTGTCCCCTGTGCTGCTGGTGGATGTACCCCTTCCCACTTCCTGAGACCAAGGAGATGCCCTGTGAGGATTTTACATCTACTGGAGAGAAGCGTTGGGGGCAGCCATGACACCACTGTTCCCTTCAAGGTCAAAGACCTTCACTTCTGCACTGCTGTGGTTGCATTTGGATTTTGTTAGGTTTAGGATCAGGATGGGAAGAGAGGGATGGAAATAGCATGTATCCAGGCCCCGTTTGCTGTCTCTGGGAATCCCTGCTATTTACTTGTTTACCTCAGGATTCCTGCCTTGGCTCTGGCCGTGTGGTGAACTGGCTTCTTTCTGACGTGTTCCCTCATGATGTTTGCCAGGCCAACAGCCCAGGAAACAAGAGGATGACTGATTGTAAACTGAAACCTTCCAAATTAGGTGCCTATTTGTTTTCTAGTACTGAGTATTGAACCAGGACCTCCCACAGCCCGGACCAGCTATGTCTTACCCCCGACACATACATTTTTTTTTTTTACTGTGTTTAAGTTTTTAATTAAAATAATTTTAAGAGGTGGGGGTGTTTCAAGACAGGGTGTTTCTGTGTAGCCTTGGTTGTCCTGGAATTCACTATGTAGACCCGGCTGGCTTCAGACTTAGAGAGAGATCCACCTGCCTCTGCATCCTGAGTTGGTGGCAATGCTGTCTGTTAAACTGCTTTCTCCCTGCCATGTTCCCAGGGTCTTTCTACCTTCACAATCAGACCCTAAAGCGGAAAAGGAAGTTTAGACAGAAACAATACAGTATTTGGTGACTGAAATATGGTAGGGCCTTAAAAGGAAGGAAAGACCTGGAGAAGAGTTTCATTAAGAGTGAGGAGAAGGAGAGAGAGACTGAGGCAGAGAGGGGGGAGGGGGAGAGAGAGAGGGGTGCCACCATGAGAGGAGTGGCTGGAGAAGACAAGAATATCCTCTTCAGAAAGAAGCCTTCAGAATGCTTCCCTGAGCAAATCCCACTGAGGAGTCTCCAGATAAATCCCCAGGACAAAGGCAAAGTGTTACTTTTATAAACTGGGGGGGGGGGGGGGGGGCGGGAAGTTCTGTGTCTTGTGATTTAGTTCAATTTAAGTATACGAAGCAAAGAGCACAAAGGAGCCCCGTAAACTGAGAGCTGTCAAGTCACAAGGACGGACAGCTTCTGAAGTCTCTGTCCCAAAGAGGGCGGCAGGAAGTCATGCCCCGTCCTCTTTCTTCTTGCGATGGGACCTGGGAATCTGGCCTTTGAAAAATGACCACTGTCTTTTAGGGACAAGCCTGTATCCTAACAGGGTCCAGTCATTCAGTATGGAAGCATTTGAAGGACATGTAAGATCTGAGCCATCAAAGCAGGCTCAGCAGTCATGACTTTCATTTCCTATTGATGATAATTTCTGATTATTGAGACACCACCATAACCTAACCGAGGAACAACTGTGTTAATCTGGTATGTTTATTAAGAGCATGAACGCCTCTGTCCCGGACGTCCCAGAAGCCAAAGCTGACCTCTGCCGCTGCATAGCTGTGTGACCTTGGGCAAATTTCTTAACATCCTCTGTACCTCAGTTGTGAAACAGAAATAACAGTGCCAATACCATAAGGTCAGACTTGAATGCTCCACTATGTGTAACTGTAAATGATTCAGCAAGCGTTAGCTCTAAATTATTCCATTCAAATGTCCCACATATTCTGATGGAGCAGAATTACAGACATTTTTCCATACTGGGTTGAGAGACAGGCAGACACACGCAGGTGGCCATTAGGTCAGGAAAGAAAAGGGCAATGCTGCAAACGAAGGAACACAGCCTGTACCATGGACCTGACTCCTGGCCTCAAGACTTCGGGGATTTATTGAGCTGTGCTGTGCCTCCCTGTCTCCATGTCTAAAATGGGGGTGGTATCATGCACGTGTGCGTGTGCGTGTGCGTGTGCGTGTGTGTGTGTGTGTGTGTGTGTGTATGTTTGTGTGTGTGAAGGTCAGAGGACAACTTTGTGAAGCTGATTTTCTCTTCTCTATCCACCTTGATGTTGGTTCTATAGATCTAACTTGAGGCTTTCAGAGCAAGCACCTTCAGCTGCTAGCTGCCACCACATGGGTGGTGGGGGCAGGCACCTCAAACAATGTGGGCATTTCTCCTTTAGTCCGTTTATTTATTAAACAGGCAGAAAATCACTTAGTGTGTCTCGAGCTTCGCCTTTACAAAGTGTTTTGTAATCACGGTGCGATTTAATCAATTAATATGTATTACTCAAAATAGCCCTGGGAAAGTTATCTGAAGTTCCGTGTACTTGAGATAAGTATTACAAAGTCAAGGTCACACCAGGAGTTGATGGACGCTTTAGAAAAGGAATTTGCAGCCCCTGAGCTTTGGGTCTTTTCTGTCTGCTCTTGGCTACTTATCACCATCAAAAACAAACAGTGTTTGTTTATTTGGTACCAAGGCAGCTGGACTGGACTGTGCTGTGTGTGGCTGCAGCGAGCAGAACTTGCCCAGCAGGCTTCCATCCTTGGTAAGAGGAAGCGTAGCAGGGGGAAGAATAGAAGGTCGGGAGCCCAGAAAAACATTGGGATAGGAGCTAGGGTTTCTGAAAACATCTGAAAGAGAGAAGACACAGTGGGAAGGGGGCCTCTTTAAGAAAGGGTGTGCCTGGAGCAGGGCTCCCAGCCAACACCTGCCCAGAAACAAACTCCTATCAGGGGAGTGGTGGGCTGACAAGATTCTGAGGCTGAGGGAAGGAAAAAAAAAAGATGCTCTCGCCTAGGAGGGCTGCAAAGGTCAGCCTCTCACACCATACACCACAGCACTCGGGTCATGGGGTCATGAACTGACTCCAGGGGGTTGCCCAGCAAGAACCCCCTCCTTAGAGCATGGGCATGGAGAGCAAGAGGGAGTTCCTCTTGTAGCCTGGAACCCTGCTCACCTTTCCAGGCAAATGAGCCTAAGTCCCCCTTCCTAATAAATGCCCTGACCTTCTGGGGCGCTTTGAAATCGGAAGGCAAAAGCCAAGTGTTACCCGAATTGCTGAAAGCACGCCGTTGATGCCAACCCAACCCCGAGGGGCCAACAGAGTCATCTTACACAGAACGTGAGAACTTGCTCATCCAAAGACCACCCTGCTAGAGCAAACAGGTGGTCTTGCCTAGCATTTGCAAGATGAACTTTGCCCCTCTCGTATGTTGCACCCAAGCATGGATCTAACCTGCAAGCACTCAGCTCAGCTTTCTGAAAAAGACACTATTTCTGAGTGATTGTTGCCAAACTGTATCAATTGGTAAAGGCCCTCCTGATCCTTGGCCTCTGACCTCAGCACGGGGCCTCCCCAAAGCCCTCAGCCAAAGGCTGGAGACTTTCTCATAAAACAGATGTGTTTGCATAACACTGGTAGGCCGAGGTTCAGGAAACTCTGCAAGGACACCTTTTCTGTTCCAAAGAAAGCAAGCTTAGAAGAAGGTGCTGGCGCCCTTCACTTTGTAAATGAACTCTAAGGGCTGAAGACCCAACCGCCTCCATGAAGGAATGGAGGGAAAAGGGGGCTGTGGAAGCCAGGGTGGGGGGTTGGGAGGGGGGAGAGTGGGGACGGGGGGGGGTGGGGTGACAGGGTTGGGAGACCACTTCCCTCATTTCTCTACCCATATGTTTTTAAATTACTCAGCACCAACGCAGTAGAATTCAAGATCCTGCATAGACCATTGTCCCTCTTAACAGTGCCAGCTCACATGACATCTAAGGGTGCTGGTTCCCCCTGTTGTGATAAATTGGGAGGGTGTGCCCAGGGTGTATGGCCAGCACTAAGAAAGGCTGGGAAGGTTCTTTTGGACCCTGTCAATTTCCAACGAGGCCTTTTCCTCTAGCAGAGAACAGAGAGGCGGTTATTCTAAAGGTGAAGACCCTCCGCTTTGAAAACCCAGTGTTCCCATTTCAGATTTGACAGACATCAGCAAAGAGCATCCTGGCATGTCTTAACAGTTGCCAAGGGATGAAGGGTGATTAGACAGATGCCAGGACCCAGCTGTTCTCCAGCTCCACGGAGGTCAGAGCAAGGAACGTCTTATTACCAGCCTGCAGGGGTGAAGGATGTGATAGCCTAGAGAGAGTCAGAGAGGAGCGCTGCAGGGTGCTCCTCTCCCATAGCAGTTAACACCCAAATGGCGGCTGGGGGAAGCTGTGGGACCTCCTGACTCCTGTGTAGCAGGTTCACTCCCAAACACCTCCGAGACGGGCGCTTAAGAACTCCGGGTTTTTTCCCCCTCTTTGTTCTTGGAAAGCCCTAAAGCGTTATAGTCGTGCAAATATTTTACTGAGAGTGACCTGGTGCCAGGACCAAGAAAGCGGCTGAAGCTGGCTGAGGAGGTACTTCTGGGGAAAATGACAGGAAGAGGGAGTGAACTTAACGTGGAATATAAAAATCTGCTTCCAGCCCCAGCCTGGAGGTTGAATGCATGTCCTTATTGACACTTCTTATTAGTTCATTCCATCATCAAATATTTATTGAGCGCTGTCTGTATTCCAGGCACACTCCAGGCTCTGGGTAAGGCGATGCACATGACAGACACATTCCCTGCCTTCCATGGGAAGAACACAGACAAAAAAAATAAATATGTAATGTGTCAGGTAGTGATAAATATTGGGAGGAGAGATAAAGTGAGATAAGAGGTAGACAGAAGAGCTGTAAGAGGGTACTTCATTCATTCATGAGGACTAACTGGGGACAGCCACTGCAATAAGGGGACATTCGAGCAGGCGAGACATTTTGGAAGATCAAGGAGCATGCCAGGCTGCTGTGTAGAAAGAAAGCAGGGTAGAGACAGGGGCACGTGGGGTGTGGGCGGGGACAGACATCACAGTAAGTGCGGTGGTAAGAACAGACTTGCAGGGTTTCAGGTACACCCAGAAAGCCACTCACTGTGGCCAGATCAGATCAGGACCAGGAAAGTGGAAGATTAGACCAAAGGAGGAGCAGAGGCAGATCTCCGAGGGAAACAGAAAGCGCTGGAGAGATTTGAGCAGAGAAGTGACAAGATATGACCGGCCTTTGAAACCATAAGTCTGGCTGCCGTGTGGAGAATTAATCGCCGAGGGGCAACGGTGGGGATGGGCAGGAAACTGTTGCGACGTCAGGGGGAGTCAGCCCTGACCTAGACTTAGGATGGCAGGGGAATGGGTGGTAAGAAACGGGTGGGGATTGGAGAGGGGGAGGTGGGGTGTGGATGGAGGGAATGCACTCCTTTTAAGTTGAATTTTAAATATATATTATTTTATTGATGCACTGGGACAAAGCAGCATGGCCAAGGCAACTTACTGCAGAGTTTATCTGGACATGAATTGTGTCACATAAGGGCATTGTCCCACAAGAATATACTGTATGTTTCTCATACTCCCCAAATGCCCACGTTGTCCGGTTTCCACCCCTTCCACTTCCTATTAGTCTCCTGGGTGTCCTTAGACAGTTTTATTCCTACTTTCGTGCTATGTGTGCACTTAGGACATCATGACGTCATATAAAAATCCAGGGACCAGAGATGAGAGGAAACAGGCATTATTTGCCTTTCCCAGTCCGACTTAATTGACTTAACGCGATTATCTCCAGTGGCATCCATTTTCCTGCGGAAACACGGCTTCATTCTTCTTTACGGCTGAAAATGATCCCTCTGTGTGCATGTGCCACCTAGCCATATCCTTCATGTTTGGACACATAGGCTCGTCCTGTTACTTACCTACTTAATCATGCCGTGATAACATACTGGTGTGCCAGCGTCTCTGCGAATGCCGACTTGGAGTCCTGTGAGTCAATGCGACAGCTGAGTTATTTATTTTTGGCTTTTTGTGGAACCTCCATGCTGATTTCCACAGGGGCCGTGTGAGTCATATCTCTACCTCACTGAGTAGGGTTCGGCATCCCCCACAGCCCTTGTTGTATTCTTTGTTATTTGTGTTTTTCATGACAGTTATCCTGACTGAGGTGAGAATGAACCTGCGTGTCATTTTTAATGTGCGTTTCCCTGATGGCTATTGAGATTAGCCGTTTTTTCTGTTTATTTGCCATTTGTATTTATTTTGTCTTTTGAGAAGGGTTTGCCGTCTTAGTAGCCCGAATATTGGTCAGCTTCCTCGATTTCTTCTTGTGTAGGGTTTGTTATTGTTATTAGTGGTAATAGTAGCTACTTTTCTATTGCTGTGAGGAACGTCCCTGGCCAAGGCACCTTGTAGAACTTATTTGGCCTCATGTAGATTTTATTTGGGCTCGTGGTTCCAGTGAAATAAGGGTCTGTCGTGGCGGTGAGTGAGATGTGAGGATGGACGTGGTGGCAGGAAGAGGACGCTGGGGCTCTCATTTTGAACCTCAAGCATAAAGCAGAGAGAGAGAATGAGTGCATAGGGAATGGTAAGAGGCTTTCAACACTCAAAGCCTGTCCTCGGTGATATACTTCCTTCAGCAAGGTCACAACTCCCAAAACTTCCCAAATAGTAGGACCAGGTGTGGGGGATGTCTCATTCAAACCACCATACAGATTTTGAATATTCTTTTCTTTTCCTCCTTTCCTTTCCTTTTCCCTTCCTTCCTTCCTTCCTTCCTTCCTTCCTTCCTTCCTTTCTTCCTTCCTTCCCCTCTCTCTCTTTCTTTCTCCCTTCCTTCCTTCCTTCCTTCCTTCCTTCCTTCCTTCCTTCCTTCCTTCCTTCCTTCCTTCCTTCCTTTCTTTCTTTCTTTCTTTCTTTCTTTCTTTCTTTCTTTCAGAGGTTCTCACTGCGTAGCCCCTGGAGCTTTTGCTGTGTAGACCAGGCTGGCCTTGAGCTCACAGAGATCTACCCTGCCTCTGTGGGATTAAAAGCGTTCACCACACGCCTGGCCCATTGTTATGCAGTGTTTTTGAGTTCCTTGTATATTTCAGATAATAATCTTCTGTCAGACATATAGCTAGCAAAGGTTTCTCTCCCTTTCTGTAGGCTTTCCGTGAGCTGTCTCTTCACACAATTGTCTCCTTTGCAATGCAGAACGTTGTTAATTCCAAGAAACCAGGCTTGGATATTATGTTTTCATGGCAGTGTACAGATGTTCTGTGGGCATCGGAAGATAAGTGTCTTAGAACCTTTTCCTGTTGCTGTGCTAAAATCCTCCAACAAAAACTTTAGTTGACACTTTAAGGTGCAGTTTACCATAGCAGGGCAGTTAAGGCAGTACCTGGTCATATCACATTCACAACCATGAACAGAGACAGGAGTGTATGCTACTGCTCAGGTCCGCTTTCTCCAATTTTATAGACCCCTGGACCCCCAGAGCACGGTCCTGCTCACAAGTAAGACAGGTCTTCCCACGTCAAGATAATCTCCCTGCTCGCAGAGACTCATCTCCCAGGTGATTCAATATTCTATAAAGCTGACAATTAACACTAACTACTACAAGTAGGAAAGAGGAGAGAGAGTGGCGGGGGTGGGGAGGGGGGGAGTGGGGCATTCCAAAGTTGAGGATCTAACTAACCCCGGAGGAACAGAACGGGAAGGCCATTTCCCGAGATGAGGGTAAGAAAGTTCTGTGTGGGCAAGTTAAGTGGTGCCAGGTAGAGTCAAGTGTCGCATTAGCAGTGGGCGACAGTCCTGTCTGGAGTTCAGCGGAGACCAAGCTGCCAGCCTCAATTAAGGAATTAGGAGCATGGGGTTCAAGATACAGTGCGAGCACAGATGACAGACGGAAGTGGCTGGCCACTGGCTTCGTGGTCTTCCAGCATGTGGGGGCTCAGGAAGAGAGTCTGCCAGCCCTCCAAAAGCAACAGCATAGCTGTGAGATTCCTGGCCCATTAGTGAGCACTGCTCTACATGGTCACAGAAATCTAGCTGGTAATGAGACTCTGAACCAAAAGCTGGCCGAGGTGCTGTGTTAGAAGAAAGAATGAGAAGGAACGGGTGGATGGATGATTATGAAAGTGACGCAGGAACATCTGTGCAGGGCAATCCAAGGAAGGAATGTAGTGGCTACTACCTAAACCTTATAAACAAATTATCAGTATAAAACACAGGGAGAGGGGCCAGTGAGATGGCTCCGAGGATAGGGGTGTTAGCTGCCAAGACTGATGATCTCTGAGTGGGATGCCCTGAACCCACGTGATGGAGAAAGAGAAACAGACTCCCAGCAAGTTGCCCTCTGACATTCACACAAGAGCTGGGGCACATGCTTGCATGCACAAGTGAACACACACTCACAAGTATGTAAGTAAGTAAATAAATGTAAAATAAAAGTTAAAACCGAAAGGAGATGCAGAGGCAAATGCCGGGATGGAGAACTAAGAGTTGAAAGTGGCTTCTTGTGGGAAGTCAGAGTGAAGAGTGAAAGGAAAGCAGCAATGCTACTTCATCATCGTCATCATCATCACCATCATCATCACCATTATCGTTACTGTTATTGTTTGAAGCAGTGCCTCAGTGTGTAGACCAGGCTGGCCTTGAACTCAAAGAGAATTGCTTGCCTCTGCCTCTTGAGTGTGCCATCACATCCAGCACAATAACATATTTTTAAGTGATGTTATTAGGGTACCCGATGCCTCTGGCCTCTGGAGAGCATCTGTACAAATGTGCACGTATCTACACACACGCAACACATTTACTGTCTTCATTAGGATTCCTATTGCTGTGATAAAACACCGTGACTGTAAGAAACTCGGGATAAAAAGTTTTTTGTTTTTATTTTTGTTTTCCTATACTTTCATACCAGAGACTATCATGAAAGAAGGTTGTCACAGCAGGAACTCAAGGCAGGAACCTGAGGGCATAAACTCAGGGCAGAAGCCATGGAGGCATGCTGCTAACTGGTGTGTTCCCTGTGGTTGGCTCAGCCCGCTTTCTTATAGCACTCATGGCCATCACCCCATGGCTGGCACTGCCTGCACTGGTCTGGGCCCTCCCACATTAACCATAAATCAAGAAAAGGATCCACAGGCTAAGCTGGTGCTTTCTCAACTGAGGTTCTCTCTACCCAAGTAACTTTTTTAATCCCACAGGCTTTACAAATTCAAACACTTCAAAAGTTCAGTTTATAATATATATATATTGAACTTCCAAAGTTTAAGTCTCTCTAAAAAAATATCCAAAATTCCTAAAAAGAAAATTCCAGTGTCTCTCAGCCATGGGCTCCTGTAAAATCAAACAAACAAACAAACAAATAAAACAAACAAAAAACAAAGTTAAACATTTTCAAGAGGGAAAACCCAGGGCACAGCCACAATTTGAACAAAGCAAAACCTAACTCAAGCAGAGTAAATAAGTCAATGTCTTTGGTGGTTTGGGTAAGAATGTCCCCATAGGTTCATGTAGCTGAATGCTTGGGCTCCAGTTGGTGGAACTGCTTGGGAAGGCTTGGGAGGCGTGGCTTTGTTGGAGGAGGTCTATCACTGGGGCAGGTTTTGATGTTTCAAATGACACACACCGTTCCCAGTGTCTCTTTCCCTCTCTCCACCTCCTACTTGAGGATCAAATGTGAGCTCTGAGCTGCTGTTCCACAGCCAGGCCCGACTGCCTGCTGTCATGCTACCCATCATGATGGTCAAGGACTCTTTAACCTCTGAAACCGTAAAACCCTAAATTAAATGCTTTCTTCTGCAAGCTGCCTTGGACATGATGTTTTATCACTGAAGTAGAAATGTCACTGAAGTAGAAATGTAACTAAGACAGAAGTTGGTACCAGGGAGAGGGCTACTGCCGTGACAGACCTGACCATGCTGGTTTTTAGAAGAATGTAGGAGATTTTGGAGCTTTGAACTGGGAAAACAGCTAAACACTGTAACTGGCCACCCATGTGGCAGACTGAATCACATTGGTAGCAATGTGGATCGCGGAGGCCTGGCTCAAGAGGTTTCAGAATAGAACAATATTCTCAACTGGGCTAGAGACCATCCCTAAGTGGCTGCTTTCTACTCTTGTCCTAAGAATCTACCTGAGGAGTATTGCAAGACAGTGTAAATACACACACACACACACACACACATACACACACACACACACACACACGAACTTGTAGGAGCTAGTCTCTTCTTCTACCATATGAGTTTCCAAGCTTAATGACAAGTGTCTTTACCACCGAGCCATCGTACTGGCTTTTTGTTTTAGTTTTCCTTGTCATTCATTCATTCATTCATTCATTCATTCATTCATTTATTCATTCATTCAGTTTCATCCATTCATTTTTGGGACAGGGTCATATTGTACCCCAGGTCAGCTTAGGATTCATTATACAGCACAGGCTGGCCTTGAACTGGTGATGCTCCTGCTTCAGTTTGGAATTACAGGTATGAGCCACCACACCCAGCATCTCGAATTTTAATTTCTCCTTTCGTTTTCATTTCTAGTAGATGTGGCCAGTGCCCCACAAGGGAAGTAGGAAACCTGCAAGTAGAAAGACGCAAAATGGAGACGTGGTACCCATGCCCTGTGTACCAATGCTCCTGCTTCCTTTCTGTTTGCCGGATAGCTGTGTCAGGGGCGGCTTGCCTTTTGGAGGTGCACAGGGTCCAGTTAGCTTGGGCCTAGTTTGGAGTCTTGCTGAAATCTCGTGCGTTGTAGATCCAGGAGTCTGAGCCTGTGAGGCCCTCCGAAACCAGAAGAGAAACGAAGCTTCAAGGAACAGCACCGGAGCTGCCCACAGAGCGACCGCACCTCATCTCTTCCCACCAAGCCCCACTGACCCCTGGGACTTTTCAAAACAAAAACAAAAACAAAAACAAAAACAGGAATTCAAAGGTAAAAGCCTGCAGGATTTCAAAACTCCAGCGGCAGAGCAGAAAAGCAGATCTGGGCAAGGGGCTTCTGTGTGATAAGGTTCCGTGCCCAGAAGCCAGCACCACTGTAGGAACCTCGTTAGCACCCACAGCCCCGAATTCAAGGGGCTGGAAAGCATCCAGCGTACAACACATAGGGGAGGTCAGAGAAATCACTCTGAATGCCAATCTCGAGAATATGCAACAAGACCACCTTCCCTCTCTCTGTCTCTGCTGGAATGTAAAGAATGTGCTACCGTTCTCAGCTTCTTTTTTTGGGGAAAAAAAAAAAAAAAAATATATATATATATATATATATATATATATATATATATATATATATAATTTGTACGTGGGCATATTTCTGCATGTATGCATGTGCACATTTATGCAGTACCATCGGAGTCAGAAGGTCTGGTCTCCTACTAGTAGTACATGCTAGGAATTGAATCCCCGAACCTCTACAAGAGCAGCAAGCTCTTTAACCGCTAAGCCATCCCTTAGGCCCCTCCCCTCCACCTCTTGACCTTTCTCTCCTTTCATTAGCTCTTTCCAAAAGGGAAGCACATTGCAAGCCAGCCACCAGTGTCTTCCTCCTGGTCTGCTTGCAATTTTCCTGTCTAGCTGGATCAGAATGCTATCCCCAGGACCCGTGGCTCCTACAGAGCTATGCTTGCTGCTTCCTGGAGGCTTCGAAGTTCAAGGTTAAGGAGAAAGGCAGATCTAGTGTCTGCTGGGGCCTGTTGTGCATAGACAGCTGTCTTCTCACTGTAACTTTACAGGACAAAGAGGATAAAGGGCCTCTCTGGGGTCTTTTTCAAAGGGGCATTAATTCCTCGAGAGGTAATCACCTCCCAAGGGCTTCATCTCCTGATGCTGTCATCTTGGGGTTAGAGTTTCAGCACTATGGGGGATACAAGCACGCAGATCACTTGATCTTCTTTGACAAGTCTAAGCCAGCTTCCCTGCTGTCCTTTAAAGCCCCCTCCTGCCATCACATCCAAGCTCAATCTCAGCCAGCAAAACACCCCTGCCAACAGAATCTGGTTGGTCTCTCGTTCGGTGCTAAGAATTCTCTCACCAGTCCTTGATGCTGTGCTTCAGAGTTCAGGTTGCTGCCTTGCGCACTGTGTCCAGTGAACAACTAAATAAGTGAATGAATGAAAGCAAATAAAACAGAAATGTAGTGTGGAGGTCAGAAAATCCACCCAGATTCTGATTTTGTTGTTGTTGATTTTTTTTATCTATCTATCTATCTATCTATCTATCTATCTATCTATCTATCTATCTA
>NW_026596117.1:11349680-11365993 GCF_907164565.1 Psammomys obesus
TATTCTATTCTATTCTATTCTATTCTATTCTATTCTATTCTATTCTATTCTATCCTATCCTAGTTCGGCCATGTGGCTGGTTACCTCTACTCAGATTCTTATGTCCACTTTCTTCGACTCCCAGGGTGAATCCCTGCCTCCTGGCTCTATCCCAGAGATCCCCTCCTCCCTGCCAGAACTCCCACCTCCTATTTCCTGCTTCAGCTAATAGGCCAATGAGCTGTTTATTGACAGGTGAAGAATCCACACAGTACACAAGAGATCCCTTCCACAGGTGAGTCTTCTGCCTCAAAATCTAAATTAAAGAGCTGTCGAGATGTGTGAGAAGACACAGGTGTGTCTTCCTACCTCAAAGGTCCAGACTAGAAGTAGATTCACCCACTTCAGACCAAGCAGAAAACCTCTCACAGGTGTGTCTTCCATTTCTGAATTGTAGTTCATTCCCGGTGTCCTCGAGTCGACAACCAAGAGCAGCCAGCACAGTTGTTTGTTATCGAGGCAGACTTCTACTCTGTAGCCCGGTTTGGCCTGAAACTCCATATGGAACAGAGGCTGTGCCACAACCTGTGGTCCTCCTGCCTCTGCCTGCAGGGCGCTGGGTGATCACAGGTATGCGATTCCACACCCAGCTCTGTTGTGGCTTTTCGGAGCACATACTTGACAAACTGTCGATACGCTTTTCCTGGCCTGTTGTTCCCACTTGTTAAACTGAGACATTTCCAGTATGACTTCACTTTGCCCGTGATAGATCACATCCTGGCCACATTGTTAGAGTTTCCTGGGAGAACAGAACTGTAGCAGTGCCTAGTTCCGCCAGGCGCTTCCCTTGCAATTCCCACGAGGACAGTGGAAATACAACTTAATTAAAAAAAAAATCCTTTTATATAGAAGTATGATCCTGGTGCAAAAAACTCCTGCTGATTCTAAACAAGTGTAAGTCTATTATATTGAGTCTTGGAAAAAGTCTTGAATATCAGAGAAATTAAAAAAAAAACACCCTAATACATGGGGTGGGAGTGGGGCACCATCAGCTTCAGTTTTATTTGTGCCTCATTCCGTTCTAGACCCTGAATGAGTGTACCTTAGCTTAACAACTGCTCAAATGCAAAATGACTGTAAATTTAGGTAGGCTATCGGTGGCCTAGACATGACAGAAAAAATTGACAGAAAAATTGGTCTTTCTATTAGCTTTCAAGGAGAGATAGATGGCTCCCTGAAATGGCCTATTTGAGTGTGAAGCTTTGATGGAGTGCTTGAGTTATGCTGGCTTCACCTTCTACCCCAGCCCTGAAACAGTGCTCTCTGCCCAGCCCATCAGAACAGTGCTGATTCATCCCTGACAAATCCTCCAAGGAGGAGCCCGCCATGAGTGAATGTGGGAAATGATGGAGAGATAGAGCTATCGGGGGCAGGATGTCCTGTGGGACTTGGTACATGCACTTTGAATTTATGATGGAGGGACACTGGGGCACCAGCGGCTAACTGACTTGTTCTGGGTCATCCAGCCAGTAAGCAGACCGACCATCTGAACCCCAGCCTATCACCTGTTACACCAGTGGGCTCCATGCAGAGTTTGTCCTGTTTGTTTGTTTTTAATGTGTATGAGGATTTGCCTGCGTGTATGTACATGTGCCACATTCATGCCTGATGCCTGTGGAGGCCAGAAAGACGGCACCAGTGCCCTGGGATTGGAGTTGCAGATATCTGTTAGCTACCATGTGGATGCTGGGAACTGAACCCAGGTCCTTTGCAAGAGCAGCAAGTGCTCCTAACTACGGAGCTGTTGCTCCAGGCCCATATCTTTATAAAGAGAATTATTATTATCGTGTGCATGTGTGAGCGTGATCCAAATCATGCCACAGTACATGTGTTTTCAGAGTCCACTCTCTCCTTCCGCTATGGATTCTGGGGATCTAATAACTCAGGTCACCAGGCTTGTACACCAAGTACATTTACCCACCGAGTCCTCTTACCAGGCCCTGTACTTGTCTTTCACTCACAGAGCGGGGCTATTGGAACTCAAAAGGATTTGGAAAAGACCATTGTATTTGCTCTACACATGTAACAAGCGATATGGGCACAGAGGCACCAGTGAGCCTAACAGCTAACATTCACACCATACGAATGATAAGAGGGATCATGACCCCTCACATTGTAGGTGCACAGGGAAGTGACGGTCATAGCACTGTGATGGATGCCGTAGCTTTTCATTTGAATGTCTATATTCTTCCCTGGGACACAACCAGTCTAAGCTTTTCTGTTGTGGCTGGGTAACTGAATTTGTGCTACTGGAGGAGTGAACATGATGTCACTTGCTCTAGACTAATAAATGACCTGGGGAGCTACCCACTGAAGGTGACAGAGTTCTCCTATCCACCTGATACATCAAGAGTTTCCCCACCCCTCCCTACCAGGCTTGCACCACTCTAGACCAGCATGTGAGCAAGAAATAATCTACTGTGGCATTATGGCATAACTGGATGAATTTACCTGTTATGGCAGCCTGCTCTACTTCCTTCCACACTTGGGTGAAGCCTCTGGGGTATGGAGTTGTTCCTTATACATAACTACAGATGGCTAGCAGGTGGGTTGAAGTATGGAGTATCAAGGAGGAAAAGGTTTGTGACTGGAGTCTTGGTTGGCTAGCAGTGTTGTGTTCTCTGAATTTCACAGAGTAGCACAGTTGTGCCCTGGATTAAGTTAGAGTTTGCACCACCACCTTCATTTCCTCTTGTATGCAAGGAGGTTGTTGAAGAACAAGATTCTCAAGGTACTGGCCAGTTACAAAAGACGTATCAACACTGGCTTATAGTTTCAGAGGTTTAGTCCATTATCGTCATGGCATGGAGCATGACAGCAAACAGATAGAGATGGTGCTGGAGAGGAAACTGAGAGTTCTATGTCTGGATCTATAGGCAGCAGGAAGAGAAAGACACTAGGATTGTAGAGAATTTTAATTCAGAATGTGGCTGCTCTGGCAGGAGATCATATCCAAAGACCTTCTAGGTCTGTGTGATACAAACACACTTTTAATCCAGCAGACAGAGGCAAGCGGATCTGAGTTTAAGAACAGCCTGGTATAGAGCAAATATCAGGTAAAGAAACTCTTAGGTCTAGGCATGTTGATACATGCCTTTAATCCTAAAAAATGAAGGTAAAGTTAGTTTGTAGAAGGAAGCACCCATGTTTGAAAATAATGCATAATTGAGTGACAGAAAAGGTGATGAATTAGAGAAAGATTTGACAGAATAGGATATTCCCAGCTCTCATGAGAAGAGAAAGGGAAGTCACTTAAGGGGCAATGCAGAGAGAGAGAGAGAGGACACAATCTTACTGGGACAGAAATAGAGAGACAGGTTCCAAGTGAAGACCTAATGAGCCAGAGAATGAGAAGGAGCCAGGTGATTAGAGCAGATTATTGGAATGAGTTTGAGGCCAAGCAGAGCAATTCAGAAGCTGAGAGAGAAACCATGTTAAATAAGTTAGCTGGGAGAGGAGTTTGAGTCAGGGCAGCTGAGTTGAACCAGCCAGTCCAGAGCTCAGAAAGAACAAGAAAGGATGAGCTTATTAAGCAGTAACTCTCAGAAGCTGAAAATATTCTAGGCCTAGGTTAGATTGTATGGAGACTAGAAGCTCCCAGGACTAGGTCTAAGTTAGCAGAAGGAGGCAGTAAGCCTCCGAGACAATTGAAACAGGCAAATAAAAGTTCCCTTTACAAGGACTAGCTTGGGCTTTTGAAACCTCAAAGCCCAAGTGACACAATTTCTCAAACAGGAGCACACTTACTCACCCAGACCACACCTCCTAATCCTTCTCAAGTAGTGCCACTCCCTGATGACTAAGCATTCAAATATCTGAGCCTCTGCAGTTATTCTTATTCAAACCACCACAAGGAACTTTAACAAGTAAATTGGCAAATTCTGAGTTAGAGGACATTCTGCCCAACCCATCCGTGCAGGCTGAGCCATCCCAACTTCATATTTGGTGACAAAGAGATGACCTTTTCTAAACAAAATGTTAATGACACATAGCTGATTTTGAGGACTTTTTCATTTTTGATGACATCTGGAGGAAAAATGAAGCCAGAACATTCTTCCCTGAACCCAGTAGGTACACTGTGTCTCCAGAAACCTGGCCCCCACAGAAGTTCTGTTTCTCTGTGCTTTCCTTCATCATATCTACCTTCTTCCTCTTGGCCCAGAGTATCCTCCCGTCAGCCCCAAACTTGCAGACTGCAATTAGTAAGATAAAAGTCTGGCAGTTAGGTGGCCTCATTCTCTGAAAAAAAAAAAAAAAAAAAGTTTTAGTTTTAATTTTAATTGTTATGTGTGTGTGTGTGTGTGCGCACGTGCACTTGAGTACAGTTTACATAAAGGTTAAATAACTCCCTGGAGTTATTTAACTTACAGGTAATAGTGAAGCAGGTGCTGGGAACTGAACCTGGCTCTGTGCCCCTTGATTTTACCTTTCATAGCAGGCATTCAGACATCACTGCTGCCCCTCTCTCAGGCCCCTTGCGAATTCAACAGCACTTCATCTTAAGCAGATCACGATTTCTGTCTTTTCAACTATTTGCAGTGTTTCGTTTTGCTTTTATCTCAGAGAGCAGTTATATCAAGTTGTGCTTTTTGTTATCTGATGCAAGGTTTCTTCACCATAGGACTTCTCAGATCCTCTCATGTTCTGCTTTGAAATATAACTTCTTGCCCAGCAGGGGATTGAAACAGATGCTGAGACTCACAGCCAAACTTTGGGGAGAGCAAAGGGAGCCTTGTGGAAGAGTTGGGGGATAGAACTACCTGGAGGGGACAGGAATTCCACAAGAAGACCAACAGACCCAACAAATATGGGGGGCTGGGGTCCTGCAGAGACTGATGTACCAGTCAAGGACCATGCATGGGACCTAGACCCCTGCTCAGATGTAGCCAATATGCAGCTGAGTCTCCACGTGGGTGTCCTAGTAAGGGGAACAAGGGCAGTCTTTGGCATGGACTCGGCTGCATATTCCTCAATCAGTACCCCTTGGCAAGGCTGCTGTGCCAACGGCCACAGAGGAAGGGAATTCAGGCAGTCCTGAAGAGACTTGATAGTCTGTGGCCAGTTGGTAAGGGAGGAGGGCTCAGCCCTTCTGAAGACTAAGGGGAGAGGGAGGGGGAAAGAGGAAAGGAGAGAAGGTCTGGGAGGAGATGAGGGATGGGTCTACAGTTGAGATGTAAAGTGAATAAATTTTTTAAATAAATAATTAAATAACAAAACAAAAATATATAACTTCTTGGTGGAGAATAAAGTTTCTAGTTATTTTGGAGTTTACTTGGCCACAGGGAACTAACATTTCATGGACTACACTTGAAGCAATCTTGTATAAAGTTTAAGCTTTCTTTGTCTTGGGTCAGAAGAGGTGGTCTTGTCCCTCCCCCACCTGGCTTCCTTCTTAGCCACACTCCAGAGATCGCTGACTTCCCGACAGGGCCCTCTTGCCAGGCCCCTCTTGCCAGGCCTTTCCTCGTCTGCTTCTCTGGACAGATCTGGAAAGCTAGTCGGGGTTGTCCAGGGTTACTGACAAAATCTGTCTGTCCTCCCTCACCTCCATTTTAGACTGTTCCCCACTACTTTCACTTTCACTCAGCTCTACTTTCACTCAGCTCTGGTTGGCAGGACTGTGAGTATTGAGTCCTGGTATTGAGGCCAAACAGAATGTAGCCTGTCGTCCTCAGGAGACAAGTCAGAACCGAGTCGGGAAATCTGAGGTCAGTGTTTGCCATGGTTACGAATCCCCCAGAGAGGCCAAGTGCCTCTGTTTCTTAGTCTATGTAGCTCTCCCATCTTTATTGTTGCTATTTTTTCCCTTTTATCTTCATCCTCTGTGCCTCACCTACCCTCCATCCCCCATGTGTTCCACCGTGTCACTGTCTTAGCTGGGGCTGAGTGGCTTAAGCAATTGCTGTTTGTTTCCTGGTCTGTAGGCTGGGCAGTCTAAGCCCAAGGTATTTATCGATGGACTTGCTTTCTGCGGACGGCCCGCTTAGCTTGCAGGTGACCAACTCCTACACTATCTTGACGTAGCTGAAGAGAGAACTCTCTCTGGTGTTGTTGTGGGTCCACTAACCCTGTTCTCAGGGTTCCAGCTTCGTGATAAGACTCTCCCCAAAGCTTCACCTCCTATAACCATGACTATAGGAGAGAAGCTTCAGCATGGTCCCCAGAAACCATGGCAAATCTCTCTGTCTCTCTATCTCTTTCTTTGGTCTCACTATGTAATACTTGTAAAACTTGCTATATAGACTGGATTGGCTTTGAACCCGCAGAACTCCATCTGCGTCTGTCTCCTGAGTGTTACTGTTAAAGGTATAAACTACCATGCTGGTTCAACATTCAACTTTCTCCGTTCTTACTTTCCTAGCTTACTTCCCTTTAAACAATTCTATTTTATTGTGTACAGATCATATTCAAATAAAGCACCAACTCTGAAAACAGAACAGCAAGCAGGGTTTTATTTTTCCCATATGTATATTTGCCTTTGCTGCACATCTATCTGTGTAATATGTGAACGCCTGGGGCTGGTGGAGGCCAGAAGAGGAAATTGGACCCCCTAGAACTGGAATTATACATGGTTTTAAGTCACCAAGTGGGTGCTGGGAATTGAACCCAAGTCCTCTGGAAGAACAGCCAGTGCTCTTGACCTCCAAGCCATTGATTGGTCCAGCCCCAAGCCCTGTCTTTTCTGTGAGCTTCCAAGAGAATATAAATCATTATCTCTAGAAGAGTTTCCTCTCCAGAAGGTGTGTGTGTGTGTGTGTGTGTGTGTGTGTGTGTGTGTGTGTGCATCTATGTAACCTAAGTCCGTGAGACGTTGCCATTGGAAACTACACTCATTGGCTTAAACCCTGATGTTGGCTTCTTGGGCCCAGGGTAAGTCTGGGTGGGTCTATGCCACTCATTCAACTTTCATCTTCTTATTCTTCCATGAATGAGTTAAGGTTGCCGCTCCCTTGGCACAATGCTGATAGACACTGATCTGATTCCCAATGTGTTTGTTTCCATTGAGAGGAGTTCTCAACCCAGACCACGGCCTTACAGGTCTTCCCATGTTTCTCCACCGTGTAATGAACATAGTCAAAGAGAGCCCAAAGATTCCCTTTCTTTTCTGGGGTGCTGGCTTCTGCTTCCGGGTCACTTAACACACTGAGCACAAGTTTGTTGGGTCTCTCCTCCACATCTTCCTTCCTGGCTTCCACCTTTCCCTTACGAAGAGGAAATACCTTGTCAGGCTGCATAGCCAACCCTATGTCAGCCAAGTTCAGCTGCACAGATTCTGTATGGTCGGATGTGGGAGCACTCAATCCATAACCCTACCTTCGGATGACCTTCTGGTTCAAACACTTCTACTTAAGAGCCATACTTCTGCCTCTGAGTGTTTCGCTTGGCTACAGGGACCACTGACAGCCACACCAAAAGTTCAACCCCACCTCACTTTCAGAAGCACGTGTTAGCAAAGCTCAAACACTTAACTCCTCCAAAGAGGACCTACCCTTGCTGCCTCTTCTCCACCTTCTGGTTACCTCTCACTCCACTGCACCGTCTTTAGCACCGTGGCAGCCACTGCCATTGAATGCCGGATCCATTCAAATCATATTACTTATTTTCAAATGATATATTTAAATGTAATTAATACATTAAGTATAAAAATGACATTTGGCAATAATACTATAAATTTTATTGATTCAGTAGGCCGGTGCCTCATTTGCAGGCACTATCTCACTTAATTTTTGCAATCCTCTAAAGATGGCCTGGGGTTAGAGCCAAGAAGCCCCAGTTCAGCAGCCACACCATTCCCCAAGGAGGATGGAGAGTTTTATGGCTATTGTTTATGTGCGGAGTCGGTTTAAATCCCAGCTCTTTCACTTCCTATTTGAGCTCTGACATTAGATAAGTGATATTGCCTCACTCCCACGTTTGTGAAACGCCAAGAAAAGGATTGCCTGTCTCATAAGGACACAGAGAATAGCAAAAGCAGTCATGCTAGATGAGGCAGGAAAGGTAGGATCTGGTGCAGAGTTGGCCGTGAAAGCGCAGGGCCTACTCTGTAATCTGGCCCCACCGTTCATAAGAACACGCCAACACCAGCCCACTGCAAACGGCACTGGTTTCAATGACAGCAAGAAAGACTCAGGCCCGTGAATCCCATGCAGTTTCACTCTGGATAAGCAGGCCTGTGTTTGCAGCAGGCCTCCCTGGAATCATTACTTTATGTTTTGCCAGTGAGCTTGCTTATTCTTTCTATAACCCAGACATTGCATTTATTCCCATTCCTTCATGACCTCCCTTTCCTCTTGTGATACAGACAAAAGCAATTTTTCATAATTTTCATGTTTGTTTTTTTTTTCTTGCCGAATGGCTTCTGTTGACCAAAGGCAACCACAGGCACACGGATTCTGGCACAGCTGTCCCTGGCCTCTTGACTGTGCAGCTTCTCCTAAGAAGCCAAGACTCCCCATCAGTTCAAACAATCTGTGTCTTCTTTGCTTAGAGGTATTCTGAGTTATATGGTAGGTCTTCCTTTCTGGGGTTCTCCGAGGGTCCCACATTGTTTCCCAGTGGGCTCATCTCCCCACAGCATATCACACCACTGCTGAGAACCCTTGCCTATCCCAAGTTAATGTTCAAATCCCTCTGGATGATCAAACCTGGCCTGCAGAACGCTTTGTTTGGAAGGCACAGCATTTGAAATCGGACGTAGCTAACTTTTCAAATGTGCTATTTCACACAAAATTTCAGACCTTGTAATGCTGGCTCCCTCAGCATCAAAAACCCTTGGCTGGCTGAAGCCAAATAAGCCTCGCTTTACACGGTCCCCTTCCCTACCTGTACTCTTCCCAAAACACAAGTCCTCGGGTGGACAGTGACATTGCGGCCTCCAGGACCTGTACTCGCCATGCTGGTTCCTGCCACGGTGGCAATTTTAAACTATGCTGTCATTCTTGGGGTGGGAGGAAGCCATAGTCAGCTCTTCAAAGGCCTCCCATCTTCTGCAGCATGTTCCTCCTTTATCTCCTCCTGTTGACCACACATTGTGCTCCTCGTGGCCTAAGGTTGACAGAAGGGCTTCCCCACTAAACAGCTCAAAGTCCTCATATTCGTCAGTCAAACCCGCGGCCCCTGATGATACATTGCCTAGCCTAGAAACACTTGCAGGCGACATTATCTATGGCGATTGGAGAAGGGTTGCAATTTCTTTCATATTTATTTGATTAACTCCAGGTTTCTGCAACATAAATCCTGTATCTTCGCTAAATCTGACGTCCTATTGTAAGGCCATCAGAGGAGACAGCGGGGGGGGGGGGGGGGAATTGAGAAGGCGAAAGTGTCACAGGGACTTCCGAGTTCATGCAACTTGATCCCCCTGCTTTACCTATGTAAATCTTCATCACTGGGGTTGGTATGCATTTCCACTAACATAGCCCTGCTACCTCTGTGAGGTGAGACTGGGTGTAGAGGCTGTCTGAGGCCTGCAGCCGCACAGCCAGGCCCCTAGAGAGGTGTCCAGATGTGAGAGCAGGAGGCACAGCTTCCATCCTTGGCATGCAGATGTCAGGAGGTGTGAGGGGTTCGTGTGATGAGTATGTGGCTATGGAAGGGTTACAAAACTGTACAGAGAAAGGCTTCCCCTCCTTCAGCATAGCAACAAAGGAAATGTCTGGACATTTAGAGATCTGCCTTAAGTAACCACCTTCTGCTCACCTGATAGGCCTCCACCATACAGAGCAAACAAAAAAACCCTGAGAAGGCTTTGTGATGGCTGCCGCATTGGGACTGTATGCTTTTGGGTTCATCAGCTTTATGCAAATAGATCTGAGTCTGCCACAAATGATATTTTTTTTTTCCTGTTGTGCTCCATGCTGGCAGTCCCGAGTCCTGATCTCATTACCTCGTGGATACTCAAAACCATCTATTTGAAAACATCTATTGTGTGGTCTCAGAAATTGCCTCCAGGCAAAACTGCCACCAGGATAGCAATTTGCATGTTCTTGTTCCGACCTGCTGACCCAGCTGTGAAAGGGGACAGCTGGGGACTGCTCCTGGCTTCCAGGAGAGGAAGGCAAAGGGCTGCTTAGGTGGAAGCATCAGTTTTTTCTTTTTTTTTCCAGTGCCTTATTTTGGACTCTGCTTGGTCAGCTAGGAAGCCCTTAGCAGCCAGCCCGTTCCCGAAGGACTCCCAGACTCTGAGGACGGCTGGAACCTTTCTTTCTTCCTTGGACTGTCCTTTCTCTGTCCCCAGTGAAGACTTCTTTCCAATTTCTCTTTTGCCAGCCATACTTCTAGTAATCCTTTCCTGGGACACCTTCTTCCACACACATGAGCTGGAGACTTCCCTTCTGTACTCCCGTTTACTTCATGTATGATGCATAAGGCTAGCTGGATGCTAGGACAGTATGCTTAGAATGGGTGTGTGTGCTCGTGTGTGTGTGTGTGTGTGTGTGTGTGTGTGTGTGTGTGCGTGTGAATGTGCCTGTGTGCGTACTAATAGAGTCAACAGGACTTGGCTTCTGTCCTCTGTGATGTCTGGTCTCCTAGGAGACAGATTTGTAAAGTTAACCAAAATAAAAGGCAGGACAAGTACAGTCATGAAGGGCCGTAGAAGAAATGCAAAGAGTTCACAGGGGGCGGTTAGGTGGGAGAGGTGGGGATGGGGCAGGATCAAGGAAGCTTGTCAGAGGTAACACAGAGGTGGCCTTGGAAGGGTGAGGTAGGAGCTCCCTGCTAGGAGAGTGGGCAAGTGTGCTTCAAGCAGAAATAGCAGCTCTGTGAGTTCACGGACCATTTATTGACCAACTACTATGTGCCAGGAATCACTTCAGGTCTTCTCTCATTGGAGCTTGCCTTCTAGGAAGAGAAGGCAAATAATTATTAAATTAAAATAAAATAAATGTGAATTTGAGTGTGGTGGTTGCGTACCTGTAATCTCTGCGCTCTGGAGGCATCGATAAGATGACTAAATCCAAGGCCAGCCTGGGCCACCACGTAGTGAAAGTCTATTTCCAAAGATGGAACAAAACAATGCTAAAAAACAAAAACAAGTTGTTAAAAAATTATATACATATAATAGATAGATAGATAGATAGATATACATATATATGGAACTACAGAGCTCCAGACAAGATCAGTGTGCTGTGTCTAGGGCAAGAATGCCAAGAACTGTGGCTGGGCTGTGAGTCTGGGAAGTCAGGAAATAGTAGGAGGAGGCATTGTTTTGTTTCCCATCACACGTGCCACCTTTGCAGCTAACAGCTCCTAAATACTGAAGACTACGGTGAGTTCAGAGGATCCCGGAAGATTCTGAACTCTGGCAGATTCCCCCTGCTCAGAACAGGTGAGCCTGGCTCTAGCTCAAGCCCGTCTCAAGACTAATCTTGCTTGCACCCAATTAACTCACAACAGACTGCAGGGAGAAGACAAGTGTGCTGGTGTGAGACTGACATGTTTTCCTTTCTGTTCTTCATTTCCAGGCTGAGAGATGGGCGGGTCCTGGGTTTTGAGTGCATCAGCTTTGAAGACTCCTGAGGCAACAATGCTTGCTGGTCCTGACCCTTCATTTTCCAGCTTCTTAGGGGCAATCAGAGAACTCAGAGCAGCAGGAGACAATGGCGTGGGTGATACAGCAGGGAAGAAGAAGGCTGAAAGCTGATGTGGACAGGATGGAGCAGGGAGCCTTGGGAAGAACTCTGCAAATGAGAAGTCTGCCTGTCTGAAGGGAGGCAGGACAGTGTGTGTGTGTGTGTGTGTGTGTGTGTGTGCGCGCGCGCGCATGCGCGCACGCAGAATTGCAGGTTATGGACCTGACAATAAAGGAACAGATCTGACAGCTCTTTGCAAAATAAACCCAAAAGCCTTTTGCTATTTTTTTGGATACAAGAGCTAGATAAAGGGAAACACTTGGGATATGTCTGTGTTTGGAGTGAGTAGGATGGCAGGGCTGGATGAGGAAGGGACATGACAGGTCAGAGAGAAGGGCTTCAGCAGAGAGAAGGGCTTCAGCAGGGTCATTCAGGAATGCACTGAGTTTCCTACTACACATCCTATCAGGGCATGGATAAGGGGACTCAAGAAAACCAAGGTGTCTGAACATTCCCACGAGGCATGCACCATATTGGGTGCCTAAATATGTGTTTTCATTAGAAAAACCTGAGCAGTATGAATTCCTACATGTACTTTACAAGAGGAAAGTGAGATTCGCCAATGATGAGTAATTTACCAGAAAAAAAAAAAAATCAAGGGTGGGAAATTCAAACTCAACCTCATGTGGTTCTATGATCCTGGGGATGAAATATCAACCTCTTGTCACCTTAGTGAGATGTTGTTCTCTTTGGTAACAAACCCTGTCAAGCCAAGGGCCAGGTTGTACTGGGCACACTTGCTGGTCTTGAATGGGCTGATCTCGGGTGAACTTGAAAACCAGAGAAAGCTTGGTTCTTGCTGCTTCTGTCGTTATCATGTGAATGACAGGAGCTCTTCTCAGCCCATCTCTGATGTAACTGACCCCTGCTAGGACTCATGAGCTCTGACTATTCTCATTGCTTTCCAGGCCTACTGTAACAAATCACCACACACTTGGTGGCTCACGAGAACAGAAAAAAAGCTCCTGCTAAGTTCTGGGACAGTGATCTGAAGTCACGGTATCAGGAAGACTGTTTGCTCTGGAGCCTCTGAGAGAGAATCTGCTTCGTGCCTCTCAGTTTCTGGCGGTTTCTGGCCTTCCAAGGCTTCCAGAGGCACCATTCAAAACCTTACATTCATATAGATCTCACACCCCACCCTCTGGCCTTCGAGTCTCCCTCTCCTTCCTCCTGTAAGAACACCAGTCATTATATTTTGCGCCCAGTAGACATGCAGGGTGACATTTTCACAAGATCCCTAACTCAGTCATGTCTTCATAGACTCTCATTGCAAATTAGGTCATATTTGGAGGTTCTTACTCTGAGGCTCTGACCAGGCAGGCATGCCTTAACCCACTCCAGACTCCTAACAATACTGAGATAGGTAGAGCCTTGGTTTCATCTAATTGGAAAGTGAGAAACCAAGGCAGGAAGGATGAGAAGTAGGACTGTAGGACCCTTCTGGAGCATAGTAGATCCAGAATTCAAACACAGAAAGCCCGTTTCTAAAAATCTTGCTCTTTACCCAGGCCATGACTGAATTGACTGGAACTTCTCAGGCCCCTTCTACCCACCATTAGAAGTTTATGCCATGGAGATCATCAAGAAATTGAGTGCATCCTTCCTTGTGAGTTAAGAGAATGCGTTCTCCCCAAATAGAAGGAAGGAGAGAGGGCAGTGGCGGAGGCCCTAGAGTGAAGGGGAGCTCAGGGTGTCCTTAGCTTACAGCAAAGAGACAGCCACAAGTTCGGTGCACACATCATAGCAACCTTGCCTAGAATGTTCCGGCAGCCAGAGCCAGCCATACTTAGTCTGCATCTTGATGGACTCTATTCACCTAGGAATGATTATGACTCCTGACAGGGGGGGAAAAAATGGGGAAACCATTCCTCGATACATCCAGGGGAAATCCCTGGATCTCATAAATAACCCCCTTTTCCAGCTCTGTTTCGAGTCCCACCCAGCCCCTCACGCAGCACGCAGTGCTGTGGTGCCTTCGAGATCCATCGCTCCAGAAAGCTGGGTTTTCCCCTGCACTTTGCTTTTCAGCACTGAGCAGCAGCGGCTCCTGCTGCGGCCCTCAGCCCAGCTATTCCACATCCCGATAGCTGGGAGCTAAAAGCAGTTTCTCTCACAACCCCACACTTGTTATTATATTAAGTCTCTAAATGCCCTGGGTCTGAGTCCAGCAACATTTTTTTTAAAGCTGTTTGGGACTCAGTAGGTAAATGCAAGGGGCGTGGTATGAATCAATATTGAATCACAGGTAGTCCAGTTCATTCATATCCTTCTGCTGCTGGCTTGTTCCGACTGTTTCTTCTCATTCTGGAATCTCAGGCTTAGTGACAGTCTGAGTGTGACAGGTGTGATTACTGAGGCAGGTGGTTTTACATGTCAAGATTAAAGGCAGAAATGTATATAGAAATAGTATTTACACAATGTTATGCTTTTTGTAAGGAAAGGAGACAATATCAGGCGCATGACTCTGCTTATATTTTTGATGGGTAGCGTAAACAGACACCTAAGGATAATTCCCTCTTTGGAGGATCAAGGTAATAAGGTGACGGAGACAGGCCTGGAAGCCAGATACAAGCCTCACTGTGCTTGTATGGCACTGTTTGGCCTTTGGAACAATGTAAATGTTTTAGGTTTTGAATAAATCTACTTAGTGAATTCCTAAAGCAACGGAACAATCCCAGACAGATGAACTTGACCCTGTGCCCAGTAGGTGACACAGGAACACAAAGTAGACACTTCTGAAGTTAGTTCAAATAAGTAAACCAGCTTTCTCCCGGCACCCAGGGCTACCCGGGTTGTAACCTTGAGCTGTGCGAACCTCTCATTCTGAGGTGAGCCAGGACAGTTCATCTCCCTACAAACAATCCTCCAGTCCACAGTTTGATTGTACAACCCTTTGAAGAATACACTAACAACAAGGTAAGCACTCAGAAATGTCTGACTGCACTGAACACCATTGTGGGGAGGGACTCGTGTTTTATTGCGGGTACTGCTACCATAAGCGGATTCTATGGTAGAAGAGAGGAATGTAATTGTGCTAACATGTTTAAGAAGCAGTGCTTGGTATATGAAAAAAAGATAAAATCAAAGAAGCTCTGGAGATCTTGAAGCCACCATCACAGACTCATGAAATGGCATGTGTGTCCTCCGTTAAGCCACTGGAAAGCCCAGAATCAAGGTGACCTAGAAGCAGTGACTTTGCTCTTCAAACACAGACTCCAAATGTCTTCCTCTGCTTAAAGGGCTCAGCGTTCCTCAGAGAAATGGCTTCTTTCACACCTAGAACAAGACTACACAAGATGAAGCTGGACTCTCGCTGTTCCCAAAGCAAGGAGCCATCAAAGCCTGGCAATCGCGACAAAAGGGACACCACATTCATTTGGGGGACGCTGAAACCAGTCAGAGACAGGCAATTTGAACACCAAAAGGAATAATGGGTGGCCACAGATTGAAAACACGAAGTAGGTAAAAAATTACGAGTATATATGAAGCACACAATCAAAAGCACATTTCTTTCATAACTCCTCACTCACGGCAACAGACCATCACTTTGGAAACAAAGGCACAAAGTCAACAACAGTTTTCTTTTTTATGCCGCTGCTGTTCTTTCTGCAACAAATAGTTGACGAGAAAAAAAATTCTTTCTTGAAGAATTACAGCTTCTAAAGGAATCATTACTTTGGAATCTCCCGTGCTGGATCCAAGCAGTAATGGCTCACTGGTTGGATGCTGAAGCCATAAAGTAAGACATTAAGAGGAAACTTTAGTTTTGATGAGTCAGGTTGCTATCACCTGAGGCCACTCGCCAATACTGAGAACCACCAAAACAAACTCAGATATGCATGCAAGTTGCCAGTGCAATATAATACTTCTTTTGCTCTTTAAAAGTAATTTTTTAATAAAAATTTTATGTGTGTAGATGGTTTGCCAGCATGTGTGTGTGTGTGTGCACCATTTCTGTGTCTAGTGTGCGGGGAGGGGAAAAGAGGATGTGGGATCCCTCTGGAACTGGATTCAAAGACAGTTGTGAGCTACCACGTGGGTGCCAGGAATCAAAATGGAGTCCTCTAGAGGAACAGCCGGTGCTCTTAACTGAGCCATCACTCAACCTCTTTAAAAATAACTTGCTTACATGGTGCCCAACACTTGTAAACACTAGGTCTATTTCCTGCAAACATGGACCTAATTCTAGTAAACTACAGAGTGGCCATTTAAATCTGGAAATTACCATCTACACATTACTGTGGAGACCTGACAAGGGTCTGCTTTCCCTACACCCAAACCAGCTGGTTAGCCTGTCCAGAGCTTTATGGTTGGTGAAGAAGACTTCTGGACCTAGGACGAAAGCTTCCTCACTGACTTCCTGGCAAGCGGCATGCACAGCGTATCTGTGCAGTCTTGACCTTTCTCCATTTTCCATTGCTGTAACAGTCAACCAGAGGCTGGCTAATTCCCAAAGGGAAGACTCATAGTGCTTGAGGCTGGGGAGTCCAAGAGCCAGGTACCCAACACTGCCTTCCCTCCTAGTGGAAATCAAGAGAGGGCAAACAGACATGCTCAGAATCAGATGAATTTCCCAAGGGGCAACTACCTCACACACACACACACACACACACACACACACACACACACACACACACACAC
>NW_026596117.1:11366003-11390864 GCF_907164565.1 Psammomys obesus
CACACACACACACACACACACACACACACACACACACACACACACACGGTGCGGGGCACACACACTTGCAGAAGGGAACTCTGTATTTTGGAAACCCGTCTTAGGATGGGTGGTAGGCACATGTCCTCTTGCTTGGAGTATGTCTAGTTATGCCTAAACAGGAATCCACTTCGCCTTTTGCTCCAGGGGAATCAAAGTCTCTCACTTCCAACACTATTCACCATGTGCTTTAGGGGTTTACAGATGTGAAGAGAGACCATGATCGCGGCAACTTTTACAACAAACAAACAAACAAACAAAACATTTAGTTGGGACTGGTTTACAGTTCAGAGGTTTAGTCCTTATTGTGGTGGTAAGCATGGCTGCATGCGGGCAGACATGATACTGGAGAAGGTGCTGAGAGTTCTATGTCTGGACCAGCAGGCAACAGGAAGCAACTAAGACACACCTTCTCCAGTAAAGCCCCGCCTACACCAACAAGGCCCCACCCACTCTGACAAGGCCCCACCCACTCCGACATGGCCACACCTACTCTAACAAGGCCACACTCCCAATAGTGTCACTCCCTATGGACCCATGGTGGCAATTTTTATTCAAGCATTTCTGAAAATCTAGTCTGGAACAAATGGCCACGAGGACCTCACTTTCAGGATGTGTTTAATTGTGGGGAGGCGAGGGGTGACAGTTTCCCAGTCTAGCTGTGTGGGGAGCTGGTTTCTTCATCTCTCCGGCTTCCAGAGGAAGCTGTGTCTCCCAGGAGCTGTGGAGGCTAGCAAGCTGGTATTTGGGAGTGCTGAGAAAATGCTCAGAGCTCAGGGTGGCGAGAACACACCGCAGCAGGGCGAGGAGGGAAACTGATTCCAGCTGAAGTCACAGAGGCAGGCTGTTCTTGAAGGACCTTCCAGGCCACAAGATGTCGTTGGAACTAGATCCCAAGTCCTCACAACGGTTTAAGCCAGGGAGCAGGGTGATCGGATGTGCGCTTTAAAAAGGCCACTCGGCTGCAGCTGCTCGTGGACTGGATCCTGCCCAAGGTTAATTTTTTCCACTCGGCTTCCTGTAATCAGGGTCAGGAAGATGAGGAATGTGTTGAAATGCTGCCACTGGATAATTGGGACCCGACTTTGATGACGAACACACATTACAGCCAATCTCATTGCCCCTTTCCCTGTCCCACCCCCAGCCTTTTGGTCCAGGTGCCCACAGTTCTAATGATAGTGGAAGAGCAAGCACACGAGAGAAAAGGCCATGATTAGTCCCTTACACGCAGGTCGGTTCACTGAAGGTCTGTTCTCCTAGAGATAGGCCAGATTTTCCAACTAATTGGCCTCGTCTACCAATTGACGTGTTTCTTTTAAACGTGCATATTAATTTGTCGGAGGTGGAATCATTTTTGAAGATTTTTATAGAATTTCACAAAATATTAGTCGATCAATATAAGTTTTCATTTTGCTCTGGTTTTAGTTTTAATTTAGCTTCCATTTGCTCTAGCTGTTTCTTGCAACCAACTCATTCAATATACTCTAGGCTTCTATTTTTGGACAATGGCTTTGAGGGCCGAGTTTCATTGGTACTCTAAATTAGAACACACACGCTTCAGAGGACAGGACTGTGAATGGGCGGAGCAGGCCACTCCTGTTAGTTGCCTTTTCCTGTAACTCTTAACTCAGATTTGTTAACCAGAGTTCAGATAAATATTTTCTTGTATTTTGAGCAGTTGAGAAGGGATTAGTGTCTAAAATGTGAGTTACGGGCGTGATTGAAATTCTGTTTAGTTGGATTATATATCTGCCACAAAACAGCCTGGTGAGCCGGAGACAGCGCAGTGGTACTGAGGCTTTGTCAGCATATGTGTGCTCCTTATCAGAATTTGAAACTGGTCCATACAACATTGATGGCAGAACATAACGGCCATCAATTTCTTTTCCTCCTCCTCCTCTTCCCCTCTTCCTCCCCTCCCTCTTAATGCCCCCTCACCTCCTTCCTTTTTGCAGTGTTGAAGACGGAACCCTGGACCCCGAGCCTGTAAACAAATAAATACTCTCTCTCACATTCCCAGCCCCTAATAACCACAACAGAATTATATTTGACTCTGGTTGTCATAGCAGAAAGCCGAGCTGATCACACATCCTCATGAAACACCACAAGGCTCCTTCCATGATTTTTTACATTCTCTCCTCACCCCAGGCCCCACTCCCACTCTTCACCGAGCTCCACGGACACTCCCGTCTGCGTGTCTTCTGCATGTCCTTAAACTGCATGTACCCTTTCAGCGGTGCCGTGCGCTTGTTCTTAATTTACGCATATGAAAGGACATCATGGATTGCCTTCTGTTTCTTGCCCTGAGTTTTTAAGGATCCACCCACTAGCTCATGGCACTAGGCTATTGTTATCTGTCCCTTAGCAATAGTCCCCAGGCTGTCTCCAGCTTGCCTCTTCTCCACCAGGTACTTTGCAAAGGCACATTTGCCACGCGTCGCCTTCAGAGGGACTCAGATCGTTACTCTGGGGTTGCTCTGTTATCTGGTGCATACACATCTAAGGTCACTGATTACTCCATCTTTCTTTCCTGATGGGCTGACTGACTTATGTAATCACTGGGAGGAGAACTGGATTAAGCTCCTGGCAGTGAGGTAAAAATGTAAGGAAAAGCCAAAAAAAAAAAATCATAATAATCAATAAATCAAGGTAGATATATGTTAGTGCACCATTTTGACAACGTAAAACTAATTTTAAAGATCCACATTAGACACAAATATCAATTACAATTTTTTATTTTATTTATTTATTTTACGGGGTCTCATTTTGTAGCTCTGGCTGTCCCGGAACTCACTATGTAGACAGGCTGGATTTGAACTCACAGATCTGCTTCCTGAGGATTGGGATCAAAGGTGTTCACCACCGTACCTAGCGAAAAGGATCCAACTTTTAAAGGTGTAGAGAAAGCTCTAGCAATAGGAAGCGGGGAAAGCTTCCAGCGGTGAACGACGTGCTGGCTGCTTTGATTTATGGTAATGATGGTGTGAATACACACGTACATCCAACTTCTCTGTGCAAAGTTTTTGTATACCAATTGTATTGCAATAAAACTAAGGGAAAAAAGTTTGAATGAAGATGGCACTTGACCCTATACTTGCCTGACTTCTGAACTTCCCTTCAAAAATAAAGTTCTTGGTTCTCCAACTGCTGGGCAGAGTCCTCGGGTGCGCTCTTTTGGCCGCCTGCCCGCAAGGACATGCTCCATACTGACTTTCATCCTGCTGTCTCCTGCTTCCTGCGACACAGCATGATCCATTCCATCATCAAAACTGCTCCAAAGAGCCAACTTGAAGTCTCCGTGTTCACTCACTGTTCCCCACCTAGTCTTTGGGGAATTGCATTGCCACTGCCCAGCTGAGATGGTATTTGCTAAGTACTCAGTGGCCCCGTTTAGTGGAATTCAGTAGCTACCACTTTCTCGTCCCTTGACACCTTTTAGAAACACTTTGGCGTATACTCACGGTTTGATGCTACTCACATCAAGCTATATGCAATCATGGCTAAGGCTCCCGGCACTTTACTGGGAACACAAGGCCAGGAAAAGACTGTCAAGCATTCTAATCTGGAACTCTGGAACTCCATTTTGCTACACCTTTGGAGACCTGCTACCACGCACATTTTCCTCCTGTGAGCTCTCTCATTCTTCCCCTGTGTTAGGTCCTCCACTCATTCTCTAACTTCTGTATCCTCTTAGGCCTGAAGCCAGGGTTGCTTCTTCATCTCTGTTCTCTCCAGATCTCATTAAATGGCTTCTTGATTCGCCATTACTTCTCATTCATGTATGTGCTTGCTGTTTCTTTAGCCCAGAGTACCCTTCACTCCCACTCATGCTCATCTTTGTGCATCCGGCTTCTGTGTGTTACCCAGGTAGCATCTTAAAGGTCACCTTCTCACAGAGGGCTTCTGGAATATCCAACTGAAAAAGTTGCCTGAACACCCTTTAACATATCACACCATTATAGATCTCCATATAGCACTTACAATTTTATGAATATTGGGTCATTTTTTTCCCTTTTCGTTCCCTCTATTCAGAGAGACTGTAAAGCCCATGATGGTATAGATTCAATCTGTCTTGTTAAAATATCACACACAACACACACACACACACACACACACACACACACACACACACACGGTTAGCTCTTACAAGCGTGCTACTTACATTAAGCCATATGCAACTTACCTCAGGCTACTGGCATTTTCACCAGGAATGCAAGGTCAAGAGAAGACCAACAAGCATTCTAATTTGGAATTCCATATGCTGGACCCTAGAGCAGTACTGCCCAATAGAAATATAATGTAAGTCACATATTTTAATATTAAATTTGCTAGCAGCCATTTTTTTTTCAGAAAGTTAAAAGAAACAGGTGAAATTAGTTTTTTAATATATTTTGTTTAACCCAATATATACAGTGTTATTTTGACATGTAACCAGTATAAAATTATTAATGAGATATTTTATATTTTTTTCTTCATTTCTTCATTGTTTTTTACTAAGTCTGAATTCTGGTGTGCATCTTAAACTAATAGAATGTCTTGACTTACCTTCTTTGAAGCCAAGCTCAGTGACCACACATAGCTAGGAGTACCATATCTCTGTACACAGCTGTGGAGACTCAGGCTTGAGAATGAGCAGCCCTCAAGGTTGTGGGAATCAGCAAAGGGAGAGTCTGATGTTCCTTTTCCTTGGTGGGATGATGTAGCTTCTTGAGCAGCTTGAATATTTGACATGATTTTCACGGATGAAAGGGAAGTTATTGAAGAAAGATGGGTTGGCTAATATATGGCAGAGGCACATAGCATAGGTGCTGTTCACTCCAGCATGCACTGAACGTAAGAATTAGGCAGGAAGCATTCTAAGGGGTAGCACATAAAGTGGAATCTCTAAACGACCCCCTGTCCGATCATAGCTTTCAGAGGATGGCATGGTTCATTTATGGGTTGGGTTCGCCCCATAAAAGTTGTTGTGTTGGAAGTTTGTTCCCCATTGTGGTGACGTTAAGAGGTGGAGGGACATAGAAGAGATGACGTCTAATGGGAGGTTGTTCAGTCACTAGAGGCATTTCCTCAGGAGGGATTAATGCAGTTCCATGGGACCTCAACCTCTCTCTGGGGGAGGCGGCTGCTGCTCTTCCTCCTCCTCTTCTTATTGATTGTTTTGACTTTTTTTCCAGACAGGGTTTCTTTGTGTAGCTCTGGCTGTCCTGGATCTTTTTCTGTAGACCAGACTAGCCTCAAACTCAGAGATCTGCCTGCCTCTGCCTCCCAAGTGCTTGATTAAAAGCATGCCCCACCACTGCCTGCCTCCACTCTGGCTTCTTTTCTCATCACTTGACATACAATCCTGTCCTGATGCTGTCTGTCGTGGTTTGATGCAACTGAAGAGGCCTTCTTCAAGAAGGCACCATGGCATTTAGACTAGCAGCTTCCAAAATGGTGACTGAAATAAACCTCTTCTGAAAATTATATTCCCCCAACCTCTCGTACTTGTTTATGACAACGGAATGATACAGAGGACTATATCTAATACACACATACACAGAGACACACAGACACAGACACACACATACATACACTTACACACACACACACACACACACACACACACACACACACACAACTATAGTTGCTTAATATTATCTCTAAGGTTAACCGAATCCTTTCTCTGAAATGCAACTCCTCCTGACTGACAGGCCAGTGGTCAGTGGTCATCCATACACACAGGGCCCCCAGCAGACACCTGATCTAATGGACAGCCTGAACTTGTTTCTTCCTCCTTGTTAGTGGCTGCTTTTTAAGATCAACAGCTGTATCTACAGCAGACCTTGTGTTCTGAGGCTGACTTCCTGGTAGGACTAAGACTGGGGGAGTGGCTGGCTGTCACCATCCCAAACTTTCTCAGCAGTGTCTCTCTAGCAGATGAACTTGGGAGTTTTCTATCACCACCGTGCTCAGTGATTTCACCACGCTGCCGGTCCTTTGGCCAACTTTTCGACCTTCCGCTCCCATTGTAATTTCTGCAAAAATCCTCTGTGTTATAGTTATTATTATATATGCCTATCATATAGTAATTGTAGTCACATGTGTCACTCAGTGGACTTTTAAACTCCCGCAAGTTATTTGGAGGTATTTTCATCTTTGTGTAACTAGCACATGCAAATCAGTGCTTTGCTTTCAACACGCTTTTAGAAATAATTTCTTGGATGAATGAACTAATGAACCACAAAATATATGCCATTTAGTGCCAAGGAAGCTTGATGTGGAATGGTGCTATGTGATGTGCCCTGCCTCGGTGCCTTGTAATCGAAGTAAGACAATCAACAGACATGAAGAAGCAGAGATGGCCTGAGGTGACAGAGAGCCACGGGAGTTTGGTGGCTGTTTTCTTAATTTCTCAATTAATGAGACTGTGGGTTTGTTTTATTCTCTTGTCCTTTTGTTCTTTAATCTATCATCTCACTTCATTTAGCTAATTCAGTCCTTTCCATCTTTGGGTTGACTAACTGTGGAACTTGGCTATGATTGCCTTTATTAGTTTGGTAATGACTTTGCTGAATTTAGGAGTCATTAATTGCTTGTTAATGCTTGCAAGTTTGACAAACAAATGTGAAATATTTCCCTTCACTCAAAATCCGATCTAAAAATTAATTATATTACTTTTCTTTGCCTTGGGGCATGCATAATTTTCTTTTCTTTTCTTTCTTTCTTTCTTTCTTTCTTTCTTTCTTTCTTTCTTTCTTTCTCTCTTTCTTTCTACCAAAAGGAATGCCTTAGTTTACATTAAGTGATTTTTTTCACAGCCTTTCTTTGCAAGGTAGAGAAGGATGTTCACTCTTTGCATCCAGGTAATTACATGTGTAGTTTGAATTAGCTTTTCTTTTTGTAAGTGGTGGATGCGAAGAGTATCTCTCTGTATGTCTTCTAGGTCTATCACAGGCTGACACAAAGTCCAAGTCTCTTAGCTTCCACCTCTCCCAAGGCTCAGCTTTAAAGCTCTATAGACACTTTTTATCAATATATTTTTACTTTTAAACATATTTTTATGTGTTTGTGTACATGTCTGTGTATATACATGCCACATGTGTGCAGATGCCTGAGAAAGCCAGAAGTGGGCTGAAGGTACAGGCCTTTAAGAGCCACTACACATGAGCTTAACCTTTGAGCCACCTTTTCCAAGTCCAAAGCCAGTCACTTTCAAAGTGTTGTCACATGCCTCTGCTTTTACCAAAGGGCACGTCCCATCCCAATCCCCTCTTCTTTCAGATTCAAACTAATGTCTATGCAGTCCTGAAGGAAGTTATTTTCTTGCTTAGTTCACGAATGTTACTTCAGTGGGTGACTGTGACTCCAGAGGAAGTGGCCTGGGACTTCCAGCTCTAAGAAATAAAGTGGAACACATAAAGGCAGAGAGTAGAGCAATGAGCTTATTAGGAGGCTGCCGGCCTGAGAGAGTCTGAAGCGTCATTAGAAGCCTCGTGGCAGAGGGTGTCTTCAATTCCTGATGCTGAGCAGGTCTTGTGGGTGAGGAGCATGTGACTTCTTGAAAGAGGCAGCTCAGAAAATTCCATGAAATTGCTCTAATGTTTAAAGCCAAGAACCCACAAAGCATAAAACACACAGAGAGGGGGATAAATGATTAGCAAGCTGCAAATCTTCATGTTTATTCAATGAGACGAAGATGTGAATGACAATTTGCTCGTCAGGTTCGCTACGTTGATTGGAATTTAAAATAAAGATCTGCTTGGTCTGGTTCCTTGGTTAAAGGGATGGGCTTTTGTAGCTCTTATTGCTGTATACTTTACAATGATTGGAACCCAGGCAGGTGCCGGCTGGTCATCATCCTGGGATCTCCTGATGGGAAATCCTTCAGGGGTTCCGTGAAAATTTCCCTTTTCAAATTTTTGTAAGCACTGAAAAATCCGGAAGCTTTTCAGACTTATACATATGCGTATATCTCTGATGTGTACCGGGTCAAATTTAACACACCGGAGACAAGTGATGTGTCGTATGAGGTATTCAATTTGTGTCGGCACCGGGATGAAGCACTTGCCATGTCTGGGAGGGCACTGGGATTTTAGGGACACATGCCTTGGCTTAGAAAGTTTTGAGCAGGTCTTCATAAACTTGGGCATACCTTTATTAAGCTAACTGGTACCCATGAGGCACTGTGGTTGGCTTCCCGGCGGGGGGGGGGGGCTGTTACACACCCATCAGACCTGTGTATCATGATACAATTGTCAGTTATGCAATGGAATCAATCCTAACTAAATATTGGCTATTTGATTATTTAATAACGTCATCACACTCGTGGCGCTGTTAATGAGGAGAGCTGTACAACACCTACCCAGTGTAGGACCTGGCACACGGGAAGTACTCAGTCTGTAGTGGCTATTGTCAGTTCTTGCCTGCATTCCTGCGAGGGGTCCTCTTTACTTACGGTATGCTTTCCGTAATTCACTTTACAAACACTTTACTGTGGTGTGTTTTAATTTTAATTGCCGTCCTAGGGGATCATAGTTAACGTTTTGAGTTCCTTAATTGAAAATATTCAAAGGGTTAGCGAGCATTTTAAAGAGACTCCCCCACAATTCAAACGCCACGGTCTTTATGCCTGATTAAAGCCAAAGGCTATTCCGGTTGGTGTTGTGGATGTAGAAACGGCAACTCACTTGAGAAAGAACAGCGTTCAAAAGGTGAGGAGCTCACTGGAGGTGTTCAATGGGCACCCTTGACCTGGGACATGTGGCAAAAAAGAGCCTAGTCAACCCGTAGGCTAATCCTTCTAATGATAGCCCCTACTGAGTATTCTAGTTACAAATGGATGCAAGATATTAACGAAAGATTATGTCACCCAGCTAAGAAGGCAGCTGGCTGAATTCTGCTTCCAAATTGTGGCAGCAGCTGCCTGACGTGGGACCTTCATGGAAGCTGTTTACAAAGCATTGGCAAAAGTAGACAGACGGCCTTCCAGCCATCTTCCATCAGTCTGGGTGACTCTTCAGTAATTTCTTGTAGAACTTGATGACACAGAACCTTTCGGAGATCATAACCATCTACCCAAAAGAACTTAGTAGTATCCACAACTTTTTAAACGATGGCACTGAAGTTCAAAGACGTTATGAGCTTCGCTTTAAGCCAAATGGCTAGCAAACTGGTGGAGCTGGGCTGCTAAGTATCAAACCTGACCCGCTCACTGTCAGAAAGAATATTTTTTTTGGGGGGAAGGGGGTGAAATAACCACCATGTGATGAGCATATCACTGCAGGAATCATGTGAGCAGCGCTGTGAGCTCTGGGCCCTTCGAGTTTAACTTCCTCATCATGATAAGGCAGCATGCGGTGGTTAGAGGTTGCTAAGGATGCAAACGAAGAGTCCTGGTGATCTCGCCAGCTTCCGACTTTGTCCAGTCAAACGATGTTTAGAGATACCAAAGAGGGGAATGAAGACACGAGGCCCATCTGCAGTTGCCTATCCAAGCGGACTAAAAATGTGATTTGCATTCTGAGGCTGCAACTAGATAATATATGTCAGTCATAACCTTATTTTAAATAATGGCATTAGCATCGGTAAACCGTCTCATTGCTTTTGTGGGTAATTTCATAGTGAGTAAGTGTGATACACTTGAAATTATATAAAAATGTCTACTAGTGTAAAAATTTTTTAAGCTTATGTAGTGCTGCGCAGTCTCAACAGTGTATACATGCAATAAGCAGGCTCTGTCACCCCAAAGCAGTTTGGAAAAGCACAGAACTGGATCATTTTGGAAAACAGCATATGCTCTGGTTCCCGGCTTTGATGGCACTATCAGTGGTGTGAGCTTGATAAATTATTTAACCTTCCGGAGCTTTGATTTAATAAGATGCCAAATGGATAGTACTATAAAATCGGGAGCCTTTCTGTAAGTATTTAACACGCCCAAATCCGTGCGGTATCTGGCGCAATGTCTAGCACGCTTCACCAAATGGATGCCACAACCGTTAGTGCTGTTATGTGCATCATCACTACTAACCAGGCCTGTGCTCCACGCAGAGGAACAAGCCCCTCTCTGCCCTCGAACTATGATCACTAAGATTCCTTGGATGCTTCCAGTGACAGAGAAATCACTACTTCCCTCCTACTGAGTCTATAGCTACACTAGTTAAGGCCATGGTACTTGACAGAGGCGACTTAAGGACGGAAGAATTTACTGTGGACATCAGTCCTTTGTAGTATACAGAAGGCAGCATCATGGGAAAGTGAGGAAGCCGCTTCTCACATCTTGACAGAACAGGAAGCAGAGAGTGTTGGCCAAATCCAGAAGAGGGCACCACCCCAGGGATCCATTTCTGCCAGATAGTCCTGAAGGTTCCATGCCTCCAAAAGTGGAACTATTGGCTAGGGAGCAAGTGTTCAAACATGCAAGTCTGTGTGTGTGTGTGTGTGTGTGTGTGTGTGTGTGTGTGTGTGTGTTACATTCAATGCCCGTAGCCCCCATACATCCTTAGCTTCATAGCACAGTGCATCTAGTCTAACTTCCAAAGTCCCTAGTGTACTAATACTCCCAACACTGTTTGAAAATCAGGTCCAAAGTTTCTTCTAGCACCCAAGGCAAACTTCTAGTCATGAGCCTCTGTAATGTGAAAAGGGAAGTTCCATACTTCCAATGTACAATGTATAGAGTAAGCATTCCCCTCCAAGATGGAAGAATGGTGGCACAGCAAGGAGAAGACTGGATTACAGTCAGACTTCTGTTGTTGTTTGGCTTTTGGTGTTTTTAGCCTTGGCTGTCCTGGACTCACTTTGTAGACCAGGCTGGCTTCGAACTCACAGAGATCTGCCTCCCTCTGCCTCTCCGAGTGTGGGGATTACAGGCGTGAGCCACCGTGCCTGGCTTGAACTACAGCAGAACTTAAAACCCAGCAGGGAAAGCAACAACTCTTAGAGCTGTATATCCAGCATCTGAGGCTTTTGCAGCGCCACCTTCTGAGCTCCCATGGGCTTGGTTAGCGCCATTCCTGTGGCCCTGCTGCCCACAGTGCAGGTGGGCTCTCTCTTGGGCTTATTCTATGCAGTGTGTGCCGCTTTCATATAGACATCTCACATTCTTGGCATCTCCAGCATTCTGGACTTCCCATAGCCGTGCAGACTTTACCTTCTCGGCCTCATACAGTGACCTCTCTATAAGGCATCCAACCCTGTTACACACTGCCTGAGCTCACTAACTGTTTCTTCTGGGACTTTAGTGCACACTTTATTGTTCTGGCTTTCTTTCATTCGGCATGCCTTGAAAACTGATACCCCACGGACAATGCCAGCCTCTGCTTCTGGCTCAAGATGCACGAAGGTCCCCCTCCCCCAACTACAGTTTCAGGAACCTCCATGTGCCCATGTGCCTGTGCAGCGAAACTAGGAGCAAACATTCCCCAAGGTAATCGTATTAAGTGCAGAAGTTAGGCTTTCTCAGACAGTTCATGTTGAAATGAGAATCTTTCCTAGTGAAGCTACATATTTAGGCTCTAGAGTCTTCAGTGGTTGGGGCTTTGCCTTCCACACACATTGCCTCTTGTTAGAGTGCTAAGTGCCTAGTTTGTGTCACCATTGTTATTACTTTTTAAAAGAGTTATTTATATTTTTTGAATGAGTATTATATCTGCATATATGTATATGCACCATCTGTGTGCCTGGTACCCACATAGGTCAAAAGAGGGCATCAGATTCCCTGAGACAGGAGTGACAGGTGGTCATGAGTTACCATGTGGATGCTGGAAGCTGAAGCTGGGTTCTCTGCAAGGTCAGCAAACCCTCCTAACCACTGACCCGTCTTTACAGCCTCCTTCCCTACAGCAGTTTCTCTTAATTTCTTAACAGTCACAGTTGCTTTATCACTTCCTACATTAAACACAGCATTCCCATGCCTGTTCTTACTTCATAGGATACTTCTTAAAAAAAACAAAAACAAAAACAAAGAAAAACAACAACAAAAAAAACCTCTCTGCTCTGCTTCATGTCCTGGATTCTTACTGTAAACTTAAAAGTGGCCAGCAACAATCATGTTATGTCCTAAATAGTTCATTAATCATGTTCTGTCCTAAATATATCCTAAATAAATATTGCCCTGAAAATTCCTCTGCCTAGTTTAACAATACTCAAATATCTAGGATATCAACAGAATATGGCAGGATTTTATGACAGAATGTCACAGAAACGGCTTCTAGTCCAATTCCCTAGAAGAGTCTTGCTCCCTTTGAGACCTCCTGAGCACAGTCATGGCCATAAGAATCCTCATGAGCATAATTTTTACCACTTCCTGAGCACAGTCTTTACCAGCTGAGATCCACAGGCACAGCACAGTCTTGCTCCCTCTGAGACCTCATGAGCACAAGGCATGAGCAGAGCCTTTATCGCCTTAACTTCTTCCAGCAGCCAGTGTTCTGCAGTGTCACTAGAATGGGCTTCTCAAGTTAGCTTACAGAATTCTGGGCCTTTGCCAGCACTAAGTCCCACACAGCCCCCCTGCAAGCTTGTTCTCAAGACCTCTGGGCCATTGGCTCGGGTGTATGTACCACAGCGACTGCCTCACTTCTTGGAATCGGTTTTCTGTACTAATTACCTTTATGTTACTCAGACCAAAATACCTGTCGGAGCAACTCTAGGAAGGAAGGGTTTGTTGTAGTTCACGGTTTCAGAGGATATCAATTCACCATGGCAGGGAAGCTAGGAAAATGTCTCACATGGTGAATCAGGAAGCAGGCAGAAAGCCCGGGGCAGCAGCGAAAGCATAGTTCATCTTCATAGCTGGCTCCCAGTGACACACTTTCATACAGAGCACAATCATACAGGTTTCTCTACCTCTTCAAACAGACCCAACCCCTGGAGACCACGTGTTCAAACACGGGAGCTTGTGTGAAACATTCTCTGTCCAATTGACACAGTATAGTATCAATCCAGGAAATGATCTGCCTACAGCTTATTCTTAGTTGTCCACAAAGCACCCTTTTGGCTTTAAAAAAGTGACATTGGCTCCTGCTGTCTGATCACATCAAGCAAGTTACATCACTTTGACTTGGGACATAAACCAGCTTCCAACCCAACTAAGTTGAGTGATTATATGCTGATGAGCTCAGGACTCAGAATAGGAAGGCTCTCAGCCAGGTATTGAGGGGCTCTCTAGGGAGTCCTTGGCGATGATAGAGACTAATGCAAATTGTCCAGGGATAATTAGCATTCTAATGACTGTTGCTATATGCTGGCCTGCTATGGGCTGTGCACACATTATTGCAGTTTCCTAAGTGAAGAGCTGAGGCCCAGCAGGTTGCTTTCCCTTGCAAGAGACTTTTAGTGGCAAAGCAAGGTTTTCAACCCTGACTGTTGAACCCCAGAGCCTGTGCTCTTATCTCCTCAACTGTAGTGAGTCCTGAGTCTTAGTCACATTTCCTGGTAGCTAATTTCACTCTGAAAGAGTGGGAGCCAACTCCAAGTTGGTTGTTACTTTCCAAATATACTGAATAATAACATTTTTATTCCCTAAATTTGGCCACCCCAAGACTTTAAATAATACTTTTCTATTTTGAACTATAGTGAGGGAATATTAAACAAACAAACAAACAAACAAACAAACAACATTGCATCCTGAGGTTCAGAACCCAAATTTACATTTGGAATGAAAAAGATATTGTGACCTATAGGAAGAAAACTGAATCAGCACTCACATACAAATTTGCTCACATTGTGTGTTGTGTGGCTCCTTGAGCTTTTACTGCGCTGTCAGATAACACACCTGCCTCTCCGAACATGAAACAGACCTTTGCCTTCACATTCTAAGTGGGAAAAAGAAGGGCGCATACTCAAGAGAGCTAAACCATTCTAGTGATTCTTATTTTCAGAAGGAAACAGCAGCATGGAACCCGGAAACCCTGCAGTGCGTTTGAACCCTGGTCCTCACTTCTCATTTCTGAGCTTTGGCTTCCTCATGCTAGGTGCTTCAAAGTCATTTTCTTTCCATCCTTTCAGTACAGAAAGATGACAGAACTCAAGGGGTCTGGACAGTGGTCTATATCTCCTCAGATTAAACCTCAGCACATATGCAAATTAACTCTGTTCTGTGCTGGAAGGACCGTGGAGTGGTTACTTAGTCTTCGAAAAACCTCGTTAAGGATCACATCCCAGAGGAGGCCCGATCATTGATAAAGTAATATGTCGGGCTGGTTCATTAAGAGCGTTGACTGCTTTTCCAGAGGATCTGGGTTCACTTCCCAGCACCCATATGGTGGCTCACAACCATTACTATTTCAGTTCCAGGGGATCTGACACCCTCTTCTGGCCTCTGCAGGTACTGCATGCATGGGGTGTATAAACATACATGCAGGCAAAAAAATACTTGTTCAAATATAATAAACACTAAATTAAAATCGTTTTTTTTTTAAAGTACATAATAAGCTGGGCACAGTGGCACACGCCTGTAATCCTTGCACTTTGGGAGGCAGGGGCAGGCGGATCTCTGAGTTTGAGGCCAGCCTGGTCTTCAAATTGAGCCCCAGAATAGCCAGGGATACACAGAGAAACCCTGTCTCCAAAAAACAAAAAAAGCCAAAAGCAAAAACAAAACAAAACAAAGTACATGATAGAAAGTCTGTTAACTGTGTAGGGTTATTATGCAATGTTTTTCTTTAGTGAGGTTGGCATTATTTAAGATCGCCTAGAATGGCACAATTGACTCAGCTGTCGCTGCTGGAGGGAGAGCCTAGTACCTTCAGAGTTGAGCTGTTTGCTACGGTGCTGGCTGCTTGGTTCACAAAGAGTTCTGTCCCTAAGACGCATTGGGAATAACTGGTTACTGGACCAGTCAAAAAGCCAGGGAAAGCTGTTGAGTGATGTGGAGGTTTAGGGACAAGGAGTGGGCTTCTCCGCACTTCCAATAACAGACTGTATGGCGGGTTTCATGCCTACCTGATAATAAGATGCTGGTCTAGGCAAGCCTTCTTTGTACCATACCTCCCTACTCAGTGGTAGGTGGTATTTTGAAGGAAGCTGGAGAAGAGGGATTCATGGCTTTTATCCATGCCATTTGCCAGAAGTGACTCATGCCTACAGGAATAACCAGTGACTGTAGGATGACCAAATTGGCTTAGGTCAGTTCTCAGCAATGAGCAGCCTTTGTGAAGGTTTAACACACTGCTTGACACTATCTCCACCCTCTTCTCTGAACCCCACCATTCCTGCGGGATAATGAAATAGGTGCTCAACCATTTCAAGTGGTTTTTCAACAATAATTTACTGAGTGTCTACTATGTGCTGAGCACTGGCTTGGGACTTATCCAGCAGAACATGCAATACCATTTATCCCTGCCTTGTAGAGCTCAATTTCCAGAGACCACAAACAAGAGACATGACTGGTGGCTGGTATTTTGTTGTTAGTTTTGTTTTGTTTTTTGAGACAGGGTTTTTTTCTGTGTAGCCTTGTCTGTCCTGGATCTCATTCTGTAGACCACGCTGGCCTTGAACTCACAGCGATACACCTGCCTCTGCCTCCTTGAGTGCTGGGACTAATGGTGTGTGCCACCACGACTCGAATGACTGGTGTCTTTCTTGACGTACTAGTCTTGCCTTGTTTTACAAAGCAATATGGAGGTAGAAATGGGAGCCTTTTGGAGAAGCTCCTTCCTCACGAGCAGTTAGAGGCAGGGAGTTAGGATGCTTCAGATCCGCTGTTCAGTGCACATGTGTAGAAAACAAACAAGCAAGAGATGAGCAAAGACAAAAGCAATCAACTGCCCTGTGGTGAATTTCAAGGACATAGAATATTTGTCATGAGCAAAGGCAACTACGTTGTGGCTTTCTACGTTGTGCCACAGGATCACTCTTACCTGTGGGTTTGGGGGTTTGTTTGCTTATTTGTGTTGTTGCTGTTGCTTTTTCAAAGATAGATTCTAGCTGAGAAAGAAAGAAAAAAAAAAAAACCAAAAACTCAAATTCAGTATTCTCTCTGGTACCCAGGCAGGTATAACCTGCTCAACGGAGCCTGACGTGACGAGCTCTTAGCGCTTCTTTCTTTCACCTATAGGACTTTTTGGTTTCTGCTCTCCTTGCCTCTCTCTGCAGGCTCCCCAGCTGCAGGCTTTCTTGCCTTTCTCTGCTCCAGAGAAATAACCCTTCTGCCTCACCAGGCACCGTCTGCTTCTTCCTTTCACTGTTAGGCGATGATCATCCTGCTTCTCGATAGGCTAGGATTATGCCTTTGTCTTATTTTATAATCCCATCTTCTTTACCCTTTAATAATTACATTCACCTTCATCTAATAATAAAAACCTTAAAAGTCAGGTAGGATTTAAATGTATGCGCCAAGAAAAAGGTCATTTTGGTGTTAATCGAAGAACAGTTGACACTTGCTTTAGAAAATATATGACCTAAACTTTCGAATTTCGGAAACATTAATTATGCTATGATTATTCTCATCACAAAGCATTATACTATTAGTAGTGAAAGTATTGTATGAATAAAACAAAGACCTAGTGAGATGCATTGCCTCAAATAATGAACCCCAGGAACACTTTAAAAAATGGTGCATTTCTGCTTATTTTACTTACAAATGTGGAGACAATACATACATTTTTTAAAAAGGCTTGTCACATCAATATAACATTGACATATGAAAGCAAACATGTAAACAACATTTTTGTGTGGTAATTCTGTTTGAAACCACCAGTGTCTCATGTGACTTGTATCAGTTATCATAGGTATTGATAAAAAGAAACTTCATCATTGCTAGTTGTTGTCTGTCATAAGCAAATATTGATCCAGCACCCATGTATTTGTGACATAAGTTCTGGAGGGAGAGAAAGCTAAAGAGAGAGAGAAAGGAAGAGAGGAAAGAAAGAAGGAAGAAAGAGACAGCTAGATGGGTCTCTGCCTTCCAGCCTGCCAAAGGAGTGCTACATCTGTTTGTTTTTATGTAGGTTCCAGGGTAGAACAGAGATTGTTGGTGTTCATCTTCTCTTGGATACCTTACTTAAAAAAAAAATTAACTTAAGCATTAGCAAAGTATGGTGGCAAATCCCATTAGTCCCAGAACTGGGAAAGGAAAGGTAGGTTAATCTCCGAGAGTTCAAGGCTAGCCTGGTCAATGTATGAAGTCTTAGCCAGGTTTCACAGTGACCTTGTTTCCAAAAACAAAACAAAACAAAAGAAACAACAAAACACCACCAAGTAAAAGTAAATAAGTCTTATGTTGAAAATTATCTCATTTCAGATAGTTCTTTCTCTTTCTTTTTCCCATTTCTCTTTCTTTCTTTCTTTCTTTCTTTCTTTCTTTCTTTCTTTCTTTCTTCTTTCTTTCTTCTTTAAACAGAGTCTCATGTATTTTAAACTGGCTTTGAGTTCCTTGAAACTTCTGATCCTTCTGCCTCTGATACTGTTGGGGTTGCAGGCATGCATTGCCATGGTTTATGTGGTCCTGAGGTTTGAACTCAGAGCCTGAGCATACTAGGCAGACATGATAACATCTTGTTGCCTTCCTAATTTCTTATTCCTTTGGTTTTTAAAGCTGAGTGACTTTGTTTGTTTGTTTGTTTGTTTGTTGGGTTTCTCTGTGTAGCCCTGGCTGTCCTGAACCTCACTCTGTAGATCAGGCTGGCTCAAACTAGAAGAGATCCACCTGCCGCTGCCTCCGGAGTGCTGGGATTAAAGGCGTGTGCCACCACCCAACCAACTGCCACACCACAGTCTGATGCTCAGATTTGCATCATTTCTTGGTGGTCATCTGGATCGTTCCTGAACTCACAAGTATAGTCTGTGTGTTTCTGTGCTTCTACTAATGCATAATTAACATACAGTGCAGGGACTGTTGTCCAGTGTAGCGACTTTTGGATAACTAGACAAGCATGAAACTACTGCCTGGAACAAAGGGCAGAGAAATGCCATCTCCCTAGAAGGCCCTTAGTCCTTTGCTGTCAACCTCCCATCTCATCCCAGCCACCATTACGAATTGGTTTTTGTCAGCTCTAAGACTTAAGAGAGCATTTATAAAGTGTCCGGTATCCTGTGCCAGACTTCTTCCACTGCAGCATGTTTCTGAGATTTGTTCATTTAGGGACTGGAGAGACAGCTCAGAGGTTAAGAGCACTTGCTTCTCTTACAGAGGAGCTGGGTCTGGTTCCCTGAACCCACAGTGTGCAGCTCACAGCTTCATGTGACTCTAGTTCTTAGGGATCTAAAACCTTCTCCTGGCCTGCACTAGTACCCAGAAAAGCATGCAACCCTCTCCTCTACGTTCATTTCAATACAAATAAAACAAATCTTCTTTTTTTTTTTTTTAAAGTGCCTAGTGTTTTGCAAAGAAGAAGATTTGTTCATGTTGAACTTTGCAAGTTTATCCTTACTTAGGGGTGAAAAGGGGCAGAGTCAAAGCCTGTACTCAAACTTTGTGTGTAGCTAAAGAATGAGCCTCACTCTTCTACTTCTCAAATGCTGGGGTTACAGGTGTGCATCACCGCACCTAGCTCAGTAGTGAATTTCCTAGAACGAAATTCATATCACACTTGTTATGACTTGCCTTTAAAAATAACAGTAACGAAACATAAAACGAGTAAGGTCAGACTGTTTGTAGCATCTAGGAGAACCCTTGTATCTTAGTGCTAGCACCAGGAAGAATCCTTCAGCTGCAAACAATAGAAAGTATTGATGGGACTATCCGCTGTTATCTTCTTATAGAACTGTTGGCCAGGCCTTGAAATTCCCAGGCACTGTTGCCTCTATGATGTCTTCTGCATCCGATTCAGTTAAATGCACAATTGGGTGCTCAGTACATTGCAAAAGAATATTCTCGGTGTTGCACAAAGAAACACACAAAGCAAAAGTAACCTGGCATAGGCAATTTCTGTTTGAAAAAAAAAAAAAAAAGTATGTGCCTCCACCAGCCGAACCAGTTGAGTAAGCGTGTTGGTGTGGACAGAAAGTTTCACTTGGCTTTTCAACTAACGCAAGTATTTTCTGTCTCATCCCGTTAGTAGGAGCTAGGCTTTACAATCTGATAGGGTTAGCTCATTCATAATTAGTGCAAGGAGGAAGGATGTGATATAGAGTCCAGTTTGAGGAATGTCCAGGGATTGGGCAGACAGGCACACATACACAAAGTTTTTACAAGGTAGAGGAAGCATATGGACTTATGGGCAGTGGCAGGGTAGCCACTTTGGGTAGGAAAAAAAAAATCTGCTTCTCCCAATTGTCATTCTTATCCCCGTGTCCGATGCAGCCAGACAAAGAGTCAGTTTTTCCGAAGCATCCTTCCATCTCACTGGGTCACACGAGATTCCTCGCCCTCCCTTAGGCCAACAGTTGTGAACTGGGTCAGTAACGAGGGCCCTGCCTGGAAGGAAAAGGAAGGCCTGGGTGAGAGCAACAAAACTGGCGCCGACTGCAGCAGGCTGCAGAGGTCTTGCACAGGAATTGTGTCCAGACATAGTAAAGAAGGTGACTTGAGGTTCTACAGCATGCCTGGCCCTGTGCAAGGTTACTAACACACGGGAAAACCGTTCTCTCCAACACCACATGGGAAGAATCCCATGTCCTGGATATTTGGAAGGAGAACTTACAGCTGCCAAACAGTCTTAGAGGAATCTCACAAAATTTTACTTTAATTTAAAAATATATGTTAAAATGTTCCTCGGATGCTAAAATCAGCGTTTGAGAACGGGAAGCAAAGGAAAAGCTGGGGCAAATGCCACTCCAAACCCTTCTGAAATGCTTGAGCTCTCCTAACCTGAAAACATGAGGGTCCCGGCAAATGGCTTCTAACCAAGCAGAACTGAACTTGCACAACTGGAGTCTGTATTTAAAGAACAACCAAGTTCTTTAAAGCCCCCAAATTATTCTGAGATGAGACCCACCAATAAAAATTAATGTATGTCTACAAAACATGTCTGTAAGGAAAGATACGGAAACACTGTTACTATCTCCGGGCTGGATTATCAATGATTACTTACCTTCTTCTTTTGTATTCTCCACAATTTTCTAAAATGAAAATTCCATATGACCTCAATCAAAATAAGATATTCTTTATAAAACATACAGGGCTTGTCCAGCTACTCTGTGTAAACTTACAATTAGTGCAAAATACTCCATCTTTATTCCGTGACTACAAGAAATTATGGGTCTCCTAGCCGGCATCAGTCTCTGTGGTGAAACAGTCTATCAAACTGCCAAATCGATGGGTTACATTAGAAGCATCTGCTCCAGGCGTTTTGCAGCAACTTGAAAGAATCAATCCTGATAGATCCCCTTTTCTGGTGAACTGTCTTTTCCTCAAAAGGTACAGTATCCAAAGGGTGTTCTCTGTGGTAATTGTGTTACATTTTTTGTGAGGGAATAGCTCTCCAAGTGCCAAACTCCAGTAGCCCACCTGACTGTGTAAACATTGCCAAGGGCTGACCTATTAGGAACAGTCCTATTCGCTTGGGCTTGTTCGGAGTGATTTAATATGAGCTCATCAACAGTCTCCTTTGAAAAGACTGTAAAAAAAATCTGAATTTTTAGATATCTTTAAGAAAATTCAAACCGGGACCTGGGGAGACAGGGAGGGCCAGAGTTCAGTCCTGGTGTCCATGTAAAAAGCTGGGCATGGTGATGGCAGAATCTCTGGGATTCTGTGGTCAGCCAGCTTACCTGCTTGGTAAGCCCCAGATCCTTGGGAGAAACTCTCGAAACTCTCTCTCTCAATAATAATAATAATAATAATAATAATAATAATAATAATAATAATAATAATAATGTAGATGGCTCCTCAGAAACAACACCCGAAGTTGGCTCCAACGTGTATGCATACAAACATGCACATACACCTGAACACACACACACACACACACACACACACACACACACACACACGCACACAGATCTGCACATATGCGCACATGTGCACAGTCACAACTGGAATATTCTCTAAGAAGCCATCAGCTGCTTCTGTGTTAGTCCTCGATGCTTCATCTTACCCCACTTTCAGTGGGCTGCATTCCTTGGTACCCTATTTCAGTGTAGCCAACCACTTTATTCACTTGAATTGTCCTAGACGCCGCTATCCATCAAGGGATGAATGAATGAACACATTCGAGGATGCAATGGGATATTACTCAGCTACAAAGAGGTGAACGAAGTGCTAAAACACGCCACAGCAGAGATGAACCTCTATGCATTGTGCTAAGCGAAAAGAGGCAGGGACATAAAAACCCTCAGAGTTTGTGTATAATTCCTTTCATATAAAATATCCAGAAAAGGCAAATCCACAGAAATAGAAAGAGGACTGAGGTTTGCAAGGAGCTTCAGAAACCAGACCTAGGAGCTTGATGGCTCCTGCTTGATGGCTACAGGAGGGTGGGGATGAAAATGTGGAGGTGGTGGTTTCACGGCATTGCAAACTCAGAAATAACAGGAAATTGTTCACTTCAAGGTGGTTGATTCTTTGTTGTGAATTTCACCTCAATTACAAAAAAAAAAAAAAAAAAAGTCCTGAAATTCTGTGAGTGTTACCAGAATGCTGAAGCCACATGATAGTCCTTAGTGAAGATGGGAAATGCTGGGGCCGTGTGAAGTGAGGACGCGGCAGCTCCTGGAACAGGGTCATGAGTATTCAGTGTGGGGTCATCTGCATGAGTCAAGGTCCTGACAACCCCATCCTCACCAGGACAGTTTGGCTAATGTCCTCAGGCAGTGAGTGAAGGCGAGGGGCCGAGTCTTTCCATCTATAGCAGTCACATGGGCTAGAGAAACTTAAAAATAACCCACCACATTTTATGGCTGCCTGTCTGCGTGTGCAGGAAAAACACTGTGCTGTATTCAAGACATCAAAGAAATCTCATCAAACGTGTGCAAATGACCCTAGGTTTATGAATTTTTGTTAAGGCTATTCACGGAGCCTGTAGCGGAGGCATTTATTGTTGGTGACAACCCCTCGGGGCAGATGCCATGGTCCTGACACTTAGCCATGCTTGTTACTGCTTGCTTATGCCCAGAACTTCAAGCTAGAGGAAAGGGAGGTTTAGAAGCTAATAATAGATGCCTCTTGCTGGAAGGAGCTGGGTGAAACATGCCTGCGGAAAAGCCCTAATGCCAGGTGTCTGGACACATCCGAAGAGGAAGCGGAGTTGAGAAAAGAGACAGGAAGGACTGAGGCAGCAGTAGAAGAAGGCTGGGACAAAGAAAGCAGGCAGGGCTGGAATCCTCCCAGAGAGAAAGGATCCATGCCCAGTCCTTGAGGCAGTGAGGAGTTCGAAGCCAGCCCAGGTTATATAGTAAAAACTTATCTCAAACAATCAGTGGGGGATTTGGCAGCATATCAAGTGACTCAACTATCTGCTCCCCCCTCCCAAAAAAAAAAAAAAAAACTTTTGATTTCTGTTGAACTGAACTGAATTAGATTATGATTTGTAATCGTGAGTGTGTGTATATCTGTGTGGGGAGGTTCCCCCACTAGTGTGGGTCCATGTGGAGGTCAGAGGTCAAAGTTGTGTATCTCCATCAATCACTCTCCACATTAGTGTTCGAGATAAGGTCTCTCCCTGCCTGTGTGGTGGACTGAGTCAGTTTTCCCACCTCATTCTTCCAGCCATGCTGATGTTTATCTGCTTCCTTCAGAGACTTGATGCCAGGCTTCTTCAGGATGGACAGAGCGGGGCTATCCGGAAAGGAGTTTGGAAAAGGGTGGCTGCCTGACCCCTATCCTGGGAACCTGTGCTGGCCACCTATGTGCTACCCTCCTGTAGACCTGACTTTCCCAGATGAGCTGCTAGCCTTCCAGGTAGGAGGGCATTCAGCAGGGGTTCCAAGGTGAAACTAATTCCTTTATGACCTAGGAGGGTTTTAGAAAGCCTCAATTTCATGACCTAAGGCTCCCCTGCCCATTTCTCAATTCTACTGGCGTGGATTTCCTTCCTTCCTTCCTTCCTTCCTTCCTTCCTTCCTTCCTTCCTTTCTCTCTCTCTCTCTCTCTCTCTCTCTCTCTCTCTCTCTCTCTCTCTTGGTTTTTCAAGACAGTGTTTCTCTGTGTATCAAGCCCTGGCTGTCTTAGACTCGATTTGTAGAGAGAGCAGGCTGGCCTCACAGAGATCTGCCTGCCTCTGCCTCTCTGAGTGCTGGGATTACAGGCGTGCACCACCTCACCCAGCTGTGGACTTGTTTTATGACCCGAGAATTACTTTTGCAAAGGGAAAAATGAACTTCTCCTGAACAGATCAATAATACTGGCCGGGGCTATTCATTACGATCTACTCACTCATCTCATCCAGAGTTTACAGCATCTAGCAAGAAGCAAACCCTTCCCAGGCATCCAGCTTGTCCCAGGTCCCTCTGGCTACAAACTGGGGCATAATCACAACCCAGGGAAGCTGGCAGGATTGCCACAGCTCGATACTTAGCAGGAGCTCAAGACTTAGCTTTTACTGCTTATACAACCTTGTGTCATTTGCTCATGAGTCCATCCAGGGGGAGAAGCCAGGCCCCAAACGCTGGTTATTTTGTCAGGGGGAAATTAGTTGTGGTCCCTGACATCAGAATGAGTGATCTGAAGATGGCTATGAGCCTGCTCCTTGACCTTCTGTCCTTCAGCGTAAATCCCGGTTCTTGTAACCTTTTTTCTTTTCTTTCTCTCTCTCTCTCTCTTTTTCACAAGCTTTGTTATTTCCAACTCTTAAGTATCTTCAGTTCTTCTTGGAGCCTCTCTCTCAGCCTCTTCTTCCCTCTTTAATTACAGGGCTCAAACACAATATTCTAGGAAGCGCTTGAGCAGCTCCGGATAAAATGGAAAAGCTTATCTCAAGACTCCTTGGTGCTCCGGTTCGTGCAGCCTGCCTGGGGTCACGGTCGCACAATGTTGTCTTTGAAAGTAACTGCTTACAAACACCCCGTGACCAGCTTATTTGCTGGGAGCAGAGGCTCTTGGGGCTGGAGACAGTCTCGGACCCCATCAGGAAATCACAGCCTGGGTGCCGAGCAAGAAACAGAAGGCTCTCTGTGTGCATGATCAGGGATGTGTTACTGGTCCGATCTTGGCTCTTGGCTCTTGGGTTTTGTTTTCTGAAAACATTTGCCTCTTAAAAAGCATCTTTTCCTGCGAGAGAGGGAAGGTAGGGGGAGAGACTGGGGGAAGCGGAGGGAGAGGAAACTGTGGTTGGGATATAATATATGAGAGAATAATTATAAAAATAAAAGCATCTTTTCCCAAAATAGGGCTGCTCTCAACACTTCTGCCGATTTTTCTATCCAAAATGAGAAAGAGCCCAGCATCAAAATTAACCCTGGTCTGAAACTCTATCTTGCCAATGTGTGTTTCTCTCAGGAATGGAATCTGCATTTGAAATCCTTTTACCCCCAAGTGTAGAATAAAGGGATTTGTTCACTGTGAAGAGAATCATAAATGACAGCAAGTGGATATATTATTATGCATCCACGTATAAAGCCATCTATTTACCCATCTATCATTTAGTCTATTATCTATCTATCTATCTATCTTCTATCAATTAATCTATCCATAGTCTCTCCTGATGTGTTAGTCATTTAGTCTGTCATCTATCCATCACTTATCAAGCCTCCATTTTATCACATTGGCTCTCAATCTGTGGGTTATGACCCCTTTGTGAATTGAGCACCCTTTTTGCAGGGATCACCTAAGACCTTAGGAAAACACTTGCATTTACATTAGGATTCAAAACAGTAGCAAAATTAAAGTTATGATGTAGCAACAAAAATAATTTTATGGTTGGAGGGGTCACTACAATATGAGGAACTGTATTAAAGGCTTTTAGCATTAGGAAGGTCTATCTATCTATCTATCTATCTATCTATCTATCTATCTATCTATCT
>NW_026596117.1:11390874-11406290 GCF_907164565.1 Psammomys obesus
TCTATCTATCTATCTATCTATCTATCTATCTATCTATCTATCTATCTATCTATCTATCTCTGTAGTCCTTGGCTCAGGCTACCAGTTATTCTAACTCAAAATACAAATGGCCGCTTTTAACAGCAGACAGGATAATGAATGTAGAGGGAAGGAGGAGGAAGAAATTATAACATGTTAGGTACACAGGCATTCCTGGTAAGCTGGAGCCAAGGACCACAGAGAAAAGTTTGTATCTTCTACTCTCTCTGTCTTTTCTTCCTCCTATTCGTTCAACAGGGCTCTGAGGAGTACCTGTTGTAGTCTATTAGGCTGTTGCTCAGGTCTTGGAGTTAAGACAACAGAACTATAGTTCTCTCTACTTCACATGCTTTATAGTCCCGTAAGAGGACTCAGACATATGAAAAGAGAAATGTACCAAAGTATTCATATACCATTCTCAATATGGTGTAAGAAGATGGAAGAGTGATAAGTGCCCCTGAGAGTGTAAAGGCTTCTCAGGGGACAAGAACCTTTTTCCTTCTCTGACTAATCCACATTCCTCTTTGCCAATCTCCAGTGTCATGTGTTCCAAGATATGATGGAACCAACATATTTCTTTCATCTGGATCCATCTTCTACAGTAGGGTGCGTGCTTTTCTTCCAGTCCCCAAAATCCTGGAATAATGACTCATGAGACTCAAAATATATTTTCAAATACTTAAGCCATATAGCTAGGCTTTTCTCTGACTAGCTCATAACTTAAAATAAACCATCTATAATAATCTACATTCTACTATGTGGCTGGTTACCTTTGCTCAGGTACCATACATCTGTCCTTCTCCTATCTTCATGAATGAATCTCCTGTGCCTGGCTCTATCCAAGAATCCTTTCTGCCAGCCAGATGTCCCACCTTCTATCCTATTCTCTCCCATAGGTCATCTATAGGTTTTTTGTTTTTGTTTTTGTTCTCTTGACAAGTGTTGCATCCATACAATACACAAGATATTCTCCCTACAATCTTCTGGTTGTGTTTCACTTTCTCATCCCCCTCCTGAAGAGCTATGATTTTGTAGTCCAGAGGATTTTGACTCCAAGACACACATTGTAGCCAGTTGCCACCATCAAATATATGTAAAGTGAATGCCTATACTAGTCAATCTCTGTCGCTGGGACAAAACACCCAAGCAAACGACTTCAGGGAGGACCCATTTTGGTTCAGTCTTGGAGGCTTCAACCCATGGTGATCTGGCTCCATTGTTTTGAGGACAGGACAGAGCATCACAGAGAAGGAATGCTCTTACCATAGTAACCGGAAAGCAGAGAGAGAAGGGAGTGGGGTTTTACTGAAGGGCTTCCTCGTTCCTCCTCTGTTTGCTTTTGTCCTAGAGAATGAATCCATCCAGAGGGAAGATGCACACCTGCCCCTTTTAGTTGCCGTCATTATGCTCACGGACATACCCAGAAATATACTTTACCAATCTCCTAGGCACCTCTCAATCCAGTTATACTGAGACTCAAAATGAACTATCACAGTGAGTGTAGGCACATCTGTGTCCTACGGAAGGTTACCTGTGTAACCTCACAAAATCTTGATTATTGAGACATGGTAGGAGAAGTGGGAAACCTTCCCATGGGAAACCACGGCCTGTGAGCTTTTTCCACACACTAAAACCAAATACAAATAAGTGCACTTTTGTCTATTGGTCGTGTGCTTCTCGTCTCTTCTCTTTTTTGAAGTGATTTATTACTTTAATATTATTTTTTATATTTAGAGTATGTCTTAACTATTGAGAGAAAGGACCAAGCCCTAAACATCAGACCTAACTGAACTCCCTTTTTCTTTTGGCATACACTCAGTACATTTTTGTTAAATAAATGGACAGCATTCTTGTTTGACATACGTATTCTGTAGATGTTTGCTGGGGGAATAAGCAAATATGTGCAGGTGGATTATGCGTTCTTTGGTTACAATCATAATTCTTCACTGCTATTGGCCTACAAGAAGAGTAGCAGTCCAGGAGACATCTGGTCACATTTGAGATGTCTTCAGTTAATGGGGCACCATTAACAACGACTAAGTCAGTCCCAACTGAAAATAATCTTCATGTTATGAACATAGAAATGGACATCCCTGGAAACATCGCTCTGTTTCTGCATCTTTCTATTGCATGTTCATCCTTCTTTTTCTTAGATGGTTTACTTTGATCGTTTGAGGATGGCGACAAACTGTGCATTTTGGAGCATTACATCATGATGACAGTGCCCTTTGCGTTGTTCAAATTGTTTACCTAACCCCGCTTGACTTCCCACATGGCAAATTCACATTCACAATGCGTCTTGGAGAAGACACACATGCCCAACTACATCCAGCATCTCCACGTGCTGTCTCTGGGTACTGGGGATAGAAACACGCATTACTTCATTCCACACGTTTTTTTTTTTTTCTTTTTATATTACAGTCAGACAATTATATTGATTTCTTAAAAAGTTATGTATGAGGGTGGTTGTATTACCTGTGTACTTCATTTCAAGATAATGAAATATTATGTGATCTTTGTATTAATGGCAGATGGAGGGCTGAGAGCATTGGAAATGCTTCTAGATTGGCTGCTTTGGAAGCATGTCACCTCAAAGAACCACGAGAGCTTTTGCTGCCCCTTCAAAAGCTTGTCTCCTCTACATTTCCCCGGCATCCTTTCCACTCTATTTAGACCTTTGTTCCTCACTTTGGGGCTTTGTTCTTCTGATAGATAAGAATGAAACCCACACTTGTCGTGAGGGTGGAATTAGCTAGCTGGGCAAAGGAGGTCAAATTAGGCAAGAGAAAATGTCAGGAAACATGGCTGATGATCTCAGTCTCTTGGAGAAAGCTTTAGGTCATATCCTCGAGCACAGTCAGAAAGGCACATCTGCATCCAACGCTAGGACCTGCACCTACAAAATACCACTCCTACCCTAATCCTGGCTTTAATGCCCTACCCTGTAGCCAGTGTAACCCTGGTGTGGGCCTTGGTTTGCTTTTGTGGATGGTGGCTTTTGAGTTCACACTTAAGGGACACAGACCCAAGGCCCAGCACCCACAAACTTAATATCCACAAGTCCTAATGTAAGGTTTTGAAAGCTCCAGAGTCCTGTGCACTCTTCCTCTGGGAGGTGACCCTCACGGTGATGTTAAAGGTGACATTAAAGGGATTTCAAGCAGGACTGCCTCTGAAGTGTGCTTCTCCCAGGCCAGCTAAAACCGGATTCTGGAGTCAGGTTGTTTTATCCAGGTCCAGTTCTCTATAACTGAGGCCAAGACTTTGATTTTCTCTGAGCCTCAGTCTCCAGGCTAGTGAAACTGGGTCTATGGCAGCAATGAGATGAGATGACCTAAGAAAATCCCTTAGCACAAGACCCAGCCCAGAGGCGTCAGACAGGTGAACACTTCTGTTACTGTTAGAACTGGCATGCCATTGACATCTTGGAAATCATGTTTCGGGGTCAAACAATGAAGTGTTCTATGCAGCATATAAAACTGGTCAAGTTCATGGGGCCTGAGAGCTGAACTTCCTGGCTTCAAATCCTGGTTTTCACACTTAACTTCGTGGGTCCATTCAGGCCAGCTTACTAATACTTGTTTCTACATTTGCAGAAATGTACAAATGTAGAAATGGGGCTATTTGTTGTAAGAAGTTCACATTTGTTCAGGGTTTGGAAAAGTAGCCAACACTATTAGAGTGCTGTGCCTTGAACTCTGCATAGCTAGGAGGAGCAACTGAACTTTCTGCTCTTTCTGCCCTTCCCCCACAGAGCGCTAGGCTCATAGGCAGGTGCCACCTTGTTTGTGCAATGCTAGAAATTGAACCCAGGGCTTGGTGCATACTAAACAAGCACTTAACTATAGCCCCAGCTCAAACAAAATATCTTCTTGCATTGTATTAAACTGTGTTGGTTAAGCTGGAGAGACGGCTCAGTGGTTAAGAGTGCTGGCTGCTCTTCCAGGAGACCAGGGCTCAATGCCCAGCACCCACATGGCAGTTCACAACTGTCTGTAACTCCAGTTCCAGAGGATCTGGCACTCTCCCATAGACATACCTTCATGTAAAACATCAATGAACAACAATACTAATACTAATACTAATACTAATACTACTACTAATAATAATAATAGTAATAAAGTAACTTTTAAAAAAGCCTTGTTAGTGTCTCCTCTTTGCAACTAATGCCTTTAGAGGTAGGACCCTTTCTTAACCTACACTGACTCTGCCATATAGTGGCTAGCTCCTCTGGGTTCAATGAGTCAGAAAGGAAGTAAGGAAAGAAAGAAAAGAATGATGGAGGGGACAAACAGGGTTCCTTGGGAAGAGAGCAGCACCCTCAGATTGCTCCCAGCCCAGGTGGCTCTTGCCTCAAGAAACCAAGTCTCTAAGCAGAAGAATTAACAGAAGCAATGAAGGCCCTGTCCTGGGTGGCAGCTCAGACTGCCAAAGAGCAGACAGACTGCCCAGTTACTAACCAAAGTTGACACCGTTGCCCGAACAAAGGCGTCTGTGGTCTTGGACTGCCGTCTGGCACCTTGCAGGAAGTGAAGCCAAGTGTGAAACACACCTGTCCTCTCTGGCCTTTTAACTGGCAGGGATTTAATTGCTATGTGGCGGGAGAGATGGGCGGTCCTGGCTTTGAAAAGGCCAGGGGATTAATTGTGTGTTAACGGATGGGTGTGCAGGGTCACAAGCAGCACACCAGGGAGAGGACAGGGGCAGGGCATAGTCTGCCCTTCTGGTCTCCTTATGTTTCCCCACAGTATGCCTTTTTGGAAACCAGATGGCCTGGACCGAAATGAAAACAAATCCACTTGGGGAAGGGGAACCTTCAGAGCACAGCTCTCTCACGGCATGACCCGGGAGAGGGGGCAGGTTTGGATTCTAGAGCGGTTCTTCATTCCTTGCATTTACAGAGTGATTTTCCACCCTTTAGTCAAGGCATTTGGGTCCTTCTAGTGCCAGAGTGTTTAAGCACCATCTCCTCAGGCCACATGCTTGAGTTCCTTTTCATTTTCTGGGCCACATGCACCTGGCCTGGTGGCTCTGTGCAAATGCCCTCTTCTGTCTCATTATGCAGAACTCAAAGGCTCAAAGGCTAGCTTGGCCAGGTGGTTTAGCCTGGACCATTTTCAGACACTCAGTGTCCTGTAGTTGTTTGAATGAGGACATCTCCCATAGGACTAGACTCGTGTATTGGGACACTTGGTTCCCAGTTGATGGCATTGTTTGGGAAGGTCTAGGAGGTGTGGCCTTGCTAGAAGAAGTATGTCAGTGTGGGCAGGCTTCGAGAGTTTTGAGCCTTGCACCACTTCCTATTTGTTCTCTTTCTGCTTCATGCCCGTGGTTTGACATATGAGCTCTCCATTTCCTGTTCTATCCTTCATGCCAACATGAGCCTATGGGGGACATTTTTTAATCCAAACTATTACAACAATACTTTCATTCTACTTGGTTATTTATTTATTTATTTATTTGTGTGTGTGTTGGGGGTGGAGGGTACAGATGTGTGTGTATATGTGATAGAGGGAGGGAGGATAGGTGTGTGTGTGTGTGTGTGTGTGTGTGTGCAACAAATACTATATTGCAGAAATGCAATAACCCAAATGTAAGGAGACATTTTACACACTCATATTAATACTTATAGTACAGATTTTATGTACTGGTGGATAGAGAGTACACAGACTGGAAAAGGGACAGAAGGATTTGAAAAACAAAATGACAAGATTGATAACGTAAATATTTAGAGAATGATACTAAATATTGAATATCATCCCATAATTGTGCGATTACTGAAAGCAGAGTCTCTAAGGGAGTCCTGCTGTGATGGAGCTTTTCTTTGACAAGGCAGTATTTGCAGGCTACAGACATAGGCTCTGTCTGACCAGCGTGGTGACGATGGCTGGAACAGATCTCCTTGGAACCTCGGCTTGTGGAAGGGCTTTGCGGAGCCAAAGTGCAAAAACTCATCTGTCAAAGGGCAAGGAAGGGACAAGTATCCGAGCCACTGGCACTGGCTTACACGGAGACAAAAAGTGAAAGTTGAACACCCCCCCCCAATCTAGACACGTGACTCTAAGAAATGTCCAGCAGAAACTGGACACGAGAGTAGGCGTCACACTAGAGAAAGCCTCATGAAATAGGCCCAGGAACAATTTTGTTCCCCACCGAGGAACAATTTTAAAACTCCAGATATCCAGACAGGGCCACCAGGGGTTTCATAGCATCCATTCACCAACTGGCTTTTGAAAACCTAATAGTTAGACTTAAGTGATCAACTTCAAAATGCAAGTGCCTTTGCTTTAAAAAAGGAATTGTCTGTCACCACTGTAAACCCGCAGCTGGTAGCCCTTGTCCTTCAGACAGGTTAGTGTTAAAAAAATCAAAAATAAAAAGAATGAAAGGAAAACAAGATGACTTCATTCTGGTTGTATGTTATGGATAACAGCCAGCACCTTCGCCTCTATCCTGCCATAAAACCATAAACTCGTGATGTGTGAGCACTCATTGGCCACTCACATTTAAAAAGAGACAGGAAGGCAAAGATAAGAATCACCCTTTCTTCAGAACAGGCCATTTGTTGAGGCACAACCCTCCCTGCAGTTACAAGGCTTCTGTGTGTGTTAGGCCAAGCACAGTCCACAGAGTAAGGCAATCATGGAAACCTCTTAATTAACAGGGCTTTGGTGAGGATTGAATGAGTCTGAGTGGTAGGCCTGTTCTGGATCATAATCAATTACTGGTAAGTGTCTATGGCTATACTTAGGATCTGAAATGTTCCCAAAGGCTTATGTGTCCAAAGCTTGGTGATAGACCCTCTCTGAGGTGGAGTCTGGAGGAAAGAAGTGAGGCCATTTTGGGACATCTTCTTTCAGAAGATTCTAAAGCTCAAGACATTCCCTGTCCCTCTTCCCTTCCAGCCACCATGGGTTGAAGAGATTTCCTCTGCCACACACTCCTGCCATGATATGCTGTTGTCACAATGACAAGCCCAAAGCCACAGGGCCAACTGGCCAGGGATTGAAACCTCTCAGAGTATACGCTAACAGAAACCCTATTTCATGCTGATTTAGCTCAATATGCGTTACAGTATTGGGAAGCTAGCATCTGTTATAGAAATGCCTCTGTTGCATTTGTTGAGAATGTTGCTATGTCTTTTACCTACATGGCTTCATAATCTTCATAAGCAGCCCAGTGCATCAGAACTATTATTGCAGATGACAAAGTAAAAGCTGGAGAGTATTACCTACATTGCCCATGCTAGCAGGTTGTAGCCAATAAGGTAGAACCGGAACTTTCATTCAAACTGCCCTGGCTGTTATAAGGTTCTCAGAATGAGTTCTGGTAACCTCTTCTATTCCTATACACCATGATGTTTGTTTGTTTTCTGTTTTTATCATAAGCTTTTCCTTTTAAAGAAGCCTTATTGTTTTTATACCTCTAGATTTACCTTGAGAATTTCATACACACATATCAATCTCCACCGTATTATCTCCTCTCTCCTGCCCAGCTCCTCCTGGAATTCTCCTCACACCAAATTCACATTCATGCCTTCCCCAACCTCCCGAATTTAATTAATTAGTGTTGTCTATATACCCACTGGAGTGGGCCTACCCACCGAGGCATAGGCAATCTACCAGGGACCACACCCTTAAAAATAACCTTATTTTTCTCTCCTCTGGCAGCCACCTATGGGCAGTGCTCCTCAGCTATGGGCTGGGGCTTTTGTACCCCTTCCTCACGCATGCTGGCATGCTGACTGGATTGATCTTGTTCAGGCAACCACAGGTACTGTAAATTCATGGGTGCAACCATCCCACCATGTCCGGAGGACACCGTTTTGCCGCATCTTCCCTGATCTCTGCATCTTAGAGCTTCCCCACGCCCTCTTCAGCATCATGATTGACCCTAAACCTTGGGAGAAGGGGATGTAATAAAGATGACCCTTTATTTCCAAGCCCTTCACAGACACTTGTTCCCTGCGCTCTAACTGTTGTGAGTCTCTGGATTTAGTACCATCCACTGCACCAAGGTGTCTCTGTGATGAGAACTGAGAGCTGCACCATCACACACACACACACACACACACACACACACACACACACACACACACACATTTAACCTTTAAAGAGAGAAAGATTCTGTTTAACGGAAGAGATTAGCATGGCTACTATTATCAAGGAGAGAGAAGGGGAGAAAAATACCCGAATCTAAGAATTGCTGGTTGGATGGGTAATTATTTTGATTCTGTGCTAAGTTCTTTGATAAAGTCAGCAGCGGATGAAGGACATTTAATCACTTCGGCAAAGGGGGTGGGAGGTGGCAAATCTTAAATTGCTTGCCTGAACCTCTAACCTCCTTCCTGAGAGTTACCTGAATGAATCCGGAACTGAGAGATGGACTGTTTTTATCTAACGAACCTCAAGAAGTGTTTGGCTTATCATGTCTTTGTCCCCGTGTCAAAGGCTGACAGTTTAGGAGGAAGTGCCCCAGGGGAAGTGACTAGCCTGCTGCCTAGAAGAGATTTCCACTCTGACCTAACCTCCAGCAGCCTCTTGACTTCTGTTTTTAATGTTATTGACCACCTGACCCTTGTGCCTCATTTGTGTCTTCACTGAAGAGAGATCCCTTTAGAAAGCTAACCGAGAGTTAAGGTATTTGGATGGATTTGGGAATCTACCGTAGAGACTTCAACATAGAAGATGGAGAGATGGCTCAGTAGTCAAGAGCACTTGCTGCTCTTGCAGAGGATTCTGGTTCGGTTCCCAGCACCTTATAACTAACTGTAATTCCAGTTCCAGAGAATCTGAGCCCCCCCCCCTTTTTTTTTTGGTATCCACTTCTACTGAATGCACATAGTTCACTATATAAAATAAAAATAAACAAAACTTTAAAAAACTCTCGGCATATGTGTAAACATGTTTGCATGTGAAAGACTAATTCTTGCCCCCCAACAAACAGGTCTTGTTTAGCCCTGGCTGACCTTGAATTCACTACTTAGCCAAGTATGACTTTGAAGATTTTGTTTGGTTGGTTGGTTTTTTACGACGTGGTTTTTCTGTGTAGCTTTGGCTGGCCTGGAACTCTCAGAGATCTGCCTGACCCTGCCTCTGCCTCTCAGAGTGCTAGGATTACAGGTGTGCACCACACCCGGGGATTTTGAAATTCTGAGCCTACTGCATGTGAGTGCTGTGTTTGCCTCAGGACTCACCCTGCTGGGTTTATGGGGTACTGGGAATTTATCTCAGGGTTTTCTGCATGCCAGGTAAGCACCCTACCGCCTGAGCTATACTTACAGTCTTTCCATCCATCTTCAGGAGTCCACAGAAATGTTAAGTAGTTGCTATAAGGAGCTGATGGGTACCCACCCCTATTCAGAACCGGAATTTTCCTTTGCCCTTTGTTCTCAGTAAATCTGAGTGTTCAAGCTATTTGAAAAGTAGCCTACTTGAGTTTATTGATGTCAATTATTGTGTGTGTATTTTCACAAGTGAACTTAAATTTTTCTAAGAAGATGGAATATAAATATGTAAATAAAGCAATCAATGACTTCACTATCAAAAAGAATGCACCCTGAGTCCTCTTGCTAAGATTGTTTCCTAAGATTGCCTGATCCCTGAGCTCCTATACACAGGAAAACATCTTCTTTGTGTTTTTCTGAGCCATTCCGAGAGTGAGTGGTTTGCTACCACTCTGTGAACTGAAAACCCCCATAAAATGGAGGCTATTGATCTTTGGTCCTCTTCCTGTTTCTCTGAGATCTCTGTTCCGTGATAGCTTGACTTCCCTAACAGAGACTAATCTGGAAAGGATCAGGACCAGGACTCAGGGACAAAGGCTCCAAAGGGATTGGGAATCTCCAGGTCACTGAGCTGAAGGCAGAGGCCACTGATTAGACAGGAGCCCTGTATGTACACACAAAGAGTGGAGCCACCCAGTTGGCCTAGACTGGGGCCAAGACAGTCAGCTGTGAGGTTACCTTCCGGGAACAATCAGGATCACAATTTCTGCCTGACCTTTGGAGTCAACCGGGCCGCTCCCTGCAGGCACAAGCCCCCGGCCAACACACAGGCCCCACTGTGGCTTTTACTCCTACTTTGTAAATACCAGCTGAATTCAAGCTTGATTTCCAGTGGTAGCTGTTAAGTTTCAAACTTGGGACAATGGACTGAGGTGCCTACCTAACATATCAAATCGGACATGGCCTCCAGGTTCTCCCTCTTGCAGGGCATGGCTAACATACCCTGCCCTCTATCCTGAATTTTCCAGCCCAGGGGCTGGGCTGCCCTTCCCCTGAGGCTCTTCCTTATATAATCTAGACATTTTGGTTACTTACCCTCTCTGCCTCCCCCTCCCGTCCCCCCCCCCCCCTTTTTGGCCTTATGGTTGCTATGCTTGACTTTCTTCTCTCTCTTTCCTTCTCCTTCTCCCCACAAGGTTCAGGGTCATGACCACGCTGGACTCTCCCAGATGTGTCTGCCTTTGGATACATCTCCTTTTACCTACAATTAAATGTCTCCTCCAGCATACCTAGGAAGAACAGTTCTTTCCTTTCCCTTCTGTTCCCTTTCGTTCCCTTCCCTTCCTTTCCCTTCCCTTCCCTTTCCTTCCCTTTCTTTTCTATGAGCCTGAAATTAGTTGGTCTCTCCCAGGAAAGCTACCTGGTTTCAGGGCCTGAGGGTAAGATGCCTTCTTCCTCACCTTCCACACTTAGGAATCCATCTTTCCCCAGATATGGAAGGACTTGACTGACAAGAACAGGGGCCTGCTCCCCAATGCAGTGTCACTGATACCATCCTAGGAACCATCAAAAATCAGGTTTCCCTGAGACTCTGTGCTCCTGGCCAAATCGTATGATGGGCAGCTGTCACTGATTGTAATCTAAGGATCTTCTCTCGAAGATGATTTTCCTTCCATTTTAGACATCTCTCTATGCCATATCTAGCTGAGAGCAGTCATGGACAAGCCCTTTAAATAATCTAGGTTGTGACGGATACCGAGGGAAAGTATTACTCCTCAAGCCTTAGAATGTGATGCCCAGACATTTCAGGCTCAAGATGCTTCATGGTCTAAAGATAATTGGAGAGTTTGTTTGAGGTGCAGATGGCTTTGAATACTTGCTATTTGCAAAATTTAAAATGGAAAAAAAATTTAAAATTTATTTACCGAGGAAGAACAGAAGCGAACACGTTTGCATCTCCTTTTAATGAAAACGGCTATTTTCCACAACAATAACAACAGCCAAATGTGTAATTAGAAGCGTTGCCTTGCTTCACGTTTCCTTGCGAATCTCTTTGATGTCTGGTTTGATAGAAGACGGTTAGATGCTCACCTTTGCTTCTTCCTTTAGTCGGCTGTGATATCACATGCTCTATGGTCTCTGGGAAACACTGCCTAGCTACAAGAAAGTGGGTCCCAAAAGGCCAACACTACCCAAGCACTGCTGTAAAAATAGCTTTGAGTTTGTGGGTACCCTGAGAAGGTTCCGGTACCCCCAGGGTCCCCATTGCTCCACTGTGTGATATTCCTAATCTAACAGATCCAGGAAACAAGACCTTTGGGAAATCGGATGCTCTTGACCAGTCCCTTCTAGATAGCCCGAGGAGTCAATATGTCCTCCATCAGCATTTAGTTCAACTCTTTACACATCAGAGTGCATCTCTGCTCTCTTCCACCTTGTAAGACTTTGGAATGTCTGACTTACCGTCCCCACAAGGCAGCCACAGCACCGAGTGGCGGGCTTTTGGTACCGGGTAAGTCACATAAGTCTGGGAAAGGACTAGGAGGGGCTCACCTGGGGACATTCTGCTGTAGTTAAGCCAGGGTCAGGGTTGGGACTATGACTGGACTCATCAGAGTGGGGTAATCCCCACTGGACCAAACAACAATGGCCATGGGGTTAGGATCACGTGCAATCCAGGTTTCAGGTCGGTGGCAGTTGTTTGCAGCTGACGTCATCTGGCAGGCGTATGCTTGTGACTTCTGTTTAGGTGTGTGGTTGGTGTGTGGGAATAAAGAGCCGTCAGGCGAATCTGGAATCATCTAACAAGCCGTTTATCAAATCTCCCTCATCATTCTTTCCAATTTCTTCCTCTGTCATTCCACCTGGACACTCAGCAAGGACCTTAAATTCCCCTCTTTTGGTAAACCTCACTCCCCTTCTTTCCTCTAGATAGCCAGTTGCCCCATGACCTTTGAAGATTCTAAATGGCAGCTTCCTACCCCCACACCCAGCTGCCAAGAGCATGCCCCATCTAACATCCTGTTGATGGCAGCTATCTTCTCAGAGGGCAGGAGTTCCTGGAATTTATAAATGCTGAGAACAAAAGAAAAGAGGGAGGAACAGTCTTTAGCACCCCTCCCCAGGGGTGTTCGAGAGAGCCTCGGGGCTCTGTGCTGTTGTCAATCTTCCCTTGCCATCTGTGCTTTTTGTTTATAATGCAGTTGATTAAAATCTGCTTTATTTACCCTAGCTGTTTCAAGTTCAATAATAAGGGGAAATTAGCTCCAGGACTTCCATGGCAGACTCAATGGTCTGAGCCGGTGAAGAATCCTTCCCGGCGGAGTCCTCCCACAGAGCACCATATTCTTGCTTGAAACCAGCAAGGCTGGGCTGGCTCTGCCGCAACCTCTGGGGAACTGAAATTGATCCCAAAGATCACACAGCAATAGTACACCAGCCGGTTACACTCTAGTAAAACTTAGCATGACTCAGGGAAAAGGAGTTTTTGCCAAGTCTTCACGGCACAGGCCTGTAACCTCAGCTACTCAGGAGGCTGAGGCAGGAAAACCACAAGTTCAAGACCTGCCTGGGCTGTAGAGTGAGTTCAAAGTCAGCTTTCACAACTTAGTGAGACCTGGTCTCAAAATAAAATGTTAAAAAAAGGACTGGGGAGAGAGTGGTAGGGCATCTTCCAAATATGAGGCCATAAATTTAATCCCTGAACTGTATAATAGCAGCAACAGCAGCAGCAGCAACAATGGAGCATTTCAAATCCCTCAGCATCGAGGAACACTCGTAACTAACCGTTATTGACCTGATGTCAGCCAGGCTATATAGGCACATGACAGTGGTTGCTGTTGTTACTATGACCTTATGGGGAAACTGAGGCTCAGACAGGCCAAGCACTTTGCCCCAATTTATTTCTCTAGTTAGAGTAAGCATGAGCTTCCAAGATAAAGACTCTACTATGAATTTGTAGCTGAGCGTGAGCCCTTCAGGACAAGTTAACTATTCTACCATGAAGAGGCAAGGGGAAAGTCAACTAATGTCACTGGAGCACAAGGCATTGCCTCAGGGCTTCATTGTCCTCTGTCTTCCCAACCATCCTGTACATGTCCAGTGCTCTGAGAGTTAGAGCTTGAACCCGGCACCCCTAACATACTAAGCTTGGCCACCTGTCCTCAAAAGACCAGCTAAAGAGACAAGTAAGTTGGGGGCTGGAGAGATGGCTCGGTAGTTAAGAGCATTGTCTGCTATTCCAAAGGACCTGGGTTCAATTCCCAGCACCCACATGGCAGCTCATAACTGTCTGTAACCCCAATTCCAAGGGATCTGGCACCTTCATACTAATGCACATAAAATAAAATAAATTAAAAAAACAAACAAAGAGACAAGTAAGTAATGATGAAAAGCAGGGAAGAGAGACATTCGAGGGGACACCCTGGCAAAAGCCTCAAATAAACCAGCATGAAGTTTACATTTAAGTCGTGAGCGCCGGGCATGCATAACTCAGCAGTCCTGGTCAAGCTGTGCTCCTGCCCCTCACTGACCAAACTTAGTCCCTTAGCTCCCGTCTCTCCTGGGAGGAGTCTAAGGCCTTAGCACTGTGTGAAATCTGCTTCTGGAATCTTCCCCTTTGGTTGGCACCAGAACCCCAGCCTCTTCCTTGTAGTTCGAGACTCCTGAATGTGTGGGTGGGTGGGGGAGGGCTTCCAGCTTCTTGACCTCCATTGTCTCAACAGTCTGATAGCTGGAGGGAGGAGCGTAAGAATCTCTCCTTAAAATGTCTTCCCTCCTGCCAGGATGGTTACATTTGCTCTAAGCACCACCGTCCTTTTCCCACTGGCAGATAAGCTGCGTCCAGGCTTCCTTTTCACTGTGACATCTAAGTTACTCAATAAGTGGCGATTGGGAGTGAATGAATGGATGGGCTCAGTGTATCGTATATTACTTGTTGACTTACGAAGTTTGTGTGTGGGGCCACCTGGAAGCGCCCACTGCTTCCCATTTCCCTCATTTTTTCCCAGGAGAAATCAGGCTGCCCACTAGTGAGGAAAATGCCACCTTAGACACCCTTTCCTTACTCTATGAATACTGAGTAGGCTGCATTGGATGCTGGATCTAGGGCAGCGGGGTAGACCCAGTCTCTGTTCTCAGGGTTACTGTCGGGCAGTGCAGGAGCAAACAGGTGATCACAGTTCCATGTGACAAACTGCTTTACTGCTGACCTTTCTCATCCAGGGCCAGACACCTGGCAAGAACCAACTTAAAGGAGAAGAGATTCGTTTTGGCTCACCGTTAGAAGCGATGCGGGATTGTGGCAGGGAAGGCATGGCAGCCCGTGGTGGGTGCTTGCTCACTGTTCAGCGGGGAAGCAAAGACAAAGCAGGGCCAGTGCTCACTGTTCAATGGGTAGCAAAGGGAAGACGCAAAGCAGGGCCAGATTATCAAGCCTGAAGGGCCGACCACCCACCCCCACCATGACCCGCTTTTGCCAGTGATCCCTACCTCCTAACAGCTCCACATCCACCCAAAACAGTGTCAACATCTAAGGAGCAAATGTCCAAGTTAGTCTGCCAGGGGCCTTTCACATGCAAACCATAGCATTGCACAGGTGCTCTAGGATGCCAGGGGGTGCATCTGGTTCTCCTATGACATGGAGGCACAGGAGATAGAGAAGAGGCAATCTGAGACAGCTTCCTCAAAGAAATGGCCCATTGAAAGGAGATGTCTGGGCCAATTATCTGATCATGAGTAAAACAAGAGATCCTAGATTCCCAGAAGCAAAACTTGTCTCCTTGGCAAAAGTATACATACTTTAATGTTATTTCTAGACAACTTCCTGGTAATTAAATCCCATTCTCTTCTGCTGTTGGAATGGAGGAAGGAATGAGGACATCCTCATAGCTATGGTTTCATATCATCCTGCTGCAGAGGGGGCCTACGGTGTCTTCCTGTTAGGGTTAGGGGTTAGGGGTTAGGGGTTAGGGGTTAGGGGTTAGGGGTTAGGGGTTAGGGTTAGGGTTAGGGTTAGGGTTAGGGTTAGGGTTAGGGTTAGGGTTAGGGGTAGGGGTAGGGTTAGGGTTAGGGTTAGGGTTAGGGTTAGGGTTAGGGGTAGGGGTAGGGGTAGGGGTAGGGTAGGGTAGGGTTAGGGTTAGGGTTAGGGTTAGGGTTAGGGTTAGGGTTAGGG
>NW_026596117.1:11406300-11473335 GCF_907164565.1 Psammomys obesus
TAGGGTTAGGGTTAGGGTTAGGGTTAGGGTTAGGGTTAGGGTTAGGGTTAGGGTTAGGGTTAGGGTTAGGATGAGGTGTTGGGACCCTCGCAAGGGCCCCTCTGTCAGAGCGAGTAACGGTGGATAACTGTAGCTGGGCCTGTTGCATCCTGGCATGGAGTGGAGCTATGAGCTGAGAGGTGGGGAAGGTCTCCAGGTCTGAGAACTGGGGGTTGGGAGAAGAGAAGGACAGCCTGCTGCAGTCTGGGTAATTCTCTTTGTAAGGCCCAAGGTGTGGTCTCCTGAGAGGGGAATTGTTTCAAAGTAGTGGGCCTTTAAGAAATTCGGCATGATCCGATGGTGACAAATGCAGGTAGTCTCAGTACTCGGGAGGCAGAGGCAGGTGGGTCACTGTGAGTTCGAGGCCAGCCTGGTCTACAAAGCAAGTCCGGGACAGCTAAGGCTACACAGAGAAACCCTGTCTCTGGAGGAAAAAATGAAAAGTGGGGCATGGAAGGAAGTCTTCACAGTTTTGGAGATATGGCCTTGGAGACCACTGGGAGGTTCAGACCCTTCTCCTCTTTTGCATCTGGGACACAAGAGAGATAGTTTTTCCATAAGCAACTGCCACAATATGCTTGTTTACGGCAAAATAAAAGATATCAGGCCCTGGACCCTTCAAAACTGGGGGCCCAGATAAGCCTTTTCTCTTAGTAAACTAATTATCTTAGTCATTGAAACTTTTTACTTATTTATTTGTGCATGCGTGTATATGTGTGTGTTTATATGTGTATGTATGCTTATATGTGTATGTATGAGGGATGTGGGGGGAATGGTGTGAGCACACAACACGTGTGGAGGTCAAACAACAAAGCTGGTTCTTTTATCCCGTCATGTGGGTCTCAGGAATTGAACTCAGGTTGTGAACCTTTGCCACAAGCACCTTTCCCCATTGAGCTATCTTGCTGGCCCTATCTCAGTCTCCCCCCCAACCCCCTCCCTCAGCAATGGCTAGCACAAGGTCCAGGGAGGTGGGCAGAAAGTATCTGAGTTATGTCACATGTCATAGTGAGGTAATGAATTATGCAGAAGCGCCCAGGTTGGAGTGGCTAGGGGACCTGGCTAGGCAGGTAGGAGGTGGGCAAGGGGTGGGCCTGAGCATGAAGTGATCTCTAACCCCTTGAAAAGCTCAGAGAGGTCACCAAGGTGCCTGGTGTCCAGTTGGGTGGGGACTGAAATCTAGCCCACTCTGCTCTTCCAAAGGGGGCAGCATTCTCAGTGCGTGGGTCATGGTAGTGATTTCCAGGACTCAGAGAGGCCCACTTCTATAAAAGGATAAGCTGTGGATAAGTTAGGATGGGACAAGAGAGGTGAAGACACAGACACTGGGAGCCAAGCACAAATCATACTGGACTGTTTTTCTCACTATCTACTCCCTGGCAGGTAGAATAGAGCCTGGGAAAGAAGTCCATTTTGGTATTTGCTGGAGAGATGGATGAATAAACACCCAGGTTAGTCTACAGAGGGAGGGTACCTACAGATGCTGGTGAAATCCTTTCAGTGCTGTGGTCAGGAAGCCCAGCCCGAGCTGTCCCTCCCTGTATAAAGACAAGATCAGGAACTCTCAAGGTGGTTTGGCTGGAGTCTCCTCCTTGTGCTGATCCCATTCAAGGAGCCAGACACAGAACGACACCAGTTATTTGGGCCTCTATCCTGGAAACTGTCACCTCCTGGAGTCAGGGGTCTCACAGTGCCAGTTTGGGGGTCAGCAGAGCTGAGGTCACCATTTCCTCTGTATCCCAGATCCCAGAGAATGCCACTTCATGAGAAGAATAACAGAATCCAACGACCAAGGGTTGGTTGGTTGATAGACACACTTTCATTTGCGTTCTTTTTACTGTTGTTAAAAAAAAAGCACAGGATTAAATTTACTGCTTTAGCCTTTTTAACGTGTGCAATTCGGTCACGTGATCAATGCCCAGGTCGCTGTGGATCACAGTGAACTGAGCTTTTAAAGTTAAAGTTTAATGACACGAGGCAGCTTGTGTGTTCTGTCTGATAGCTCTTGAAAACCCTGCACTGTTGGGTGGGGTTGTTTTTCTTTTGCCCCAGCTTTAACAGGTAAAAAGGCCAGGTAGTTGGTCAGGTCTGTCATGTGTTTAAAAGCAGAGAGGAGAAAAGCAGAAAGATTTCCTCCTCCTGTTGGCGGCTTTGTAGATGTAGGACCATATGTTTACCAAATAGAGTAACCGATCTGTGAGTTGCTGTGCAGAAGCTCCAACGGGGTCCGTTGGAGCTTTTCCAAATTCTTCACATCAAAGCGAGCACTCCTGGCATTCCTTTCACAGAAAGAGAGCGATGGGAGCAAATTTTAATCACTTTATTTTGTATTTTTCATGCTTTCTGGGTGACAAGAGATTTCCCTTCTTGTGGTTTTTAGAAAATTTTAACCTAATTACCAAGAAAAGCATGCAAAAAGCAAAAATTTAAAAAAGATGTGTTTAATGAATGCATGGTTAAGAAAATAAAAGTAATTTGAAACCAACCGTTGTGGCACATTCTTCTAGAACTTTCTGTTGGAAATACTAATGCAGAAGAAATACGTGATTTTGTCTCATATGTAGTTTGGCCCACAGTCTTTTACGCTTTCTGTTTATTATCATATACCAGTTAATTTATAATAATTCTGGTTACATCACACATAGTCTCATTCGCCTTGAGTTTTTCCAACATTGTTTCATACCGAATACATGAAGCTTTTTGAGCTTCAAAATAGTATTGTTTATCCCCTAGTTTTCAGAGACTATGTTGAGGCATGGGGGCTATTTCCTGGTTTGTTTTTCTTCCTTCATTCCTACTGCAAACAGTAAGCACAAAGGCTACTACCTCTTGAACTTGACATTTCCTTGCAGGAATGTCAAACTCCCAAACTCACCTCTCCCAGGAGGGTAGAAATTCTTGCCAGCTTCTCCCCCCCAGGGCTGATGTGAGAACTAATGAGGTCATGTTTGTCGAGCATTTTTTTGTTCCCTCAATGACTGGATCCACAAACATAAACTGTTTTCAGTCCCAACCGAGCACTTGGAACGCCTTCAGGAAGAAACGAGGGCCCACTCACACTGTATGTATTGGTGTAAATACGTAGAGCTCGTGGTTTGGATTGCAGCTGAGACTGAAGCACTCATCCAGGTTGCCAGCATCAGCAGGGGGCAGACCCAGGGGTGGGGGAGAGGTGAACTTCCTGGTGACTGAGTGACCTGGGAAGGGAGCTGAAGGTGAGAGACTGCACTTGCAAAAGGCACTGAACACTTAATTTGATATAGAGATATCGGTCTCTGGTTCTCCCAGCCCTTTTCGTGCACATCTGCTCAACAGAGAGTTATTGAGTGTTGACAGTGGGAAAGGAGGGGACGACAAACAGCGCATAGGCTCTGCCTTCAGGAAGCTCATAACTGAGGTCCGTCATGTCTGTAATAGTTGTGGCCTCTGTGTCATTTGAGACATAGGAGAGTTGACTTCAAATCTCTGCTCCGTGGAAACACAAGGCCCTCTAGGTTCTGTGCAAACCATTAGCTGAGCAACTCTCGGTTCGGCACTCCCACTCTGTGGCTCAGCTTCTACAGAGGCCAGCCCAGACTAAGCATGTGACATAGGTCAGAGGTGAATGCTAGCCTTTCTTTTCGTTTCCCACATTCTCTTTTCTCCTTAGCACCTGTGGCTTTAGCTTCCCTAAGCATCTTGGGAGAGTGAGGTGAGGAAGCTTTTAAGTCATGGAAATGCAAAGAACTTTAGCTGACGATCACTAATGTGTCAACAGTGATTATGTCTCTCTCTGGTGGCAGCAGTCAACCTCCGACGCCCGTCAGGCAGCATCACCGTTTCTCTTTAACAATAACAATACAGCTATCTTTGACAGGCACAGAGTTTATCCCTTCACCCTTTGCCAAGTCAATACACGCTAGCCTATACTTCTCTGCCACCATCTCTCCTTGGGAGCTTTCTCTGCCCGTGTGTGACAGGACAGGAATCCCCCTGAAAGAAGCCCTGGCCCTGTGACCAACAGGAATTAGAATATAACATGTTTGGCTACTTCATCCTCAAGTGTGACACATGTGGGGTCTCAAATTGCTCTGAGATTTGGTTCATACTTCAGGCTGGAAATACATATTTACCGATTCCCTTCCCTTTCTTGCTGGCCTTTCTCAGATCCTACAGTTCCAAATAAAGTTTGGAACTCCATTGGTGGTTTCGGCCACCACTTCCGAGCTCGGTCAAGCCAAGATTCTGAATTATGTGCCCAAGGTCACAAAGCTAGACTGCACTCGAGGGAGACTGGCTTTGGAGTCTGGGATCTTTCCTACTACATCACACGCCTCTCAAACTGAATGTGTAGCATGCTTGATTTAAGGGCATTCCTCACCCCAGAGGAGCCCCAAGGCCCTTGATCTCTCTCCTTCAATAAATATGATAATGGCTACCATTGATCTTGAGACTTTCACTTGCCCGTCTTGAGCTAAGTGTGTTGCTTACTCAGCCTCGTTCAAATCTCACAACAAAACGACGAAAAAGAGCCACTCTCCTCAATCTTCACATCTAATCTCTGACATAACCAAGATTCAGAATTCAACGGACTTGCTCAAGGTCACGTAAGAAGAGTCAGGATCTGCACACAAATCTTTCTGGACTCCCAACTCACACTCTAATGTTCTGTATTATATTCTGTCAAGAAAAATGGGCTACCTGACACGTTCCAGGCCCATTTCTCAGTTTGCTGTCATTACTACAGTAAAGTACTAGTAAACAGTAGCGTAAACAATGTACATTAATTATTGCATAATTCTATATGTTAGAAATCTGATACAGGCATCCCTGGGTTAAATCAAGATGCTAGTAGATCTGTGTTTCTTTCCGGCAGCCCCAGGGAACAGTTTGTTTTTTCTGTCTGTCTATCATGTTTGCATGTATGTATATAGGTATATATGTATCTATCATCTATCATCCATCCATCATCTATCCATCCGTCCGTCCATCCATTTACCCACCCTTCCATTATTTTTTTTCCCCAGAATCTTGATATGGCCCATATATTCTGTCTTTCAAGCCAGGAATGTCCCACCTCTGTGACTAGTCTCTGATGTCTAATGTCTTTTCAACCACGGGCTGGGACAAAGCCTTTACCACATGGACCTGTCCGGGGCGTGCTATATCTAAATTATAGCATCAGGTCAAGAGACCAATCTGAGGGGACATCTTTGTGAGGGAGTGCATTGCTCTGCATTTCATAGCCAAGTATATCTGCGGAGCTTCCCTGGGGAGGTAATCTGAACGTCATGAGACAGAAACAACGTAGAAGGTAGACAAGGTAACTCTTATAGAGGACTAAAGAGATTTTTACTCACACTGGTGCTATGCTTAGCTCGCATAGTGCTATGCTTAGTACCCATAGTGCTACATTTAGCCAGCTGTGGACATGAGGAAGAGCAGTCTAGATTGACATCTGTCCTGGAGAGATGTGTGTAGGAACACTTACCTCCTCACAGAGAGGAACTGAGTGAAGGCTTACTGTTCACAATGGTGTGTCTGTCTACACAGAACACAGAAACCAACCAACAGTGGGCTTATAAGGTGATTGATTGATCATCCTCTATTTTAAGGAGTCCAGAGGGAGTTATCCCAGGTCTGTTGGGTTACTTGTGAAGGGCACAGGCTTGCTCAGTCTTCAGTTCTGCCATCCTCAGGGTAGACTTCTGTTCACATGATGGCTGCCTGAAGGCAAAGTACTGCATCTTTACATCACAGCAACTTACACAGGAAGGAAAGTTGGTTGTGGGAGATGGCTTCCTCTTTTCAAATCTCTCTTGCTCTCTTTTTTTTTTAACCAAGGAAGAAGGATCCTTCAGAGCTTCTTTTCCAGACCCTACTTTAAAGTCTGTTCATGCACAGAACTATTAGACACATTCATGACTATCACACATCTTTTTATCTTACCACTTGTAATCCATGCATGAGAATTTATTTGTGTTATCTTTGCGTTCTAGTGTTGTTTCTGTTGCTGACTCAAAGCGACACAGAGGAGGCAAAGATCTATTTGGCTTACAACTCCAAATTATGTCCATCATTTGGGGAAGTAAAGGCAGGCACCCCGTCACATCCTATCCACAGTCAAGAGCAAAGAGAGAATATATGCAGACAGACTTTCTTCCTTGTCAGTGCTCAGATAGCTTTCTCTATGCTTGTACATAGGGTCCAGGGACCCAAACTAGGAGATCTGGGTCTTCCTACTTCAATTAGCAACTGAGACAATCTCCACGCACACACCCCCACCAATAGACATGCCCACAGGCCAACCTATCTAGTTAATTACTCATCAAGTCTCTCTTCCCGGGTGATGCCAGGTCACATCAAGTCAACAATTAAAACCAGCCAGCAGGTGTCAGAGAGATGGCTCAGCTCATTCATGATGAGTGGCTCACAGCTGTCTGTAATTCCGTCTCCAGCCAATCAACCCCACACCTCTGGTCACTGTGAGCAACAGTAAAAATTATTCTTAAAAACTACAACTAGAACACTCAACCAGTTCTCAACGACTGCAACTTAGAGGGGTTTTTGTTTGTTTTTTGGTTTTGGTTTTTCAAGACAAGGTTTATCTGTGTAGTCTTGACTGGCCTGGACTTGCTTTTTAGACTAGGTTAGCCTCGAACTCATAGAGATCTGCCTGCCTCTGCATCCCTGAGTTCTGTCTGGGATTACAGGCGTGGGTCACTACTCACTACTCTCTGCTAGAGTAACTTTTCAAGAAGGACTTTCATTCGTTAAAATACTGTTTTAAAATTCTTTAGGAAATTTTTGGATTATTTTAAGGAAATTACATCATTTCCTTGTGCAAAGTATAAGGACAGCGACTGGGTCTAGCAGTCAGTGTTTGCTGCAGCTGGAGCCTCATGCTTGAGAAAGCAGTTTACACCTGCAGACAACACTGGCAACCCCGGGAAAACAGTACAAATTTTCTGTTTTTTTCTTCCTTCTTCTTTTTTAAAAAAGAAGACATTTTATGTTCCTATATAGCCCAGGCTGGCCTCAAAACTACAATCCTCTTGCCTCAGCTTTTATTTATTTATTTATTTTTACACGTAAAGGTCAAAGGACAACTCTGTGAAGTGGGTTCTGTCCTGCCACCTATGGAATCCAGAGATACAACTTCGTTCTCGGGCCTTCACTCCAGCACCATGACCCCAAGAGCCATCTTGCCAGCCCTCGGACTTTTCTACATGTTATAATTTGAATATTATTTGTCCTCACCAAAATTCTTGTTGATGTTTAATGGCTTAGCTCATCATTGTGGCAGTGTTAGATGTGGGGCCCGTTTCCCCTCCATGTTTCTCTACCAGTGATTCTGAGGCCTGTATCAGCATTCAACTCCATGTGGCCCTCCTAATTGTGGGTTGTGAACCCTGACTAACCTCCTTTCCTTATAAATTATCCAGACTCTGGTACTTTGCGGTAGCGATACGAAATGCGCTGGAAAAGAATAAATAGGTTGAGAAGTCATCTTTAGGTGATAAAACAGCTTAAACATGACATGTTAAATCTATAGACTATAGAAGACTATCTTTAGCCTGACATCATAGATAGATTATGTGTGCATAAGTGAATAAACTGTGAGATTAAAACTTGGCATGCTTGAAGTTTTAAGGTCTTCTCAAACAAAAGATACAAACACAAACAAGCACAGCAGACTCTAAAAAAAGATACTGGCAATGTTTGAAACTCACCAAGGACAAATAACTTAAATTCCAGAATATTCAAGAAACTCCTGCAAAACAAGATTAAAAAAAAAAAAAAAAAACTAAGGCAAAAATCCGCAAAGCTTTGGGGAAACAGAAAAAGAGCAACAACGGACAGTTAATGGAAAAAGGGAACCCCAGGGTGTAAGAGGCAGAGATAAAAGCTGCTGAAAACCTGGTCACTGAAGGACAGACAGACACACGAGAGATGATGTCACTATGACACTAGCAGAACTAGAGGACAGTTACTGTCAAGTGTTGTGAAGATGTACTTTGGACTGGTCCAGTCTTCCTTGAACTCACAGAGATCCTCGGGCCTCTGCCTCTCTGAGTGCTGGGATTACAGGCATGTGCCACCATGCCCGGCTGGTCCAGGCTTCCTTGAGAGTCACCTGGCAAGATGAAATCAAGTTAAACTGACAAGGACTTACAGACCACTGCTCTACTGCTGTGGTAGAAATCAGCAGGAATTTCTTACTCAGGGCCAGGAAGGATCGGGGCTGAGGATGTTTATCACAGTATGTATAAGCCAACCAGAAACAAACCTATGTGTGCATCACTGGAGAAACAGAAAGGCAAATTTTGTTATGTGGAGTTGGTATAGCTAGCAGATAGAAGAGCTATATGGCTATATTTAGCTACAGGGCTGCACCTTAAAAACAGAGTGACAGGCGAAGAAGCAAGAAGTATAGTAAAGAGGGAGGGAAGGAGGCTGCGCTCAGGATGCAAAGTGAGTAAGTCAATTAATGCAAAAAAAAAAAGAAGTACAATAAATCATATGCACAATACATAAAGTGAATTAAAATGTATATATGTATAAACTAGGCATTTTCCAAGAGCTCATGCATGGGAAAAGATAGATGACATATGCCAGTAAGACAGCCCACAACCAAGAAAGAAGCATTAAAGCAAAAATGGTAGCAGAAAACCAAGGGGAAAAGCTTGGGGCACTAATAAGACAGAGTGGGCCCTTTCACCTGGGGGAGGGGTCTAGAATCATAGCTCTAATTATTTCTACAGATTGAATTCCCCGAAGCAAGATGACTACATGACACTCTCAAGTTATGAGAAGATGGGAAAGCAAACGGGATTCCCTCTCCCCCACCCCCAGACTGAGGAGTCTCCCTGGTAGATATTTTTCATCTCCTGTTTTTGAGCTTAGAGCTTGGGGCTGCCTCCCCACACCCCAGAGCAGTGACAGCCTTTCTCTGGCTGAGCTGAGAGATAAGAAGGCAGCTGCTTTGCGATATGGTTGCTGATGGGCTAGGGAGAGAAGAGATTATCTCAAGACCACGCATTAGTCCTTGCAGGTTAGGACGATGGGATCTTGACTGAGCTGAATGAGCCTGCAGGTTTGACCTCCACCTGTCACAGGGACCCCTCCCCCTCCAACCTTCTGAACATTAGGGGGATGTTGGGGAAGCCTGGCTTAGGATCTTTTGGCATGGCTGCTGAGCTGCTAAGGGCCAGGCTCTGCGGCAGCTAGCATGTGAGTGAGCATCCTGATTCCCTCACCTCTGTGCTGAATGACCATGGTCAGCATTTGTCAAGCCCTGTTTCCTCGCCTCTGCAAGGGGTGAGTGCAGGCTCCATAGAAGGGTTTCTGTAGTGAGATCCTATAGCAGCATGACAACACAGAGCAAGGGCTGCATGAGTCCACTCTGCCACTTCTCCCAGAAGCCCTTCTCTCTGCTGGACCCGCAGGGGAAAGTTCTTTGCATAGGTATACAGCTGCGCCTGGGTGTTTCCTGAGAATCCCGACTATGCAAATTCTGTGAGTCAGCAGGTGGGAAGAACAGGGCCAAGCCAGGGCACACCCCTCCATCAGCTTGTTTTCTTTTCAACACCAGGAGGGGCCAGGATGGTTAGAGCACTCCCAGGATACAGGCCTTTGCTTATCTGAGAAACAGTCAAAGGCTGGATCACATCGAAACAAGTTTAAAATGTAAAGAAGAACAAACCCCACAGCAAACAGAGACCAACATCTGCCTCCACCTAGAAGCTACCACCAGCTGCCTTGGACACAGCCTTGCCTCATGCTGGCCTTCCTTAGGCCAGAAAGTATTGGTGCGGCTGATTTGAATTTAGTATCTGCCCAGGGTTCGAGTTGATGATACCGGCTGGCTGGCTCCAGCCGAGGGCAGGAGAGAGCACATGGAAAAGGGAAGGTGTTGAAATGAGCAAGGGGTTGGCTGGTGGAAGCTGGGTGCTTCTGGGACAGACAAGACCTTCCTTGGTTTAGATTTGCCAAGTCTGTCTTCAGGGGGAGAGCGAAGACAAAAGGGGGCCTTTGTGAAAGGCAGTGTTTATTTTATACTAGGGCCAGGGGTTTGCTTCCTGTTTGGCTTTCTGAGGACTCCTTGTCCTCAGGATTAATGAAGTCCATCCAAACATTTTCAAGGATACAGACTCTAGAAAGGGTGCTTGTCCGCAAACTCTGTTTACTTTAATAATACATACACAGTTCACGCCAACTGACCTTAGCACAAATTTTCCTGTTGCTGCCTTGTGAACTTGGGCCTCTCAAGTGTGAATTTGATGCTTTTGAATATATGACCATTCTTTTCAGGATGAGCACTGGACAAAAATCCCATAGATGATGTATCTTTAAAGGAAGATACTTTTACTTACTTGCTTACGTATTGATTTTTATCTGTCTACCCTTTTTTTTTTTTTTTGAGACAAGGTTTCTCTGTGTAGCCTTGGTTGTCCTGGAACTGACTATGTAGACCAGGTTGGCCTTGAACTCACAGAGATCTACTTGTCTCTGCCTCCTGAGTGCTGGGATTAAAAGTGTGGGCCACCATTTATTACTTATTTATTTATAAATTGCATATCTTTATGGGGTATACTACACCAATTCATGACATGCATATTGTGTGTGATGTTCAAATCAGAGAAACAAGCATTTACACCTCGTTACTATTACGTTATTTATTGGCTTGGGGGCGTGCGTGTGTGAAGACGAGATGTGGCTTGTGGAGGTGCAAATGATTCTCTGGCTCTACTTTGTGGGTCTGGGGGCTCAAGCTTAGGCCATCAGGCTTGGTTTCAGGTACCTTTGTTTGCTGGACCATCTCACCACCCCTGTGTATTTAATTATTAGTCATCCTTATGATGGCAAATTTCATGTTCCTCTACACATCATGTGTTTTCCCAACTGATAGTTGCCCTGCTGTGCTGAAGAAGGACTGGAGGTGATTCTTCCACTCAGGGTCTGCTCGCCTTTCATTAGGTTCCCCTCTGTCTTCCCTCCCCACTGCTCTTCCCAGCCTCTAGCAGCCATGGCTACATCTCCTTCTTCAAGGTTACTTTAGTGGTTTCCGAAACTGAGTAAGAGCGTATGACTTAGTAATTCAACTGCTGGGTACATATTCTAAGGAGATGAAATCATTATGCCAAAAAAGATTTTTGCCTTCTCATGTTCATTGCTATGCTATGGACAGTTATGCAACCGTCCAGGTGCCTTGAGTGAATAAGCAGACTGAGAAAGTATATTTTTACATGACTATTACTCAGTAAAAAAATAATAATAATAATAATTGAATCTTGTCCTTTGCAGCAATATGGATGGAGTTGGATGCCTTTATGTTAAGTGAAACACGTCAGACCTTGAAAGAAGACATGTACTTATATTGTACCCTTAGATACCTGACAGAAGCCAGCTAGAGAGGAGAATTTTATTTTGGCTCACAGTTTGACAAGGCTGCTGTTTGTCATGGCAAGATATGGTGGGATTCATGACAGCAGAGGTGTTTGGTAGAGAGAAGTTCCTCAGCTGGGTAAGTTAGAAAGCAAAGAGAAAGGCTGGAGCTACAGTCTTGGTGATAATAGATTGTCCTCTGATCTACATACAAACACACATACATAATACATACATACATACATGCATATGTATATACACTCATGCATAGAGAGAAAGGGAGAGGGTCAGGGAGAGAAAGAACACAAAATAACAACAAAAGCAATGATCTTAGATGACCTTTAAGTAGGTGATTTTAGGTCACATGCTATGATGTTTTGAGTCTGAAAAGAAGGTGCTAGTAATGGTTACTCGACAGATTTGAGCTGGGCCATACCATACAGACAGGTGGGGTGTGCCAGCCTGTTCCTAAGTCCTCTTCTGGCACAGAGGTTCCTGGATTTTCTAGCCTCTAATTCTGGGGCTGCGTTTCTGACTCCTTGTTGGCATCAGGCAAGTTTCTGGGAGGAGCCCCAGGGATAGCAGCCACCCTTAGAGTGCTTCAGGGAATGAAGTCATTAAGCATTAGCCTCAGGGACAACAGTCATTGGGGACAGCTCTAGGGACAGAAGGCATCAGGAGGCAGCACTGTGCTTCCTTACCAGAACACGCGGCTGCAAGAAATGCACCCATGAGGCCTCCTGCCGATGACAGATGGCACCAGTTCAGCCTGGTTCTTGTTCAGGAGCATGTGAGGATCACAAGGTACACGGTAGAAACATCGGGGAGGCAATCAGCCATTACCCAGTAAGCAAGAAAGCACCCATGAGGAATCTAGCCCTAGTCATGAGTAGTAAGTAGATTTAAAATTTTAAGCATAGGACACCAGTCAGTATAAAGGAAAGAGTCTGAAGCGCAAAATTGAAAGGCATAAATAAAGGCTACAGTTAAGGGCCGTTAGCAAGTTAGTATCTTGGGGTTTCTGCAAAGAAAATCAGTATACAGTAGAGAGGCTTGGGAGGAGCCTGGACCCTCTAGACTTAGCTGTGGCCTGGCTGAGGCAGGAGGTCACATCCTCAACTCCCACTCTTCACTCAGCCATCCAGTGTTTGCTATTATGGTGTCCTAAGCAAGTTTTCTGCTCCAGCAACATCCTTTGTGTCAAAGTGGCATTTCCCTCCCCCTGGCAGCTTCAGGTCCCGCTCATAGAAGTCACGATGGAGTAGACAGAGGGGCAAGGTGGTGGCAGTGCGTAGAAGCTGGTCTGGTCCTTTTCCTCATGTTTTCCTGGCTGCCCTTCGTTTGTTAGTTGGTTTGGAATTTTGAGATAGGATCTTGCTACCTCACCTAGGCTGGCCTGGGATTCCCGACGTAGCCCAAGCTAGCTTCAAGGGCTTTCTCTGGGTTGCCTCACAGTAAACAAATAGCGGTTAGGAAGTTTGTAGCAGAGGATGGAATGAAATTTCGAGTCTTACTCAGGCTTCCGGACCTGTCAGTGGGGTGGTGTTGGTGGGTGTGAGAATGAGCCCACATCTGGGTTTTCTCACCTGTACAGTGAGGTTATCCAATTATTTGTCCAGCCTACCTCCTAGGACCATGGTCAGGCCTTCCCACGTGTCACCACTAGCCTTGGATTTCTCATCTGTTTCCCTACCCTATGCCGTACAGTTCTTTTAGGACTCTGCTTTCCTATGCTCCATTCCCCAGATGCTGTTGCCGCCCCAGCTCACCCCTGGTTAGCTGCTGTCCTTTGAACTTAGTGGAGAAACTTCTCTCCAAGTTTGCACAAAACAAACCTTCATTTCCTGCATGTTAGCAGGTCAGACGTCAGTGACTATCTAACTGATAGGCAGAAGAGCTTCACGTCGCAGCCCTGCAAGGCCCTCACATTAAATCCTGGACTTCGAGTGTGAAGCACCCTGTCCATGCCTGTCAGCATGACAGACAGCTCTGTTATCTCCTCCTGCTGTCGGTGTGTCTTCCTGGTCCTCTTTTTGGCTCTCAGTGTCATGAAACATTTTATACGGCTCCCATGTCCCCTGTCCCCAGGGAACTCTGGGAGTTCCTCAACTCTGGCTTCCCTCAGTGACTCCAAAGCTTCATGAGTTCTCTTGACCACCCTATGGTCCACATTCCACACATTTATTTGTTTAGACAGGATCTCATTATGGATCTCATTATGTAGCCCCAGGTTGGCCTGACACTTACTATATAGACCATGATGTCCTCATACTCAGAGAGATCCATCTAATCCTGCATCCCAAGTGCTGGGATTAAAGGGGTGCATTACCACACCTAGTCATGTTCAGCTTTAAACAAGAGAAAGGGTGTTTTGCTGTTGTTTGTTGTTGTTGTTTATTTTTTATTTTTATTATTATTTTTTTTTGTGGAAGGACATGCCATTGTATGACCTGGGATTTGGGTTGGATCAATGAGCTTGAAGAACCCATGGGCTAAGCCTGAGGAAAGATGGCTGACCATTAGCAAACCAGACATCAGAGCTCTCAACTGAGAGGGACCCAGTGAGGGTCCCATAATCATGTAGGATCCTAGCTGCTGTTATATCATCAGGAGGATCCTGACATAAGAAAAGGCTTCTGGCTACCTCCAAAGGGTTCATTTATGTCCTCACTGAACTTGGGATTAGGAGACGCCTAACGGAGTCCCCAGTTTTAGGGAGCCATATCTCTACGGGCTCTGTGGAGTTTGCCACATATCTTTTTATGAAGTTGCCTACCATCAGAAGAAAATGAAAGAATGGCACACACCCCTCCTTCTAATCCAGACCCAATCCAAAGCCTTCTGGAGTCCAGATCACTGGCCCCAGCTATGGAGAGAAAAGAAAGGGGTTTTGGATGTGGTATGGGCATCAGCAGCATAGATTTCTAGCTAGCTCTCCCCCCATGCCTGCACACCCGTCTAATTATATTGCTGCAAACAAGAGAGTGAATTTGAAAGCTCTGAAAACTGCAAAATGGGCTAAAAGGATGGATGGATTTAATTAATCATTATCACTCAGGTGGGATGGATCCAAGATTTGATGCTAGACTGCAAGAAGGGCCCAGGGAGTCCCTGGCATGCTGTCAGGTGTGAAGAGAAGAAATAAGGCCAGTTATTATGGCTCTACTGTAACTAATCAAAACGAGAAAGCGTGAGGTACTCTGCCCGATCTATTGGCTCTGCAGCCAGAGGCCTCATATAAATGCTAACAAGGCAAGGATGGAGGTCCGGCTGGCTGGGGCTGCAGAGAGCTGGGCTGCAGCTCTGCCTCCTTGGGCACCACTGCGGTCCCACTTTAATTTGCAGACATCTTAAGCGCTTGGTGTCAGCATGTGGGGGGACCGAAGGGAAGCAGCTGTCGCCTAATGGACGTAATAGATTAAAGCTGAAGCCCACGTGGAACCCTCCCATTTTGTTGTCTGGTTTCTGGCCTATTTATTTTGTTTACTCCTCACTCCTGTGGGTTCCGGTGAGAGGAGTTTTACATCAGCGTGACAAGGGAAATCTCCATTAAATGCAGTGTACACTAAAATGCAGAGGTTAGTACTCTAGGGATGGGGTTCAGATTGGGCAGAGCAGGTCCCTAGCTGAATTATCTTAAGCAAACTGACTTCTCAGTTTTTTGTTTTTTTTTTGTTTGTTTTTTTTTTTTTTTAAATCTAGAAAAACGAGGTTAACAACAGTGTCTACAGGCATATGTAGGGATTCTTTGAGACATCCGTATAATGGTTAAGTTCACAGGCAGGCATACAGAAGGTACTCAGAAAGTGTTATCACCATCACCGTCACAATCGCCGTCATCAACATCATCTGTTCCTGGCCACTTCAAATGCTCATGCTCTGTGGACTCCAACCAGGACTAGCTCAACAGGGGATTCAGACTTCGGTCTCCTCACTGTCACATGCTTCGCTTTCTTCTCCTCGAAAACAAAGCATCCTTTGAAAAGGGAATTGCCTTCATTTCCCATGGGAAGTCATTTCTACAACCCACGAGTAAATGCAGTCTAATGACTAGAATGTGACAGTAGCTATCAAGAATGAAATGTTCCATAAACAGTGCTGCCTCCTAAAATGACTCAATCCCAGCTCCTCTCTGGGTTCTCGGTTCCCAGCAGAACCCTTCATTCCCTCTCAGCCCAACCTTCCCAGGTCATTAGACCACAGCTCTCACCCCCAAAGTCCCCAATGAGTGCTCAGGATAAAACCCAGAGGGTGAGTGGCTTTGGGGAGGGAACCGGGGTCTTGATGCAGCAAGGGGCGGCTTGCCAACAGGCAGGGCAACGGGCCATGCCTCATGAATTTTCAAGGAGGCATCACTGCAGCTCAGAGCATCTGTATTTCATCTCGGAGCATCTGTAACATCCCACAAGCAGATTTTCCTCAGGGTTTCAGCTGATAAAGGAGGCAGGAGCCACCACCCACAGCTTCCCTGCCATAGCTGGCTAGTAGAGACACACACCAGGGAAGGTGCCGATAGAGCAGCACGCACTGCCAGCAGCCCTCCTGCCGCTGCCAGAGCCCGGCTCAACTCACATGCTCACACGTGTAGCCAGCCGCAAGGCTCCAGCAGCTCTTCCCTTCCTTTTCAAAATAAGGCTTTGATCTCAAATGGGCTACCTCATCAAGGCCTTTGGGGTTCACGTGGCCTTTTGCAGAGAGAGCAAGAATTCTGTAGGCGGTTCGACATAACCTCATAGACACAGGACGAGCGAACTCAATATTTTTGGAAAGTGGCTTATTTCTTCACTGTTCAAACTTTCTGCCCCCTCCAAACGTGGGATCTCCGGCTAGCAAGCGATCCTGACTAAACACTTTCATTTTAAGAATGAGATCAAGGCCCGGGATTGTAAATTATTTCCCGGAAGTCACGTGGACAGTCAGCAACAGAGCAGAGCGACGACTCAGCCTGGGACTCACAGGCCAGAACTTCCCATCCCATCTCTCTGAACAGTGCTAAAGGGCCCGATACATGCTCCAAACGGAAAGACTGTCCTTGACACTGCTCCATCTTAGAGACCTTCTCTCCCCACTCAGCTCAGAACATCTTTTGTTCCACTTCTAAAGCTGAAAAATATTTCTGAGCTTTATGTGTGTACATACAGTTTTACACACAGACACGCACACGTATACATGTATGGTCTCATGTAGCCTAGCCCAGCCTCAACTGTGCTATGAGGCCGAGGATGACCTTGAACCTGTGGTCCCTGTGTCTCTACCTCCCAAATGGCTAGGATTACAGGCATCCCCACATTCCGTTTCCATGCTGTTGGTATTCAAACCTAGGGTCTTATCCACACGAGGCAAGCACTCTACCAACCGAGCTACAGCCCAACCGAGCTACAGCCTCGGGGTAGTTCTCTTTTAAGAGGAGATATTTTTCTCAATCGTTTGCATTTCTGGCTTCTCTCCTGTGCGACTGTCTAGCGCACTGGCTTGTTTTCTTGGGACAGTTCCTGTACTCTGCAGTTCACCACAGTCTCTGATGCCGCCCAGCCACCAGCCAGTGTTACCCTTTAATCTGCCGGACTCCTGTATGCATTCGAACATGCTCCTGAGCTGAAAACATGTCAAACACATCCAAGGATGTCATAGCTCTAGCATAGGTGTCAGCTGGGGCGCGCCTGCTCCCCGGCTGTGTCTGAAATAGCCTGAATCCTTAACTCCATGGTCCGGGATCCCAAGAGCTCCCTAGGAGCTGTGTGAATACTGATGGATTTCTATTCTCAGGGGTTCCTTTGCCTCCAGCACTCACGGTTTTGACCCATGACAACTTAAAAGGATCTGAATTCCTCCTTGATCTCCATCTCTTACCCCAGGCAGTTTAAGGTTCAAAGTGAAATTGTGGAGTTTGGGGGAAGTTCCAGGGTAAAGATTTTCCCCGACACCTTTCCCAGCAGACGTAACTGAAAAGCTTTCTCCGGTGGGGGACCGTCTCCAGTCTCCTTCCATCAAGAGACCTGCTGCTCTCTCTCCTCTATTCTTCAGTAACTCTGTTCAGATGCCCTAGCAAAGTCATTCAGACATGCTATGGAGAGGCTGGGAGAGCCAAGGCCTCTGTCCATGTGTCCCATGGCTCTTACAACAAAACAGGGACTCACATTATTTACTCCGTAGACGTCTGAGACCCTTTGCTGCTAGGTTCGGCTTTCTAGGGAAAGGGCTCTACTCTTTCTGAGTTAGCTGGGTTCCTGAATTGAGACTTGTGTAAATTCCAAACTGTGGTTCAGTCCTAAACATCAGAAAGCCTAGTGGTTTATCCGATTGATAGGTTTGGCTCCTCCCTGAGATTTAAAGTCAGCGATAGTATTTCACTCATCTTTAGACTTTTGGTACCTACAGAGGGGAGGACGGAGGTGCAGGGAACAGGGACTAGGTTTTCAGTCAAGAACTGTTGAAAAAGGCTGTATCTGCTGTGCACTCCCTCCATCCCCTGGGCACCGGCTAATCCTGAAAGCTAGGCTCTGGTCTTCTCACCATGTCAGGAGCCCTTTGATTGGGTGTGCCCTTCCCTCAATTGCCTGTCCTGACCCTATTTGCCATCTTGCCCTCAAAACTGGCACTTTTTCTGATTCCCACAAAGGAGCCGAAAGAAGGGTAGAGGCTGACTGGATTTGTTGCCAGCATGACTCAATTTATTTTCAGTCCCAGAAAAGTCCCACAGAATCGGGTACCAGGGTTTTATGCAGTGGGCTTTAAGGGTTAGGCTGAGGACCTGTCCCCAAGGAACAAGTGCTACCCGAAGGAACCTCAAATTCTGAAGGAAGTGGATGTCAGAGCCCAAAGGCGTGAAGTCTGGGTGCATGTGAGTGAGCCGCTGATAGGTGATAGGCCCCAGCCCCTCCTGCAGTGGATTTCCTTCGAAGGAGGAGAGTTCAGCTGTCAGCCTCTCAGTCCCTCGTTCCAGGTCCCCACGCGCAGCCAGCCTGTCACCTCCCATTACCCCAGCTCTGCTTGGGAAGAGCATCTGGCACTTTTGCCTGCAGGCCCAGGGGATGAATTTAGGTTGGATTTCAAGGCTGAGCTAAGCAACCGTTCCGCTGAAGTCTGAGAACTCTGGTGTTTGCAGTGGTGCTGGGCGCTGGGAGCAATGAGCACGCAGCTGCACCCGGACCAGCGACTGGATCCAAGAAGGTGGCGCCCGGGCTCTAGCTGCTGAAGTCTGGGGTAGCTGCCAAGGGCCCCACTGTGGTTCAGCACCAGGACGGTGCAGACTGATGAGGCCCGGCAAAGAACAAGTCCTTCACAGGCCGCCAAGTATGGTTTATCCGGGGCTGGGGATCGAATCCTACACGCTAGGCAAGTGCTTGGCTTGCTACACTCGTGACCCCAAGCCTTTCTCTTCTCACCAAGCTAGGATAGCACTGGTCCTTCCAGAAGCCAGACTGACACAGGAAAGGGTACCTGCTCCTCACGGTTGTTAAAAGATCAGTGCCAAAGCACTGAAGATCTGGATTACTGTACAGGCTTCATTGCATGCCAACTACATCACATACCAGCTACTACCCTGCCTCTGGGTGGAATGTGGGGTTGGGGGGACGGGGGGTAAAGCGTGCCAAGTGTGATTGGCCTAATCCAGTGACACTCCTTTACAGTCATTAATTTTCTAAAGCCTCGGCTACTTCAGGTGTGATCACTGAACTAGAAGGCAGAAACAGAATGTTGAACTTTCTGCCCAACTAGAAACATAGAACACTCCCAGGCCTTCTCCTTGTTGCAGCCAATGATCTTTTGGCTTCCCAGAGTTGCCAGTAGCCCCTCAGCTCACGCACTCACACAGACCAGCTCTGCCTTTGGCACTGGTGCCATTTTCCCCGAGGACTGTTTTCTGAACATAGATAGATAGCACTGTCCTGGTGTGCTCTTTCCTTTCTCTTCCTCTGACGCTACCACGGAAAATCACTGGGAACAGAAAACTGTTAGCTGGGATAGCTGAATGGAAGCAGAGGAAGGAAAGCCACAGCATGGGTGAACTCCAGCATGGACTACCAAAACCCAGCAGCCCAGCCCTTGGGGGCTTCACTCTGGTGGGGGAATTATGGGAGACAGCAGGCTGAGGCTCAGACTTTGCTCTGGTGGGGGTTGAGCCTTGGGCATCCCATATCTGCAAGCAGGGACCCAGCAACTTGGGATTCTTGGAGTCTGGGCCATGGCTCATACCCATCACTTCTTCCTTTGGGAGAGTGCTGCAGGATATCAGTGTACCGGGAAAGAGAGCCCTGGTCCTCAGGCCATGCTCTTTCAGTGCCTTTTGTCCAGCTGTCACCCTCTAGGTGAAGCTGGGGATGGTAGAGTGGTTCTCGGTGAATGGCCAAGTCTCCTGTCCAAACTGGGGTTCTTGACCCAGTCGCCTTAAAGCCAGTGGCTTAGCATTTCTAGGCGCAGTTCCCCGGTGGCATGGTTTTGTTCAGTGTTATGTCTGTACCCTGAGGCAGCCCCAACTAATGCCTATTGGATAGGAAAGGACCACTCGCTGGAACATTCTAATGGCAGTGCTGCCAGAAATATGATGGCTTGTCGCTGCCTTGAGAGTTCGGTCTCTCTGTTCCCAGTGGCGCTGTTGCTACTCCTGGGCATTGCTCCTGATTGGACATACTCCCTAACATGCAGTGGCCAATGACTCTGATCCAGACTGTTTCCAGGGAACAGACCCTCAAAAGGCACAAATCACAACACATTTGGTAAGATCTTAATTGGCTTGATTTTCCATTCTGGAATGGGGCTGCGCTTAGATCGATGAAATAGTGTTCCAAAGAGCTGTGTGGAGGAGGTTGTTTTCACATCTGGTAAAGGGGTCGGTTTAGTTACTATTCTTGTAGGGCTTGACTGAGACAGAACACCAGAATATAATCTGCTTTAACATTGGGCTACATTTTTGTAAGGATTAAACTGAAAGACTTAATTATCATGCTGATTAAAACTGGCCTTTGGGGGAAAATTTGGCTCTTTCCTGATTTCTCTGAAGGGTAGGTAATAACTTGGTCGCTATTTCCAAAACAATGGCCTTCAATAATTTTCACTTAACAGGATTTAAGACAATGATTTTTTCCCCCTAAGTATAGCTTATGCCTAAGAGCCTCTGGCTATGGCAACAGAGTAGATAACTAATTTTCTCAAATTAATATAGAGACAACCTCCAACGACCACAGGGAATTGGTTCCAGAAACCTTCAGACACCAATATCCGCAGTTGCTAATACTCTCACATAAAATGCTGTCCTATTTACATATAACCTAAGCACAGCCTCCTCTGTACTTTGACCCATGTTGGGGGAATTGCTTATAAAATATCCTCCCACAACATAAATACCACAGAAGTCATGGTTGTGCTGTGTTTGGTGGATGAAGAGGAGGAGGGAAGCCTGCCTGCTGAACTCACACCGGCACACTCACCACACCTGCCAGCAACAGAGCTTTCCAAAGTAGTTTTGATCTGGGGCTCATTAGGCCCATGGCTGGAGAGACACTGGGCTTGGAGCGCCGGTTGTATTATGTTTTTCTCCAAGCCCTGCCTTTTGGAACTGATATAGGGGAATTTGTTACATAGCAGGCAGTAACCTTGAGCTTTACCGATTCATTACATAGCAGGGATGAGCTTGATCCTCCTGCCTCTACTGAGCAGCACATGGGGTTCTAGGCACATGCCGTTACACCTGACTAGCAAAAGAATATTTAACACAAGTAAGATCAAGCTGTTTAGGACTTTTATTAAAGCCCCAGAGTTTGAAAAGTTTTTGTCTAACGAAAGATTTGTCTATTTTTGTTTTATGTGTATGAATGTGTTTGCCTGGGTGTATGGGAGTGTACCACGTACATGCATTCCCTCGGAGCGTTAGAAGAGGGAGTGGGATCCCCTGGAACTGTAGGTGATTGTGAGCCCCACATGGGCACTGGAAACTCAAAATGGATCCTCTGCAAGAGCAGCAAGTGCTCTTAACTGCTTAGCCATTTCTTCAGCCTCCAAAGTTGTTTGATTTTAAAAAGCAAATCTAAATATCAAACTGCTCAACTCTTCTTAATGTCTGTATCATACTTCATGGTATAAGCACACCATTTAGCCACTTTCTGGACTGTTCCTAACACATACCAATGGGGTTCTATAAAACAAAAGGTGCACCTCAATTTCCAAGACAGCGATGCAAAATAAACCCTTTCTTCCATAGGTTGATCATCTCTGGTGTATGTCAAAATAGTGAAAAGCTGATTAATGCAATGTCCCAGAGGTCGCTTATTTTTCCACATGTTTACATTTTTTTTTTCTTTACAATTATTTGTTGGCTAAGCATCTAGGAGTGAGGGATACTCTACTGAACAAGAGATACTGAACCCTTGACCACACACAATGCTTAGTCTGCCAAGGAAAAGTGACATTGCATGACTCCATTTCTTTGTCCCTAGTCTTCTCAGTAGTCAGGGAAGCAGCTGAGGCAGGATACTAAGGAAACAGAAGCAATGGAAGGGCATCACTCAAGACATGGCCTCTTCCTTTGAGGTTCACCAGCAACCCTGAGCCCCCAGAGTAGCCTGTGGGAGCCATGGGCCTGAGAGACTGCCATACTTTACCAATGAAGGTGAAGTCACTAGGCGAGTGACTCGCCTTGGGTATTCCAACTCCTAATCTGATGGTATGTGGTCTTTCCAAAGCCGCTGATAGGCTGCCCTTGGCAGTACGTAGAATGAATGGCTCCAGGTGGAGAGTGAGGACAAGGTGAGTGCCCGCCCTGGAGCTGTGGAAGATGCTGTCCTTGACCTCAGAATGCTGGAACACAATAGATACAAATTTCTGTAAAACTCTCTGTGCTGTTTGGTTAAATGTTGTCTTCTAAGAGGTTGAAAAATAATCAGTTTGTGCTAGAACTCTGCAGAATTCGTCAGAGGTTTGTACTTTCTGGGCGATTGTTTTCAAGAGGAATTTGAAGAGCTCCTGACAGGAAGCTGTCACTAAAATTTAACGAGTAGAGTCTGCTTCCCAGTGTTGATGCTGGCATTTCACTGGTTTCTTGGGAGGAAAACTTACAGTGACCGACAGGAAGCCCCATACTGTACAGATGACCAGTCTTTCCAAATAGAAGCACTTAAATAGCAGAATATTTGAGGAAGAGTCAGGCGAAAGTCTCTGCTGTGTTCTTTTAAAATATTTATTTATTATTGTTATTATTGTGGTGTGAGTGTGTGTGAGCATGCCCACGTGCTGCGGTGTGCATGCAGAGGTCATAGAACAAGTCAATGCAATGGTTCTTTCCTTTCCTTGTCGCAGTCAACAAAGATGGGAGGAACGGCGATTTGTGGGGCATCCTCTTCCTGCTCCCTCCCCTTACGGCTCAGTAACTCTCAGCTACTGCTTCCACATCTGCCTGCATGCTGATGTGTCCCCCACCAGGGTGACAATGGAGTAACCCTCTGAAACCGGAAGCCAGCCCCTAATGAAATGCTTTCTTTTTTATAAGAGTTGCCACGGTCATGGTGTATCTGCACAGTAATAGAAGAGTGACCAGGGCACTCCTTTACCTGGTGTTCAGGGCACCAGGCTTGCAGGGCAAACACTTAGTGAGTCCTCTCGCAAGCACCCAAACATATTCAGTGAGCCTCAGTATTTCCAGAAGGAAAGTGGGTTGGTAAACGCAAGCGTTCTCAAAGGATAAAATGCTGCCGCACTTCTTGAATGGCCGTGATTTTCCTGAGCAAGCTGTCAATAAAGGCTCCCCGCTAGCCCTGTCAATATTCTGCTGGGTGCTGCTGTGGCTTGGACATTGTCTGACAGTTCATGTTGAAATTGCATCTCCATTGTGACATACTCAGAGGAGGGATCAGGTGTGACCTCCGGGAGGTGAGTATGGCTCTGTGTTCATGAATAAATTAACCCATTCATGCGATTAATGAATTAATGGGTTGATGGGTCTGGAATCAAAGCCAGTTTGGCTATATTTCTCAACTACTGTCACATGGTGCCCTGTCCTGTCTTAGGACTTAACCAGCAAGATGGCCATCATCTGGGGCTGGCCAGAAAGCACTCAGCCCCCAGAACACACGTAAAAGGCCAAGCGTGGTGGTGTGCATTTGTAATCCCAGTGCTGGGGACACAGAGACGTGCAGATCCATGGGGCTCAACCAGCAAGCCGCAGGCCAGTGGAAGAGTCTCAAGAACCAAGGAAGAGCGCTCCTACAAGAGAACACCCAAGGCTGACTTCTGGCCTCTACATGTACCCAGATAGACACTTGCATACACACAAATAGAGACACACATGAGCTCCTGTGTGCACACACACACACACATACACACACACACACACACACCCCGAACACACTACCACCAACCACCAGAATTATGAGCAACAAACGATTCCTTTACCTTTATACCTTACGCGGTTTGAGGTATTGTGCTTTTAGCAACGGAAAATGAACACAAACAACGGCCATGCCCAATTCCGTAGTCTCCAGCCTGGACCCCTGAGCAGCCGCGACTTCGGAACCACGACCACGAACTGCACCATCTGCCTGTGTTTTGAGTGTTTCAAAAACCAATGACCCCCGAACGCTAAGCGAGGCACCACCCCTTGCACATGAATCCTGCGGCGTCATTCATCGTGTTTCACGCTGAGGCGGCGCGCAGCGCCTGTGCTTTCAGGTTACTGAGGGCTACCGGGGCCTCAGATCACTGTGTGCCTCGAAGCCCACCAAAAGGTGTGCTTTTCTGCCCACCTTAGTCTTCACTTTGCTTCTCAGGAGGCTGAAATTCTAAATTCTACTTTTTTTTTTTTTTTTTTTTTTTTTTATCTAACCTGGCTCCTGGGCCGCGCTTTGTGACAAAGCATGGATTTCAAATGATTCTGAGTAGAAGTGTGAGCATTCCCTCCGGCACTCAGGGTGTCAGGGTAATGGGGTATGCAGAAGAGGGTGTTGAGGGATGGGGTCAGGAGACCTGGGTATCACTTGAGTGTTCTCATCTTTCTTTCTTTCAGTTCTTTAGGCATCACTTTTCACCTCTAGGAACGCAGCAGCCGGGATTAGCAGGCAGAAGAAATGAGATTATGTCTAGAAAGGTGTTGAGTTCCTCACAGAAGTGAGATTTCTGAATTCAGGGCATGGCTGTGTCACCCGGGAAGAGGGGAACCATCTCTCCGGCCCTCTCCACATGTCACTGTAATTGCAGAGACACTTTCATAATGGAAGCAGTGCACTCATTGGCCAGTAGGTGCAGGTCACAGGTATAGGATCGTGTCTGAAAACCCGTGTGAGCTTTAATAACAGCCTGAGGCAGGAAGCAAAGCACAATCCAGAAGTCCCTTTGTGCTAGGACTCTCTGCTTCACACTGCCCATCCCCACCCCCGGTGGGACTCCTGAGGGTCTTTCTCTTCATGTATGTGACCTGTGGAGCTGCGTGGAAATGACCACCTGGAAACCTTCCACATCCCCAGGCTCAGAATCCCTCAGAACTGCTTCATGCTTTTGCCCACTTAAAGATGTTTCTTGTCACCTGACGTTGTCATGGGTGAAGGGGTATCCCCTAATGAACAGGGGAGTGTGTGTGGTAGCCACCGAGGGGTGAATCCTCTTACGCCATGCTTCTCCGTAGTCCTTTTGGATAAGGTTCTACAAGGGACTCAGGGTAGGCTGGTGAGCTAGCACTGTGGGGAACAGAGTCAGAAAGGGTTGAAGGAACATTAATGCAAATGAGTGCCATTAGACTATTGTATACTTTAAAAAACTCTTTTATTTAAATTTTTAATATCTCTCCCTACTCTACCCCAATATCTTCCAACACCCCAATACCAGGTAGGAGAGAGCAAGGGTTAGTGGGAGAGGGGGTACAGTTCTCTTAGCTGTTTCCTGCTGGTTAGGGTCTTCGGGTTCCTTGGAGCCAGTCCAGTCCTCCTTTCAGGAGACATCTAACTTCTTGTCTTGTTGCATCAACAGCAACCAGAAGCCACAGGAATGGAAGCAGCAGCATCCCTGTCCTTTTTTAGAGCTCCCCAACGCTCTGGGCTCTGGCATTTACTGTCTCTCCAGAGTCCTCAGATTTAAACTATCTGCAGCTGGCAAAGGGCTTCTCTCAGTGCCCACATGAGACAAATAGTTTGCTGCTGTGGACCATCTGAATCAGTGCCACATCCAGCACCCGGGGCTTATATCCTATCCACAACAGACTATTCTGCTTCAAATCAAAGAAAGAGAGTAGGGGCTGGAGAGATGGCTCAGAGATTAAGAACACTGGATGTTCTTCCAAAGAGTTCTGAGGTTCAGTTCTCACCAACTACATGGTGGCTCATACCATCTATAGTGAGATCACGCAGAATGATGTAGAAGTAATAAATACATCTTTTTTAAAAAAAAAAAAGAAAGAGACTAATACAGGAACTTGGTGAGTCAGTAGGGCCCCGGGGACATACTTGGAGGATGGCCCTAAGTTAGGGTAAGTAAAACACTGAGTGTGAGAGATTTCCTAGAGGAAAAAAAAAAATCAATTATTTGAATTCAAAATGCAGCACTCATGGTTTGAGTCTTGGGCGGAAGGTGTAAAAGCTTGGAGGTGGGATCTTGCAGGAGAAAGCAGGTCACTGGGATATGCCCTTGAAAGTACTAGGACCTGAGGTCCTCTTACCACCACCTCTGCTTCCTGTCTGCCTTGGTGTGACTTCTTTGTCACACTCTCCTTGCCACACTCAACTGACACCCTTAAAAATGTGTGCCAAAATAACCCCCCATTCCTTCAAATTGGTGTAACATTTTGGTCATAGCTATGTGAAACTAACCAGTTCAGAATCCATCCAGAAAGAAACTTCATGTTGGTTCGCAGCCTCTTGGTCCTTTTTCTTCTGAAAACGGTGGACTCACTCGACCTTTACCTAGAAGCCCACTCCGCTCTGAGATTCCCACACCCAAGCCCTCATCTCTTTATACTTAAGTCAGATTGAGTTTAGAGCTGGACTTTTCTTGAAGGCAGATCTCCACTCTCTGAGCCTCCGCCTCTTCCTAGAAAGGGAAGAAAAACAGTCCTGTGAACCTGCTGGCAAGATGACGGCAGACACACCTCAGATTTCCAGAAATGAGGAGAGGCGCCCGTGCTTGCAGGTAAGTGGGGGGACTTATTGAGATCTTGACGTTTCTTGAGAGTCCAAGAACTTGAACTTGCAGCCTGGTTGTGCTCCCAAATGGCTGCAGTTGGGTCTCTTTTCCATGCTTCTAACTGCTGTCTGCAAGACACATCACCGGACTGCCTGGAGGGCCTTCATAATGTGCCTGTCAGCGCATTGATGAGCTTCCTGTTATGCACCCACTCGATAAACATAGACACTAACTGAAATTACAATGAGAGGAGACAGGTAGTGAGTAAAGCAGGCATATGCGTTAGGTGGTGAGGAGGTCCTCTGGGGGCTTGTGGTGGGAACAAAGGAGAGCAGTCATTGTGGGGCTGAAAGTTTCGAGAAAATGGACTGGAAGTCCACCAAGGTGTCATCTGGGTTAATAGCGGAATCTGGAGGGGTTGCTCTGCTGCCTCTGGAGCTCTCTGCTGTTTGGTTCCACAAATCTGGCCACACTGTTTCCTTTGCCTGAGAGCCTGACCTTGGACCTAAGAAGGATTGGAGCCAGTAGAGGCTGATTCAGAGAGATGGGAACCACACCACAGGTGACAGGCCTTCAGCAGGAAGAGAGAAACCAGGGAAGACCGTCTCAGGTTCACGGTGCCCGGGAGGACACGCACACTCAGAGTGGAGCGATGACAGGGACCTCTCAGCAGCCAGGCTTTATGTTCTCATTACACAGCGTGTGGTCTAATCAACATGATCAGCATCACAGCTTGTTAGAAATACCAAATTTTAGCTCCCAGCCTAGAAACCTACTGAAACACTCTGCATTTCAACAAGGCATTGCATTTTAATGTGATTTGTTTGCGCATTAAAGTACAGCTGTGCCAAATAGAGTATAGTACACACGTCTGATTCATTTGTACATAGTTTATACGTTGCGCTTGAGGAAAAGTTGAGCTGCCGTTAGCATAAGGTTGGTATGTAGGGCAGAAGAAACTGCTAGAGAAGAATATCATAGCACTGTGGTCTTCAGAGATGAGTGTTCTTTTACAGTTGCTCTGTGCTTCTCAACACTGGAATTCTTTTCTGTGTGGGGACAAGGGAGGCAAGGAGGGAGGGAGAGAGAGAATCACTGGGTAAGAAGATGCTCGGTTTCTTTTGAGGTCACGCCTCTGACCGAAAGTCCATTGCTGTTACCCTAGTCATGTGACCAGACATAGCTGCAAGGGAAGCTAGAAGATGGCATCTTTAGCAATGCAATTGGATTCGTGCTCACAGAAGCAGGAGGGTTCAGGTACACTAGAGCCGGAGTTATAAGTTGTTCGCACCCTGATTGTGAGTCCACCACAAAAGCAATATGCACACTTAACTACCAAGCCACCTCACCAGTTTCTGGATCCCATTTTCTATTAGTGTTGTACCATAGAAGGAAAGAAGAATGGATTGTGTGTTTACAAAAAGTCCTTTCTGCAACTCTAAGGAAAGAATCACTGGGACAAGCCCAGGGACAGAGGTATAGGCTGGAAAGAGGACTAGAGTACAGTCTCTGGCAATTTGGATTAAGGTCTCATGTATCAGGATGCCTAAGACTTTAACTAGGAGGTGTCTCCAAGATCAAGTTCAAGTGGAAACTCTCACCTGAACTGTAATGCACCGGACTCACTAGATCAGCTTTCCTAGGTACTTCTTTTGAATGGTTCAAGTCCAAGGCCATGCCTAATGTTAAAACCTTTTCAGAAAAGAAGAAGTATGGGGGGAGGCATGTAAAAGCTAGAGGTGACAGTCCTCACCTACTACTTTGGTTCTGACAAGATCTCGTTTGCTGCTGTGTCCTCCAGCCTAGCTGTCTCAGGATCTGACAATTCTCTTATCTCCACCTCCCATGTTGTAGAAAAAGTGGCATTACAGATGTGTGCTACCATGTCTGGATTGACATGGATTCTGGGTATCCGAATGAGACCCTCATGCTTGCCCAGTAAGTTTCAGGTGACTATTGAGCCAGCTCCCCAGCCCTGACAACTGCATTCACTGTCATCCTGATCTCATTTTCTGAGGCTCCAGAAAGGCAAAATAAACTTTTCTTCTTTCTCTTGAACTCTCCAGCTTTCCCAAGACTGAAAGAGATGTGGCAGGTGAAAAATTATAAGCCCTTAGTATGCTTCAAGTTTCTCCTTCGCTTTTGGAATTTCACTTTCATTTTTAATCAAAGTGTCCAAGGATACAAATTGTCATTGTCTATTTCTTCTACTTCTCCTTCTAGTCCTACTTTCTGCTCATTTCCTTTTTGGAGATCTGCAGCCTCTGAAGAAGAGGGAAGAGTATAGTTTGAGTGGGAAAAGGTTAGCCTTACAGCCTTGATGGCAGCATCCGAGGGAGGGACAGCCCGCCAACCTTAGCTCCATCTCCCTCTTTGTCCAGCCGAGGTGTAGGTGATTTTATTGGCCAATCAGGAATAATTTGGGAGGCAAGGTTTCACAGCATCGCTTGGTGTACGTGATTATCTGCTCATAAGACAGTGAAGATCTCCGGGGTGGGGGTGGAGGAAAGCAATCAACACTCGGATACGTAGTAGCTCCAGATCAACCACAGCAGTGCTGGGTTCAGCACACGGCCCTAGAGTTTGATATGGAGAGATGTGCATGAGGCAGACCCGGCCCTACACGAGGCCTTTCTCTGCTTTGGGGGTGGTTTCCTGACTGAATTTTTCAACCCAGTCCCATTGGCCTTGGAGCTAGTGAAGGTTTGTTTGGATTCTTGTGACATAAATGCCAGTTCTAACTCTGTGTGTGTGTGTGTGTGTGTGTGTGTGTGTGTGTGTGTGTGATATGTGTGTGTGTAGATGTAGTTGCCTGATGTGTGCATATGGATGGAAGCCAGTGGTTACTTCAGAATGTTCTCAATCTCTTTTCCCCTTATGTTTTTGAGGCAAGGTCTCTCATTGCGCCTGGAGCTTGCTGTGTCAGCTGCCCCTGTAATCTGCCTGTCTCTATCCCCCAGCTCTAGCACCGGGGTTACATGTGTCTAACGCCACTCCCAGCTATTCTGTCGATGCCGGGGATCCGAAGTTAGGTCCTCGTGCCCACACAGCAAGCGCTTAGTTCCATACTGAGCCTGTTTCTACAACCTAGAGGAGGGGGAGGGAAGTCTCAAGTGAATACTGGTTTTTATCAGGCTTGTCTATAAGGGGTTATCTTGATTGTTAACTGATTTGGGAGGGCCTACGGTGTGCTGTACCGCTCTCTGGGCAGGTGGTCCCATGCTGTATGAAGAGTCTAGCCAAGTGTGAGCCTGAGAGACCCAGCAAGCAGTATTCCTCCACAGTTTCTACTTCAGGCTCCTACTTGGGTTCTCTCCCTGACTTCCCTTACCGATGGACTATGACCTGAAAACGTAAGGCCCTAAATTGCTTTGGGTTAGGACATTTTGTCACAGTAACAGAACGAAAGTATAAGGATGAGCTTCCTACTTTTACACAGAAAGGAGGCCAGGACCAGTAGGCATCAGTCCAGATGATTGCAGCTGTTTGATGGACACTAATGGTAAAGGTAAGAAGTCCATTGTGTGGCAGGGAGTGGAGCTTAGTGGGAGAGAACATGCCTAGTAGGCATGAGCCCCTGGCTTCATCATCAGCATAAATAAATAGATAGATAAATAAATAAATAAATAAATAAATAAATAAATAAATAAATAAAGCAAAACTAAGACTTCTGTGATAGTTATTTATTATACGCTTTTCTGGGTGTGTTTTAAAGCGATATAGTTCTGTGGTGGTAAAATATGTACACTATTTTATCATAACAATGTTGTATTAGGGTTTCTATTGCTGTGAAGAGACACTATGACCACGAGGCAGGCTTGCAGTTTGAAAGGTTTAGTTCACTATCATCATGGCGAGATGCATGGCGGCACGCAGTCAGACACGGTGTTGGAGAAGGAGCTGAGAGTTCTACATCCAGATCTGGAGGCAGCAAGAAGTGAAACTGTGAGCCACACTAGGCAGGCTTGAGCTTTTGAGACCTCAAAGCCCACCTCCACTAGAGACACATTTCCTCCAACAAAGCCACACCTACTCTAGCAGAGCCACACCTCCTACAAGCACTATGCCCTGTGAGCCTATGGAGGATATTTTGTTTCAAACCACCACAAATGTATAATACAGTTTTAAAGGTAGAAGAAAGAAAGAGTTTTGACATTCATCCTCATAAGGAAATGACAGCTGGACATGATGCCTGTCATTCTAAAATTTAGGATGCTGTTCCAGGACGACTGTGAATTGCAGGCCAGCCTGGGCTACAAAGTGAGACCCTGTCTCAATAAAACAACAACAGCAACAACAAAAGAGTTAAAAGTGTTTCAGGTTACAGATATATTTAATCTGATTCAAATACTGCGCATGCATACAAGTCTCAGAAAAGTCCATGATCTCCCATGGATAGGTATAGTTTGTGTGTTTATATGCTGCAGCTAAGAAAAGAAGGAAGGAAATAATATCATTTTGCCACTATGTGTGTCTCTGGGTGTGAATGCTGTGCCCAAGGAGACAGGAAGAGAGTGTTGGGTCCCTGGAGCTGGAGTTATAGGTACGTGAGCTGCCCAATGGGATTGGCAGTGATCAAACTTAGGTCCACTGGAAGGGAAAGCACATTTCTCTACTGCTGAACCATCTCTCCCGCCCCTCACTTTATCATTTTCAGCATAGCAGTCTCATAATGTTGACAATGCTGTGGGCTATCATCACCATCTATGGCCCAAACATTTCCATTACAATTCTCTCTTATGTCGCCCTAGCTTCCAGTAACTTTCATTCTGCTTTCCGTCAGCATGAATTTTCCTGTTCTTAGGTATCACACGTAAATGGCATCAACCAGTATTGGTCCTTGTGCATCTGGCTTATTTCATTTTTGCATAACGACCTGCCAGTGCCATAGCATGTACCACGCAGACTATATCAAAACCTCACTTGTCACGGTACAGTAGGGTTCCACTGTGTATGTGCGCATAAAGTACTTTGTTATCCATTCCCGGTGATAGGCAGTTATTTCCTCCCTTACCTGCTATTAATAAGGCTCTATGTGCTCCGGGTTTTTAGCCTGTATATTTAGGAGCGGGATTGCTGCTGTGCCACATGGTCATTGTATGTTTAACGCTGTGAGGAATCACCAGGCTGCTTCCCACCAGCAATCCGCGAGTACCAATTTCACATGCTCACCAATGCTTGTTATCTTCTGGCTTTCTTTCTCTTTTTCTAAAAATGATTATCATCATCCCAGTAAGTGTGAAGCAGTAGCCACTGTAGTTGGACTAGAGTTTTGATTAGACTTTGTAAAACTCCCTCTAGAAGACTGGAGAAATTCTCTTGGTTTCAATGTCTGAGCCGAGTACACACTCAGGAGATGGTATTTCCATCAGCAAGTTTTGAAATATCAGGGATGGGTGAATGAGTAAGGGATGCTAGAAGCATACTGTCTTCCAGACCAGCCATCCCTAGAGACTATGGACCACATACAGTGGCAACCCACGAGTCCTCAATTTCTGGTGTTCTTTTGGAAACACTAAGACTGGATGGGGAAACATTGTAGCTGGGGATTCACATAAGGCCTATATGAAAAAACAAACAAACAAAAACAGCACTGAAGAAATAGGGCTGGAGTTCATAGATTCTTTGCTTAGTACCCACAAGGTCCTAGTTTTGATCCCTGATACTACATGAAAACCATGTATGGTGGTGCATGCCTGCAATCCCAGCATTCAGGAGGTGGAGGCAGCAGGGTCAGAAATTCCAGTTCATTCTCATGGAATGCAAAGGGGAAAAAAAGTCTAAGATAAAAAAAAAAAAGAAACAATTGAAAATTTAAAAACAGAAACAACTTAAAGAAAATAATAATAATGAAACAATGTTTTGGTTTCCCACTGTCTTTTTCTTTTCATTTTATTTCTAATGCGAAAGTAGCTGAAGTGACACAAAGAGAATAGCATAATGACAGCTCTCATGTTGCTATCAGCTAGCTTCGACAGTCTTCAGCTCCTAAGCAATCGGGTTTTAGCTAAGCCTTAACCTACCATCCCTGTTCTATGGCAACAGCTGTCAACATCCTGTCCTGTGAACCTCCTACTCAGAAGGTATGCTGGATGTCTTAGTTACTTTTCTATTGCTGTGATAAGACACCATGACCAAGGCAACTTCTAAAAGAATGAGTTTTTTGGGGGGGGCCTTATAGTTTCAGAGGGTTAGAGTCCATGACCATCATGGAGAGAAGCATGGCGGCAGGCAGGCAGGCATGGTGCTATCACGGTAGCTGGGCGTTCACATCTTGATCCACAGACACTGGGCAGATAGAGATAGTGTAAGCTTTTGAAGTCGCAAATCCAGTGACATGCCTCCTCCAACAAGGCCACACCTCCTCATCCTTCCCAAATAGTTCTACCCACTTGGGACCGAGTATTCAAACATATGAGGATATAGGGCGCATTCTCAGTCATATCCTCACATTAGAAATATACTCATTTCTATTAACAATCTCTATCACCTCCCTGATCTCAGCCGGGCCCCTCTGTTGCCTGGATAATTTTGCTTTATGGTTAATCTTTACCTTCCACTCTTGCTTTCTACCGTGCATGCTATCAAACAAAACATGGGCACGGAGACACTTCACAAAACAGTATGGAGATTAGGAGTTGCTGTGATGTGCACACCCTTGTTAGCACCGCATTGGACGAGAAATCAGGTTTCATCAGAGACTTAAGTGTTGTTTCTCCAACTGTGGCCTGCTCAGTTGCAAGGTCCCCTTTCCTATGAACTGGCCCACTACGGCTGTTCTAACAAAATATCACAAACTGGATAGTTGGTTTGAATGGGACAAACAGATTTCTTACAGCTCTGTAGGCAAGAAGTCTGAGAGAAGGCGTCAGTAGGTTTCATCTTCCGAAGCCCTTATCTTTGACTTCCATATGTCACCTCGTGTGGCCATTCTACGTGACACTGGTCCTGTGGGATCCGGGTCCACCCTAATGAACTTGTTCTACCTTCTCTTCATTGGCCTCCTCCTTAAAGACGCCAGGTCCAAATGTTGTCAAGCTCTGTGTCCTGAGGGTTAGGCCTTCTGGCACACGACTTCAGAAGATCACAATTCAGGCCACAAATCCCTCCCAACGGGACCACTCTCCTGACTGTTATAGTAAGCCTGTCATGTTTCCACTGATCCAATCAGCAGAGGTTGTTGTCTTCCCCCTTTTAAAAAGCCTGAAACGTCATTTGGTCTTTCCTCCTAGTCCACTGGCTCCTCTCTGCCAGGATCTTTTCCTTACAGATGGACCTGCTGAAGACCCGGGCTGACTGACAGCCGCCCCAGAGTCCCCAGGAACTGGCTGTTACGAACTGTGCAACACGGCAGCACCCACTCTGTTTTCTCTCCCGTGTCTCCTCTGAAAACTTGGTAACTGGATCCAGATTAGACTTAGTTTTGATCCCTTTAGGAAGAGTACTTCATCAAAAGGGACAAAATGTCTCACTCTTGTTCTGGTTTTGATGATTGTAATTATTGATATTAAATATCCAAATCTACAAATTTCTTTCCAGCTGCTAGACCTTATATTCTAGCTCCATAATGTTGCTTTATTTAACTCATTGGCAGAGATAATTTTATAAGGGGACCCTTAGAAAACTACTTTCTCAGTACTAGAATGAATTCATAAAGGAATGAACAATCAGATAAATGTTTAATTTTGTCAGTGTTCAGGCAATTAAAAAGCTGAGCATTCTTATAAGCATATGCATTTGAAGGTATTTGAGAGCCTTCATTCCAGTGTAAGCCTTATCCTTATTAAAGTTCATTTTTTTTTCTAGGCTAGAGGGGACGTTTTACATCAACCCTTGAATATGGTTCACATGTCCTCAGCTGTCTTTCATAACTTCTTCATTATCAGGAGGAGGCGAGATCATCTGAGCTCATCTTGTATATTTCTCTGATAAATCTTAATGGAATTCCAAGATGAGAGGTTTTGTGGTAGGGAGGCTCACTGATCATATGCGATTGTTGTTTCCATGGCGTTTTTCAGTTGACAAAACACACCATCTGCTCCTATTAATTTATTCGTATTGGTTTGGTGTTCGGGACGTTACTTAAGCTCATCTGTGCAGCACCTCTGCCTTTTATCCATATGAACAGCCATCGAATGTTGGTTCTCAAGAACACAGGAGATTCTGCAGTGAGAAGACCACTAGATCCCCAATTATTCCTGGCTGACCCCACACTGCACACGTGATTACTTCAGAATAATAGGGGTGTCAGCATCATTAAATAGAACTGCCAAAAGTGATTGTTGAGTATTTTTCCCTTGCTTTTTTCTTTTCTTCTCATTTCTATGATTATCAGATCAGCTTTAATGGAGTATATTATGTGTAAGTTTGCCTACTTACAGTGGAGAGTTTATTAAGTTTTGGTGATATGCACTGTTTCATATCACAAATGTATTTAAGTTTTATAACTCATTCAATACCACAAATGTGAGTATGTGTATGCATACATAACATGTTTATGTGCATTTATGTGTATATGTGTGTGTGTGTATATATGTGTGTGCCATAATGCCCATGTTATATATTTAAATAATGTAGTACCTCAACCAATGTAAATATTTCCAGCACAAACACTAGTCTCATCTCTTTGTGGTCTGTGATCTCCTTTCTCTGACTCTTGGCCCCTCATAATCATAATCTGTTTTACGTCACTATTTTTTTTTATTCTAATCAATGTTCATGTAAGTGCTATTGTAGTTGAAGCCTTTTATTTCTGCTTCATTCATATAGCTCAGGGATTTTGACATTTGCCCAGATTTTGTGTATCAGTATTTTATTCACTTTTACTGATGAATAGCATTTTGTAGGGATATGTCACTACTTTTTTTGTATACTTCAAAAATTTTTCTGTTAGCAGCTAGGAGCTGGTGGCACAGACCTTTCATCTCGGCATTCAGAAGGCAGAGGCAGGCAGATCTCTGAGTTCAAGGCCAGCCTGGTCTACAGAGAGAGTTCTAGGGCAGCTAGGGCTACACAGAGATACCTTGTCTCAAAACAAAACAAAACAAAACAAAACAGAAATTTTATTATCATATATTAATTACACATAATAATATTTTGTTATGATATTTTCACACATGTATGTAATGAATTTTGATCACAGTCATCTCCCATTACCCTCTATTACCCTCTCCTACCCTCACTGAATCCCTCCATCTTCTCTTCCCAGCTGGTCCTTTCTGTTTTAATGCCCCCTCCCCAATATCACCCCTTTTTTTTACTTTTGGTAAAATGATGGATTTGCTCAGAATTGCTTACAGGAGCTTTGGTGAGGAGTTATTTGTATAAATGTGGGGGACTTACTCGTGGCTACACCAGTGAAGAAAGCATCTCTCTTTCCTCCAGCAACCATTAATTCTCACAGCTTACTTTCATTCACTCAGGGATTGACAGCTAGATTATTTTTCAGTTTGGCTATTGAGAATAAAACTGGGGAGGGAGGGTAGGCTTGGGAGAAGAGGAGAGAAGGGAGCTACAGGGGAGATACAAAGTCAATAAATTATAATTATTAAAAATAAAAAAAATTAAAAAATAATAAAACCACTATGGCCATTTGCATATATGTCTCTGGAGCATTTTAACGATTTCCCTTGGGCAAAATTTCTTGAAGAGGAATTGATGAGTCATGTGGTAAGTCGTGCTCTGTAAGAAAACAAAATATACTCCATGAATGAGCTATGCCATTTACATCTAGAATAACCCTGTAAGTTCTTTTTTAAATTTATTTATTTATTTATTTGCTTATATATTTATTTGAGACAGGGTATCTCTGTGTAGCCTTGGCTGTCCTGGACTTGCTTTCTAGACCAGAGTGGCCTTGAACTCAGAGAGACCTCCTGCTTCTGCCTCCTTGAGTGCTGAGATTAAAGGCGTGTGCAGCATGCTGGGCTTCATTCAAGTTCTTATTGTACTTCCTCCCTGCTACCAGGGAAGAGCGGAGTTTCACTGCATTAAGGCAAAACTGTAACATCCGGTGTGTACACAGAGCTGAGGGCCCAGGAAAAGCAATGAACATTGCTTTTGTTTAGGCTCAGCGGGGTTCCTCTTCTGTCGGGCCGTTCTGGACTCAGGGTTCCACCATCTCTATAGGGATGTGGCACTGACATCAGTAATGGTTTGTATTAGTCTTCTAAAGCTGCTGTAATGAGTATAACAAGTGCCGGTTTGCAGAGCAGTGATCTGTTTTCACAGTTCTGGGAGCTACTAGTCTGTGATCTAGGTGTGTCAACAAGGTTTGTGATGCTGAGACACCTCTTCTTGTCTGTGTGGCTACTCTCCCTTCCTCTTTGTGTCTTCGTATGGTCTTCTGTCTGTGTGTCTGCGTCCTGATCTCTTACACAACACAGACATACTGGAGTGTTAAGGGTTGACATTTCAACAGAGGACTTTGGGAGAACACGATTCTCTTCCTAACAGTGTTCTTTACGTACTGTGGTTGTGTTTTTTTCCCTTTCGGAGAAGATGGTATTTTTAGTAGAAAGTAGCTTTTTATTGTGTTTAGATTTTAAAAGTCTCCCCATAGCAAACAACTGATGGTGCTATTAGAGGTAGGAGAGACTTGAAGAAGCAGGGTCGAGTTGGTGGAAGTAGTTCAGAGAGTACGCCCTTGAAAAAGATATTGGGACTCTCTCTCTTTCTCTGTGGTGTGTGTGTGTGTGTGTGTGTGTGTGTGTGTGTATGTAATTTTTTTTTTTCAAGACAGGGTCTCTCTCTAGCAGTCTTGAAACTCACTCTGTAGACCAGGCTGGCCTCCAGCACAGAGATCCACCTGCCTCTGCGTCCTAAGTCCTGGGACACTGGGATTAGGACCGAGTACCACTATGAGTTCTTTCTGGTTTTGCTTTCCAATGACCGTGAGCTGAGTACTTTCCTCTATCATGTATTCCTGCCATGGTGCTTTACCTCATCATAGCCCAGAGAAATAGGGTCAAACAATCCTGAACCAAAATCATGAGCCAAAATAAATCTTTCAGGGTCAATGTGATGACTCGGTAGGTAAAGTGGTTGTTGTGCAAGCCTGACAACTTGAGCTTAAGCCCCAGGAAATATGTAAAGGTGGGAGGAGAGCACTACTCTGACTTGTGTGTGTGTACTATGGTGCATATTTGCCTTGCTTTCATATACACGCCAAACACAAACGTAGCTATCAATAAAAATAAATAAATAAATGAATAAATGAATAAATGAATAGATAAATGGGTTAGTAAAGCTCTCAGCTCTCATCAGGGAAGTTTCTCCAGGTTGTGGAAGATATTCAGTGTAGAAACAACTGGTCAGAGTGCAGAGAGCAAGTGTCCCACACACGGAACATCCATATCACCCCCCCCACCCCACCCCAAGGCTCAGGGATCAAAAAAGAAGTGAACAGAAAGATAGTCAGAGCCAGAGGTCAGGGAGGATGGGGTGTGTGTGTGTGGGGGGGGGGGGGACACAGTGTCTTCTGGGCATGACGGGAAGCTGCATCCATGAATTCATAGCAGCTCTGCTTGCCTGCACTAGACCTGCAGAAGACCAAGCCAGTCAACATTCCAGTGTACTCGGAGTGGGAGGGGCTTCACCAGTCCCCAAGCCTAACCAAGGAGTTTGAGACTGTTGATGGCTTCTGGGGGAGGGGGAATCCACTGTCCTTGAGGATGTAGCCCCTGGCAACTAGACTATGCTCTGGTAGATGGCCTGTACCCAGAAACTTATGAGCAACATTGGACTCGTCTTAAAAAAAGAAGATACAAAGTTGAGATGGGAGGGGGAGGGGGAAGATGGATCTGGGAAGAATGAGGGAAAGGGTGGAAGTGAATATGATCAAGATAATCGAAATTCTCAAGGAATTAATAGAAATATTTTTAAAAGATTAAAAAAATAGACATTTTTTTTTCCCTCTTGATCTGTCTTAAGAGATTTTTGTCATAATGACAGAAATCTGTTGCCCAGGTCACCGGGGCTTCTTCTGGAAGTCTTTAGATAGAATGGACTTAAAGTTTTCAGCTCAGTTTTCTAGTCATTGCCACTATCTATGTGGCACAGAGGAGGGTGGCACCTCTGTCTCTGTCATAGCTGCTTCTCAGCTGCTGCCACCCATGGCTTTGCTGGGACGCCCTCCAGCCCCTTCCTGCACACCCAGTCCTGCCTGCTTCAGGGCCTCCCATTCCCCCTCCCCACCCTTTTTTAAATCACTTTCTCATAGCTGCACTTTTAACGTAAAATCTCACTCAGGTCCTAATTCAACTGGCCTTGAATAATTTTAATGCTGTTTTGAAAATCATTCTTTTTCTTTTTCTTTTTTTTTTTTTTTTTCTCCTTATCCTCTCATTCTCCTTGTGGCAAGGAAGAAACGGAGACTGAACAGGTTGCTTTTGAAGCAAACATTGGGTTTGCTCTTCCATTTGCTTTTGAATTTTTACTTTCCAATGATGGAAAAGTTTCTCTGCCTCCCCCATACCCCCCTGAGCTGAGTGTTATCAACTTATATTTGCATATAAGAAAACCTGGAGCAATTGCAAAAGAAAACAGGCAAATGAGGGCTGGTTTGTTTATAGCAACTGCAGACAAGCTCACAGTTGCTTTTCCACAAAAGGACAAAATGCAGCTTCCCCTGCTGTTCACAGGTAGTAATGTATGCACAGCTCCTTACCTTGCAATCAGGCTGGAGGTTAGACTTGTGGGACACCTTCTAGAAGAAAGAACACACAGATATATTGCTTTTTGCCAGTGTTACACAACATAGCTCATGCATAAATTACTAGCCTACTTTCCACACCCCAGACACACGACTCGGTCCCTTCAGGACCTTCTGAGCAGGCGATGCAAGCCAGAGATCCCTGAAGCTTATGTTTCATTAGCATCATAGTAAATATGTTTCTAATTGTAATAAATGCCTAAGGAATTTGCTTGCTTACTGTATGCTTCAGGTAGGAGGGTTGAAGCCAGCTTGCTATATTCTTCACATGTAGCCCACTTTCCTGGTGCAGGAAATAACAGTAAATATTTGTTAAGTGAAATTAATTGCCGGCAGTCAGGAAAACTATACGACAACAGTGATGGGTGTCCCAATAACTACCCGAAGGCAATTATGGTTGCACAGCACGGAGCTGGTTGAGCAGTTTGAGGTGGCTAACAAATCACTTTAGATGTTATTTTCAAGGACCTCATAGGTCACATTGCCCTGCAGATTGGCTCTTCCCCAAGTTCCCTCCCACGGTCTCCCAAAGCAGTGAGGGCCGTTCTTTGACCTAGGGTGTTGTGGATGACCTCCTAGGAGTTCTGAAAGTCCCCAGCCCAAGGCCTGCAGCTGCAAGACCATTGGCCAGGTCCCAAACTAGGAAGCTGGGCGACCTTTACAAAGAACTTCAAGGCATATTCTTTCTTACAGACTTGCCAGCAGAAGACATGATAATCACTGACCTTTTCCTAAGGACACTCTTCAAGCTGTCACCAGAAGGAGGCCTACAGTACAATGGAGAAGAGTCTACTTTCCCTCTGAGATTAAAATGCCTGCTGACATCCCACCATAGATGCTCCGAGACAGAAGCCATCTGCACCAGCAGTGATTTCCCAGCGGTGATCTGGGGCTAAATTCCCAGTGAGAACAGAGCATCCCAGAGGAGGGCCATCAGCAGAGCCATCTAGGGAGCTGGGTGATGTCGCTGTGTGCACCACATGGCATTTGGTTCTTTGTAGGGACTCCACATCCACTGCTGAAAACGCTAAGATCGGGTTTCTATTTTTTGTCTCTCTGCCTTAGGCGACTCTGCTTTGATGCTTTCAGGATTTGGGCATGTGAGCTAGGGTGAGGACCTTAATCATAACATGATATTAGGCATTCTTTAAAACACACACACACACACACACACACACACACACAGTTGTAGGAGAAGGAAATTAAAAATAGGGATTTAGAGATTAAAGCAACTTAGCAGAGCGAACACAAACACAAATAATAGTACTAGGAGTGAAATTTGATGTGGGTCGTGTTGAAATACCACAATGCAGTAAGAGACTGGTCCTCTGATGAGCTGAGAGGGCCTGGATGGGACAACCTAGAGGCTGGGGCTTAAGGTCTGTGGCAGTTCAATCCGAATTTGAGCTAAACTGCTTCTTACAGTTGAGCATTTTGAGACAATTTTATTAATTTGCCTAAGCTGTCTCAGTCTCTTTTCTGTTGTTATAATGGGGTACTAAATTTAGACTGGATGATATGAGAGGAAGGGGAGACAGAGAGAGAGGTTTATTTTGACTCCAATTGCTGGAAGTTGGAAGTCTAGGATAAGGAGACCTGCAGAGATAATGTGTTGATTCAATCCACGGCAGAGAGGGAGGGCCTAAACATGTACAGGGGAGAGAAAGGGTGGGGGAGGGGAGGGGACTGAATCCCAGGAAAGCTAATTCATTCCTACAAGTAAAAAAGTTGTTTGTGAGGGCTCCACCTGCATTTCCCACACACTTCCCACTAGCTCCCAACATCCACCATCACACTGAAGCCCAAATCACAACATAAAGGACTGGAGATGCAGCCGAGTGGTAGAACACTTGCCCAGTATACGTAAGGCCATGAGGGCGGTCCCCAGGACTGCAAAGCAAGCAAACCAACAAAGGATTTTGATGAAGAAAAACCACAGTCAAGTCTCAGCTTCAGTTTTATTATGTTGACTTAACAACAACAACAAAAAGACTAATGACAATTCCTATCTCAAAGTCTGGGTAAAATTTCAATGATGAAAAAAAATATGAATATCTCTTAGCTGTTCCTGGCCTGTATTATCACTCAACAAGAGACAGTGGCTAACTATCACCCAACAAACAGAACACATTTCGAATCAGGCAAGCCCTAAAGCTTGGATAGTCCCACTTTAGTCCATGTTTCAGGCTGGACTGATATGTGAGCAGAAAGGGCTAGATGTGATTTTTCAGACGCAGAGGAAAGAACCCCCCAGGTACTTGGTGGCTTCAGAAGACAGTGATGAGCAGGGAGGGGAAAAAGGAGGGGAAGGAGAGAAGGAACGAGGGAGGAGGGACGAGTTAACATGGGAAATATGTGCTTACTGTAGCAGGATCTCCCGCTATAAAGGAGCATAATAATGACAGGAAGTATGTCAAACAATATTGTCATCTACAAGAATGTCCAATCAAGAGCTGGATATGGTGACCCACGCCTTTAATTCCAGCCCCTGGGAGGCAGAGGCAGGCAGATCTCTATGAATTCGAGGCCAGCCTGGTCTGCAAAGTGAGTCCAGGACAGCCAAGGCTACACAGGGAAACCCTGTTTCAAAACAAAGCAATGTCCAATCAAGTTGCAAAGAAATAAAAACTTAAACTAAGTTAATAGGCAAAAGCAAACAAACAAAAACAGTTTCAGTGTTAGTAGTCAAGGCTGTAGTCTTAGCTATCCTGGAGTACAAGTAGCCCTTGGGCATGGTCCTCGGGGGACCCTGGAAAATCTACCTGACAACTTGGGCAGCTCTAACCCATGTCCCACTCTGACAGAGAAGAATGACATTCGTGGATGTTTCCAGAGCCTCTATTATGTGAATCTTCCTACATAGGTCCAGTGACTAAAAATTCAGGATACCTAGTGTACTAGTTTCATTTTTGTTGCTGCGACAAATACCCGGATCAAAAGCAACTTTAAGGCAGACAGTATGTATTTGGTTCACAATTCCAGGACACAGTCCACTAAGGAGGGAAATCAAGGCAGGAACTTAAACACTGCCCTCCCCCCTTTCTGTCCACACAGCATTATCTCTTATCAAGAAACTTGCTTCATGGCCAAAGAAGTGTGATAGGAACTGTTGAAGATGCTGCTTGCTGGCTGCCAGACAGACTTATGCAGAGGGGCTTTTTTTATAATATAAATACACAGGACTACAAAATGAGGCAAGACCATCTGCTTAAGGAGTGGTTCTGCCCACAGTGGGCTGGGATTTCCTATAGCAATTAACAATCAAGAAACCCCTCCCACACAGACATGCCCACCTGCCAATCTGATCTAGGCAATTCTTCAGTTGGATAGTTTCTTTCCCCATTAATTCTAGATTGTGTCAAGTCAACACAATTAAAGCTAACCAGGACACCTAGTTAAATCTGAACATCAAACATCAGATAAACAACAAATACTGGTTTTCTTGTCTTTTGATTAGTTTTTTTTTTTTTTTTCTGATAAGATCTCATTATGTAGTCCTGGCTGTCCTGGAACTAGCTATGTAGAACAAGCTGTCCTTGAACTCACAGAGACCTGCCTGCCTCTGTTTCTCAAATGGTGGCATTAAAAGCATGTGCCACCATACCCTGCTAACAAATACTATCTAGTGTAAGTGTGCCCCCGGGTAATGTTTGGGGCACATTCATGTTTTCAAAGTTCATTTCTTATTTGAAGTCATGTTTAATTGTCCGTTCCATGTTTTATCTATCAGTCTTAATCTCAGGAGCTGTGATATTGTGATACAAAAATGAAGGCTGTATTTTTGAGAGTGTAAGGTGCCCTTCTTTCAAAAGGCAAAGTAAGAGGATGTACTCAGCTTCTCCCCTGTGTGACGCTCAGAAAGTGCTGCACAACCAAAGCTCCTGCAGCTCGTGAATGTCAGCACCGGAAGCTGAGTCCAAGAAGACCAACCCCAAAGCTCCTGTTCACAACAGGAGCTTGCTATGTCAGTCTTGCCTGGGGTACCTCAGCCCCCTCCTGCGTTATAAATCCCGTGTGGCAGATTCATCACTGACCCCTGACCCCTGGCCAGCGAACAAGGGCCCATGTAAGGCACATGGACCTTCTTGTTCCTCCCCACAGTTTCAAGGGGCTTCCTGTTGTCCCGTGGGCTCCTGTTCTCCCTTAACTGGTGATGTGACTGAGGGCTGTATCCTTCCAATAATATCTCAAACTTGAGCTTACTCATCATTTCAAAAGGTGAGCCATCTCTCCCACCTACATGGACAGCCTGCAGCCTTTGATGGAGCCTAAGCAGTCTTTGTTGAGTATTCTTGAGCAGAGTCACTTTTTGATAGTGCTGCTCAGTTCCCCTTTTCTACGAGTTTGGAACATTCTGTACACCCCCACAGTGTCATCATGACATTGTGTCTTCCTCTGGGTCTTGCAAATTTTGGTGCCTTTAGCTTCAGGCACTTGTTAATGAAGGTCTCTGTGCCCAAGCCTCTGATGGCTTTCCAAGTAGAGAAGCAGACTGAAGATAAGATGTTGTTGGTCCAGAGGACTGAAGATAAGATGTTGTTGGTCCAATTCTACCTCTGTCTGCGACATAATCACCCTTACGTCCTGCAGGTGCCATGCCAGGTCACATACTAACTGCTACAGAGTTGACAGTCAGATCTCATACAAAGGAAGCCTGCTCCTGTTACTAACATGATTTTGGTTCATACGTTTTAGGTATGGGTGCTGAATGTGCATGCTATCATTAGGTGCACTACCACTGAGCTACATACCCAGTCTTTGGTTCTGCTTTTTTTTTTTTCCTTTAAAGATTTGTTTATTTATTTATTATGTATAATATTCTATCTGTTTGTATATACCTGCATGCCAGAAGAGGGCACCAGATCTCATTTTAGATGGTTGGGAGCCACCATATGGTTCCTGGGAATTGAACTCAGGACCTCTGGAAGACAAACCAGTGCTCTTAACCTCTGAGCCATCTCTCCAGCCCTGTGGTTCTACTTCTTAAGACAAAATAACCATGCCATTGCTTTGCTTAAGTGATATTTGTCTTATTCTCTTGTTTGCTTATTTCACTATAAATGACTAGATCCCCTTGAACTTCAGTAAGGGTCAAACTGCCAATACCTTGAGATCTGTAACCCAACCTGAGATCATTTCTACTTCCTTATTATATTGACTCATTCAAGTTCACTCTTAGTGTATGCACAACATCTGAAATCTCCTGTTCATGCCTTTGTTCACCTGTTGTAGATTGCTACCTGTAAAAATTCATCTTAATTGTCAACTTGATGGCTTTTAGAGTCACCATGGGGGGGGGGCAATCTTGTGGCTTGCCTTTGAGGGATTATCTAAATTAGGTTAACTGAGATGGGAAGACCACCCTAAATATGGATAGTTTTATTCCACAGGCTGGGGGCTGGAGGCTGGGAGCAGAGACTGAATAAGCAAGGGAAAGCCAGCTGAGCACCAGCATTCATTGCTCTTTGCTTCCTTTATGCAAGTGTCATGTGACCAGCTACCTCAAGCTCCTGCCATGTATAGGTCTCTCTGTTGTCATGCCATGACTTCTCCGCATGATGTGTTACGCCCTTGACCTCTTCCTTCCTGAAGCTGCTGTTGTTGGGTATTTGCGTGCTAGTAAGGAGGTAAGTAGCTAACACACTAGCCTACAGCTTTCCTGAGCACAAATATTCAGACCACTCAGATGCCCCATCCCAGAGTCAGACCAGCTGGCACTGGGTAGACAATGCACAGTCAATGGGTGAATAAATGAAGGAAGGAAAAAATGACTTAGCTGTTTATAGCCATCGGAAGGAGCTGCGTCAGTCAGAATGTGCCCTTTACTATTCTCTTGATACTCCCTGCTTTTCCTATTACAAAAGGAATAGGGTTTCACTAGGCAAAACACAGGCAGACCGTAGAGTCTAATACAGCCGTTCTCAACCTGTGAGTCCCACGCAACCCCTTTGGGGGTCAGATGACTCTTTTACAGGGGTCACCTAAGACCATCGGAAGACGATTTACATTACAACGCATAACAGTAGAAGAATCATAGTTATGAAGTCGTAATGAAAATAATTTTATGGTTGGGGCTCACCACACCACGAGGAACTGTGTTAAAGGGTCGCAGCATTAGGAAGGTTGAAAAACCCACTGGTCTAGTGAATTTCGAATGATTCGTTAAAACAAGGAAGATATAACTAGGGTGAGAAATATTTCCTGATGTGAGTCTTTGTGGTTGGTATTTGGAGAGGACAGATAGAGATGGAATTGGGGCATCTAAAGACACAGAATTTGACCCAGCACGGGAGCCGGCTGATAGATGTGCATGTCTTTATATTATCAGGGTAAGCATCATAAGGAGAAAAGCTGCTTCCCAGATCATGACTATAAGGTGGTCTGGCATAGTGTTCATGTGTTCCTTTCCACATTCCCCCATCACTCATCTGGTTCTTCATCTGGTCCTGATAGCTTTTCCCCCGTCTGGTACCAATTTCATTATTCAGGACTTGCTAAATAGAGTTGTAACATGTGACCTTTGCAGTCACCTCAGCGAGCTTCCCTTCCTGAAGCTGTGTAAGGCCTAGAAGCAGTGAAGGATTTTTCACATGCAAATGCCATATAGCCTATTTTCTTTAAGTGAGGTAGGTGAAATGCATGAAAGGCAGGCATGCATTTGCCAGAGAATAATTTTGCTGCTAGCGCGAAGTCTTAATAATGGGAAGCAGGGAAAGAAGGATGTGGCCGGACGGATCACCTCTGATGTCCACCCTCCACAGCCACCACCGTGAGTTTTGGTCACAAGGCAGGAAATCTGCTGTCATGTGCGTCACCCCTGAGCCAGAATTCTGCAGGAGGCAGGAGCCGAGGCTGCAGGAGTATTTAATTCGGCCAAAAGATGGCCTTCCTTTTCATTTTTAATGAAAATTGTTTCCAGCCATTATGTATACTTTTTAAATATCAGAAGGGCAAGAAGTTGCAGACTAGCAGACTTCTGAAAGTCCATACTTTCTCATTACAAGATGCTTTTCTGACAACAGCTGTTAACCTTGGTTATATGTCTTAGTTCCTAAAATGGGCCTAGGGAAGGGAATGTACACACTTGGGTGAGACATATGATGAGTAGGGGTGACGTAGGTTTTAACTCAAGATCAGAAATTACTTCATAGAGAAATAAAAGTAAAGCTGTTTTCTGCCATGGACTGTATTTGTTTTAAGGCCACAGTGGGAAGCTTAAATATTTGGTAGCTTATTGGTCCTTTCCTTTTGGATAACTACAAGGGCCTCAAAGAGAAATGACCAGAAACTGGGTCTAAAATGACTACAGGAGAGCTGAAAGCAGTGCCATTTAGCGCTGAAGAAAATACAGACCTCTTCACCCATTGCTGGTCTCTCTCCAGCCTCACCCAAGCCTTTCCAACACCCAGCTGAAAATGAGATTCAATTCACCAAAGACGAAATTGATGAAAAAATAATACAGGCATATTGATTTACTCAAGATTAATCACATTGGAAAGAAAGCATCATAATCTGGAAATTGTAACATGGAAAATGAATACCGAATGAAAGTTAGGGTGCAATTTGGAAAGAAAATGTAGTAATCTTGTGAACAGATGGCCAGAGTAGAACACTGAAGAAGAAACGGGGTGATTTCTAAAGCTGTCTACGACTCGGGTCCCAAACGTGGAGGAGGTAAAATGCACAGAACTTCCCGCTCTCACAAGCAGCATACTTTGTATGAGATGGGAAAGGCAGGGAAGAGGTGGTGAAACTTGGAGCTCCTTGATTGGCCCCAACCTCCAAGAGACAGCAAGACCAGGAAGGAGCCAGTTTATGATGAATGCAGATATATCACAGCTTACGGGGTGAGGTTCTTTCCAAGTGAACACTATGGTTCTGCCGACCCGCCTGGGGGATGTTTGGATGCTTCAGAAATACACAGGAGAATGCACAGCTTTGGGCGTGGAGGTGCCTTTTTTTTTTTTTTTTTTTTTTTTTTGGCTCTTGGGTAGAACCGGATCAAGAAGAAGAAAAAAGAAAACAAAGGAAGAAAGACCAAGCCAGCCTTCAACTATTCACAGATGCATGCAGCAGTGAAATAATAAGGAAAATGAGCTTTTATTAAATCCCAGAAACCTTGAATATATGGCCTCATTTGCTCCTGACTGCAATGCTAATGAAGCAGAATTATAATCCCCCTTTCTCCCAAAGAACAGTGAGACCCAGATAGAAAGTAGTGGTTGATTTTATGTGTAGGTAGACATGGAGGTTCATACTCATGACCCCATCACTTGAAAAGCTGAGGAAGGAGGATCTCAAGGTCCAGGCCAGCCTGGGCTATATAACAAGATAGTGACCCTCCCCCCCCCAATAAAAAAAATTACACGTAGAGCCAGCTAGGCCAGAGGGTTCACAGATATTGGTTAAGCATTATCCTTGGTATTTTGAGATGACAACCTTATCCATTCTCTTTGGTAAAGCCAATTGTCCTCTAGAGTACATCTGGACCAATACAATATACTTCAAGGCCTCAGGGAATAAAGTAGGTGGCCTTCTCCTTAGCTAAAAAATATCTCCTTGTCAAATGCCTTTGAACATTAATATTTTCCTGCCCTCGACCTTCAAAGGAACAGTGGGTCTTTCTGGTTTAAAAAAAGGGTCACAGTAAAACATAGGCAGACCATTTGCTAACCTGCCAACATTTAGAATAAAATTTATCCTGTTGATGATTCTGGTTCTTCGTCTTTCAGATTTAGAATGGAGCTAAACCATTGATTCTCCTGGAAAGGAAGAGGGAAAGAGAGAGTGTGAGAGAGAGGATGAGGAAGATTGAGGGGGAGGGGGAGACAACTGGGACAGCTGTACACATGTACACAGAGAACATGAGTGTTAAAAACCCTCTCTTCTCTGGAGTAAACAGGCACAGCAGGAAGCCTTTTTGCTTTTGCTTTTATTTTTTTATTTTTATTTTTATTTTTTTTTTTTGAGACAGGGTTTCTCTGTGTAGCCTTAGCTGTCCTGGCCTCAAACTCACAGAGATCCACTTGACTCTTACTCCTGAGTGCTGGGATTCAAGGCATACACTACCAGCCCCCTGCCAGGAAGCCATTTTAAGAAGACCTCAAATCAGCAGGTAGATGAACCAAAAGGCCGGAGTTCCTCTCTGGACAAGCCCTGGGAAGTGAAGCAAGCTGGCTCACAGAATCTAGATTTTTGACAACGGGGCATTTTGAGTAAGAACCACACAGTCCTCGGTGAGGTAGAAATCTGGTTTGAGCCGTTGTCTTCAGTAGACCACAGACAGCAGTGGTCCTCAACCTTCCTAATGCTGTGACCCTTTAATACAATTCCTTACGTTGTGGTGATCCCCAACCATAAAATCATTTTTGTTGCTACTTCATAACTGTAATTATGCTACTATTATGAATCGTAATGTAAATATCTGTGTTTTCCAATGATCTCAGGTGACACCTGTATAGGGGTCGTGACCCACAGTTTGAGAACCAGTGGTAGAGACTTCCACTTAGTTTATCAAAGAATTCCTATGACTCAGCCTTGCAAAGGCCCCCAGAGCCACTGCCAGCACTTTTGATCAGAGCCAAGAAGGAACCCCCAGCAGCAGGACCAGCATCCCCACTCCCTGAAGGTCTGCCCAGAGGTTCAGCAGCAGGGTCCAAGGAAAAGACCATGGATAGACTCTCAAGCCTCCAAAGAGACCTTTTCTTTATTTTTTTATTCTTTCAATACTTAATTCATAATGCCAATTTTGTGGACCACCTTTGCTTTTCTCTGTTCTCCCCCCTGCATTTTCTTCTTCGTTTTTTACTCTTGAGACTGAATTTTAATTACATTTCACCCTTTCCTATCCTTCCTCCAACCCCTCCCACATGCCGCTCCCTGCCCTCCTTCAAATTCATGGCCTCCTTTTCAACCAATTGCTGTTGCCTGTATATATGTGTATGCATATACATATTATCAAATACAATCTGTTAAGTCTATATAATTTGGTACTGGATAGCCAATTGGTGTGCTCTTTCCTGGGGAAGACCATTTCTCTCCTGCACTGAAGAATCTTACACATAGAACAGAAAGAAGCTAACAAGTGCCAAGAACGCATCAAATATTACAAAACAACAAAAAGGTGAGAGTAAACACATGCCTCTCAACAAATGAGTGTTAATGGTATTAATTCTCCAACCAATCAGAAGACATAGACTAGAAGATTAAATTAAAAACAGGACTAGTTTATTTGTGGCCTCCAAGAAATACACCTCAATGGCAAAGATAAACACAGACTTAGAGTGAAAGGATGGAATAAGATATTCTAAGCTAAGAGAAGAAGAAGACAGGCAAATGAAGCAGTTTTAATAGCCCCAGAAAACAAACTCCAAGCCAAACTTAGTCAAAAGAAGTAAAGAAAGTCACTGCATACTGACTAAGAGGAAGGGTCCACCAAGAGTAGGCTATAATTCTAATCATATATGCACTGGACATTGGTACATATATGTTCCAAACAAACACAATCGGATGTAAAGGTACAGACTGAGCTCAGTGAAATAGTGGTTGACTTCAATACCACAATCTCTCCAATAGCAGGTCATTCAGACAAACAAAACAAATAAAACACCTAAGTTGAATATCAACCTAGATCAATGGACTTAACAAACATCTGCAGAATGTTGCATTCAAATACTGTAGAATCCACATTCTTCTTAGTAGAGGGACAGCCCATAGAACATTCTCTAAAATAGACCATCTTTTAGGATGCAAAGCATTTGGGTGGGGGTTGGCTTTGGAGACAGGGTTTCTCTGTAGCTCTGTCTCTCTTGGAACTCACTTTGTAGACCAGACTGGCCTCGAATTCAGAGATCCACTTGCCTCTGCCTCCTGAAGGCTGAGATTAAAGGCCTGTGCCACCACTGCCCCGCTGCAAAGCAAGAACATTGAAATGATTTCTTACTTTCTATTTTATCACAACGATATGAAGCTAGAAATCATCAGCAGAAGAAATTACAGAACACACACAGATACATGGAAATTAAACAATACACTATCAAAACATAAATGAGTTACTGAAATCAAGAAAAAATCAACTTGTAGATTCAAGTGAAACACACACACACACACACACACACACACACACACACACAACATACTAGAACCCATGGAAACAATCAAAGTAGTTCTAAGAAGGAAGTGTATAGCTATAAATGTCTACGTTAAAATATCAAGAAACCAAACATGGTGTTTCATTCCTGTAATTTCAGTACCTGGGAGAGGGAAGCAGGAGGCTCACAAGTTCAAGGTTATCTTTGGCTGATTCGTGTGCTTGAGTGCCTGAGGCTAGCTTAGGCTACATAAGACTCTGTTTTTAAAATAATCAAAGAAATCCCAAATGAGTTAGCATAATGATGCACCTCAAGATCTTAGGAGAATAAGAACCAGCCAAGCACAGAACCAATTCACAGAGATAATAGGCAATATGTTAATGAAACAGAAGCAGCAGCAGACAGTGTAAACAACCAATGGCATGCTGTCCAATCCAAAGTGGTTAGTCTAGGCACGAGTACACACAAGCAATGAGACTAAGTATCCACAAAACATATACGAGAACTATATGTATGTGTGTTTGTGTGTGCGGAACCATAGTAACAATTACTAAAGGATACAAGGTTGTGGATTTGAGAGGGGATAGGGGAGAATTAGATGGGGTGGAAATGATGTAAATTCAGTGACACATGTGAAACTATATATACATACATATATATACATATATATATATCTTTAATAAAAAAATGGGTGAAACAAAGAATTGGTTCTTAGAAAAAATAAAAACTCTTGACAAATTCTTACCAAGCTAACAAAAAGACAAAAATTAATGAAATTAGAGATGGAAAGGGAGATGTTATTCCCGGTACCAGCAAAATTTAGAAAATTATTAGGATACTCAGAAAGCTTGCATCATAATAAACTGGAAACTCTACAAGAAATGGAAAAAATTTTAGACACATATGACACCCAAAAATTAACCCAAAAGACATGAACAACTTAGATAGATCTGTAATAGATTGAAGCAGCAGTGAAATGTTTTCTAGCTAAAAAAGGCCCAGTGCAGATGGGTTTGTGTCTGAATTCTACCAGATCTTTAAAGCACTAGCAACAATGCTCCTAAAATAGAAAAGGGATAAACACTGACAGACTCATTCCATGAAGACACGGCTACACTGATCCCCAAAATAGATAAGGACCACAACAAAAGGAGGAAATTGCAGGCAAGCTTCTTAATGAAGTGGATGCAAAAAGCTCTATGAAATGCTTGTAAACTGAATTCAACTTCACATCAAAATGATCATTCCCAGACAGCCAAATAAGACTTTCTGAGATGTAAATACCTCTTGACATAAATGTGGTACGATAAATGTGGTACATCCCACTAATTCTCTCAAGAACAGAAATCGCATGATCACCGTAACAATGTAGAAAAGGCCTTCATCCAACTATCTTTCATTTTACAAGCCCCGAAAAGACTAGCAATAAAAAGAGCACATAGGAACATAATAAAAGCTAATCCCATAGCCAACATGCTAAGTGAAAAGACGCTCAGCGCATTTTGACTAAAGCCAGGAATGTGACAAAGTATCCACTTTCTCTACTCTTATTCAATATATTCCTTGAAGTCTTTGCTAGAGCAATAAGATAAGAGACATAAAAGAGACAAATAAGAGAAGTCAAATCATCTTCATTTGTAAACGATATGATAATCATTTTAGTACACACATACACACACACACCCTACCCCCCCACCACAATGAGACTCAAAGGACTTCACCAGAAAACTTCAAAACTTAGAAACATTTTCAGCAAAAAATAAATAAAATAAAATCAGAATACAAACCAGCAGCAGCTTTTTTTTTTATGCCAATAATGATCACCCTGACAAAGAAACCAAAAAACCAATTTCATCCACAATGGCTTATTTAAATAAATAATTAATTAAAAAAAAAACTATCGAGAAAAGTGAAAGCTCAACAGAACAGAGTAAAGAACCCAGAAGTAAATCCGTACCACCACAGCCACCTGACAGTTCTTTAACAAATGTTGTTGAGGAAACTGCATGTCCACGTGTAGACAAATGAAGCTAGATCACTAAGTCTCACTGTGTGTAAGAAGAGATGCAAAATGCACCAAAGACGTTAGTGTAAGACCTGAAACTGTCAGAGCAAACATTTCAGTGGACTCAAGGACTCAAGAGATAGTATCAGTTGAAAGACGAGATTACATGAAATTCAAAAGCTCCTGGAAACAAGGCAGCCTAGGGTATGGGAGAGAACGCTTGCTAGCAGTGTATCTGATAGAGGATTGATATCCAGAGCATATAAAGAACTAAAAAAAACAACAACAAAACTAAGCATAAAAATGCCAATCTAATATGTAAAGAGGCTGACGGTTTCCAAAAAGATAAACAATTACCTGGTGGCACACGCCTTTAATCCCTGCCCTCGGGAGGCAGAGGCAGTGGGATCTCTTTGAGTTAGAGGCCAGCCTGGTCTGCAGAGTAGAGTTCCAGGACAGCCGGGCTACACGGAGAAACACTGTCTCAAAAACAAAACAAAACAAAACAAAAACAAAACAAAAAACCCCAAACAAAACAGTGAACATGCAAAAATACTCAATATCCTTAGTTTCAGGGGAATGCTAATTAAAACCGCATTGAGATTTTATCTCACCTCAGTCAGAATATATGTTATTGAGAAAATCAACAGCTAGGGCTGGAGGGCTGATTCAGCAGATGAGAGTATAGACTGCTCTTGCAGAGGACCTGGGCACTAATGTCCGGCAACTGGTCAACAGTTAGAGATGTCTAACTCCACCTCCACAACGACCCACTGCCTCTGGCCTCTTCAGGCACCAACATTCACACACACACATGCAATGCACAGACACCTCCCAGATACCACCCCTCCACGCATAAATGAAAATAAAATAATTCCTTAAAAGTTTGTTATTTGAAAGAAAATAACAAACACTGCTGAGGATATGAGCACGAGGGAAGCCTCGTATACCGTTGGTGCAAACACAAATTGTTTCAGGCACTGTGGAAATGAGTACAGAGGGTCCCCAGAGAACTAAAAATAGAAGTACCTTATTACTTAGCTACACCGCTTGTGGATATTTATCCGGAGGACTCTAGGTCAACATGCATGAGACATACTTGCACATCCATGTTTATTGTAGCACTATTTATGATAATCAAGTTATGGAATCAATTGAGATGTCCATCAACAAGATGACTGGATAATACCTAATGGAATTTTAAAAATATTTCTTTTCCTCTTTTATGTTTCATTTTATTTTTGAGAATTTCATTTGACATATTTTGATCACATTTTATTCCATCTCCTAACTCTTCCCAGATCCCTCCTCTACCACTGGAGTTTTATTTGGCCACAAAGAAGAACATAATTTTCACTTGTTGGAAAATTAATAGAATTGGATCTCATCACTCTAAGCCTAAGTCAGATACAAAAAGAAAAATATTGTATGTTTTCATTCATCTCCATTCACATAATTCTTTATAGATGTATAAAATGCTTTTATATGTATGACATGAAAGCAGAAAGGAGCCTGGGGGAAGGAAAGGAGAGTAGCAGAGAGGGAAAGGGGGAAGGAGGAAGCTTTGAATATGGTCACAGTACATGATATATTTAAAAGAATTTGTCTTTATGAAACCCAACTCTGTACAATGACTACACACAATAAAAGAAAGAGCAGTAAAACATATTTCATATAGATCTTACTTAATGGTGTCTAAAAATGATACCAATTATTTTAACATTATTTTATATATCACAAAAAAGAAACAAATACTGAGAATTTTAGTTCAGGATACCACCTGTCACAAGACAACATAATCTCAGAAATGTTAAGATGAGTGAAATAATAGGTTTCTAATCAAATAAATCTGGGGAAGCGAGAGGAATGTAGCTCAGTGTAGAATATGTGCTGAGCAAGCATACAGGAAGTCTTAGGATCAGTCCTCAGCACTAAAAACAAATCAAGCAATTACTATATTTTTGAAGAGAGGGCTCACTAGTGTTCTTCAAGGTTCGTAGTCAGAACAAGTATTTATGCATACAAACATGCAAAGTTGATTTGCATTAATTTTCCATTACTGCAACAAAGGGAAATGAATTTAAAAGAATAAAAGCTTTGTTTGGGTTCACCGTTTCAGAAATTTTGATCCATGGACACCTGAATCACTTGTTCCTTGGTGGGTGGAAAGCCAAGACGTAAGACGGCTGCTCTCCTCATGGTGGCCAGGAAGCACACTGAGAGACAAAGCGGCTGGAGGCGTTTACCATACCTGTCAAGAGCATGGCCAGTGACGTTCTTCCCCTGAAGACCCTACTTCTTAGTAGCCTGTCAATTCAGCTTCAAATCCATCAGTGGTTGAAGCCATTAATGAGGTCGGAACCCTCAAGACCCAATTGCTTCTCAAACTCCCATCTCTGAGCCCTGTTGTCTTAGGACACAGCTTCTAAAAGTCTTCAGGGGACATTTCATAGGCAAACCACAGCAGCCTCCAGCTGCTACATGCTGACTTCAGATTTATCCTGGCATAATCCTCCATATTAAAAATCTACAGACCATATTTTTGCAATAAAATATTTTTGTTTATGTTTTCATAATTTGTGAAGTAAAACAAAGATGTTTCAGACACAAATCTGTTCAATGTTTGTATCTCTTAGTTCTCATAAGGTTTTTTTGTTTGTGTGTGTGTTTGTTTGTTTTGGTTTTTCAAGACAAGTTCTCTCTGTGTAGCCCTTGATTGTCCTACAACTCTCTCTGTAGACCAGACTGGCCTTGAATTCGGAGATCGGCCCACCTCTGCCTCAAGAGCTCTGGGACTAAAGCTGTGCCCCACCATGCTTGGCTCTCTCATAAGATATTTAAAGGAATGTTAGAGACAACTCTAACGTTTTTAACAACCCGCCTCGTTTTTTATTTTATAGCCATCAGAGTTTTAAAGTTATTTGTCCATTTAAATGCAAAAACAACTTTTGCAGTTTCAGAGAATGTCTTTCTATAAGTCCTTCCTTATTCACCAGCATCATTTTAATCTTCCATCAGGTCTGATATGTCCACATACATGGCAGAAGCTTCAAAGGTGCAGATCTGTACAAATTAATACTGCAATTTGAAGAAAGCAAATATAGATACATACGTACATACATACAAGTCTTTTGGACACCCATGATTATGAGGTCATGACCTGCTTCTTGGTCACATACTCCTCACATTTCCTCTCTGAAATCTGGGGAAGACTTTCTCACAGACTGTTCCGCCACCTGACTTCCATACATCCTAACAAGAAAAGTGTTGGAAGTTGACCAAAGTTAGGCTGAGGGAAAGGAAAATGATCACTACCATCTCTCTCAGCAGAAGGCGTGGTGACTTCCAAGGTTTCCAATACGGCAGACGTTCGGCAGATGACAAGCTGTATTTCCTCTAGGGACATCCTTGTGTTAGGGGTCCACAGCACCTCAGTCGTTTGCTATGATCGGCTCACCTTCTGAACTGGCTGAGGGACCTCGGTGTTTTCTCCTAGCACCCTCAGCTGGTCTAGGCTAACAATCCCCAGCATTTTTGCTCCATATGTGGTAGTTGCCGGATAATGCTCCTATGCAGGGTGGACTCTGGCATTCCTAGGCGACTCATCCTGCAAGTCACACACTGACAAAAATCTTTACCTTTGTGACACAGAATCAACAGAAAGTAAACAAGTGAAGCGACAGTATAACTGATGGGTTATAAGTACCCAAGGGGAGTGGGGTAGATAAGAAAGCTGGAGATGTGGCTTGCTATCTGAGGGGGTGTGGTCAGAGAGGTTGCCATAAGCAAGAGCTTTTGAACAGAGGAGACCTATAGAAAATGAGGATATGCCAGAGAACATTTGGAGAATGCAACCAGAGCAAAATCACTAGCCAAAAGGTGAAAGAAGAAATAATAGAGGTGGCATACAATTCAGACATAGTATACACTTAAGCTTTTAAATAATCACGTACAGGGATTAAGACACCTCTTTGCAAGGGGAAGTGAATATATGTGAAATTTTAAGTTGACCCCGTTTAATACGTTCAGAGGGCTCTTCGTTGTTTTGGTTTGGTTTGGGTTTTGGTTTTTCGACACAGAATTTCTGTGTGTAGTCTTAGCTGTCCTGGAACTAGCTCTGTAGACCAGGCTGGCCTCAAATCCAGAGATCCGCCTGCTTCTGCCTGCAGAGTGCTGGGCTATAAGACAAGAGTTTTAAAACCCACTAGGTCCAGGGCAATTTTGATGTGGTGGACAAACACACACTATTGAAGAGCAAGCACAGTAAAGCTTCATCTGCTGTGCAGCTCTCTCTTGTGCTGGTAACGAACAAATTGCAGGAAATTTCACCTGCGCCATCACCTCTTTGATTTGGTCATGGTAACTGTTGTATTTTACTAACATGCGTTGATAACAGAAGCTGGTAAAAAAAAAAAAATAGAGCCTGGGGCTAAGTCTTGTCTGCCATCTGTTTTTGTATTGCCCACTCACTAAGAATGGCTTTTAAATTTTTAAAAGATTGGGCAGCAGAGTTGGGGGATGGGGCAGAAGAATGATATCTCATGAGGTAGACATTTTGTGAAACTCAAATTTCACTGTGTTTTAAAGTTGATGTTGGAATGGGGCCACTTGTGTTTGTTTACTGTGCTCTGTGGCTGTTCTGGTGCTGAGCTGTTGTGACAGAAATTGTATGGCTCACAAAGCCTAAAATATTTGTCGCCTGCTGCCTCCTGGCTCCGAATACCCTGCTCACTTTCGCACAATGCAGACACAGAGGACAGCATGCTGCCATGCTTGCCTCTTAGAAGCAGCTTTTAAGTATGATTTAAAAAAAGAAAGAAAGAAATCCATTTTAATGCGCAATTCAGTGAGTTTTGACAAATGTGACAGTCACGTAATCACCATCAAAGTAAACACACAGATTGTTTTCATTACTACAAAATTTGCCTTGTGATTCGGCAGCTAATCTGTTTCCTGGGCTTTAGCCACCGTGGACCTGCTTTATATTATTAGAAAATGAATTATACATACAGAATATAACGGCACTATATAAGTCCAGCAATAGAATTGAATAGCATGAAGGCCCTTTAACTTATCATGATGCAGTAATAGTAATCTTTGTTGCTGAAAGTTATTCTGTCATGTGGACTTACCACAATTTGTTTACCTGTGTGTGTTGATGACTATTTTGGTTATTCCCAGTGTGGGCCTCTTATTATTAAAACTGAAATGAGCATTTGGGTTTAAGTCTTCATGGAGACACACGCTTTTACTTATTTTTCTTTCTTTCTTTTTTATTTTCAAGACGTAGTTTCTCTGTGTAGCACTGGCTGTCTTAGAACTCTTTCTGTAGACCAGGATGGCCTCAGACTCCCTGAGATCCGCTTGCCTCTGCCTCCCAAGTGCTGGGATTAAGGGTGTGTGCCACCACATCAGGTTCACATGTTTAGATTCCTGTTGGGCAGATTGTCTAGGAATGGAGACACTCAGTTACTCTATAGGAGTATGTTTCCAAGCTGTTTTTGGAGATGCTGTGTCATGAGTTCCTAGTGACAATCAGTGTATGGGTCATCCAGTTCCTGCTAACCATTATCAAAGTTTACATCACCACTCCTCTTGATTCTAATTATTCCAGGGGGTATGTAATGGCATATATTTTGACTCTGAGGTGTATTAAGATGTGATTTATAATTTTTTTGAGACACGGTCTCAGTATGTAGCCCTGGAGGGCTCAGAACTCACTCTATAGACTACATTAGTCTCAAATTCACAGAGATCCTCCTGTCTCTGCCTCTTGAGTACTGACACCAAAGGCATGCACCATCACTCCAAGTAATGTATAGTACTTTTTATCCCTACTACACAGAAGCATAACTGAAGGCTGCAGCATATTTTTTTTAATTCTGTAGCCTTACAAAAATTATTAGTTGTAATAATTTTTCTTCCTTTTTTTGTGGTTTTACTGGAATTTACTACATAGAAGACCATCTTGCCTACAAACATAAGCAACTGGTGGATTTTCTGTTTTGTCTCTATGCCTTTTCCTTTTTGCATTTTGGCCCTGATTAGGACCCATAAAGCATAGCGCTGAATAGGATTAATCGGAGTAACATCCACACTTGGATGGGAATGCTATACTGCAAAGAACAAAACATTGGGGGATAAATAATGTTTATTTATTTATAATGATTGGGCTGCATCTTCTCTTGGCTCTACTTTTACAAATATTGACATTACTCTCAGGGAAATTGTCATCATTTTGGTGCCCTGGAATCTCCATGCATACATCTGACAATTTCCCATCTAGTTCAAACACAGGCACTTTCTTTCCCTTCAACTTCTGAGGAAGTTCCTTAATATCCGGAGACCTTTCTGTTTGCAATTAGAAGCCAGCATTGGAGAGGCCATCCTTCAGAGTGGGGTCTGATGATAAGAAGCAACAGTCAGGTGAATGAGCTTTGAGTTCCAGCAAGAACCTAGAACACTAGACAAGTAAATGGAGGCAGACCAGGTTATGGACACACCCTGAAGGGGAAGTCAGGGACTTCTGGTAATCAGGGTGCATGGTGAATTAAACCAGCCACTGGCTCATTAGCAACAGGAGTCCATGCCCACCTTCACCCAGCTTTACAGGATGGGGTGGGCAGAAGGAGAGAGACTGAGATGGCCCATGGACACCAAATATCCGGGGAAGGGGAAGTTGCTATGTAAGTTCTCAGACCCACACCAAAGTCTCCTCAATATCTCTTTCCCATGAGGGAGCATTTTCAACGATGAATTATTAATAGTGGTTACTTTTCAGATAGCTTCAAAAGCTGGTGGCATTGTGCTGTGTTGTGGTTGTGTTTTAAGCTTGTCTTCTCCAGAGACAAAAGAGGTGTTGCCACATTTCCCAGCAGGCTTCGAGTAAGCACAATGCTTAAGTGATTACTCAGTGGTTGGCACTACTTTTCTCTCATTCAATGTTTTCCCACAAAAGATATTCTTTGCGGGAAATGCTCTGATCAAAACCCCATCAGGTAATATCGCCTCCATTCAACATTTCTCCATGTAAAAAGTTAATAAACCTTCAGAAATCAGTATAAAGGAGTGTTTCTGCACACGGGCACACAAAATGTAATAAAATGCCTGGGTGAAAGAGGAGGAAGTGATTTTTTTTTATCAATAAGAGTTAGACAACTCTACAACTTTAGGACCCATTTGATGAAAAACATTGCCAAAATGTGAGATCAACACGAATTCATAATGAATATTTCTGACCTAAAAGCCACCGAAGGACAAACAAATTTATGTAATGAAGGTTTTGATCTTGATGCTAGCAAAATAAGCCTTCGAAACTATTCATTTTCTTTTTGGTTTCCAAGGAGATTGGGCTTTTGAATAAGGAAGTGGTGTGGTATCAATTTACAAGGTACACGAGAGGACACAGCAAGGCGGGTCCTGCCCAGGGTTATTACTGTACAAAAGAAACCTCAAAAGCAATTTTCTACTTACCTTTCTCTGCAATAGAAAAACAGAGGCCGTGGGGATGTTGGAAGAGTTAAAAGCAGGGTAAGTGGATTAGTGAAGTTCCCTGATGATTTGTGAAGTTTTATACAGAGAAGTTTTTGCAAGGCATCCATCAGAAACCCTGGGAAATACATTAGTTTCCGGTGGGTGCTGGATGTTCACTTTTGTATTTCTTCAATTCTCAAAGAATCTGTTCTTGATTTCCAACCCCTCCCGTTCTTTTCCACAGCAAGGGAAAGAGATGCATCATCAACAGAAGGGGCTGGATGAGAAGAGCTAAGATTGAAGGGGGGTCTCGGTGTTTTTGGTTCTTGAGGGCAAAGGAGGCCAGGGCCTCAAGATGGCCAAGTCAGCTATCACGAATGCACCACCCACCTTTCCTGCCTTTTCTTCACTGTTGTGCTTTTCTTTCCCTTTGATGGATTGGTGGCACGTGCATACCATACATGTGTAGAGGTCAGAGGACAACCCCATGGAGCCAATTCTCACTTGTTACCTTTATGTGGGTTCCAGGGATCAAATTAAGCTCATCAGGCTTATGCAGCGAATGCCGTACAAGATAAAGTATTTTGCCGGTCCAAGACTTAGATTGTTTTCTAGTTGTATATATTCGCTCTCTTTCTCTTTCTCTCTGTGCATGTTTGTGTGTGTTGGAGGGCATTGTTATGCGCACATGAGTGCAGTCGCTGATGGAGACCAGACAAGGGAGTTAGGTTTCCCTGGAGCTAAAGTTACAAAAGGCAACCACGGAGGGAGCCAAGCTCTAACTTGTGCCCGCTCCAGGAGGAGCATGTGCTCATAGCCACTGTGGCAGCGTTCCAGCCCCCGTATATTTTCTTAATATATATTTGTTATCTTCAGCCTCTCTCACTTCCACCAGGGGTCTTTCAATTTTCTTTTTCTCAAAAAATAAAATAAAACACACTGTCAAAAATGCAGCTCTATTTCCTTGGTTTAAATGGAATGGGGAACACCATCTTTGGTAATGAAAAGCATTGGCTAAATTCACAAGGCAGGACCAGGATGTTTGTTATTTCCTCCTCGCTGTGATGTGGGTGAATGGGCCTGGAAGAAAGAGCGTGAGATCCTGCTTGCTTAGTTGTTCTTTTGCTGTCTACAAAAGGGAAAATCTTGCACTTGGTTGTAATCACCTATTCCTCAGCACGGCCAAAGAGGGGGTACCTTTTCCTCCCTCTCTCTAATGGAGACATCTCAGGAGATGCACACCTCTGCCTCAAGCATCATGTTCTTATGTCCCGTATGTTCTTATATTCTTAGGTAGCCAAAGGAACCAAGGACACCAACTGGTGGCTCATAGTGGGACCACGAGGTGTTTGAAAGAGGAGTAGGAAGAGTCCTGAATCTGGACAAACTGTATACTGCGTTCAGTGGCTCCTAAAACCCACCTTCCTAACATACAGATGATAGCATCTCTTAAGTCATGGTCAAGGTCATGCCGTGGTTTCATTGGCAGCTATTCTTTTTCAGCTGTGCGTGAAATAGCTCATCTTTTAATCAATGGTCTAATATTCACTGAAATGTGGAAAGTCCGAAGGCATGTGAGGGTCAAAAGGAGAGCAACATAATAATAACAGGTCAAACTAACAGCAGGGGGAAACACTAGGAATCAAACCCTCTCCACTGAGGGAGGGAGATGAGGTTGAGGCTGTGTGGGTTGTCCTTTTGCTTTCAGAGCTGGAGAACCTTAGCTTCTGTCGCCAGCTTAGACGAGTTGCCTGAGGAAAATTGTTCAACTCCCAGGGCCTTTGTTTCCTGGCTTAAGAACTGACAGTTCCGTAGCTTGCCTACTCCTTTGGAATACTCGAAAAGTGAAGGGGTTGACAAGCCACGGAGAATACTGGCCATTCCGCCTACTTGCCTCCCAGTCAGAACAATTACTGGGGCAATGGGGATCACTTTAAAACACCTGTGGGTGCCCCAGGTACCCCTCATTAGAAACTAAATATCCCATGTAGCCAAGTTCCTTAGTGCTCATGAATTACATTGACAACACTTTTTCTTTTCTTTTCTTTTTTTTTTTTTTTTGCCTAAGTTTAATTGCTCAGAAACAGCCAAGGGCAGGGTGTCAGCTACAACCCAAATGACTTTGCAGGGATCCCTGCTGTGCCCTCCAATTCTGTGTTCAAGACTTATCTCCACTCAGAATTAGCAAGAAGGAGGAAGAGAAAGGGGGAGGAAATGCTAAATAGCTCCATCATATTACCACAAATTAAGTTCACTTTCCACCTTGGCAGAATACCCAGGTGCGCAGTAACCAGGGCCTTTATGGCAGTGGCTTTTCTCCAGCTGCTTTGGGTTTTGTTTATGGTATTCCCAAATCCCACATCTCTGCAGCTGTTTTGGGACAGAAAAAAAAGAGGCTGTCTAAATTTGGCTGAGACATGTTGACAAGGCATATTCCTCCTATTTGTTAATATTTAAAAAGGAGTTCAGTTGTAAATCATGTTAGGTACGGCGGCGTGTGCTTGTAGTTTCAGCTCCTAGGAAGCGGAGGCAGGAGGATCAGAAGTTGAAGGCCAGCCTTGGCCACAGAGTAAGCTTCAGACCAGCCTGGACTCACACGAGACACTTTCTTTTGAAGAAAAAGGAAAGAAGCAAAATCAAGTTTGCTTCGGTACTTAATGAATAAACCACGAATCTCTGTAGGTCACATCACACTCGTAATCCCACTGCTAATTTGGCAAGTGTCTATTTTATTTTGTGTTTGGATGTTTTGCCTGCATGCGTGTCTGTGCACCACGTGTGTGCCAGCAGGTGTTTTCTGAACGTGGCTTCTGGATAGTTGTTAAGCCCTGTCAGCTGTGGGGTTACAACAGTAAATAATCTGATGAAGGCAGCGCTTTGATAAAACTAAGTAAAACACGGCCAACTCCCTGGCTCTGTGAAGCATACATTACGGTGGATGACTGTGGCTTCCACCCTCCAGTACTCTTTCCCATTGGACCCACATTGGCATTCCTCGGGGACGCTGCTGTTCTTGGGCTCCATGCTTGCCCCAGGATGGCTGAATCAGAGCAGGGGCCAGGGCTGAAGAGAGCACCCAGTTGTCAAAGGCTCACGCCCTAAAACAATCAGGGCACTGAGGCCCTCTGTCACAGATTTGCTCATCATCACAACCAGAGAGGAGCCCACTGCGCTGACAGTGTTCCAGGGCTCGAAGCTGCTGAGATGTGAAAGTCTTGCTGCCTGCTCTGCCCCCGAGCACACCTTTTCCTGGAGATACCTGGAAGGCCCAGGGTATACCACTAACTTCCCATCCTTCAGTAGGTTGGAAATTTCCCTGCTTCGTGGTGCTCAGGTTCCCTTCCCTTCATGTGCAGATGATGTGACAGAAGGTACTCTGTGAGGGTAGAGCTAGCACTGAAACCTACCTATAGGATACCAACTGGACCTTGGGCAAGATGCAGCATCCTCAGCTTTAGTTTCAGTATTTGTCTCCACGGGGCATGAGCCCATTCTCGTGACATCACACACAGCAGGGGTGACATAAACAAGAAGCCAGTCTTTCTGTCTTGTCCTTTCTCTGCCACTAAATTGCCACATTGGTGCCATAACAAATTGATCTGGCCCTTGATGGTCCATGGGGAAAAATACCTGGGGCGCTTCAAGTAAGGTTACCCTGGTTACAAAGAATCCCTCGTCTCAGGCCCCTTCCAAACAGCTGGGGCAGGCAGTTCATAGCAGACTCTCCCCGACTTGCAAATCTGGGGCATGAAGGGCTCATGGTCAGCACAAAGTGAAGGGGCTTTCATCCCAAGAATGCTCCTCACTCACCTAGAACAGGCTTATTGCAAACGGGTGGATCCTGAGGATGCAAACTGACCTGGGCTCAACGGTAGATAACTGACAGGTCCTGAGGGGCTGAGGGATGGGTCTCCCAGCATCTCAGTTACTTTCCTATTGCTATGATAAAACACTACGGCCAAGGCAACTTAGAGAAGAAAGGCTTTGCCTGATTTCTGGTTCCAGGGGGATAATAGTCCATGATGTCAGAACAGAGGTAGCAGGTGGGCAGGCAGCTGGAGCAACGGGTAAGAACGCACATCTCCGACCATCAGCAGGCAGCCCAGAGACCAGACATACTGACTCTAGCAAGGCCACACCTACTAAACCTATGTAAACAGTCACCAGCTGGGGCTGGAGTACTCATTTGCCCAAGAATATGGGGGCAGCAGTTCATTCAATCCACCACAACCAGCAGCCACCAGCCCACTCTCTTGGTAGGTGAAACTGGTCTTACTGCAGGGAACTCCTTCCCTGGCCTGCTGAGGATTTCCTTCTGTCCTCTTGGAAATACGCACGTGGTTCGGGCTGCAGCAGCTGACCTGCCTTCTGCCTGGTGTTACTTTCTTGCAAAATGTGACGCTCCTTTCTGCCAGAGAAGCTCCGATTTGCTCTCAGCTTCTCTTGCTGCTTAGTATGATGATGATCGATGTAGGCTCTGTCTCAAGTCAGGGTCTCATACAGACATCTAAGCACTGCGGGATTCTCTTTTGGTGATGGAGAGTATGGCAGTTTCAATCTGTGCCCCCACAGGGGGATTAGTGTCAGAGGTCGCCAATCCAAGTGATGTTGTCTGGAACCCAGCAGAAATGGCTGAAGGTCTCCTTGCTAGCTAGTTCTGGCAAGTGCTTTTGGCTAGGGTTCTAGCTGAATCATTGGTACATGGAGACACGGCGAATTAGGGACTGTCCTGTCAGTAAATTTCTTTCTAAGTCGGCTAGGGTGTATTTGTATTGCTTGCAGATAAGAATTCTAACTTCTGCACACTTGTCGGCAAAAGATTTCCAAATCGGCATCTCCCATCTTCTGAATGTCATTTCTGTTTCTAAACGCGCACCTGCAGGCCCACCTCCACGTAGACCCCCAATAACGAATGCGTTGAATGTCAGTTCTTAGATTTCAGGTAACCGAGAACGGCCCCTCCCATGTCCTGGTCCTGCCTCCCCAGTAGCAGTTAATGCCCTGGACATCTATTCTGAAGAGCCTTTTCCTTTCACATCTGGTATTTGACTTTGTTTCAAGATAGGGTCTTATACAGCTCAGGCTAGTTTCAAATTCATTATTGCACTCTGTAGCTAAGAACGACCTTGAACTTTTGATTCTCTTGCCCCCACCTAGCAAGCGCCAGGGCTACAGGCATTGACCATACTCCGATTTATCTAGTGGTGGGCTTTGAGCACAAGGCTTTGTGTGGTCTAGGCACACACTCTGCCAGCGGAGCCATGTGCCAAGCACTCGGCATCCATTCTGTCCTCCCTGAGTGCAGTTAGGCAACAAATGCTATATACACTTAGGAAGCTCTAGCTACTGTGGGCATGGGGATGAGCCCCACAAGCACTGCCCAGGCTTCAAGGGGCCCAATTCCTGCCTTTTAATAGTTCCCCCAAACCATCACAGATTCAAATGTTCATCCTGTCCCTGAACTAAGTGTGTAAACTCCTGGCCTTGGGCTGTTTTCTTCACCAGTCCTTCCAGGCTGTCTTCCTTTGATGTATTTTGAATCCTATCACGTCTCTTGTTCAGACACCCACAGTGGTTCATTATAGTGTTGCAAATCCAATTAGGAACCTGGATAATGCAGCTTCCTTATCCCTGGCAAATGGCTCAGGCTGGGCTATGTTATCTCTTAGGCTTGTGTTCTCACCTGCCCGGACAGTATGCACCCTCAACTCCAACCTCAGGTCACCCCAAAATGCTGGTCCCTTCATCGGAAATGTATTTGTCATCCCTTTAGTGAGATGGCTAGCAGTGTGAGGTCAGTTGTGTAAAGTCTGCTGTGGGACTTTGCAGAATGCCAAGTCCCACAATGCCCAGCACATGTGGATGTTTCTCTCTCTACACTGGACTTCCTGTATTTGCTGGGGTTGCTTTTTAGTTTACATTTTTTTGTAGGACTTTTCTCATCTAATTCTCAAAACTACAATTTTTTTTAAAAGGCATGGACTGTGTGACTGTTGTTTCTAATTCCCTTTTCTTGTGGTTATAATAAGGATAATGGTATAAACATTTTGATGTTGTTATTTTGTTTACAAAGAGCTGTCACAAAGATTTCTAAACAGCTCATGGCGACATTTTTGAAGTGGGATTAGAAAAGTGAGGGAGCTAGGAGTTTGAGTTCTGGATTAGGAAAAGCCAATTAAGGGCTCAACTCTGAAATGTGTGTGTCCCAGGCAATAGTTTGTAAATGGGAAATAGCGGTGGTTTTCAGTTAGTATGAATTAAATTGTGAAACCAGATATGAAACATGCTCAGCAGGACCCCACACATGTGTGAAACAAACCCACTTACTGCTGTGGCTGTTGGGGGTTGGAAATATAATTCAGTGAATAGGAGAGAACCTGCTTAGCATGCAGAAAGCCCTGCATTTGAGTTCCAACACCAAAGAAAATAATAAATAGACAGACAGACGAACAGACAGATAGATGTGATTGTTATTGTCGTTCTATATCTCTTTGGTAATGCTCATCTTGATTTTTACAGTTGAAGAAAACAAGGCTTGGAGGGGTAATTTGCTTAAGCACTCAAGACTCCCAGGCAGTAAAACAGGATAAGCAAGAAGACCCTGAGATGCCAAAATCATATGGCACAGGTAATAAGCTACTACTCCTTCAGTCCGTGAGGATGGGAGCAATTTTACTCATGCCATGTGGTTGGGGGTCACTGCAACATGAGGACTTGTATTAAAGGGTCTCAGCACTAGGAAGACTGAGAACCACTGCTCTGGGTTGGGGCAGGGGTCAAAGGGGCTGGGTGGATTCCCCAGGAATGCTGTCCACTGAGGAGATGCAAAAAGGAACCACTGAGTACAGGTAAATGCTCCTCTCTCAGGCACAAAAACCTTTCCTTATGCCACCCTTTCTTATTAGTGTGGAGGAGGAAGGCCAAGTCTTCTCAGAACAAAAGTTCTTAAGAAACCCATCCTGTCAATCAATCAATGTGATTGTTCAGTTGTCACAAAATAGAGTGAGGAATGACACAACCTACTTGCAAAAAAAAAAAAAAAGAAAAAGAAAGAAAGAAAGAAAAAAGAAAAGAGTCATATTTGAGGTGGTGGTATTGTCCGTGGGAAATTCTCATTGAGAGGCTGACACAATGGCACTGTGAAGAGACCACTGGTTTGGTGCATAAGCCAGCCTCAGGGCCCAGGACTCTTGTTCGTATGTTGGAAAAAAAGCCCCCATCTGGCTCAGTATGGGTAAAAGGAGATGCTG